>NC_044309.1:139477260-140077260 GCF_007474595.2 Lynx canadensis | reverse complement strand
CCTTTCACCTGCTCTCGGATGGCACGAGGGACCCCAGCCTGTCTCCCGAGAACTTGCTATTGCCCTGACAGAACCCCCCTCCTCGTTCTCCACCTGGGAAGGCCCTGCTGTTTCTCATGCCCTCTCCAGAGATGCTATGGAGACAGAAAACTACAAGTGTTGGTGAGGATGTGGAGAAAATGGGTAGAACCTCAGCCTATTGGACAAATGGCTCTTCTCCTTCCAGAGTCGGGGGGAGGTGAGAAAGCACAGCCAGCAGGTGCTGTGGGGGCACAGCAAATCTGCCCTGGGGGGGTCGGGCAGGGGTGCGTAATGAGGACAGTTCTTAGAGCTGGAAGGACGGACCAGCCTGGGTGATGACAGGGGATCAGCCTCCCCTTCTGCTACAGCGGGCGGGTGAGGGGGTGCGGGCAGGTGAGAGGGTACAGGCAGGTGAGGGGGTGCAGGCAGGTGAGGGGTGTGGGCAGATGAGGGGGTGTGGGCAGGTCAGGGGTGTGGGCAGGTGACAGGGTGCGGGCAGGCGAGGGGGTGCAGGCAGGTTAGAGGGTGAGGGCAGGTGACCGGGGTGGCCTGGCTGGGACCGGTTCGTGGAGGAGAGACCAGGAACACAGGTTCCAAGCTCACCTCCAAACACCTGTGTGCCCCCTGACCTCCTGCGGGGGGGTCCCCCCAGGGTCACGGTGGAGACGGGTGCGATCGCCCAGACCCCTGCTCTTATCCGTGTTCCCCAAGTGCAGCACAGGGCCGGCCGTCCTCACGGCCGCCAGCCTCTAGTCGGTGCCCCACCTTGGCCCCCGATGCCATGTCCGTTTTCCCGTCAGACTCGGCCCGGTGGCCCCCCGCCACCCCGGGCGCCCTGGTGCCACAGACGTGCTCATCCCTTCGCTTACAGGACGATCCCGACGTGCCTGAGATGTGCCTCGCCGATGCCTAGCTCTCGAAGTGGTTACGAGGCCCGGCTCCTGCTGGCGGTTTCCTGGCGTGCCCTGTGTCACCCAGCGGGTTTGGGGACGCTACAATCTCTGTCATCACGGTTACGTGTCCTGGGAACAAAACCACTAAAACTGAGTCACGCCTCCCGTGTGCACATAGGGAAGCGTGGCGCTCTTCGGTGCACTTGGCATCTTTCCGGTTTTCAAGTAGGACCTGAGAACAGCCGTGGCGATGAGAGCTGTCTCCGAGCAGCGCACCTGGGCGGCTCCCGCCTGTGACTTAGCGGACGCGCACGTGCACAGAGGCGCCAGTTCTTCCGGCTCCTGAAGACCGTCCGTCATCCCCGCGCACCTCTCCGACGAGCACCAGTGGGCAAGTCACAGGTCGAAATGCCGCCTCCCGTCAACACGGCCCAGAGTCCAGGAGCGGGAACGGCCAGCTTCCAGGGCGATGGGCCCTGTTTCAGATGAGGTGCGGAGGCCCGCGGTTTCCCAGAGCAGATGGAAAGCTGGTAATAACTCAGGCTCCGCCGTGGGGAGGACAGCTTATTGGAACAGGGCCACCCCTGGCCCCCAGCAAGCACACTGGGAGTGTGGAAATCTGGTTTGTCATGGGATCATCGGCATAAAACAGCAATAAGGCTGCGCGCCCTGAGCTGGCTGTGCTTTTGGAAGCCACTCGGGCTATTAACGGCAGTCGCTCCAGAACAGAGGCAGGGGCGCGGGGCGCGGGGGGCCCGGGGAAGGCTGGGCACACAGCCCAGTAGAGCACCTCTGTAATTAGTCCCGCCCGCGGTCCACTTTGGACGATGAGTTTGGAAAGGCAGGGTTCGGTCATCACGACAAGGAGAGCCTCCAGGAACACAGAGATGGAAGGAAGGCGGGCTCTGTGCAGAAATCGAGCTGCTTCTGGGCCTCCGTGGGTGCTGGCAATTGGCTTTATTTCGGGGGCCCCCTCGCCGCCGCTGAGCCCGCCGGCCGCCGCCTTGTGGGGAGCAGCTTGAACAAAGGAGGGTGCAGCCCTGCCCCGTCCCGCGGAGAGTGTGATGGGAACCCCGCGCCAGCCAGGGCCCGGAGGGTGACTTACGGGGGAGAACATCCAGGAAAACACCTCTTGGTCGGACACGTCCAGCCCCCGGACTGGGTCGGGGAGCAACGTTTGTGGACGTCCAGTGGGATGGGAAGGAGCTGCCTGTGCACGGGGGCCCGTGTGTCACCTGCACCCCCATCCTCTCCATCTGGGTGGGCGGGCCGTCCCCACATGGAGGAGGCAAATTCGGCTTGTGGGGGGCTCTCTGGGCCCCACGCCTGCCTGCCCAGGGGACTGTCACAGCCCCAAATCCGACTTCCTCTAAGGCTTTCCCTGGGACTGTCCTCCCACGGCCAGATGGGGCTCTGGAAATGCCTCCTCCCCCCGGGGTCTCCCCTTCCTCGGCTCTGAGGTGTCACATCCTTGAGCGGGGTGGGCTCCGTCGGGGGGGTAGGCTCCCCGAGGGGGCTGTAGGTCCCGGGGTACAAGCCGCTATGCAGACCACCCCCGGCACGAGCATTTTCACAGCAACATCGAAAAGAAAAGGATCTGTCTTCTCTAGGAAAGACTGAATATTGCCAGCTGGACACAGAAAAGGTCACTGGGCAGAGAAAAGTCCCTTGAATGTTCGCAGCAAAACTAGGTGTTTGTGGAGGGGGTGAGCAGAATGCATTCCACCCGTGTGCGTGTGCGTGTGTGAAGTGTTTCCAGTCGGGTCCGCATCTTACTTTCAGAGGGTAGCATTTCAGCAACTGGTTACAAATACGGGTGTTTCCAATGGCAGGGGACAAGCCATGTCAAGCATCATATGCTATCAAAGTATTACTTTCAGAAGAACTGAGTTTTTACAATTTTTGACAGTCATTTTCCACTTTTTAATCTCCTTAGTCCATGAAGTATTAAGTAAGAGATTTTCGTCTCATAATTAAGAGTTTTTCCGTAGCCCTGGGGCGCAATCAGCCCCTAACACGGACACGATCTTTGGAGAATTATTGAATAGCGTATTGTGATGTTTATCTTATATTCAGAAGATGTCATTTTGTAGTTCAGTTATTCTATTTCAACTCCAGAATTTCTATTTGATTCTTTTCATTAGTTTCTCTCTCTGTCATTATTGATATTCTCTATTTGATGAGAGAATTCTCATGCTTTTATTCAATTTTCTTAGACAAGTTTTCCATTAGTGCTTTGAGCATATTTATAATAAGTGATTTAAAATCTTCATTGAGTAAATCCAATGTCTGGGCTTCCTCAGGGGCAGTTTCTACGAACTGTTTTCTCCCCTCTGTGTATGGGCCATAATTCCCTATTTCTTCGTGTGTCTCATAATTTTTTGTTGAAGTCCGGATATTTTAAATAATAGAACGTAGCAAGTCTGGCACTCAGATTCTTAGCCCTCCCACCCCAGCACAGAGTTTCTTCAGTGACTTTCCTGGGTTCGTTCTCTACGTTCCGTATTCTCAAAGACTAAAGTCTTTGCCTGGTCAGTTTAGAGATCAGCTGGTGATTACACAGAGATTTCCCAATGATCTTGAACCCACGTCTCCCAGGCTGGGCCGAGGGGCCCCGCGAGTCTGTTGGGGTACACCTTCGATGCTTAGGCAGACCGCTGATAACTCTGCTTACTTTTTTCTTCCCTCTGTGGAGAACATCAAGGTCAGCCCAAGGTGAGAAATTAGGTCTTCTCAAGTCTTCCCGGGCATCAGCATGGCCCTGAACATGCCTATGGTCTCCTAGATTTCCGGGAGTATGTTGGCACTTTTCAAGCCCTCCCTACAGACATCTCCTTCCCCTGTTTTGGTCAGTCTCCTCGCCTGGCTTAGCCCCACCTGGTATCACCGTGTCAGGCGGCTGTGATGTAAAGCAAATGCTGCTGATTGTTTTTAACAAATATGCCAGACAGAGGACCGTTTGTGTAGATTTGTCTCTGAGTCAGGTCAAGTATGGACAAGGCTTCGGAGTGTAACTTTTCAGGGGACTGGCAGACAGATCACATAGTGACACTTCTCTGGGGAGAGATTTTTGGAGTCTTTAACCCATTTTGCCCCTAGGGGCTGCTAGGTCGCTGGTTTCCGTGGCCATCAGAGTTGTGAGCTACTGGTTTATAATACTACCAAGAAGTTGGAGAGAGGAGGGTAGGAGTGAATTAGAAGGTCACAATGCTCATTGTTTACTCAGGGTTCAGCCAATTATTTGAGTTCTCATAGTAACGTGGATGTTATTCTCTCTCTCTCTCTCTCTCTCTCTTTTTTAATGTCAGATTAATTGTCAAATTGGGCTCCTTACAGCACTGTTATTCTCAATGTCAGCAGCAAAGCCAGAATGGCAATCGGGGTCACCTCTGGGAATCACCGATCAACAGTGGTCTTCCTAGGAGTAGCAGATAGACTGTCTACTTGTGTGTTGCTTAAGTTACTAACAAGTGGACGTTGACGTCTCGCGTGCAGAAGGATCAGGTTGGCCCCATGGTGGAAAGTCACGATCCTCCGGGAATGTGTATCTGAATCAGTTCTCGGGTCCGGGTCCAGATCCAGCTGACGGAAGGAGGGGCTTTCCCTTTGAGGAAGGAGTCAGAACGCCCACCGCAAGCAAACGTGGTGAGTGCTTTCGTAGGACTTCTCCAGAAGGTCTGGTAGATACTTTCCGGGTCCTTCTGCAACAAAGAGAGACACTCACTGTCTTCCCGTGTCCCTGCCAGTAACAGAGCCTGGGTTCCTACAAATCTGAGCGGACGGGGAATGCCGCTGTGCTCCTCCAGCTGCAGGGCGGCCCAGGGAGCCCGCAGGTGGATGGAGTTTGGTGCGACGCCGGCTTTGTGTGGCTCAGTGGACCCACGGCCACACCTCTTGATCTGTCCCGAGGGAGCAACTGGGAAACGGTGGTGACTCCGTGACTTGCAGAGCGAAGGCTGGTCCGACAGGAGGGAGCGAGCAGAAGGCTTGCAGCCTCCCCCTCTTCTACCAGGATACCTCGCGGGAGTCCTCATGTGACTGCCAACAGAGACGCGCCTGTTCCTGGGGAGACCAGAGAGCCCACGGCCACCGTCAGAATTCCCCGTTCAGTCACTCTGCCCAATGTTAACGCTGGCGGATCATGGCTGGATCATCACCTCAACTAAACGATAGTCCTCATGGCAGAGGTTCCCAACAGCTGTGTTTACTGAAGCGGAACAACACCTTCTCTCACACTCGGTGTCTATGTTTACAGCCACTCACGGCGTCTTCTCCGGGGACTCGCTGCTTGCCTACACGAGCCATCTACTTGGTACGCGGTATAGATGTGCCTCGTTCTTTCCCCCCCAATCTTCATCAGTAGGGAGGATCAGAGCAGTCGGTCTTTATGTGACAAGCATTTATCTTGCATTGTTCAGGGTACGTCAACTCTACTGCTCTCTGTCAAAATAGATCCGGAAGGTACATAGATCATCTGGGTTTCCTGCCGAACAGAGCCCCGATCCCTTCTGTTGATAACATGATGCCAAGTGGCCCTGAGGGTAGGAATGGCCAAGCTTCCTTGAACCCTACTTGTCATAATGCATCATTATTATTGATACTCTGATTGACATTAATTGTAAATACAACTTTGCATCGACGTTCATAAATAATGTTGGTAGTTTTCACGATGCTGCTATGTCTTTATTCAGTTTCGTTTTTAGCGTTATACTAATGACATAAAATTCAAAGGAGAGTTATTCTTACAAAATACTTTCCATGTCCTGGAATATTTTGAGTAACATGGATTAACCTGTTTTTTACTGTGGTAGGTTAGATGAAAATCAGTTTGAATTTCAGTTTAAATGCATGCACTCCTCACGATTTTTTCCAATGGTAGATCTTCGATGAGTTTTCTAATATTTTTTTTTTTAAAAAAAAATTTTTTTTTTCAACGTTTATTTATTTTTGGGACAGAGAGAGACAGAGCATGAACGGGGGAGGGGCAGAGAGAGAGGGAGACACAGAATCGGAAACAGGCTCCAGGCTCTGAGCCATCAGCCCAGAGCCCGACGCGGGGCTCGAACTCACAGACCGCGAGATCGTGACCTGGCTGAAGTCGGACGCTTAACCGACTGTGCCACCCAGGCGCCCCTCTAATATTTTTTTTTTACGGTAATTGGCCTATTCAAGTTTTCCACTTCTTCTGGTATACAATTTAGTCATTCTTATATTTCTAAGAAATTGTCTCTCCTACATTTATAAATGCTTCCATAGAGTTAGATACACTATTACCTTATAATTATCTTAACTTTCCCTTTATAAGTGACGATTCTCGTGTTTGTTCCTCACCCCCTGCCTCTGTCTCTCTCTCCCCCATAATTAGCTTGTGAAGGTTTAACTCCAAAGAATCAGATTTGAATTAAGCAATTAAGTCATGCTTTCTCCTTATTTGGTTTATTATGTCAACATTTTCGCTTTCGTGTTTGTTCAATTCATTCCTCCTAATTTATGGGTTCGTTTTGTTATTTTCCTAATGTTTTCAGCAGAGCACTGAATTCCTTTATCTGTATTTTTCTTCAAAAGTAACGAAGCTGTTTTAAGACAACACATTTTCTTTTAATAGAGCTTTTCCTGCGTCCAACCGACTTTGGCATGAAATGTTCTACTTTTCAAAGCTCCCCGGGTACTTTTTCATTTCTTTTTACGATTAATTCTCTGATCCAAGGATTATCTATAGTAAATTTCTTATTTTCAAGCACTTAAGATATTTTTGGTGTTCTGTTCATTATCATGACTAATTTTACATTTTAACGATCAGATTATAGGACCAGCAAATTTTCCACTTCCATTTTAATTGTTTCAAAAGGTTTTATTTCAGGCTGAGCACATTACCAATTTTTGTAAATAGTTTCTACAAGTGGAATCGCTGTGTCTTTGTGAAGGATGCTAACGTGTGAACGGCCGCGTGCCGGTGTGACGGCTGTTGAGATGGCATAAATCTATTTGATCAAGTTTAGTGGTTATTCACCGAGATTTCTCTACGTCTCTATTTACTGGTGTTTCATCATATCCTAGGTCTGCACGATCATAAAACAGGTGCAGGGAAGTCTCACTGCAATATCGATTTCATCGAGTCCTCTCCAATTTCTAGTAGCTCTTGCTGTAAGAATCAGTCACATTCATCATGTGCCGAGTGATTTCTGGAGTAACTCCTGTGGTCCCTGTAGGAGCCACCGGTGTCGGGATGAAAACAGAGGACTTCGTGCCTGGTGGACCGTCCCCGGCCACCCCTCGCCGCGGGCCACCCCGTCGATGCACAGCGCGTGTAAATCCAGCCCTCTTTATGTCACTTAGTGCTTCTTTTTTTAAGAAGCAATTTTAACGGCTTTATTGAAATATAATTGGTATACGAAACCGTGCGCGTTTAATGTACACGATGTGATGAGTTTGGACGCGCGCACAGGCCCGTGGCCCATCACAGCGGAGGTAGCGGACTCAAGCCACCTTGCCCAAAGATTCCTTGTAGCTTCCCGCTTTTCTGCGGTAAGAACATCCATCCTGAGATTTCCCATCTCGGCAAGTCCCAAGGGCACAGTACCGTGTTGTTAACGCGGGACGCTGTCTCGGGCTCGTTCATGACTGAAGCCTCACGCCCACTGCACAGCTCGCCCACTGCCCGCTGCTAGGACCTTGGATCTGGCCTCTGCTTCCGTGGGCTTGGCTGCTCAGACTGCCTCCTATCACGGACATCATGTGGTATTTTCCTCCTGTGACCTGCTTCCTTGTTTGGTGTCATGCCATTCAGGACCTGGATCCGGTCCCCCCGTGTGAATATTCCACATTTTCTTTCTTCGTCTGTTGATGGACATTGTCGGCTGCCTCCACGTCCTGGCTTTTGTGCATAATGTACAGTAACGTGGGGCAGCAGATACAGTAACGTGGGGCAGCAGATACAGTAACGTGGGGCAGCAGATTCGATACAGACCCAGAAGTGGGATTGCTTCCGGGAGAGAAGGGTGGTTTTATTGGTAAGTTTGTGAGGCGTCGCTGGTCACTTAGTATCTCAGCCTTAAATTCCGTGTCACCTCTGTGAACCACCTTCTGTTCAGTGAGTGCCTCGTCCCTTCCTCATTTACCCGAGTTTTAATCAGCAAACACCGCTGGTTTTGCTGGAGCCGACGTGCCTCCGGGTGTCTCAGCCTCGCGTTTTTCCTTTCTTTCTGACACTTTCTTGTGGCTTCGCTTTGCTCCCCCTCCTCTCGTGCTCCGCACAGGCTGGTTTCCTGTTCGCCACGCTGCGAACAGAGTCTCTATGGGGGACCCTCCACTCTCGCTAGCGTAACGGCCGATGCGTTCGACTCTGGAGCTGGCGGTATACGTTGTCGGGACGCATTTCACTTACGTGAATCTGCAGGTTTGATCAAGTTATTGTTTGCCCTTTTCTCCCCCAGTGGTTCCTTTTTTTATTTGAAAGCTTCTCTGGAGTTATCCCTTTAGAATCGACGTCCTCTATCGGGGATTTTTTTCCGTGATTGGAAAACACGATGCCGCTCCCTCCCTGTGGTCTTCTGTCCCCTCGGCTACACTTGTCTCTCCCTGCATGACTCCCTCCCACTCACGAGACCTTTCTGACAGGTTTTCCACCTCCTCCCTCCTCCTCCTCCACCTCCTAGGTCGTGCTGAGATCGGGTAAAATCTTTTCATTTCTGGACCACTATTAGAATTTCCGTTTTAGTCTGCGATTGTGTTCCTTTTTATGTAGCCTACAGATATGCTCACGTGTAAGGAACCATGTAGGAAGAAGGATCCTCACTGCAGTGTGCTTAGCAGAACTTAATTACTGGAAATGACCCAAACGTCCACCAATAGGACGCTGATTATATAAATTGTGGTGCCTTTGTGCCACTGAACTCTGTGCAGCTATTAACATTGCTAGAAAGCTTCCGTATCTTCTGTAGAAATACTCTAGGTGGAATTCTAAGGGAAAACAGCAGAGTGCGGCTGGATGTCTCTAAAATGTTGCTATTTGTTTCATTTCTGGAAAGGGCTCAGGGTTTTAGGTGAGTGTGTGATCAGGCCACTGCAGAATGAGCATTGCTTTGGGCACCTGTGCACAAAGCAGGTGCAGCGGCTCCTAGGCTCTCAGACCCGCTCACTTGTCGTTCGCTGGGACCCGTGAGCGTCTTCCCACGAGGGAGTGAGTGGTTGGGGCCTCTGGGGACTGGCGAGGCTGCACACGGTCTTCTGTGCTGATGTGATGTCCCCTGGGCAGGTTTGGGGTCCCGGGAAAGGCCCCTCTTTCCAGGGCTCCGGGGGTCCGGAGATGACCGGCGTTGCCTCTGACCTCTGGGTGGATGAGAGCTTGCTCGGCGCCTTGCCTGTGTTTCGTTCTTTCCACCCCACGCGTGCCCTCCTTTCCACCCTCACTGCCTGGGAATTCGACGGGGGAAGTCTGGAGCAGGAGCCCCGGCCACCACTAGCTGCGATCTGTCCCTCTGAGCCGCAGCCCCGCCCGGGGCTCACGGAGGTGGTCTGTTCAGCCCGCTCACCTGTCCCTTCGTCCTCTCCCACTCAGGTCGGATGGGTCACGGTCCCCCTCCCAGCTTCCCCACAGAGTCTCCTTCCCACCTCGCACTGCGTCCTCACCTTTAAACACACGAGTTGTACGTTCCTTTGTTTAATTTTGAAGGTCGTCTTCGAGGCTAGACGGCCTCAGGCTTCACCTCACTGGTCTCCAGGACGCTGCAGTCCTTTCCTGTCTCGAGGCAGGTGCCTCCCGTCCTGGGTTCCCAGGTCCCCGGGATGTGCGATCGCGGGGCAGGTCAGGGCAGCGGTGACGTCGGGCAGTGGGGACAGTGGAGCAGGGACAGTCAGCCTGTGGCGCGGGGCCTCCCACCTGCTCCCCATCTCCCCGCGGTTTGTGGGGGCCAGATGTCAAGACACAGGGGGGTCTGGTGGGGAGGGAGCTCTGGGCAACGACCCTGGAGGATCCCACATCTCAGGGGTCTCGGTGGAACTTTCCAGGGCCGGCCCGCCTGTGGGGACCCCAGACCCGAGCTCTGCCTGGATCGGAGCTGCTCCCGGGCCATCTGAAGACGACAGACAGCTGGGGCCACGCGCTTTGCGGCCCTGGGGCTGGGGTGTGGAGAGCCCTTCCCGCACGCTCGTCTCTTGCCCATGCGGGGGCAAGGACCCTGGGCCGAGAGGCAGCCGCGTGGTCCTGGCCTGTCCGCATGGCCCGGGCTTATGGTCGGAGCTTACGGTGGGGTGTGCGGCAGGGCGGGGGGGGGGGGTGGGCTAACATGCTGTTGCTGCCGGCCTGCCATGCTCTTCCCTTAACTAGGCCAGGGGGGCCTCAGAAACGGCCCCCCGACTCCCCCGCATCGCCGTGGCCCTGCCAGGACGCATTTTACTGCTGACCCGGAGCACAGCCCGGGTCCCTGAGCAAAAATCTCCAGTCATGCCAGCTGATCTTTTATTGTTGCGATTAAACATTTATTAAGTCCTCCGCACCCTGCCAGAGCCGGAAGGTGGGAACGGGGTGAGCGAGGGCCGACGCTTCGGCAGAGGACAGCGTGAATCTCCGCACGGCGGCCCTGGGGGGCGGGCGCGGGACCAGAACCCGGAGCTAGGCATACGAAGAGAAGCGTGGGGACAGGGCGGGGGCAGCAAACGGTGGCCGGAAGGTGCGGCCTCGGGGCTCAGGAGAGAGGAGCGTCCCCGGGACCTGGGGCCGTGTCCTCGGGCTGGAGCAGGGCCAGGGGCGGGTGCCTGGGCTGTGAGGCCGTGGGGAGCCAGCCTGTCTGCAGCGTGGACCGCAGTGGCCGGCTTCCGGCCTGCACCAGCCCCGGAGGCCGTAGGGGCAGCCCTGGGTCACAGCACTGGGTCAGGCAGGGCCGATCTTCCGGGGCAGGCCAGACCCCTCACGGCAATGTCATTGGAGAAACTCTCCTGCAGTGGTAGCAGCAGCCCGGGCCCCAGCATCCTGACTTCCTGCCCCAGGAGGGTGACCTGGGCCCTGACCTCGGCCTGCCTAACCCAGCAGCTGCCTCCCACCTGTCCCGTGACAGGAGCAAATGCGAGTCCCCTCCCTGGGGGCAGATCCCGCCATTCCTCGATGGGGTGGGGCCTCCTGCACCCAAACCTGAATGCTTCCAGCCACTGCCCGTCCCCGGAGCAGGACTGTCCCCACCTGGGAGACTCTCTCTCCCCGGGGTGATGCCCCCAACACTCTCACCAGCTCCCTTCCTGTCCAGAGACGGCCACGATTGCCCGTGTGGCCCAGGAGAGGCGGAGCCCCACCTGAGTCACGTTTGCCACTGATGCGTGTGTCGGGGGCCAGAGGGAGTCCTACGGAAGCCGGGGTCACAGAGCCGGTCACCACGCATCAGCTCCTGGCTGGACGAAGTGGGGACGTGTCTGGCCTCCGACAGACGGCAGTGACTTTCACGGCCGGTAGGACTGCTGTCCCGCTGACCCTCAGTGCGGTCTCCAACACACCCCCGCCCGCCCATCATGGACGCCGTCAGGGCGACCGGCGGGTCCTCGTCCACGCGCCTGGATGCCTCGTCCACGCTATCGCATGGCCCGTCCCTCCAGGGTTCCCGGAGTCATCGAGGGGTCTGACCCCCGGGAGCAAGCAGAGGGCCCGCGCTGTCCCCAGGCCCGCAGGAAGTTTCACTTCGGATTTGTCCCGAACGTTTACTTTCTCGCCTGGGCGACAGCGGCTTCCCTGGGGGCCCCGGACAGGTGCCCTGGCGAGGTTGCGCAGGAGACGCCCGGGCGTGCGAGAGCTCGTTGGGTGCTCGGGGCCCTGGGCACGCCACGGCAGGTGACCCCCGAGCTCCTGCTTCTCTTCCCACCCTGGGGGCGAGCCTCCCGTCCTCGCTGGGGAATCACAAACCCCCGCTTCCCCGCAAATCCCGCGGGACCAAAGCCTTCCGCGAATCCTCCGGGGTTCCCTAGAGGCTTTTCGGGGGGAGAGACGCTCTAGGGGGGGACACATGTTAGGTTGATTTTTTTTAAAATAAGCTTTTTATTTCGGAATAATTTTCGATTTAGAAAGCAGTACGGAGTCCCTGCCCTGCTGGCCGAGACCCCCGCCCCAGCGTCTCTCGCCACCACGGTGCATTTGTTAAGACGAAGGGATGGCCTTGGCTGTGACCGCGAACGGTCCCCAGACCCCACGTGTGGCTCGGCCGCTCTCCCGTAATGCCCCTCAGAGACCTCCTTCCAGCCACGGAGACCGCCGTGGGCGGTGTTGGTCTGATACTCACGTGGCCAAGTGATCAGCTCTGTGGCACCAGCCGCACCTCCGTCTGCCACGCCGGCCCTGCCCTGGCCCCGGCTCCTGGGCCAGTCCCTCCACTTTCTGTCCCTTCTCCTGAGCCTTGTGCCTGATTCCTCTGTGCTCGGGGCCCCCGGTCCCCGCAGCTGACATCTCTCCCTGGACGAGGCCACTGTCATCCTTCAGTCTCGGCAGGGTGGGGGCCACCTCCTCCGGGAAGCCCTCCCTAAACTCACCTGTCTGGGCTCGATGCCCCTCAAGGGTGCTCCTCAGCGGACACACCGAGGTCGTCCTGCGATGCTGGCAGCAGGACCCTCGGGACACATGATGGACACGTGGCACGTGGCGGAGCAACCAGCCTCGTGGCGCCTGCAGGTTCTGCTGGGTCGGGCGGTGTCGGTCACCCAGGGTCCACCCCGAGGTGGGACTCGCTGTGGTGGCAGAGACGGCGGTGGCCACCAGGGGGCACTGTTGGCCAGTTCCGCGGAGCGCTTGGGCGGGCTTGGCCAGACCCCCGTTCGTTCTGCCTGATTCATTTGCTGGGTGCTGCTGGAGGGCGCTGGCCCAGGGGCTCCGTGGGGGGGGACGGAGGGGACCAGGGGGCCTGGGAGCCGGGGCCTCGGAGAACTGCCTCTGGGGTGCTGGGCGGCTGGGAGGCCGGGGGCGGCTTCACATCCCTCTTGCCCCCCGCCCCTCTGTCCCCGCTGCCCCTCCCGGCAGCCGGGGACCCTGATGCTGTGGACCCTGCTGTCCGAGGGGCCGGCAGAGACTGGGCGGGGGATCTGGGGGTGCGTTTTGGGCTTCGCTGGCTCCCAGCAAAGCTCAGGGGGTGAGCTGGGGCCCAACACGTCCCGTGGACCTCACTGCCGGGGCACCCGGCCTGTGGTGCGTGATGACAGAACGTCCCAGCCACCCCCAACCTGGGCCACTGCGCCCCTGGTCCCTGCCGTGTAGGCTGGGTCCCCTTCTGGGCCGGTGCTCTGGGCAGGTGCCGAGGGTCTTGGGGTCCGCAGGCTGTACCCTGGGCTGCTACCCCAATGCCCCCGGGGTATGTGGTTCCCGGCGGGTCCCTCCTGTCCTGCCTTCTCTCGCGTATGTTGGCTGGGACCATGTCCCTCGGGTGAGGCCCACTCCCCACTGTCCAGGCAGTGACGAGCGGCCCCCAGCCCCACTCGCCTGCACTCCGGGTGCCCGCTGCCCAGCCCCTCACCCACATCACTCCTGCAGGCTCCACGGTGCCCTCACCAGCCCTGTCCTGCCCCCCCTGACCTGAGGCACACGTTCCCTTCATCTGCCCGTGGCCACGTGGGACCCCGGGCACCTACCTTACCTTCAGGGCCCCGAGAGCCTGCTACAAACGCCAGGTGTTAGGACTCCCCCCCCCCCCCCCTGCTGACCTGGACGCAAGGACACGCATAGACTCTGCATGAGGGGATGTCGCCTGTCATCCGCTGGCATGACTGCGTGTTCTTGGCACCACGGTCCCGGCGCCCCCTCACCACGGACGGCATCCAGACCGACCACCGGTCACTGAGTGTCCGCCGGGCCCTCCCTTCTGTTCCAGCCCGTTCCCCGGCCCGTGGCTCTGAAAGGGCCCAGCTCTCTGTGCGCGGAGCACGGCTTGGCACCCCTGCAGGCTCCCGCTTAGTTCCTATGGCCGGGCCCCCCACCCCTGCTCCCAGCTCCACACCAGCTGCCCTCTCCGTCAGGGCTCCCTCACTCCTGCACGTCCAGTGATCTGTGTTTTCTATCAGACACTGACTCACACGCGCGTTTATTCCTCCTCAGTGTTTGTGAACAGAGGGTCTGTGCTGCCCTCGCCACGCGGCCCAGCGCACACGGGCCAGCTGCCGGGGGAGCACGCTTTTGCACACATGTGCACGTCCTGGCAGGGGCCCCGGGGCCTCCAGGAGGCTTGGAGGGAGTGTGGAGCGCCCCCCACGGTGTGCAAGGCTGAGGGCTCCCCCGGGCCTCTCCCTCCCACCCGCCCCTTCCGTCAGTCCTGACTCGAAAGTCACAGTCAGAACCCTTGGGACTTCTCCCCTTCCTGCTGCGCCCGAGTGCCCCGTCCCTTCTCACGCCATCCCGGGTTCTTGTGGGAGTCTGTGCGTGTGTGCGCCTGCTTGTGGTCCCTCTGTGCCAACGTGTTTGTGTTCGTGTGTGTTGTATCCCCGTGTATAAATGCACACGCGTGCTTATGGGTCCATGTGCCCGGTTTCCCTGAGCTGTGCCTGTGTCTGCGTGCACACATACGTGTGCTTGTTCCTGAACATTCTCTCACGCTGGTCGGCGTGCATGCACACTTACACATGCGTGTTTGTGTGTGTGGATGTCTGTGCACTCACGTGTTCCCGCGCATCTTGCAGCGTGTGTGTGCGTGTGTGCATTCCCCCCTCCCAGGGGTTACAGCCTCTGGAAACCCACGCCAGTCCCCTCCCCCCGACCGCGTCTTCCCCTCTCTGCCTGGGCTCCCAGGTCCGAGCTCACAGGGGCCTCCGCGGGCAGCAGAGCTGAGGTCAGAGTCCTTCCCTCGCTTCGTCGCCCGGCCTGCCTCAGTGGTCCCCCCACGGTGCCGAGCTGCGGCCACGCCGCGCCCGCTCACAGCCCTTCCCCCCGACCCCCGTCCCCCGTCCCCGATCCCTGATTGCTTCTCTCTCTCTCCCGTCAGTTGCAGCACTCGATCCGCCTGCCGGACCCCACACTCACTTCTCTCCCAGACCCGGTGGTCGTTACGTCCTTGCTCGGACCCTCTGGCGTCTTTCCCGATTGTGTGCGGGAGGGAGGGGCTCCCCTCCCAGAGGCCCCTGCGCCTCTCGGGACGCCCCATGCCCAGCATCCCATGGTGGACAGCTGTCCGCGGGGCGGCCACCTGCAGCCCCGTGGCCCAGCTCGGCCGTGGTCTAGAGAGAGAAGACGATGACCAACCTGTAGAAAGTCGGTCTTCATTCACTGCATTTCCTTCCTGAAACAGACCAGCCTATTCCGTGTTGCACACCAGGCTCCCTGCGTGGGCACTGGGATGTGGGTCTCACGTGAGCCGGTCTGGGCCGCTCTGTCTGTTGGGCGAAGTGCCCTGGGCTTCACGATTCTTAGACACGCGCGGGCCTTCTGTGGGCTCATCCGTGCCGTCCTGTTTTCATCTCAGAGCAGCAACCACGGGAGCAAGACGGTCCCCCTTGTGCAGGGGACAGAGCAGGAGCCGGAGAGGGCAGACGTCTGCCGGGAGAGAGGAAGGGGGTGTGTCCTCCGTAGGGGGGGCCGCGCGGCCCCTGAGCGCCGCCGGCCGTCTTCTGACCCTGAAGGGGGTCCGAGCCCTCCAGCGACCGCCCTGAGGGGCCCTGTTCAGTGCTGGTGGCAGGCAGTGCCCGGGGACCCGGGCCCTGAACCTCCCTCTGTCCGGCCCCCGCCACCTGCACCCTGTGGCCTGGCCGCCCTTGATCACGAGGGGCGCTGCTGGGGGCCCCTTAGCACCGCCAGCCTCCTCGATACAGGCTTTCTTCAGACCGGGGTGGAGGCCGCCCTCTGGGGTTCAAACGTGACCCGGGCACGTCCACCCGGAACCTTCCTTTCCCCGTGCACACGGACCTCACCTGCCTTCTCCTCAGGGGAGAGGGACGGGCAGGGCTGAGGAACCGAAGTGAACCTGGGTGTTTGCAGGGGCGGGAGGAGGCCACCCCGGCAAGTCCCTGCCTCCTCGGCTTCTCCCCAGGGAGCAGGTAGCTGGGCTTCCTGGGACGGGGGGAGGTTAGGGGAGCTCATGAGAAGAGGGCAGGGTGTGGTCGCCCCTGCACGGGCACTTTGCTGCCCGAGTGTCCTCTCTGACACCTGTTGCTTTGGCCATTTGTTTTCCGGCAAGGGGCGCCTTCCTTGTCCCCCCACTGATGAGACTGTGGCGTCCCCCCACCCGCCCAAGGAGCCCAGCTCTGCATGAAGCCTGGTGTCTGTGCATGAAGCCTGGCCCGACTCTGCAACGCAATGTCAGGTCGGGGGGCCAGGGCAGCATCTGGAGTCTGGGGGGCTGGGGGCTGCGGCTGGGGGCTGGGGGTGCCGTCCCAGGGGGGACCTGGGGGGGGTGCCTCAGGCCCCCTCCCGCCCCAACCAGAGCTGCCCCGTTTGTCTCTCTTGTCCCCAGGATGGCCACCGGGGCTTGGAGGGGAGGGTCCCACGGGACACAGAAATCAGGGATCAGGGAGGATGGAACTGGGGCCCGAGACACGGCCGGGGGAGATGTGGCTGTCGTGGGGGCTGAGAAGGGCCTGCCTCCCGGGGCCGCGGGTGTGAGGGGGCGCTCGGACACGGACAGCGGCCGTCCTCACAAGCCACCATCATGCTTGGAGCGTCTGCCATGAGCCTGTCCAGCGAAAGGAAGGATCCTCGTGGATGCAGGGGTGACCTCTTCTTCCCGTCTGGGGCTTGTGACTCGAGGCAGGGGCTCAGGGGCGCGTGTCCCGGGGGGAGGAGGCTGGAGGCTCTCACGCTGAGCCAACCTGAGCGCGGCCGGCACAGACAGAGGGCAGCTCAGGGGCTGTGGCCGTCTGCAGGCCAGGGTCGCCTCCTGCACGGGAGCCTCTCTCCGGGGTCAGCGCGGACTTACTCTCATTGGCGTGACTCCAGGCTCGGGCTAATGAGCCACCGGGCAGGAGGCGGTGTGGCCCTCGGGCGGCAGATGTGAGTGGATGGGTCCCTGTCCCTGGCTTGAGACGGGGGGGGGGGGCAGAGGCTGCCCACAGCCTACCCTAGACCTTCCAGAACACCCTCCCCTCTGCCCTCCCCTACCCACACGCATCCCTCGTTTACGGAGGCTCCTGAATCACGGAAAGGGCAGGTATGATCACAGGACCTTTGGCCTGGGAGAGCCCGGGACCCTGGGCTGCACCTGCCTCTAGTGCAGCCTTTGGGACCTCCCGTCCTCCCCCCTGCCCGGCTGCACAGGTGCTCACCCCCACCCCGGCTGCTGGCGGAAGTCAGGAGAGGGGCGACTGTAAGGGGGGGGTCTGATGTCAGCCTCATGCTGGCCCTCGGAGCTGTAGGGACGGTGTTTCCTCCTCGGGAGTGTTGGTGGAGGGGGGGCCGTCTCCCTCCCCTGCAAAGCCCCACATCCACATGTAATTCGGGGCTCAGGCTTCATGTAATTTGTCCATCCAGCCCGGGAGGCCCGCCCTGCCCCACCTGGGACTTCTCCGGTCACACTGACTGGTCACACGGTGGCACCCGGTACGCCCAGGGACCCCCATGTAGCTGACGTCCCCACGTCACAGCACCCCCGGCCCTGGGTCTGCCCGGGACAAGGCCCACTGACAATTGTCCCCCTTCAATTAATTTGTCTTGAAAGAAGCATCTGATTCCCTCATCGCCTGGCGTCAGGAACATTCCGGAAAGGTCCGCCTGCTGGGGGATCCTGCTGCACCCCTCCCATGCGAAACCCTTCTGGAGGGTTGGCCCAAAGAGGGAGTGGGGTCTTCTGCCCCCACCCGCCAGCTGCTCCCGTGTCAGGGACGGGGCTGGGGGCAGAGCCGGACGGACCACCCCACCCCGTCTCTCTGATGGGTGCTCGGAGCTCGGCCCGCCGCCCCGAAGGCACCAGGTCACGTGGGTGCCTGCCTCTGCCTCCTGTCTGGAAGCGGCCTTGTCCTCCCCGTGCCGGGAAGGCCCCCAGAGCGCGGGGCCAGCCCGTCTCCTCCTGGGGACTCAGCTCGGGGGCAGCCCCTGGGAGAGGTCTGGGTCTGCCTCGGACCCTCCGGCCCCGACTCCAGGCACACGCGGGGTGGTGGGGCCTGAACTCAGCACCAACTGGCCTCCGCGGAAGGCGAGTTCTTCTGGTCAGTGACTCACACACAGTGAGAGGAAAGGAGAGGAGTAGGGAGCTCCCTCCGCAGGGAAGTGCTTACGAGGGGGGTACCCTGGGGGGCACGCTGTTTTGGGGACCTTCGGGCAGCGGACAGTCAGCAGCCGTTTGACCAGAGAACTCTTTTGACTTGAAGGAAAGTAGTCAGTGCGAGCGCGAGCGACAGGCTCCCCAGCGTCGTTCCCTCCGTGCATCCTGCCGGGAACCACCCCGCCTCACCCCCAGGCCAGCTGAGGACAGGGGACCCCTGGCAGGCTTTCGGGCCTTGCTGTCTTTTTAATTTTTAAAATAATCCTTTAACTTTACGACCGAACTTACTGTTCCGCAATTTTACAGTAGCAAAGTTGCAATTTCTGTGGCTTTTAGATTTACAGAAAAGCTAACGATTTTAGATTTACAGAAAAGTTAATGAAGAGTCTAGTACCCCGGGAACTGTTTCTGGGGGGCATTTGTTACAGTTAAGGGACAAGTTTGATACGTTGTCATGAACCGCGGCCAGGATGACTCGTGCGCCCGTGGTCGTTAGCACCTGTCCTCTTTCCGTCCGGGACCCCTTTCCGGGACCGCACACGGGCTCGGGGTCAGGTGACCGTGGGCTCCCCCGGCTGGGACAGCTTCTCAGACTTTCCTAGTTTGTGACGACCTTGACCGCATTGAGGATTCCCTTTGCAGAGTGTCCTTTGGAGGGGATCTGGATCTCTTTCCGTCGGGACTGCGCCCGGGCGCTGGGTTCTCGGTACCACGACCGTGGAGGCGGGACCTTCCCTCACCTGCGGTCGAGAGCACGCCCTCCACGTGACGGCCCACTGGCTGACCTTGCACACCTGGCCGGGGCGGACGTCAGGTGTCTGCTCCATGAAGATCCTCCGCCTCCTCTCCCTGCCCCGGGGGAAGAGTCACGTCGGGGACCCCACACTCGGCGGGGGGGGGGGGGCGTTCTGCCCCACCCGCGGAAAGCCCGTGTCTCCACTCTGTTTATCTACTTCCTCAGTCACTCGCTCGTGTTACGGGGACTCACGGGTGTTGTCTGTGCGTAGGGCGATGATCCAACACCAGGTGTGCATTTCCTTGCTTCCCATGTTCCGGCTCCAGCCCTCGGAGCTCCTGTGCCCTTTGACGTGGCTTCCCCATTTTTTTTTAAGTTTGTTTATTTTGAGAGATAAAGAGAGTGAGCAGGGGAGGGGCAGAGGGAGAGGGAGAGAGAATCCCAAGCAGGGTCTGCACCGTCAGCTCAGAGCCCAGCACGGGGCTCGAACCCATGAACCGTGAGATCGTGACCTGAGCTGAAATCAAGAGTCGGACGCTTAACCGCCTGAGCCCCCAGGCGCCTCTAGCCTCCCTCAGTTTTTTACGTGCAGTTTTTCACCTGTGATGACGGAGCCCCGCAGCTGTCCCCACGAGTCGCACGGCCGTCTGGGTCCTAGGCGCGTCTGCGTCCTGTGCTACGTCACTCGAGAGCCGTGAGCCGCGGAATGCTCCGTCCGTCTCATAAGGACATAAAACCCAACGAGGATCTGCCCCACGTATCTGGAAGTTTTGTCTGAAAGATTCGGGGACTTTCTGGAGCTAAATGAGAACAGCATGACCAGACCGTGCGGAATCGGACGAGGGTCCTGCACACCGTAGGGCAGTCTGGGGGGGGGGGGGTGGGGCGCGTGAGCTGAGGTCGTTCTGTGGCTCATCCGGGGACACAATTTTCAGGTCGCGACGGTGGCATCTTGGTCTGACGGCTCTCAGCATCCACCTGGCTTCCTTTTCTGACAACGTTGGTTTTTCTGAACGGTTTGGCCCAGGTAAGGAGCTGGGACATCGAAGTCCTCGAAGCCATCAGGTCCCTGCACAAAGCATCAGGACCCTCTCCCTACGCCTGCCCCCCCCCCCCCCCCCCCGCAGGAAAGTGTGCACACGAGCAGTGAGTGACCAGAGCAGCCGCAGGCCCCTTACGCCCAGTGCTGCCTGGGATTCGGGAGTGATGAAAACTGACGTTTCCGCCGGTCCAGCAGGGGCTCCTGGAGGCCGTGAAGGGAAATGGTGTGGACCCTCCTCCCTCCCACCAGCCTCCCGGGCAGACCCTCCTGCTCCGAGGGGCACTTTTGGCCCCTCACGCCCCCCCCCCACCCGGGTCTGCAGCCCCCACCCCTCTGCACCCCCCCTCTCCCCCTGAGGAAGCTGTCGTCTTGGGCGTACGTCCTCCCTCCCTCCCTCACTTATTCCAAAACCTGTTTCCTCTTATTTCCCAAAGGCCCCCTTGAAATCAACTTTCTCCACTCTCCAAATCGGCAGAGACCGAGAAATGTGTGTTTTTCTTCCTCGACTGAGATTGGGTTGCTGCTTCTGCAGATGCGACTCCTGGACACCTGGTCCCTGGCGTCTCGGGGTGGGGGGGTGGGGGTGGGCTGCAGAGGCCAGAGGTCACACTGACCTGGGGGGGCAGCATGAGGGAGGGGCTGCAGCCAGAGTCATTCCCATAGTGCACCTGTCAACCCGGGGGGGAGGGGGGACAGGGCTGGGAGGGAAGGATCCAAATTTAAATGAGGTGATGGACAGAATCCCAAACAAGGTCACACTGAGACTTGGTTTCCTGATGGGAGTTTTCCGGAATCGTATGCAGCGTCCCAGAGTTACAGGGCGAGAGTTCACCCCGCCATAGCGCTGGGAGAGGCAGCAACGGTGCCAGACGAATTGACAGGGAGGAAGGGAGTGGCCGACACGCCCGGTGTGAGCTCAGCATCGTTCGCAATTAAAGAACACACCGCAGGCCACCCGACTGTCCACCTGTAGGAACGAGGGAAATAAATTAAGTGCTAAGGCTCCGAGCCCTGATGAAGAATGAGTTCAGGAATAATCCCCAAGATACATTGTTAAGGAAAAAAAAAAGTAGGAATCTTCAGCAAAGTGGTGGCCACCAACCGTGAAACGGCATTTGTGACACGTGGCTGCTGGCTCACGGTTCACAGCCATCTCGGAGACTTCAGTGATGTGAACACAAGCTCATTATCTTACACTTGTAGGGAGGGGCTCTCCAGGCCAACACCAAGGTGCGGGCGGGGCTGGGCCCTCCCCCGAGGCTCTGGACGTGGGTCCTTCCCTTGGCTCGTCCGGCATCGGGGCTCCCGGTCTCTCCATCGTCAGAGCCGGAAGGGGCTTTCTCCAGCGTCCTCTTCTCCAGCCCTCTTCCCTCCTTTTTGTTTCTTTTAAAGTTTACTTATTTGAGAGAGAGAGAGATAGAGAGAGCACATGTGATTGGGGGAGGGGCAGAGACAGGGGAGAGAGAGTCCCAAGCAGGCTCCACACTGTCGGCACAGAGCCCGGTGAGGGCCTGGATCCCCCGAACCGTGAGACCGTGACCTGAGCTGAAATCAAGAGTCAGACGCTTAACTGATTGAGCCATCCAGGCGCCCCATCATCCCTCCTTTTTAAAACAGACTTTATTTTTTCAGAGGAATTTTAGGTTCACAAGAAAATTAAGTGGCAGTCCAGAGATTTCCCATATGCCCCCCACGCCCCCCCCCCAGAGCCTCCCTCACCATCAACATCCCCTGCCTGAGGGCGTAGCTGTTGTAACTGATGGCCCCACAGCCACACATCACGGCCACCCAGAGTCCGCAGTCCCACACGAGGGTTCACGCGGGGTGTTGTACGTCCCATGGGTTTGGACGAACAAACAGTGACACGCGTCCAATGCTGTTAATGTCACACAGAGAAGTCTCGCTGCCCTGAACATCCTCTGTGCTCCCCGTTCACCCCTCCCTCCTCCAAACCCGTCGACCACTGGTTCTTCCACTGTCTCCACGGTCGTGCCCTTTCCGGAACGTGACGTGGAGCAGGAATCAGACGGCGTGTGGCCTTTTCACGGGCGTCTTCCACTCACTGATGCGCATTTAAGGCTCCTCCTTGTCTGTTCATGGCTCCGTAGCTCATTCCCTCTCAGCTCATTTCCATCATCTGGATGGAGCACAGTCTATCCATCACCTGCTGAAGGGCGTCTTGGTTGATTTCAGGTTTTGGCAATTACGAGTAAAGCTGCCATAAACATCCATGTGCAAGCTTTGGTGTGGACGCTGAGGAGCACACGTGCTCAGTTGTGCAATTTGCGTGTGATTAGTGTCGTGAGGACACCCCCACAGGGGCTGCGCCGTCCCGTGGGCTCCTGGGGGTCCACGTCCACCCCGGCATCGGGCGTTAGTCTTCTGGACTTCGGCCGTTCTGACGGGTGTGTAGCAGTCATCTCACTGCTGTTTTAATTTGCACTTCCACAGATTTGGTGTTTCCAGCTCCGTGGTGCTTACACACGTTCAGAGTTTTCTAGAGGCAGGCGAGCCCGTGATTCGACAGAGACCAGGGAGTCGTCAGTTGTAATTTCGGTCCCCGCTTCATTTTTCTACAAACGCACGCGCTTCTTTGTGGTGGGGAGGGCGTTCTGCCTGACGCCCCGGCGGTGGGCTCTCGGGGCCTCACTTTCCGCACTCACGCTGACCAGGGAGAGCACACGCCTCCTCATGTGTGCCGTTTCTATGATTCGGAGCCTGGTGTGAGCCGGAGACCCTGGCCCTCCTGAGGCACGGGCTCCCGGGACAGACTTGGAGCCTCTCACCCTTTGGGTGAGGACGACGGCAGGTAAAGACCAGTGCGACAACTGGAAGGAAATGGAGAACAGAAGACAGCCAAACCCTAAGTGAAGAAAATCACCCCTAACTTCTGGCCCTTTCTTCGCGATTTGCACCGACTTTCACCTCCGTTACTTGACCGAGTCCAGCGGCAGCCTGAGGGGGACAACCGGGACGGGATTCATCACACCCGGCCTAGCAGGGCTCCCCAGAGCAGACCAGGAGGATATTCATGTACAAAAGAGATTTGTTTCAAAGAATCTCAGGTCGTTGTGAGGAATGGCGAATCCCAAACCTATAGGGCAGGCTGCATCTATCCCCCTGTGGTATTCAGCGTGGGGGCTGAATACAAAATACTGTAGACCGGATGGTCTATAAACAACAAAAATTTCCTTCTCACGGTTCTGGAGGGTGGATGTGCAAGATCACGTGCCAGTGTGGCCGGGTTCATGTCTTCTTCTAGAAGAGAGTTCCGCATGCTGCAAACAGGGCTTTATCTCTGGCCCGTGTCATTAAGTGCAACACACGGGGTGAAGGAGGAAGACCCCTGGGAGCCACAGCTAGTGGGGACCTCCTGCAGATGGGGGGGACCATCCCCAAGGCTCATCCAAGCCGGGGACTCAGGTTGTCCATGAATGTTTGCTCCTGGTCTCCCTGTGAGATGGGCCTCACCTTGACAGGGGAGGGATGCTAAAAGTCAAGCTGAGGTCCGTGAAAACGGTGGAGAATGGACCTCCCAAACTTCCCCGTAAAGCAATGAGAAAAACAGGAAACCTGATCAGAATAAACTTTTTCAGAACCTGGCAATTAACCAAATATTGGCAGCCATCTGGAGAACTTTATTTCATAAAAACAGCTGAATCTCGGTCAGGATAGTAAGCTTTAAGGCATTTTATCTTGCCTGTTCTCCTACGCCTTTCTGCGGCTCCACAGTAGCCTTAAAAACACAACAGCCTCCGGTTACAGCAAAACCCACAAGTCCAGCACTCACTGTAAGGGGCAGAACAGGGTTGGGCAGAAGTGGGATGCAATGATTTGATCTGCCTGGAGGGCGCCCCGTGCAAGACTGTCTTTCACCTGACTCGGAGTTTGCACGATGCAAAAAGCCTTTTTTCCCTGGAAGTGTTTGTCAAAAACAGTTACAGAGAGTTGTTTAACTTTGCAGCTGTGGGAGTTGGTAGATAAGACTTGAGGCAAGCAGTAGGGTACCTGAAAAGTATAAAAGGAAAATCTGGGGGATGAGACGTCCACCAGAGTTTTGAAAACCTGCGAGGTATCCCTGGGAAGCTAGAAGGTACGTGCGTGTGTGGGGCTGTGTGTATGTCCCGGGCAGTGTGCACGCTCAGGAAAGACTGAGGAGGCGCTCAGCTTCATTTCTGACTGGTCTTGGGGCTTTGTACATGCAGGAAGTGAAGGCTGTACACGCAGGAAGTGAAGGCTGTACACGCAGGAAGTGAAGGCTGTACACGCAGGAAGTGAAGGCTGTGCATGCAGGAAGTGAAGGCTGTACACTCAGGAAGTGAAGGCTGTACACGCAGGAAGTGAAGGCTGTACACGCAGGAAATGAAGGCTAAGGCAGAGCGGTCAACCCTCTGGCTGAGTGTTGAAGACATGCCCAACATTCATATAGAGCCCTTTGGCAAAGACTGGAAGACTTACAGATTCTTAGCATTTAAGAAGTATCTGTCCAATCATTAGCTGATCGTGAAGCTCGCCAAGCATAGACTTTAGTGGCTAAGCATGACAAGGAATACAGACATCACAGAAGTCGTTAAGAAAAGTCACTAAATAAACAGTGACAACGGCAATAATAGGAAAAAAACAGCGATGGCCAAAAAACTCTGGGGAGGAGGACGAATCAGATTTCCAGAGTTGCCACACTGTAGTATTTAAAATGTTCAGTTTTCAACAGAAATTATGAGGCATGCAAGTGACAAGCATGGCCCGTGCACAGGGAGAAAAACAATCAACAGAAATAATCCCTGAGGAAACCCAGACAGAGGCAGAGACTTTAAATCAGCTACTTTAAAGAACAAAGGTAATCATGTCTATAAACTGAAGGGAAATATGAGAGCTTTGTCTCACCAAATGGACAATACCAATACGGGTATAGAGACTATGAAAAGAGCCAAATACAAATTCTGGAGGTGAAAAGTGCAAGCGGTGAAACATTCACTAAGGGGCACGATGGCATATTTGAGCAGGCAGAGGAAATAGCAAACTTCAAGGTAGGTCGATTGAAAGCATCCAGTCTGAGGAAAGGAAAGGAACAAATGAAGGAAGAGAAATAAACGAAGACTCGGAGATGTGTGGCACACCACCGAGAAGTAATGGAAGTCCCGGAAGGAGAGGGAGGGATAGAGGGTCAGAAAGAATATGCAGATAAGTAATGGCTGAAAGTGTCTCGAATTTGATGAAAAGTGATCACTAGAACCAAAAAGTTCAGAAAACCCCAATGCAGATAAACTCTAAGAGAGCCACACCAAGAAACAGCATCGCCAACCTGTCAAAAGTTGCAAAGAGAGAGTGTTGGAAACAGCAAGAGAGAAGGGACCCTTAGTGATCAGGGTCAGAGACCCTCAGTGGATGACATGCTGGCTTCGCATCGGAAGTCGTGGAGGCCAGAAGGCCGTTGGAGGACATCTTCCGAGTGCTCAAAGAACAAAACTGTCGACCAAGAATTCTATAGAGGAACTATCCTTCAAACATAAGGGAGAATATGGGGTGCCTGGGTGGCTCCACCATTTAAGCATCCAACTTCGGTTCAGGTCATGATCTCATGGTTTGTGGGTTCCAGCCCCATGTCGGGCTCTGTGCTGACAGCATGGAGTCTGGAGCCTGCTTCGGATTCTGTGTCTCCCTCTCTCTCTGCCCCTCCCCTGTTCGCTCTCTGTCTCTCTGTCTCTCTCTCAAAAATAAATAAACATTAACAAACTTATAAAAAAAACAAAAATAATTGAGAAATTAAGACATTCCAAGATGAATAAAAAGCAGAACAAAACAAAGCTTATTGCTACCAGACCATCCCCAGAGGAACATTCCTAAAATAAATACTGAAGGGAGTTCATGCTGGAGTAAAAGGTCACTAGACAGTGACTCAAATCCATGTGAAGAAATAAAGAATACCAGTAAAGGAGATATGTAGATAAATATAGAAGACAGTATAAATGTAATTGTTTTGTTTGTAGCTCTTTTTCTTTTAGCTGGTTCAAAAGACAACTGCGTGCAGCAATATCATAGATGTCCTGCGATGTAACGTGTGTGACTAAACAAGCCACACAAAGGTGTGAGGACGGAAAGTGGCTTATAGGAGCAAAGACCTCTTAAAAAATTTTTTTTCTAACATTTATTTATTTTTGAGAGAGAGACAGAGTGCGAGCGGGGGAGGGGCAGAGAGAGAGGGAGACACAGGATCCGAAACAGGCTCCAGGCTCCAGGCTCCGAGCTGTCAGCACAGAGCCCAACGTGGGGCTTGAACTCACGAACCTCGAGATCATGACCCGAGCCGAGGTTAGACGCTCAACTGGCAGAGCCACCCAGACGCCCCAGGAGCAAAGACCTCTTAATACCACTGAAATTAAACTGGTGTCATTCTGAACCAGATTCATACAAGTCAAGATATTAACAGTAATCCTCAGGGCAACCACTAAGAAAATAACTCAGAACAACATAGACAGAGATGACAGGGAAATTAAAATGATATGCTAGAAATATTTAACACAAAAGAGAGCAGTATATAAAGAACAAAAATTACATTAGACACACAGAAGCAAACAGTAACATGACACCTCTATGTTTACAGGAGACACTCTTTCTATGCAGAGAAACAAGCAGATGGAAAGCAAGAGAGAATAAATGACACCATGCGCCAAGAACCAAGACAGCTGGACTGGCGATATTAGCATCATAGTACACTTTAAAGGAAAGTTTGTTTCTAGACATAAGAAAGGACGCTTTCTAAGTCTGAAAGAGTAAACCCATTGGAAAGATGTAACAGCTTCTGACATATATGCACCTAAAAAGAGCCCAAAATACGTGAAGCAAAAATTGAAGGAAGAAATAGGAAATTCACCTGTAGCAGCTGCAGACACCAATGCCCCTTGTCAATAAAGGACAGAACAACTAAGCAGAGTCACCAAGGAAATGGCAGACTTGAGTACCTGTATAAAACAAGAAGGTCTAGTAGACACCACAGAGCACCACGCAGCTGCAGAGCACACGCCAACTCTCACAAGAGCACAGGAGACATTCTCCGGGGCAGCCCGCATGCCGGGCCACAAACAAGTCTCAGCATGAGGGTAAGGCTGGCGTCACACAAAGTGTGTTCTCTGACCAGCACAGAATAAAACTAGAAATGAACAAGGTGGGGAAAATGAGGAAATTCACAAATACATGGAAACTGAATGACGTATTCCTAAATAATCAATTGTTCAAGGACAGAATCCCAAATAAAATCAGAAACTATTTCAAGATGAATGAAAGCAAGAGCTGCACATACTGAAGCCTGGGGACACAAGCTTGTCCATGTGTTCAAAGCAGCTGACAGCCACAGTGGCGTTTGGAGGGAAATGTTCAGCTGCAAGTGTCTTCCTGGAAACGGAGAAGGACCCCCGATCAATGAGCCAAACTTCCACTTTGATATTATGTTGTAGGGGCGCCTGGGTGGCTCAGGTGGTTAAGCATCTGACTCTTGGTTTCGGCTCAGGTCATGATCTCATGGTTCGTGGGATTGAGCCCCACGTTGGGCCTTGTGCTGACAGTGCGGAGCCTGCTTGGGATTCTCTCCCCCCCCCCGCCCCTCCCCCACTCACTCTCTCTGTCTCTCTGAAAATAAATAAACTAAAAAAAATTTTTTTTTTGAAAGATTAGGTTGTAGCCAAGATAAGCAGAAAGAAGGAAATCATATTGGAAAGGAAAACTATGAAATAAGGAATAAAAAGCAATGAAGAAAATCAATGAAACTAAATGTGCCCAGTTGATCTACAGCCGGCAATAGATCAATGCAATTCTTGCCAAGCCTTTGCTGTCCGCTTTGAGGAAACAGGCCTGCTGATTCCAGAAATTCCTATAAAAAGATCAAGTGATCAGAGGAACCCAGTCAATCCTCACAAAGAACAAAGTTGAAAGACTCAAACGTCCCCATTAAAAAAATTTTTTTTCCTAATGTTTACGTATTTTTGAAAGAGAGAGAGAGAGAGACAGAACACAAGCAGGGGAGGGGCAGAGAGAGAGGGAGACACAGAATCCGAAGCAGGCTCCAGGCTCTGAGCTGTCAGCCCAGAACCCGACACGGGGCTCGAACCCACGAACTGCGAGATCATGACCTGAGCCAAAGTTGGACATTTAACGGACTGAGCCACCAGGCGCCCCAACAAATGTTCCCATTTTTTAAATGTATTACAAAACTGTAGTAGTGTAGACTAAAAACCACTGAACTACACACTTTATGAAAAGGGTGAATTTTATGGTGTGTGAATTATATTTTGCAAAAAAACCCCAACTCAAGTTGGTTGGCATTTTTGACATGTGAACATTTAAGCATCATGCTTGCACACGGGAACACAGTGAGTCATTCCAACGGCTTTGGCAAGCAAGCGTCTGGGTTTGGACACATCCCGTCTACACCTGGGAGAAGCCTCACTGTCCCAGCTTCCAGACACAGCTGGGCTGGTGCACGGTTTTGAATTTAAAATGAAAGTCAGGGGCAATGATTACAGCAGTTATTTCTGCCTGGTAGTTGAGGGCAAACCCGGATGCCGTGTTCCTCCTGTGCACTGACTTTGCTGTCTCGCAGTGTCGCATTCGGACGGTGTCGGGGGGTCCCCTCCAGGCAATTCCGGGACCCCACGGGGTGTCCTACAGCTGAACTCCGTTCTGACACCGTCTGCCCGGAGTCAGCGTCCCATCCCCCAGGGAGCGGCTCAGTCCCACAAGACTGCCCCCCTCTTCAGATGCCATTCCCAACTGGCAGGTTCCCGGGTTGCCCACAACTTCTGTCCGACTCGGCTCCAGATGACATTCCCGTGAGCCCCTTCTGGGGTTTGATAACCTGCTCGAGCAGCTCACAGAACTCAGGGGAACGCTTGTGCCATTCATCTGTAGATCACGCAGGGAAGGGTTAGACGAACAGCGGACCAGCGGATGGAGAGGTGCAGGGTGTGTGCGGGGAGGGTCCCACGCACAGGAGCTTCTGTCCTTGTGGACTTGGGGCGCGTCACCCTCCCGGCACACGGACGTGCTCACCAACCGACAAGTTCCCTGGAGCCCACACTTTGGGGATTTTTATGGAGGTTTTATCACATCGGCGTGATCAGTTATTAACTGGATCCCCCAGCCCGTCCCCCTCTCTGGAGAATGGGGAGCAGGGGCGAAAATCCCAGCTTCTAATCATGGCGTGGTCTTTCTGGTGACCAGTGCCCACCCGGGAGCCCACCCAGAGTCGCTTCATTAGAACAGAAGACACTCGGGGCACCTGGGTGGCTCAGTCGGTTGAGCATCCGACTTTGGCTCAGGTCATGATCTCGTGGTTTGTGAGTTTGAGCCCCTCATTGGTCTCTGTGCTGACAGCTCGGAGCCTGGAGCCTGGAGCCTGCTTCGAATTCTGTGTCTCCCTCTCTCTCTGCCCCTCCCCCACTCATGCTCTCTCTCTGTCTGTCAAAAATAAATAAATGTTAAATTTTTTTTTTTAAAGAATAGAAGACACTCCAGGCCCCCGGGAGGGTGTCAGGAGCTCTGTGCCGGGAATTGGGGGCAGAGACCAACATGTATGTTTTCTATTACTTCACCGTAGGTGTGTTTCCTTTTTCAAACTCCTAATGAAGGCTGCAGACACACAGCTAATAAATCTCGTGTTCAGAGGCTCGGAAGCAGCAATTAAGCGCTGGCCACTCTATTTCCACATGCTCCCTAGAGAGGACACGCAGGGCCCCCGGCAGCTCGTGTACATAATAAGCCCCCCGCCCCCGACAGGAACTGGGTCCCTGGCAGCCGACGGCGAACGCGGCCCGTCGCGCTGGCTGGTGAGCAGTTGATGGATTGTTGCGGGACACGCATCCTGCCGGGAGGCGGGCGACAGTTCGGCCCCCACCCCCGCTCCTGCACGGCCTCGGCCCGGGGACCGCTCGTTAACGAACAATTATGCCTCGCCGCCCTCTTTTCTCCGTGTCTGGAGATCACCTCGTTATGTCTTGCAAAGATGTCTCCCTCTTCCCATCGGACCGTGGTGAGGTCCACGGAGCCTCCGGGCCGCTTTTCTGCAAAGTTTCCAGAAACAGGAAAAGCCCTCCCACGAAAATGAATTACCCTGTTTTCAGTTCTGACGGCAAATGTTTAACAAATGAAGCAATTTAGAAGCCATTTAAAACGCTTATTGACGGGGCAGGGCCACAGCACGCAGCCCCGGGAAACGGAGTCGGCCACCCGCCCCAGGGAGGCGTTTGGACCCGCGACGATGTCAGAGCCACAAATAAATAACCGTGGGGATCTAGCACAGGGAGCTTCCTGGAACCTGGAAAGCAATTGGAAGGTCTATGGAAGCATCTCCAAGACGGGACAGCCCCCTCCCCGGGCACCTGTGACTTCCGGGCCCCGGCCCCCCTGTGGGACCAAAGGCACGCCCACAGAGGGCACGGTTCTCATCTTTAATACCCTTTGCTCTTCCTGGTGCACAGCGGCTGCCCAGGATCGTTTTATGGAGCGAATGGACTGATCTCTGCTCCTTCCGTCATCCGCCCCCAACGCCCTCCTCTCTGATGCCCCCCCCCCCCCCCGACTGGCCCACACACTGCTCGGGCCACGAGGACCGGCCACTGCAAGTGCTGTCTGTCACAAGCAGGTGGCCACGTCCCAGCTGGGGCGTCTCCGTTAACACCGCAGGGAATCTGGACTTGCCGAGCGGAGAAGAGGAAGCTGGGTCCCTGTGTCATCCCGTGTGTGACCTGAGTGAGAAAGGTGCCTGGTCACGTGGAGCCAGAGGGGGGGCCGTGTGGCCTGGGGACACGGAAGGACCCACGGCCACGAGCGGGGAGAGCGGTGGGTGTTCCGGCCCCTCGGCGCGCGGTGCTCTGGCCGCAGACGGCGTACCCGGCACCAGCAATGGTATCTGGACGGTCAGAAGACGAAGACAGACGTGAGACAGACGGAGACAGGGGCCTCCGTCCACCCAACACCACCCCTTGTTGGGCGCGCTCGGGACCCGCGGATGGGAAGCCGCGACCCCGCCCTGGACGGCCCTGCTGGCGTTCGGGGGGCCTGGGTCGGGCCGGGCTGCCACGGGAGCGGGGCAACGGGGAGCCCAGCGGGGCCTCTCCTGGGACACGTTCCAGAGGACCCCGCACGAGTCCAAGGGGACCGGCTGTGCCATGAAGTGATGGGCGGAGTCAGCTGCTGGCGGGTGTGTAAGCCACGCGCAGTGCGGAGCCACGGAAGCGAACGTGGAAAACCCACGGAAGGCACGCTCCGGATCCCGCGTGAGGATTTCGGCACACGGTGGGTTACCTGTGGGGAGGGGGGCGCGGATCAGGGGACGCAGCAGGCGTCCCCACGGCGGCCGTGGTTCCAGGTAAACAGGAAGGGGCTGCAGGGGAAGCTCAGACCCGGGCCGGCAGGGGTGAAGCCTGAGCTCGTCCGCTCGCCGTCAGCCGCGTTTCTCCCTCCTCCCCAAATCCTCTCCGACCAGCGTGTGAAGAGAGACTTCACGCATCCCCCCTCACCCCCGTCCCCTCATGACCCCGGACAGGAAACGGGCTTAATGCAGAAGACGGAGGTCCCAGGGGACAGTGACTTCAAGGACAGGTGACAACGAATCTGCAAATTTCACAAAAACGCTGCCGGTTTTGCACCTCCTTTCCCGGGTCGGCTTTCGTTTTTTAAAAAAAATTCTAAATATTTATTTATTATGGGGAGAGAGAGAGAGAGGGCGCGCAAGCAGGGGAGGGGCAGAGAGAGGCGGGGACAGAGGGTCTGAAGCAGGCTCTGTGCGGACAGCAGATACCCTGACGCGGGGCTTGAACCCACAAACCGTGAGATCATGACCTGGTCTGAAGGTGGACTCTGACCCGGCTGAGCGCCCCCCCGGCGCCCCCAAGTGTCAGTTTCCGAGGGGAAAACCACTCGAAAACCACTTTGAGAGGACGCCAGCTCACCCGTCCGGTGCGGGTTTCCCGGGCTCCCTCACCGTGGGGCTCTGGCACCTGTAGGAGCTCCGTGCCCTCCGCGCCCTTCAGTGTCCTCACGCGGAGCAAACGCGAGGGGAGGGCCTCACCGCACCCCCAGGTGTGCTGGACCCAGGTTAGCTGTGCCCTGTGACGGTGGCCAGGTCACAGGTCAGGGCGAGCCAGGCCCCGCGTCCCCACGCGGGCAGGACCTGCCTGTCCTCAGCCCAGACGCAGGGCGGAGGCAGGCACTCAGACGGGTCTGTGCACAGGCAGTGGGAAGGGCGGCAGACGCCAGGACGGGGTCCCCCCGACCGTCAGCTCCGCAGGCTGGCAGGCGAGGGCTTGGAGGCCCGTTTCGGGACAGGGGGTCGGGGGGCTGGTGCCCCGCAGGTCCTCTGGTCCAGATGCTGAGGACTCTCCTCCCGCGGGCGCCTCGCCGGCTGCCTCGTGGCCAGTTGTGTGCTGACCGGGGGAGATGAGGTTCTCCTGTTCTCTCCTTTGGCCAGGTACGGGAGGCGTGGAGGGGTGTGGAGGGGCACGGAGGGGCACGGAGGGACGCGGGGGACAGGAGCTCATCCCTGGGGTTTCGTCCTCTGGGACGCGGGGAGGCAGGCGTCTTTGGGACACAGGTGCTACGTGAGCCACGTCCCCGACGTGAAGCGACCCCGGCGAGAGGTTCCGAGGCAGGTGACCCCAGCCGGGCCAGGTAGGCGCCCCGTCCGGTGGCTTTCTGCTTTCACCGCGCAGCGGTGAGGCCGCGGTCTTCGTGTTGGCAAGCATGTCCCGCAGCGGCTGTCATGGCCAGGCTGTGGCCAGTCGCGTGCGGGCTTCACCCCCGAGTGTGGGGCCGGACCTGCTCTCCGCACGGCGAGCAGACCCTCACGGAGCTCGGTGGATCCTGGGCTCTCGGACCCTGTGAGCGGCCTCCAGGAGTGACACCAACTCTGGGGGCCGTTCCCTGGGAGCACCTGTTCACCGCTGTCCCCGCACACGTCCGATGTGAAGGATGAGAACCCCGCTCATCCCCTGCCACCCGCTGCAAGTTCTGTGCTTCCAGAAGCTTCCTCCCCACCTGTGTCTGCTTCCTGCAGCCTGGGGAGCACGAGGGGGCTCTGTCTGCATGACCCCCATCCCCCCCAGATGGACGGGGGAGGCCCCTGGCGGAGCCCAGAGACGGCTCGGGACAGCGGCGATCGAATGGGTGAAGTTTTTGGAGGTTGAATCCCAAGCCTCCAGGATTAAATGAAATTGAACAGCCCCCCCCCCCCCCACCGCAGGAAGTCTCACCTTTTACGTGACAGATAAATCGATAGCTGGCATCATGTAAACGGAAAATGGGCCGTCAGACGTGAAAGATGAACTATGCAACCTGAGGGCCCCTCCTCTTGTACTCTGCGTCCTGTCCTCCAGTTGGCTTGTTTCTTTGTGCTTCCCCTGGATTGGACATGTTTCCTGGAGAACGTGTTGTGCAAGAGTCACAAATACCGAGTCACAGGGAAGGAGGTCCACAGACAGAGCGGGACCCTCGCTGGGTCGAAGTTCCCGAAGGGAAACCGGAGGCAAGAAAGGAACCGCCAACAGTGAGTCCCGAGGAAAGACTGCACAGCTGTTGGGAAGCACCGTGGTCCTGTCTCTGACGCCTCACAGAAGTGTCCCCGCACCTGTGCGGGGAGCCAGGCAGGGGCCACGGCAGGCGTTTCCCCCGTGGGCCAGGCTGGGGGACAGAGCGGAGACCCCCTTCTCCGGCCTACGGTACCCATGCGGGGTCCCCACACCAACACGGAGAGCAATTCTCTGGGAGACCGACACGTGGCTTCCTTGGGTGAAACCCCTGACTCAGTCCATGAACACGGATACCCAAGGAGGTGGTGGGTATTTAAGGCGTGACTTCTGTTCCTCGGCTGGGGGTCTCGGAGAACGCAAAGCCCTCCCTTGGAGGGGTGTAGGATGGCTTCGGTGGCACAGGGACAATTTAAAGAGATAATCGAACGACTTAATTTCCACAAGTATTATAAAGATCATAACCAGGTCATCACGTTTGTAGCTTCATAATGATACAAGGTTCCCTTCCAAAAGTGACCGAGGGAAATAATGAGTCCGCTGAGAGAGAAACGGTAAACATCAAGGGTAGGAAGGGGGCACAGCGATGTGAGCGCCACCGTGGGGCACGTCGCTCTACAGGGAGCTGGCCGTGACCTTCCACATAGGGTTGCTGGACCCAGTCCAATTAAATACTGAAGGATTCACACCAAAAAATGTCTGTTTTTAGTTTAGAATAATTGAACTCGGACCTTCATTTTCTGACAGCGACGAGATTGTTCGTGACAATCAAACTTGTTACCGAGTTGGTGCAGTTTACAAGGCGCTGGGGGCTCCGCGCTCTGCCCTGGCGTTTACTGACCATCAAGGAGGGGCTGACGCCCGATTTCGTTCTGCCAGAACGTTTCTGTGGCCGGTCATTGATTTTGAGCTATTTTTCCCCCAACAATGCTGACTGTTATCCTGCTTAGAGGTCAACTGTCCCCTGATTTGCACTGTAATTTGTAAGTGGAAAAAGTCATAGTGACACCCCGGATGGTACTGAAGTGAGATTATTTTTTTTTTTTAATTTTTTTCAACGTTTTTATTTATTGTTGGGACAGAGAGAGACAGAGCATGAACGGGGGAGGGGCAGAGAGAGGGGAGACACAGAATCGGAAACAGGCTCCAGGCTCTGAGCCATCAGCCCAGAGCCCGACGCGGGGCTCGAACTCACGCACCGCGAGATCGTGACCTGGCTGAAGTCGGACGCTTAACCGACTGCGCCACCCAGGCGCCCCTGAAGTGAGATTATTAACAATAACCTCAACACTCTTGTGCACGCTGGAAAACAAACCTCTGATCGACGACAGCAACAGCAAACACTTCCCATTTGTATGAACATTTCACGTTTTCACAGAGGTTTGTTTCGTGGGTACAGCCGCGTGGCTTTGAAGGTGCGGACGGGAGGAAGTTGGTGACCCCTGCAGATTTCAGCGGGTCGCAGACCCCAGCGTCTCCGCCCCCAAGAGTCCCAAGGGCGCACGCCCGGCGTCTGACGCGGATTCCGAACCGTAATTGTTTCCTTAACCTAAGCCTCCTCGTGCAGGCGTTTCGGACCTGACTCTTCTGAGGCGTGGACGTGACTGTTACTCAGCAGGTCTGTGACCCGCCTCTCAGCTGCTGTGCCCGGCACGCGCTTTCCCGCCTCAGTCTATCTGGACCTTGCCCTGTGGCTGCTGGTGCCCACTGAGTGAGGGGAGCCGGTGCTGGGTTTGGGGGTAACTTGTCACCTGGCATCGTCATGGCAGCCCCTGAATGATGCACTCACACCGGCCTCGCTAGGTCTCTGGCTAGATCTGCTGTGGGGTTCTCTCCACGGGCTGATGGAGAACCTCCCGTGGAAACACCACCCGTGGTGGGGAGACGTCCAGCGCACTGTGAAGCCCTGGGGCATCGGTCCGCGAGGGGCAGTGGGTCTGTTCACCTGGGACCGGAGCGTGCATGTCCCTCCCACGGGAGTGGGGCGGCCGTGAGGCCGTGGCTGTGGTGTTCTGTGCATGTGGAAATCCAGCTGCAGGAACTGAAGACGCCCAGGCCACGGGGTGCCCCTCCCAGGTCGTGGCCCTGATCTCGGGGGCCGGGAAGGGCTTCAGCCTTACATGGGATGAGGAGTCCTCACCTGTGCTAGCACGGAGGGAAGTTAGGGGTGTCGTCTCCTCAGCAGGTGCTCGGCCGCAGACGGCCCTGCCCTGCTCAGCCCCCGAGCCCAGGGCGCCCTCACCGTCCCCGGACTCGGCTGAGAGTCCTGCTTGGTCTTTGCGACAGTAACGACGACAGGTTATTATTAATGCGGCTCTGTCGCTGTCGATCTGGCTCAGTCCGGAACGTTTGCTAAGCCCGTGGCAGGAGCTGGGTGACGCTCACATTGTACACATATTTCCGACTTAGAATGTTCTCACAGTCTCCCTTAGGACACACAGAATGGCTCAAATATGAGTCATCTGTTCATCAGTTTATGAAAGAGGTGTATAAACTGTGCTCCCAAACTTGCCTATTCCGAAAGAGTTGGGTCACGTAGAGAAGTGAAGGCCCACCTCTGCCCTTTCTCAACAGGCAGGGTCGGTCAATGCCGTGGTGGGCCTTCACGTGGCAGGGCACAAAGACACGTCCGGGCGGTCCTGGCCACGAGACACGGGCGACACGGACCCGAGGGGCCTGACTCCTTAGCCTCCTCCACAGCTAACCCTCTGTCTGTGTCCCGCTGATTCCGTTCTAAGGCCCTGCACCCTCTGTCCACTCGCTGACCCCGGGCCCCGGTGACCTGCGGAGGCCAACAGGGGTGTCTCCACTGGGGGTTTGGTCGACGTGTGTGTGTCAAGATCTTCCGGAAACTTCCCTAGAAAAGAGGGAGCTACATGCAGCAGGTTTTAAAAATGTTAGGGCTTGACCTCAAGACGATTAATTCAACAAAGTGGGTCCCAAACCATGTTCGAAGAGGGTGCAACGTTTTACTTAAATGAGGAAAATCTAACGGTCTGGAAAACAGAAGTTGTCGAAGCCCGTTGCAAAGTGTTTGGGCCCAGCATGTAAGGGTAGCAAGGGGGCCCCAGGTGCTCGGGGAAGATCCCCCCCAGATGTTCGGGAAAGACCTCCCAAGTGCTCGGGGAAAATCTCCCAGTGTTTGGGGAGACCCCCCAGGTGCTTGGAGAAGCCACCCCCCCAAGGCTGTTCAGGGAAGATTCTTCCCGAAGGTCATGAGGTCTCTGTGAAGAGTGGACCGGTACTTTATCAGGTTGGCTGTCGTGTTTCAAGTTTTCCATGTGGTTTGTCATTTAAGAGGAAAATGCCACCCAGGAGGCCGTGGGCTTCCGGTCTCCAGAAGGATGTGGCTCGCAGACAGGCTGTCACCTTCGCTCAGATAAGGGGATTGCCGCCCACGAGACCCGCAGCGTCCCAGGGAGAGCGACGCGGCCGCCTGGGGACGTGAGGCCGCTGTGCGTGGAGATGCCTGCGCGGGGAGGAAGGGGCAGCGGGAGCCATCCTGCCGGGCCCAGGCTGCTCGCTCGTGGCACCTGCTTTGCTTAGGCAGGTGCAGGAAACCCCCAAAGACAGGTACGGGAATCCTGGGGAAGACGGCACCGAGACGGCAAGGTCCACGCTTACTCTGCCTCCAGAGTAAATCCCGGGATGCTTACCGACTCTGAGAGAAGCACGTCCGCGTGTGCGGATACAGCTGGGCGGTGACTGTGTGTGGAGAATGAGATCAAAGGCCGAGAACAGCGCAGCTCCTGGTGAACTTGACTCTGGCATAGCAAATAGACAAAAAATAAAAAGCCCTAAAGTAACACGTCTAGGAAATAACGAGGAAGCCGCACCGCCCGAGAAGGTGTGTGACTGGACCCCTGAGGGGCCCTCGAGGCTGACAAGAGGGGGCAGCACGTCGATGCTCTAAGAGGAAAGTGAGCGAAGCGTCCTTCCTTCCTTCCTTCCTTCCTCCCCTCCTCATCCATTCACCCGCGAGCCCCCACCTGCCTGGTGCTGGCTTCGGGGCACACACATTGGCCCCTTCCAGCGTTGACGGAGAGCCCTCCACGGGGGCAGGGGGGTGGCTCGGGCAGGGGTTTGGACATAGACAAGCGTAAAACATTTGGCTTTGATGGACGTCAGGGACAAAAATCTGCAGGAATAGTGGTCTGGAGGGCGAGGGAGACCCTCTTGGACGTGTGTGCATGGGGCGGCTGTCCCTTTGGCTCGCAGATCTGCGCAGGTGACAGGAGGGAGGGGACGTGGGGGTCCCGGCACGGGCGTGGGAGGGCTCTGTGCAACGACCCCTAAGGGGCGAGGACGGGTGGGGGCAGAGAAGAGGGCGTGTGTTTTTCCGGCTGGGAGGAGAGGCTCCCGGAGCGTGGCTTGCTCTGTGCTCCGTGGCGGAGTCTGGTCTAAGAGCGCCACGGCTGCGATGTCCCCAGTCCCAGAAGCCACAGTAACCACAGGAACCTGCCAGTTTCCTAACACTTTGTTTTTAAACTCTGTGACGGCGTGGCTTTTCGAAAAGTAGCAAACTCCTAGAGTGCTGTTCAGATTTGCACTTTTTTTCACAGAAGAGGTTTGAAAACATGCAACGAAAGCCCCGGAAAGGCTCACGCCATTCTTGTTTCGCTTATGTTACGCAGGAGAAATTTTATTCCGAGGGGATATTGATGGGCCTACTAATGGATCGTGCAGCCGCAAGGGTGTGTGAGAATGTTCATCACAGCGTTGTTTATAATAAAGGAAATTAGGAACAACCCAAGTATCACATCAGACTCATTCGCAAACCCCACGATTCGCGACGTGGAATTCAGGGAGTCTCATAAAGTGGAAAGTACGCCTGCTTATAAAGACGGAACACAATTTAAGAAACGACGTATAATAAATAGAGCTGATGTTGTTGCGGGAGAGGGAACGGGAAGACAGTGACGCCGGACCACATCCGCCCGCAGAACTGCCGTCGGCCCGGAACGTCGCTGGCCAGTGACGGCAGCTGCCCAGGGCTGTGTCCCTGCTCCCAGCCCGGGACCCACCAGAGGAAGCCCCAAATGCATTCATCTTATGGGACACCTGCTTCCTGCGAGGGCCCGGCCAGCAGGATCATCAGGGTGGCCCCAGCCGTCCTCCCCTGGCCATCCTCATACTCCCCCAGCCATCCCCGTGCTCCCTCAGTTGTTCCTGTGCTCCCTAGCCGTCCCCGTGCTCCCCGGCTGTCCCTGTACTCTGCCAGCTGTCCCCCTGCTCTCCCAGCCGTCCCCGTGCCCCCCACATCCCAGCATGGAGCTCTCAGATCTCAGCTTGCACAGTGAGGTGGCTGACCCCCTCAGCACCATAAGCCTGAGTGCAAGTCTGTTTCTTCTCACTTGGTGGCCCCTGTTTTCTTCCCGGAGGCCCTTCTGGGATGCAGTCTGCTCTGTGCCCACGATGGGGGTCAGCACCAGCCCCCACCCCCATCCTTGTGCTGAGCGCCTTGGCTGTGTGTGTTTGGTGTCCCTGATGGGATGACGCTGTTCCTCCTCAGGCCGTGTGCTGCTGTACCTGTTAACTCTGCACCGTGCGGTCGTACGAGGGGACCGTGGGGCAGGTCATGGGTGCACGGTGTATGCTCCAGCTGGCCTCGCTGACGGGAGGGGTGCCGGCCGCTTTTCCTCTGCTGGGCGTTGTGTCCTGAGAGCCTGGCTTGGGTCCTGAGACTGCGCTCTGCCTGCCAAGGCCAGGTGGGGGCCCGACACACAGGTGCACGAGCTTCACGCCCCTTCCTGTGGCCACCCTGCTTCCCTGCACCTGGAAGTCGGAACCAGAGCCTGCACCCGTGTCTGGGAGGGACCCGCCCTGTGACCCGCACCCCGCCCTGTCTCTGTAGGACACACCTCTTCCAAGGACAGAAAGAGGGGACGTGGTTTCTCAGGCTCCATGGGCAGCCGCATTTCCAGCAATTCAGATGCCTGCGGACAAAATCTGACTTAGAAATGGCTTCACTACAAACGTCTTTGGCCAAAGGTGATACGTGACTTCATGACATAAGCACTAATCTCCCCTAAACCCCTCCCACTCTCTCTCCCTGGGCCTCCTCCATCCCTCCCTCATCCCCCTTGCCCAGACCCCCTTCCTCGTGCCCAGGGACCCTCCTAAGACCCCCAGATGCCTCCAAGGCCCCATCCCTCCCATGTGGCACGCGTGTGGGCGGCTGTGGAACTCAAACCTGGGGCCTGAGCTGAGGTGAGAGAGAGAGAAAAAGAAAAACCAAGACCCTGGAAAATACCTCCTCAGATCAACGAGGCGATTTTCTGTAAACACGAGAGTCAGTCTCATCCGCCCTCGGCAGTTCCGGAAGCTTCCGCCTTGAGCAGCCTCCTCCTGGTAGGACGCGTGCCTCGGGGGTGGTGTTTGCAATAAGCTGTGATGTGTCCCGTCCCCCGGCCCCCACCTGCCCGCAGCCCTCGGGGCCTGGCCTGGGACACAGCCCCAGTGGTGCCCCAGGGGTCGCTGAACCCCCACCTGCTCCCCGGGTCCCGCGGAGGGAGAAACATGACACGGCTGTGCAGTGGACAGTGGGTTCATGTTCCGCAAGTTCAGGTAGGACGGCGGCGTCTTCCTCACTGTTCTGCCCTCCACACCCCGTGGTGGCCGTGGTGGCCGTGGTGGCTGTGGTCTCGGCTGTGGCTTTGCAAGATGGCACCCCCCGGGGGGAACTGGGTACGTGGTCTCTCCATATTGTTTTCTGTGGCTGCATGTGAATCTACCCGTGTTCAATCTTGGAATTAAAACAATAAACATAACTTCGCTTCCCTGCTATTTAACCCGAATCTGTTCGTGATTGTGCTGTGAGCTAATTCCTAAGCCAAGGCTGAACCGAGGGCACATCGTTCTCTTTAATTCCATCCGAGCAAACGGGCTGGAGCCCACGGGGCGTCCCGCATTTACAGGGGAAAGCCACAGAGAGGTTCTTGAACAAAACCCCGAGGGCCTCCGTCTCCTCGGGGCCTCCTGCGCCCTTGATGCGGGACATTTCCGTCCGTCCCGGTATCTCCCGGGTCTGAAATGCTTCAGGCAGGACCGTCGACACCTACAGAGTGACCGTCTGTTCCCTGCAAGTCACAGACAAGGGGGCCTTCTTGTCTCCCCTGTGCCCAAGCTCATGTTCAACTGGTCAACAACACAGGAGACTCTACCCCGAAACCTCTTGGGCCCGAGCCTTCTCATGGGCTCCCACCTTCCGCTGGGGTTCAAATGCCCCTGCTCCACCTGGCCGGCCTCCCTCGGGCTTCCCACTTGCCCCTGGGCCTCTTGTACCTGCTCTTCATGCACAGACCAGACCACGCCATCACTCCCTCCTCTCCCACGGCCACCCCCAGCCTGGCCCTGTGCCCCAGAAGGGGGTGGGAGGCCAGTCGGCTCTCCTTCAATGTCTTCGTCCTTCTGGCACGCTCTGTAGGTTTTAAAATACTCTCAGTGTCCGTGTCTCCCCAACAAGACTGCAAGTTGAGTGAAAGCAGGACGCTGGCTCTGTTCGGGGTGTTTGCTGAGGGTTCCGCACACAGAAGCGTGTTGGGCACGTAGGGAGCTGCGCGTGAGCTGAATGAACGAGTGCGAGTGAACGTTGGGCTCTGGCAGTCCCAAGTCCTGAGCAGCGGTTCCCTGGGAAGTCACGGCCAGGCTGATGGCAGGTGGCGGGTGAGGTGGGGAGGCCAGACCTCCGAGCCCCTGGGCCGGGCTGTCGCTCGCGGCCCGTGATTGTGTGTGGGTGTTTCCGAGGTCTGTCATCAATTCTCGTAAGCGTCACTTTGCTCTGTGCTTTTCCGGGACCCGGTGCTGTGTTCCCAGAGCAGCATCTGGGGCTTCAGAGAGGATTCCTGTGCATTTGCTCTAGCACGCTCCGTCCTCACTCCGGATTCCCCCTGACGCTGTCTTCACGGAGTGAGTTGTTAATAGAGGTGAAAAACCATTATCCCGACGATCCCTTCCTGCACCCGCGCGAAGGCTTGAAGCCGTGTCCTCACCGAGGTGAGCACGTGCCTCCGCAGTGTAACACACGGTGCAAGTCCTGGGGGGCTGGCAGGGCCACTGTGGACGCTCGTGGCACGTGGCGCGGGCACGTGGTATCATTCATGAGTCACTGACAATCCACTTAAGAACATTACGGATTTTCAGTGACATTTAAAATAGTCACAGGCTGCTGGCTCTGAGCGAGGGCAGAAACTACGCCCGTCTTGTCTTTGCTGTGTCCACTGCCCAGTGCTCAGTGCCTGGCAAATGACCAGTTAATATTCCCTGAGTGCATGAAATAAAGACCTTTCCACACGGGCCGGAGAATTGAGAGACAGGGGAGGGGGACTCACATTGCAGAATCGGGTGAAATCAGGACCCCCAGTTCCCTGAGTCTCTGTGTGCGACTGGGTATCTCCAGGGCTCCGTGGGCTGGGCGGGTGCTCCCAAGACGTGATCCCTGCGCCGTGACCACCCTCCAGGCCCCGAGCGCTCTCACTCCTCGAGGGACAGCAGGCTGTGCCCCAAGTCTCTCCAGGCAGACCCCGACTCTGGGACCTCGTACCAGGGCGTTGAGACAGGCTTTCCACGGGCCGATAGCTCAAATGCTCACACGCACGAACGGAGGTGATATTAGCCTTTGCTCTATGATTAGAGTCAGGGCTAATTTTATCCCCTCGAGCGCCAGGATACTTGGAATTTTTCATGACAAAGTAATGACTTCCAGGAATGAAATAAACCCTACACGCATTTTCACGGGAAATGGATCATTTCTGGAAAATAATTAAAATGAATCAGATGAAGCCTTTTCTAGCGCTGCCCTGAGATAGAGTAACCTCGGGGAGCCGGGCTTGGGGCTGGGCAACAGCCACGCACGCTGTTGGTAAACTCTCGGGGGCCGGGAACGCAGGATTTCCACGTTGCCTTAGTTCCCTGCATCTCCTTTGTTTTGAAACCAGGGGTGAACAGACCCCAGCAAGGTGAGCCCCTGAAATTGGGTGCAAACAGAGACGACTCACCGAAAAGAACAGCTCTTTTCTCAAAACTTGTTGGAAATCCTGGAAAACATGTGACTCCTTCCCAAGAAATGATGGCAGGCTCCCCGCCCAAGCCGCCCGTGCTGGGGACGCGCTTGGGGTGCACAGTGCTCCTGGCGCCCCCGCGGATGAAGCGGAATGATTGGACGGAGCGAAACTCGGGTGCGGCTCCCAGTTTAAGACAGTGTCGGCTCAACGGCCCCCCGCAGCCGCTCCTGGAGGACCTCGAAGAAACACAGCCGGTGAGACGGAAAACCGGCGATGGTGGAAATGCCCGCTCCCGGGGGACCCTCGGGGCAGGGGCTGTGTGGGTGCAAGGGAAGCAGCAGGCAGGAGGCTCCCAGGGGAGGGCCTGGCGCTCGATCTGCTCGGGACCGGCCTCCCCGGGGACGCCCGCCAGCGAGCCTGTGTGTGTCTTCCTACGTGAGAGCCAACGCCTTTTAGACGACAAAGCCAAACACGTTTTTGTTAGGATCCAGCAGGGACCTGTTGGGGGTGACATTCTGACTTTTGATCGACTCTTCTTTTCCGGGGTCTGGCTCCGCCCCGTCTGTGAAGGGGTCACGTCCTCTGAAACTAATCCTCACACTCCAGGCCCCTCTCCTCTTTCTGATGTTGCGGCCACGACGTTTATTTCCTTCCAGGCGATACTTTAAATTAGCCCACTGGGTTCCCGGGACGCTCCCTCCCGAGTTGGGTCAGAGCCCAGACCCCTCCGCACGTCTGGGTCCCGCGCCCTCGGGAGCCACAGACAGCGCCCGGCTCCCTGGACCCTGGTGGGGGGTCTCTTACGACCGGTGCTGCTTTGCGGGAGTGGGACGGAGCTCACACCTGTCCACCCTGCGGCCGTCAGCTCGGGCCCCCGTGACAAACACCACACAGTGGGGTGCCGACACAGCACACGTCCACGTCCCCCAGCTCTGGAGGCTGCCGGCGGGTCCCCCATCCACCAAGGACCCGCTCCCTGGCTTGTGGACGGCCGTCTTCTCTCCTCCCTTTCAGACAAGGGCACTGACCCCGTCACTGGTCCCACCCTCACGACCTCGTCTGACCCTGACCACCTCCCAAAGGCGCCATCACACGGGGGTCGGAGCCACGACGTGCGAGTTCGGGGGACACCCTCAGTCTGCGGCTCACCCCAGCCCGGTCCGCGGCGCCCCCGGCGCTCACGCCCTTCAGAGAGTTCTTGCTCATTTTCCTTCTATTCGTGGACACGAATTTAACATCTTTGTGGCTGGCGTCCACGTCCACGTGAAGACTGTCTCCCATTTCTAACGTGGTTCTGCTCACTTGTGGGGACCGTTGATCACGCACGTGGCCGCCGAGTGCTGAGCCCTCTCCTTACGGCAGGTCACGTCCCGGTCCTTCCACGGAATCCCTACGTGGCGTTACGTAGTGTTCCCCAACAACGACCGTTTTCTTTGTAACGATCGTTTATTTGTCCCCTGTGTGCTGTTGACAGTGTGGCCCAGTCACAGCGTCTGGTTCTGGACTCTGATTGTCTTCCCGTCTCCGAGTTCCCGGCCCAACCTTGAGCCCCCCCAGATCTGATCCCCATCTGCCAGGTGGAGCATCGCTGAGCAGCGTCCTCGGAGAGGCTGTCCCCCCCTCTAGACCCCGTGAGGCTGTGGGCAGTGGCCTCCCACCTCCCTCGTCGGCTGACCACTGAGGGTCCCCGGAGGGGCCGGCAGCCGGAGCACGGTGACATGGAACAGCTACGAGCTCTCCCTCGTGTGTGGGTCCTGCATGAGCCCTCGGAGGACGCGTCCCTTGTCAGGTTGGGGACGACACCCTGTGTTCCTGATCTGCCAGGTTGTTAAAAACAGGGAGTGGTGTTGACTTGCGTCAACTGCTTTCTAGCGTGAACTGAGATGCCCCGTGGCTCTTCTCCGCTAATGTAGCGAATTCCATTAGCGGGTTTTATTAATGGGAGTCATCTGTGAATCCTCCCAGGGGACGTGTGAGCGCGGTTTCTGCTGAAACTGTCGAGAAGGGGGTTGGTGCCGACGGGGGATGCCAGGGCCGCTGCCAGGGACGAAGGGCGACCGAGAGTGACCAGGTGGTCGGGAACCCAACCTACGAGGCTTGCGGGTACGCTCTGGCACACCTGTGCAGGGTCAGGGGCGCACGGGAGGCTGGGGACAAAATGTCTGGTTATTGGGAGCCGGCAGAGTTTGGGGCATCCGACAAGAGATGTCGGGGCTCCAGGGCGTGTGGTCACCTGGGTGGGGGGGTCCTGGGGCTCTGTGCCAGCCAGGATCCAGGGTCTTGTCACCCCTCCCCGCCCCCCTGTCCACCCCCGGCTGAGCTGCTGGACCTCACCGGCGAGGGTGTGGCTGCTGCGCCTCACAAGGGACCCCCTGGTCCCTCAGGCCTCCGCGCACCTGCTCTCACACGTTTCCATCCCACGAATGAGTGGGTATCATGCTCTGTGCGTCTGTGCGTGTTTGTTTTCACCGTGTTTGTTGATTGTCTTCCCCTTTGCAGCGAGCTGCAGGTTCTGCACGGAGAGCAGGTGAAGCCTCCGCTCGTCGGAGCGCAGCTCTCTTCACGCTCACACGGGCCTTCGCCTCCGTAATCGCTGCGCGCCTGGTGACCGGGACATCTCCGGCCCCCGCCCCTCCCGTCACGGACCCCTGAGGCCTCCAGCGCTTGACCTCGGTCCCCAGGGACTGGTTCTTGAGCACCGACTGAGTGGAGTCTTTCAGCCGTCTGCACAACCATCGTCCCTGTGCGCTCAGACCGCGTGCTCAGGTTCTGCACAGAAACAGAACCAACGGGGGGTTTATTGCAGGAATCGGCTCACGGGATCTCGGAGGCTGACACGTCCCAGGACCCGCCGTCTGCGCGCCGGGGACCCAGGACAGCCGACCGCACCTCCCATCCGGCAGCGGGGTTCTGAGGCCCAGGAGGAGCCAGCGAGGGCGCCCGGGGTCCAGGTGGGGAGCGCGAGCTCCGGTCCTTGCTCCTCTGCCTGTTTGCTCCGCTCAGGCCTCGCGGGGCCGGATGAGCCCCCGTGGGGGGTGACCTGTTGGACCCAGGGCTCCCCCCATGTGTTCATGCCCCCCGGCAACGCCCCGCAGACACCCCCAGAGCCCCTGCAATGCCCCACAGACACCCCAGCTCGCCTGTGTTTACACGCCGGTCGTAATGCAGACAGCTTGGCGGCCCCACCTTCCACCAGCTTCTCAGTTGTACCTTCTGGTGCCAGGCTGGCACTGTGTTTTACGCCCAGGGCCGTGACCGCGGGAAGGCAGTCCCCTCGGCGCGCTCAGTGCCCGGACGAGTTGCTGAATGAAGATGGGATCCCGGAGCTGGATTAGCTGTGATTCGTCTGACACACAGTCATCTTGTCCCAGGGGTGAGGCTGCAGACCGCTGATCCCGGCCCTTTCCGCGACGCACCTCTGCCCTCAGAGACTGGGCCCCGTAAGCAGCAACGTGCACCGCAGAGCTGGTCGCTGGAGACGGCGAGTCTTTCTGTGTTTTCCCGTCCTCTGTGTGCGTCCGTCAGGGGCTGGGGGTGCCCATGGCGGCGCGGCTGGGGGCAGAGGCCTGGAGGGGCCGCAGGGTGTCCCCGAACACGCGCTCGCGGTCCCTCCCTCCCTCTATCGTGGGCTGTCTCCAACATGCACGCGAGCGGAGAGAATAACGCCCTGGACCCCGTGTGCCTCCCCCAGCTCCCAGCTCACGGACGCTCTGGTGTCTCTGGGTCAGTAACGCCACGTTCGTTCACGGGATGCGTGGAGCCCGCCCGCCTCAGACGGGTGTCCTGTCGGCTCAGATGCACTAAGTTCCCCTCTCCGCTTGCTCACGTGATAGAAATAGTGCGTTTGCCAGCCACGCCTGTCGTGATGCGATCAGACATCAACAGCACATACGTTGTGTCACATCTCTATTAAAATACGTTTTCCCTTGTTCCTACGGCAACATGCATCGAATAAGTCAACGCTGGGCAATATGCATGGGCTACAAATTGCAAACACAGTAGCTGAAATACGCTGATATTCATGTCGAATTAACGGCTCCTTGTTTCCGCCAACTCAACTCAACGCGTATTTACGGCAGGGTGAAGATAAACCGTGACGTAACTGGCACAGTGGTGTTTACTGTTTGTATTTATTTTCCCCGGGACGCACTCATACACCGGCAGGGGTTTCACCTTCCCCGAGGCACGGATAAACCCTGCCTCACCCAGACGGCCCTGCCCATTGTCGGGGAACCGAGGTGCTGCGGACACTCTCCATAGATAGCACAGGCTTTGGCCCGAGAAATGAGACATCCGTTCCCCGGAATTTTGTTTTCATTTCTCCTCCTCCCCCTCAGCTCACCTGCTTGAGGCTGGAAGTCTGTCTACGGAGAGAAAGGAAGACGTGACTGGAACATTCTGCCTCTCGGTCCTATGCTTTCGCCGCAGCCCACGTCTTGGCCCCCCGGCCAGTGTCTCACCTGCTGGGGCTGTCACACAGACAGGTGCCTTTCCTGCAGAAGGGGCTTCACATGCTCCTGACTCGGCACTTTGTATCTCGCTCTGGTTCTCGTGGGTGTTTCTGTGGCTCCTTCCTCTACCCCCGAGCTACAGAACCACGGCCCCGGAGTCGGGCGTCAGAGAAGCCAGGTGGTTTCTCAAGATGGACCCACAGCAGCGTCCCTGTGGGCACCCACATCTGGGGCAGGGGAACCACACCCATAGTCCCGCCCCAAAAAGCCCGGGAGTGAAGGCCGACCCCAGGGCAGACTCTTGATCTGCTTCCGGAGGCCCTCGGCTCTGCCCGGTGTGTGTCACCCTCCCTGGGATGTGCCCTGCGAGGCACGTGGCAGAGTCCAGGTGAGGGCCACCATGGCCAGCAACGGTAAGGAAGACCCACGATAAACCAGCAAAAGAGACAACGTGGGATCGTAGAAACAACCAGTCCATGCAAAAGGAGTCGGAAAAGAACCCAGGACGGAGCAAAAAGCACGTAGGACAAAGAGAAAACGGTTTGCAAGATGGTCGACGTGAACATTAGCAAGATTCACGTGAAACGTGAAAGGTCTCGATGCCCCAGCTGACACGTGTGGTTGTCGGGTCAGTTTAAGGAGCACGACCCAATCAGATGCTCCAAGATCTGCACGCCGAGTGAACACACACACGGGTTCAAATGCGGGGGGTAAAGAAATACGTCCAGACTCCCGCTAACACATTAACGACTGTATTAACGTCAAAGTGCATCTTGCTTTCAATTTTTTAATTTGATTTTTATTTTTTAAAATGTTTGTTTATTTTGAGAGAGAGAGTATGCAAGTGCAAGCGGGGAAGGGACAGAGAGAGACAGAGAGAGAGAGTCCCAAGCAGGCTCTGGGCTGAGAGCCCATGACCTGAGCCGAAATCAAGAGTCAGATGCTTAGCTGACTGAGCCCCCCAGGTGCCCCTCACTTTAGTTTTTAAATTCATTTAAAAAATATTTTTTTATTAACATTTATTTATTTTTTTGAGAGTCAGGGAGAGGCAGAGCACGAGCAGGGGAGGGGCAGAGAGAGGGAGACACAGAATCGGAAGCAGGCTCCAGGCTCCGAGCTGTCAGCGCAGAGCCCGACATGGGGCTCGAACCCACGAACCGTGAGATCATGACCCGAGCCGAAGTCGGTTGCTTAACCGACTGAGCCACCCGGGTGCCCCAGGTTTTAAATTCATTTTTAAAGTTTTTAATAATGGAAAATTTTATCCAAGAAAACGAAGTTGTCATATTAGTCTTGGATTCTCTCCTTTGCGGGCGGTGAGGTTGGGTTGTGGGCCGGCTTTAGAGTCCCGTTCTGACGACCCGCTCGAGCCTGCTCACACTGACGGTGGCCCAGATCCTCAACTCCGCTTCCGTACGTTTAAGAGCAACGTGCATCCCGGGACAAAAGCATGTCGCTGTGTAGCGATGAAGGCCTGAGCTGCTCAAGATCACACGGCGATCCTCAGTGCTCTCGCACCTGACGGTGGAGGCTCAAACTGCCTAAACACCGCTGTGGTGGAGACATGTTAAAAGAAACTACAGGCACAGTCTGAGACTTGGAAACAACCCCCTGGGTGATGGATAGAGTAAGTGAACAGAAAACCAGTGATCATATACGACTAAAGTTCTGTGGAGAGCCCTGAGAAACTGGCATTTATAAACCACTCTGGCCAACAGAATTCACTTTCTTTCCAAGGGCACGGGGCATTTATGAAGACACACCATATTCTGGGTCATAAACGTGTCACAGCACGTTTAAAAGCATGTAAGTCATACAAAGGCTGTTTCCGAATACAATCCATTAAATTATAAACCAGTAAAATAAAGATCTTTGAAAAATCCTCTAGTATCGGAAGCTAAACAACACGTTTTTATTTTTTCAGAGAAATAAATCAAAAGGGAAATTTAGAAAATATTTTGACTGAAAGAAAATGAAAATACAGCAGATTGGAATTTGCATGACGCTGCTCAGGTAGTTCTTTGGGGGACACAGATGACAACCGAGTGCCCGTCTTAAAGAAACAACAGCAGTCCTCACCACCGGTCTCTAGGAAACCAAAATGAGGTCAAATTAAACCTAAATTAAGTAGGAGGAAATAAGTCAAAAGCTAAGAGCAGAGGCCAGTGAAAGACAGAACAGACAACATAGAGAATCAACAAAACCCAAATCTGCTTTTTGGGAAAGACTTTAAAAATTGGCAAATCTCGCACAAGAAATCCCCATCCAGAGGATCTCACAGGTCAGTTCTACCAGACACTTGCCAGGTCTACACTCGCTCTTCCTCCTGGGGAGACACGGGGGTTCTTCTCACCTCATTTTATGGGGCCAGCGTCGCTGTGATATAAAACCAAAAGCACAGAGACATCCCGAGAAGAGAAAACCACAGCCCAATATAAGTGCAAAAACCGTTAGAAAATTTCAGCCCATAGAATTCAACAAAACGTAAAAAGAAAATTTATTATCACGAAGTAGGATTTATCTCAGAAACACAAGGGTCTCTTAACATCTGAGAATGCATTAATGCAACTGACCATATTAGGAATCTAAAAAGGCAAAGGCAAAACAATTTTCTCAACAGATGCCAAAAAACCCCCTCCCTGATGACGTCAAATATGGCCCATGACAAAAATTTTCAAAAAACCAGGAAGACAAGTGAACTTCCTCACCCGATGAAGGGGCGTCCGCGGCAAACTGTGAATTAGCCTCGTACTTAGTGTTGACAGACTGAATGGTCCCCCGAGGACGAGACAAGATGTCTACACTCGCCACTCCTCTCCAGCGCTGTGCTAAAGGCTCTAACCCACGACGAGGCAAAAGTGCGTCCAGAGACATGCACTCTCCTGCCCCGAGCCAGGGAAGCACAGCTCTCTTGGGTCACAGATGCCATGACGGTGCTCTTGGAATACCCAGAAAATCTGCAAACAAGCTCCTGGCAATCGGGAGCGAGCTTAGCACGCTTGCAGGGTTCAAGAGCCACACGCGAGAGTCATGTGTGTGTTTACACGCGTGTGACAAACAACCGGAAGATCAAGCACGAAAACCCAACGCTACTGGAGCACGGAGTGCTCACGGAGAACTGTGACCGCGGACGCACGAGGCCTGCACTCCGACAAACGGAAAACGCCACAGGGGGAAAGTGAGGCAGAGCTAAACGAGCAGAGGTGATGCGTTCACGGGTCAGAGCCCTCAGCGGCGGCCTGACGCCTCTTCTCCCCGAATCCATGTACCGATGCGACGCAAGTCAAGCAGCAGCTCGACCGGCATTTCGTGGCATCTGCCAAACTGACTCTGACGTTCACACGAGAATGCAGAGATCCCGGGAAACCCCGACGACTCTGAACAAATGAACGAGTTTAGAGCACTGACGCCGATGTTATGACCTAGGAAGCTACGGCCATTAAGACGGAGCGGGTTGGTGTTGACGTGGGCGGAGACAGGTGAGGGGAACAGGAGAGGAGGTCCGGAGATAACCCACATGTGCACGTACAGCTGATTCTGACAAAGTTTACGTGGCAGGTCAGTGAAGAAAGGGGAGTGTTTCCTCCACAGGGGCTGACGTAGCTGCACGTACGTATGCGGAAAACCGAGCCTTAATCCGGACCTCTCGCCGTGCGCAAACATTAACTCAAAACGGGTCGTGACCCTAAATGTAAAATTTATACTCTACAACTTCTGGAAGTTTACACAGACAAAAATCTCCGTGACCTTGGTTAAAGCAAGCAATCTATAGATACGCTTCCGACGGGAAAATCCATAACGCGAAAACATTGATAGATTGCACTTCATCAAAATTAAAAACTTCTGGTCTTCAGAAGGCTATTAATAGAGTGAAAAGACAAGTTCCAGTCTGGGAGAAGTATTTCTAAAGCATAAATTGGATAAAGGACTTGTGTCCAGAATGCATAAAGAATTCGGACAGCTCGATAAGAAAGTCAACAACCCAGTAAAACACAGACAAAATATTCAAACAGACCGTTTGCCAGGGAAGCCACACGGTGAGCAAATGTGTGCAGGACCGAATTCTGCATGCCCCTGGCCACCAGGGACTTGCAGACTGTCGCATGGGACGCCACCAGGCACCTGTCAGGAATTGATGCCCGATGGCCCCCCGGCGAGGAGGCTGAGACCCGGGACCCTCGCGGATTGAAGGAGGAAACCCTCTTCTAATAGATTGATGGAGTCTTTAATCCCCTAATACACACTTCAGTCCTTTTGTAAAGGAGATCTCTCTGCCCTGGGTCTCCATGAGGAGCAAAGGCGGTTGACAAGGTGCAGTCACTCCCTGGGGCATCCCCGAGGAGGAGATATTTGCAAAAACAGTAAGGGATCAAGTTGAGCTCAGGAGGGGACTGTGTCCCCCCAGTCCGGCCTCCTGGGACCCTCCTGGTCAACTCCAAAGCTCCACCTTCTGGGGCACAACTGTGACCCAGTGACATCCGCCGGGTCCTGACCTTAGTGCTTGTCCTGGCGGGCCCTCAGGGCACAGGGACGGTTCTGAGGGCCTCCATGATTGAACGAACCAAATGCTCTGGGATAAACCCTCTGGGGCCCCGAGTCCAGACCGTCCCAGGCTGCGCTCCCTCCGCGGTGTCCTTTCTAGACACACAGGTCCCCGGGGGCTTGCCTTCGATGCCCTAGAGCCTTCCTGGATTGGAGCTGCCCCCGTCCTCGAGCTCGTTTATTCCCTCCCCAAACACCTGTCACCATACAGCGCAGACTTCGATGCGAACCCCCCTCGACCCCGCTTCCCTCATGCGGCGTTGTACCCTCCGCGAGGATGATGCAAGGATAGATTACCCGGAATTTTTTGACTCAGAAAACTGTTGTAGCACCAGGTGTCTGTTTCCCGAGTTCAGTCCCTTCGAGTCCCTAATTAGCACGTGAGTTTTTTTGCAGACCAGAAAAGATCATCAAAAGGAGGTCCCTTCACACCAAGAATGCTTCCCCCTTTCTCAGTCAACCGTAATTTGATCAGATCTCAGAGAGGGTTTTTTTTGGTCCCTACTTGTGGAAATGTGAAATAACTAAGCAGTTAAAATTCATGACCTACACTTTTGTGTCATTACTATTGCATTAGCATGAAATTATACTTCTAGTTCGTCATAATTATGCCCATAATTATTCAATTTATCACCATAGGTCCTCCTGGAAGTTTTATTGGAGGATTTATTAACATTAATAAATTGTTTTCCTTCATCTCCATGTTATGAATTCTTCTCATGTGTGATATGATCTATTATCCATAAAATTAGAACAAACCTCAAACATTGGTGACTTCTCAGCATCATGAGGGAGATCTTTGTCACTTTGTCCAGTGTGAGACTCAGCTCCCCATGGCTCACGGGCCACGGCTCTGGGCCTCCAAGCTCGCCGTGGCCTGAACGCTTTGCCAGGAGCCGCTCACAGGGGTGGGACTGGAATCTTCCTTCTAGGCCTTTCCCATCCAGCTAACGCGGCACGGGTCCTGTTGACACGGCAGCATCGGGAGGATGTACGTCGGCCGGCGAGGCCGCTCCGTCTTCAGACGTGACGCCGTTTCCACGTCTGTGCTCAGCTTGGCCACCCAGGGCCGCGGCTCACCGTTCCGTCCGTCCACCGTCCTTCCTGCCTCTCTCCAACCCGCACCGTGCCTCCCTGCCTTTCTCTTCCGCGGGCCTATGTCACAATGCTTTCGAGTGTCGGATGACCCCCGATGAGTGTTACAGACCGAACGTCCGTGTGTTTCCAAATCCACGCGTGGAGGCCCTCACCCCAGTGTGGAGAGATGGGGCCTCACGGAGATGAGTGAGGTTCCGGGAGGTCATGAGGGTGGGCCCCGATCTGACAGGACTTGTGTCCTTCTAAGAAGGCCGTCAGAGAGCTCCCGACTTCGCATGCTCACACCGAGGGGAGGCCGCGGAACACAGCCCGGAGGCGGCCGCCTGCAGCCCCAGGGGAGGGCTCCCGTCAGAAGCAGACGCCGCTCTTCCTTGGCTGCAGACTTCCAGCCTCCAGAACTGTCAGAAAGCCAACCTCTGTGGTTTCAGCGGCCCGGTCTGTGGTATTTTGTGAGGGTGGCCCAGGCGACTGACGCAGAAAGGAGCTGGCCGGCGTCACTCCTCATTGTTAACGCCCTGCCCCGTGCCCTGCACTGGGGGTCCTCAGTGTTTCCTGTTAAGGGGCTACGGGGGTATTTTGCTCAATTTTCACCCAGCTGCTGTGGAGTAAGGCCCACTGTGGTCCTCCTCTTCCAGATAAGACAACCGAGCAGGTCGGAGCCCATGCCGCCCACGTTCCCAGCGGCCACTGCCCCCCCCACGCCCAGCCCTGACCCCTGAGATCTGGGCGGGTCGACCGCTGCCCGTGAATGTCTCATGCACGCAGGGCGACTCACAGATCCGCTCGGGCCTTGCTGCCGATGGCTTCCTCGGGGATGTGCCGTCTCTGGGGCCGCTCCCTGGTGTGGGGTTCGTGAGACCTTGGGGGTCTCTCTCCATGTGGCAGGCAGCCAACGTGCCCCACCCGCCCGGCGTAAGTGCCACACATCTCTGAGTTCCATTCCGAGTCCAGAGCTCAGCACTACTGGGCACCTGGGATGTGCCAACTACCACGCTGGGCGCTGATGTCTTGGGGCCGCAGCCCGCAGGAGGGCGTGGCCGGCTCGTCCCAGGTCTCCGTTGGTCAGAGAGCAGAGATAAAGCAGTCTGCAGGCAGATGCGAGGGTGGGGCCACACCAGGGGTCTCGTTACCTGGCTCCTCGTGAGGCCACAGACTTGTCAGGGGTCAGGACCTCTCACCCGTGCTGCCCACCTGCTGAGGGGCTCCCTCTCTGAGGAGGGGAGGTTGACCCAGGGAGGGCCGCAGGGGGTGCTCTGCTCCATGGAATGTTCTGGGCCCACGGTGATGGACACGGGGAGACCCTCCAGCTCCCGGGCCCTGGGGGGAGAAGGGGGGTGGCTCACAGGTGCCAACAGCCCGGCCCAGCTCCAGCCCAGGAGCTCTCCCTCCCGCGGCGGCCATGTCAGGATGCCACGTCCGTCGCCTGGGGAGTTATTTCGTAACTCATCTTGCCACGGGACTGGTGTCACCGCATGTATCCACATAGCCGCAGGATGAGGAGTGAATAGAAGTAATGAATATCCATTAAGCAAAAACACACCCGGAAGGACGCCCCCTCCACTCTGCTCTTCCTTGAGGCTGGGCTCCACGTGGGGAGGGTCCTCACGCGGCTTCTCTTTGCAGCAAACGCCCACCGGGCGCACAGCGGTGGGCCCCGGGACCCCTGAGGAGAGTGATCTGTGGGGTCCTGCTCAGGGCGTCCCCGGTCTCAGGCTAGCTCTGCCAGCGGGATGTGTCCCCACCTTGCCCTGCCCAGGGCGAGCCTTCTCTGTGGATGGGGCCGCTGGGTTTTCACGGTCGAGCAGACAGCCCACGCTTTGGCCTCTGAGCACGGGCACCGGTCGTGAGGCGAGGGTCTGGGGAGCCGGGAGCTGGGCCTTGTCCCTCCAGCCCTGCTGCCCTCTGGGGCCCCCGTGGGTGGATCGGCAGGACTCAGGGCCCCGTTGGGTCTCCGGGGTATGTTAGGACAGAGGTCAGAGCGGCCGGCCGCCCTGCATCCACAACTGGTCTGGGCATAGACACCAAGAACGAGAGGGGTCTGGTGAAGGGAAGGGGGGTTGCCCTCCGGCACAGCCTACTCTCTGCACCTGCAGCGTCCTGCTCTGTGAAGTCACTGTGGACACCGAGTGAATACGAGCTGCGGCTCCCAAGGCGACAGGGCTTGGTTCCTGCCACCTCTTGCTCAGAATATTTTCATCAACCAATTGGCATGTAACCTTTCTCATGTGTGTTTCTGTTTAAAAACACCTTATTTAATACGTACCGTTGAATCATTAACGTAGAACTCACAGAGCTGTGGTGAGTGTGGGTCTGCAGAGACATTATCATTCATCCCCCATTCATTTATCCATCCATCCATCCATCCATCCATGTGTCCATCCACCCACTCAGCCATCATCCACCCATCCATTGATCGATCGATTGATCCATCCATCCATCCGTCTATCCATCCATCATCTACCCATCCATCCACCCATCTGTCCATCCACACACCCATCTGTCTATTCATCCATCTATCCACCATCTACCCATCCATCCATCCATCCGTCTATCCACCCATCATCTACCCATCCATCCATCCATCCATCCGTCTGTCCATCCACCCACGCAGCCATCATCCACCCATCCATTGATCGATCGATTGATCCGTCCATCCATCATTCATCTATCCATCCACGTGTCCATCTGTCCATCCACACACTCATCCATTCCTTCCTCCCTTCTTAATTCACTGATTCATTCATTCATTCATTCATTCAATGCCACTGGGCCCTGCTGCATGTCAGGGTAGGAGCAGTGTGTGAAGATGATGGTGGGCAGTGAGGACAGAGGGAATCCCTGCTCCTGGAGGTCCACAGCCCAGGGAGGATGGACCATTACAAACATACCACAGTGGAGACGTTTGATGTGGAAGACGCCTTTACACAAAGCACCCGAACGTGGGCTGGCAGGCTGAGGGGGATGGCTGTGAGGAAGGCAGCCCTGAAGGCACCCTCCAGCACAGAGGAGGTGATAACTGGGAAGGAGGGGCGGGTCAGGAAGGGCCTTCAGAGGAAAAGGAGGATGATGTTCAGGCTCCAGCACTGGAGGGAGAGCGGCTGGCTGGGTCAGGGCTGGGGAGTGGACCAGGGGGGCCGCGGCAGGCTTCCCAGGCTGGCCGGGCCTCACGATCCGTGAACTGTTCCAGCCTCCACCCCGTGAGCCGTGCAGCCGGGTAAGATCCCCGAACCCGAGACAAGAGGCCGGTGGTCAGGTCTGTACTTGAAGGACGGCCCTGGCCCAGAGGGAGGCACGTGCAGGCAGCAGGTGCAGGACTGGGGAAGTGCAGGTGGGGGGGGCCCTGAGCCCCGCCCTCTGGGGCAGTGCCCGCCTGTCCCCACCTGCTGAAGCCACCGGGGAGGCTCTGTGCCTTTTGTTGGGGATGGGCTGGGTGCTTCCCTGGACGCCCAGAGATCCAGCTCCCGCGTCTGTGCTCGGAAGTGTGGGCTGGTGTCAGCATCTTGGGATGCCGAGAGAAGAGCGTCCCGATGTGTCTCCTGAGCGCTACAGCTGTGGCTTTGGGGGCCTGGGGCCTCCCCGTGGGCTGCACTCGCACTGACCTCTTTTGAGCTCTCCAGGGGCCCTTTCCCACTCTTTCTCTGAGGTGGTCTGAGCTGAGGTCCATGGGGGCGCCTTGAGGGGTCTTGGGGTTGCCTATGGCTCCCAGGGCAGGGGCACATTGGGGAGAAGGAGCCCTGTGTCACCTCAGCCTGAAAAGCCCCCAAACCCCTGATTTTGTTTGAAGATCATTCCATGGAAGCCTGGTGTTCAAGGTGAGCAGTCTCTGTAATGCAGAGAGGCAGATCCGGGCCCAGAGGGGGGACCCAGGCCTGGGGGGGGACCCAGGCCCGGGGGAGGACCCAGACCTGAGGGGGGACCCAGGCCCGGGGGAGGACCCAGACCCGAGGGGGCACCCAGGCCCGGGGGGGCCTGGGCCTGCGGGGGAAACCCAGGCCCAGAGGGTGGACCCAGGCCCAAGGGAGGACCCAGGCCTAGGAGGGGACTCAGGCCCAGAGAAAAGAAAGAGCTGCCTTGGGGGGTGGGGTGGCTCTGGTGTTGATGCCCTGGGCTGTGTCCCTGTGACGTCACCAGGACGCTTGGGCCACAGGGCAATGCCACCTGCTCTGGAAGGTGCCTCCCAGCACCGGGTCCTGTACAAGCTCCTGAGCAGGTTCGGGTGGTTGACCTTTTATGCCAGAAACATAACAAACAGCCCAGTTTGCACAGCGGCCGGGGTGACGGGAAGACACAAGCAAGGACGAGGAGGACGCTGGTGGAGGACGGGCACCCTTGCTGTGGGAAACAGCATTTGGGGCTGTTTTTATTAGAATGGTTTTCTTCCACTTAGTGACTTTTTCCTCCAAAGCTTTGAGTCGGATTTAGGGGGAGTGCTTCGCTGGGAGCCCTGCCGTCCTGAGGACCCCTCACCTCGGAATTTCAAGACACCCAGGGCCATCGGGTCCAGCCCCGTGTCCGGTGGTCCACACTGCCTGCCAGGCCTCCTGGGAGGCCCCTCAGCAGCTCTCCCCGTCTCCCCACGTGGGCCCCTCCACGCCCACTGCCCCTGGCCCTTGCATGGGACTGGGGGGCTTTTGCCTGTCAAAGACCTTGCTCCGAGGACTCGTCCACCGCCCCCGCTGCTGGTGGAGACCTAAAGGCAGAACGAGGGTCTGAACAGGTGCCCAAGCGACGCCGGGCTCCTCAGGGCTGTGAGCTGGAGGAGAGACACCGCAGAGGTGAGTTGCAAGGGAACGGGCCACCAGAGTCTAATTTGGGGCCTCTGTGTTCTCAATACAGGGGGTTTCATTCCTTTCAAAAGAGCAGGGTCCACGGAATGCGTGAAAATAAAGGAAAATCACCATATTCATCACGTGATTAGTTTAATGCTGATTTACAGGTGTCCACACATAGGGAGTTGCTTTAAAACACATCCCAAATTGAAAGTGCATTTAACGTATCGATGCATTGCCACAGACGAGGGCAGAATGACCCCGGCTGCACTTAGCAAGCAGAGCGGCCTCTCCACGGCGGGTTTCTGTGAATAATTCGAACGCGGGCCTGTTAATGGAGCTCCTCGGCGGCCTGTCCCCCGGGCCTCATCTCCTGTCTCGGATGAAGAATGGAAAGCCCACGTCTTCACTTGGGCGTGCGGAGAGATGGGTGGTGTTCATTACTTTTTACTTAATTTTTTCCTAAATATGGGATATGAGGTGCGGCGCACTTTTAAATTATACGCCCGCATGATAAACCGGCGGCCCAGACATACGCGGCTGTGTAATTGAATCGAGACGGAACGCGGGTGCAGAAGTGATGGCCGCCAGGCAGCTATTTCGGGACCGTCGCCGACGTGGCCGGAGCAGAGGACACCATCTCACACGGAGGACCTCCGCGCCCATTAGCGTCTTGGTAAAAAAAAATGGGCTAATTTGGGGACGGAGTCCATGGTCATTCCAGTCCAGACAGAGATGTGGCTGTCAACGCCACCGGCCAGACGCGGCTGCCCCATTTATATCCTCCCCCACCTCCTGCTCGTGGGGGGGTGATCCAAATCCCGATGCCGGGGCCCGCGGGTGCCAGGAAGGGACTGCCCCCGCCCCCCCACGGAGGCCACAGGCTGCGGGAGCACCGGGAGTGGGCAGAACCCGGGGAGATCTGCATTTCTCGCTAAACGAAGTAATTCCGGGCGTGCGTCACCTCCCGGAAAGGTGCAAAATGCAGGAGTTACTGAAAAGGAAGTTCTCGGCAGGCAAAGCCCATTGCCTTTGATTAGTTGGCAGTGTTTGCAAAAACAAAAAGTTGTGTGTGTGTGTGCGTGCACGCACGTGTGTAATTTTGGCTACAATCACCTGGATTTTGCCACAGTTCCCACTGAGATTTCTCTTGGATTGGGTAGCGCTTCCTCGTTTGAGGTAAACTCATAATTCTCAATTTGTGGATCACTGAAGGATGCACGTTGGAAAGAAGTTTTTACAAAATCAGATAACATGAAGGAAGCTTGGACATTTCGTGGAATTCGTCTTTGAGAAAGAGTGTTTGCAGCCCATCTGCCTGGTCCTTAAAAGCCTGATCACGGAGCTGGAAGCCGAGCACCGAGCAGGGCGGCGGGGCGGGGAGGGGGCTGGGAGGCGCCGGGGGCTCTGGAGGGGGGCACACAGCCCTGCCCCTGGGAGGCAGCGTGGGGCCTGGACACCGCCAGCCGTCCCCGTGAGCGAGGAGCTGGGTCCCCGGTGCCTCCAGACGGGCGCTCAGCCCGACACCTGCATTCCCGTCTCGTGAGGCCGTGAGCGGAGAGCCCAGCCCGTGCCGGCTCCGGGCCCGTGGACGGTGGGGACGCGCGTGAGCCTGCGGGTGGCTGCAGGTGCCGGTCCCGGCGGCTTGTGGGTTCCGCGGCGGGAGAAACCGGTGTGACTGGAGAGAAGGCGAGGGGCTGGCGGCCGAGCGGGAAGGCGCCAGAGGCCCGTCTGGGTGTGGCCGTCGGGTGGATGCTCGGGTCCCTGGCTGCTAGCTTAGTGCCGCTCGCTCCCTTCTTCCCTTTTCCCCGGGCGGGACGCGCTGCCCCTCGTCTCACACCGCTGCCGGGAAGACCGCCATGCTGGCTGGAGGTGACCCGGGACCGGCCCCAGCTTGGCTCCCGCATCCTGCCCCTCCCGCCCCCTCGGGCAAAATGAAGGTGAAACAGCACCCGCCGTGCCAGGGACGGGCCAACCGGACACAGAGAGGCTGTGCCCATCCTCTGGCTCTCGTCCTCCAGAGCCCGTGCTCCGACCCACCTGCACGTTTGCCGAGTGCACACCGGATGGCTCGGTGGCTCCGGGAAGCTGGGGGCGTCCGGGGGCCGGAAGGGCCCGGGCAGGTGAACTCGCCCAGTGCAGGTGCCCCCCACCCGACAGCTGGCTGGGGCGGCGACGGGGAGCCTCCCGGGCCAGGCAGCAAGGCGGCCCTGACAAGCCCAGGGCCCCCGGCTGGGGGTCGGACGCACGGGGCAGCCGGAGGTCGGAGGAGCCCGCGGGTCCTGGGGGCGTCCGTGGCGGGGCTCACAGGTCAGCCGGCCGATAAGAGGGGCGAGGGGACACGAGCCTTGGTTTAAATTTATTTCGTCTTTCCTCGATTCAGGCCCGTTGTCTGCTCAGCCTGGTGTTGCTTTTGCTGTTGAAGTTGCTGGTGCTGTTGGTAATTCAGACGTTAGGCCTCTTCTGAGCGCACGTTCCGCAGCAGCGGTGGTCCTGACGCATCTCGGGAACTTGGGGCTCCCCCGGCAGGGTCTCAGGTCCGCGCGCGTACTCGTTCCCAGCCTGCTCGCGGTTTGTACACGACGCGCAGCCTGTGTCCACTCGCTACTCACGGGAGCCCCGTGGCCCTGCTCACGGCTGCGGGGCCCCAGCACAGCCCGGCCTGCAGTCAGAGTTCAGTGTTTGTGCGCTGACAGGAGGGGGAAGGTCTTACGAACTGCTGAGGATGCCTGGGGTCCCCGGCACGTGCCCGGCCTGCTGTCTTCCCGCGCATTCACTCCACCCAGGGTCTCCTGGAGTCAGGGGCTGCCCACCAAGGAAGGGACAAGCCTGCTCTCCTTGTCTCTCCCAGGACAGCAGGGCACCTCCCTCCGGGCGTCACCGGGGTTGTTCTCACCGGAGCGAGGACTCATCTTCAGACCCGCTGGGTGTCCACGCGCCCGGAAACAGAGTCCCACATTCAGAGCACTTCAGACGCACCTGGGGGGTGAGTCGGAAATACGGGTGCGTGGGCTGCACGTGCAGGGAGGGACTCTGGGGCGGCCCGAACCTTCCCTGTGTGCAGGCGTGTGGAAAGCCCGCCATCACCCGCCCCCCCCCCCACCGCCCCGGGCGAGGGCCACTCGGTGTCACCACCCACCTCTGTCTCCAGGCTGGAAACTCTGCACCCACCAGGCTGCCTTTTGTCCTGTGCTAAGGCCCCAAGGCTCCCTCGTCGGGAGCTGTCCAGGCCTTCGTCTCTTTTGACCAGAATAGCCGACGCATCAGTGCATGTCTGGGATGTGTGATGGCCCAGGCTTTGTTCCCGAATCAATTCCTGTCCCCCAGTGATTACAGAGTTCTGGGATCTTCTGAGCAAATTAAAAGCCCTCACTTCCATTCCGTCTTTGTCTCCTGGTCCTGAAAGCATCCATCGGCTCTCACTCCTACGGTCCCTGCTTCGGATTGATTGCATTTTATTTATTGTCTCGAGTTTTTACCCTCCCGTCTGTCTGTCGATACCCTTGGTTTTGTTTTAAGCCTTTGCTTAACCTTGTTCTTCAAACTGTGGGGGAGGGGCCCACCCTACAGCTGCCAGGGTTCTCCGTCCCCTGGGGCTGCTGTTCTAGGCCGGTCCCCCAGGCAGGGAAGGAAGCCAGGGCCCGGGGGTGCGGCCGGATCTCCACCTCCCTCATTCTCCTGGGGACATCACCGGGGTCGTCCCCGCCTGTAGGGCCTCAGGCAGCTTGAAAGAAGCAGGCTGGGAAGGGGCATGGGTAAGGGGGGCCACAGAACAAAGCAGAGTGGGGTTCCCTGTGGACTCATAACGGACGTGCTGAGCAGGGGCGGGCCATCCCTCTCTTAGTGGCGACTTCCGAAGTCAGACACTTTGGCCAAGCCCACCTCCCCTGCGCCCCTGCGAAGCCCCGACCAGCCCCGAGCCACCAGCAAAAAGCCCCAACGTCTGCCTCCCTCTGCTCCAGGGGCCCGGGAAAGTCACCGTCCTCCCGCCAGGAAGACACGAGAATTCGCTAGAGCTAAGCGTTTGTGAATGGCTTCATAGACCCACTGCCCTGGGTTCAGGGGCTCCCAGGGCTGCTGGTCAACATGAAGCGGGGAAATTCGGGGAGCCACCGTGCCCGCCTTGTGGACAATAGCACCCAAGTGCAGTGATGCTGAATGAGAGACAGGCTTTTCACTGAGAGCGGTGCGGGGCCTGGCCATAATGTTGTTTTATTCCACCTGGGTTCATATGGATATGTGATCAGCGACCATCGTGTGCGGGGAAATGTAAATCTAACGGCCGTGGAGGCCGTGACCGCAGCCCAGGCCGCCCGCCAGCGAAGCCCGGCCGCCTGCTGACTGTGCGTTTCACGGGTTGTGTGATACGGGAGCGGAGAGGGGGCCCCTCCCTACCTTCTTGCTTGTGTTTGTGTCAAGGATGCCGTCCTCTGCTGAGGCAGGTCTCACCTACAGGACGTGGGATGTGACAACCCCTCCTTGCTCCCGCTTCCGGAGGAGGATGTCCCCACACCCGGCGTCACCAGCACGCGGGCGCTGCTCTGTGCTGCTGCAGAGAGCGTTTGCTTCTCCGCGCCGTCCTCCCCAAACAGCCTGAGTTCCGGGGGTGCCGGGGTGGCCCACGGGGACCCGCGGGGAGGAAGCACGGTCTCCACAGCCCCCAAGGGCCTGCAGCGGGTGACCCAAGCGCTGACACTGGGGGACGTGGAGGCACGATTGTTCCGGCCGCGTCCACGGGGGCTTGGACCCGCCCCGCCCCCTTCCCAGAGCACTTCCGTCTCCTGCGCTGTTTTGTGGGTCCCCTCCGGCAGCAGCCGTTAGGAAACACTGCCCTGCGCCCTTGGTGGCCACCGACGGGGGCTGCCCCTCACCGAACATCCAGGGCCCTTTCCCTGAAACAGCCATCACGGTGCCTGCTCTGTCTCTGCCTCTGCCTCTGTCTGTCTCTCCGTGTCTCTATTTCTCTGTCTCCTGGGGACGTGTCCCACTGGGCACTCAGCAGGTCCACCCGTGTGCGTTCCGGCTGACCGAGCCTGCCCGGGGCCTGGATGGCGCCCGTGGGCCGCGGCCACGTGGCCCACAAGCCTGTCGGAGTTGTGTTCCGGCTTCCTCGTGTCACGAATGGTGGCATCTTACAGCACAGCCACCGTGGGTACGTCTTCGAGCGAGGGACGCCAGGTTCAGGCCGCCGACCAGGCCGGCCAGGTGACCCGAGCCAGCCGCTCCCCGGAGCCCATCGGCAGGCGGGACGTGGATGTCCACGTGTCCGCGATGTCGGGCCGCGAGGGGCTACGTGTCAGCACAGAGCTGCAGCTCAAAACGCCCTGTGGACTCCGGCTGTGGGAGCGGAGTCAGACTATCAGACAACGTTTTTGGCACAAAGTTACGGCCACAAGAGGGGTTTTGCTCAACTGGGTCAGTCACTCAGAGCCCCTGGGGATCGTGCATCCCAATGCGTGCGCCCTCCAGTCTCCCCACCGCTGCCCGGCCTGTGCCCGAAACGTGGCTTCTGTGCGGCTGGGGGATGGGAACAGCCGCACCAGAGGAGGAGGGGGCAGGACCCTCCAGGCGGGGCTCGTGGCCCCGAAGACCCCCTCCCCGCGTCAACGCCCCAGGGCCAAACGGCGACCGGTAGCGAGTCTCTGGGCAGCCGAGTCCTGTAGGGCCAGCTGCTCGTTAGAAGGAGGCAATTAACAGCCCTGTGGCCCAAACCCTGTCTCACCTTCAATTTAGTGTGATGTGGAAGGAATTACTTGTGCTCGCATTAGCGGACCGTGCACCGAGACGAGAAGGTATTAGGTGCCGAGGTTTTTCCCGAATAAGCAAAACGAGGGCACGGCCAGGCGTCCCCGGGCTGTTCCGGAGCAGGGGCGTCCCTCCCAGGCCACCGGCCAGCAGCGAGGCGGGATAATGAGTGCGGGCTCCGAGTCTGCGGCCCGGGAAGCCAGCTGGTGAATTAGGGCACGCTTCAGATGCCATCAGATGTGACTTTGGGAAGTCCCGTGAAAAGCGTTTCCCGAGTACAGAAACCACAGAAAAGCTCTGCCCCGCCCCCTGCCTGCGGACACGGCTCTCCAGGGGGGCCCTCCTGTGCCCTCATGGGCCTCATGGTCACAGAGGCCGTGCACGCAGGGAGCACTGGGGGGCGGGGGGTCTGCAGGGTCTTGCCCTGGGCCCCTGGGGTCTGAGGAGTGGAGTCTGGGTCTGGTGACCGGGTCCCTCTCCAGACAGAGGCCCCCCCCCCCCATGTGTCCACTGGACCCCAGCTGGGCCCGACCCTCACTTCCGGTGGAGGCCTCAAGCTTTCGTGATGGATTCGCCAAGTGTTCACTGGGCAGAACAAAGATCGGACTCTGTGTTGCAGAAGAATAAAGCCCATCTGGTCTTGGCTGTTGACAAAATAAGTCGTCACTCACGTAATCAAATTCTTTCATTTAAAATTTGGGGGTGGAATTTGGAGCTGTGCAAGGACCTCGCGGGGCTCCCTGTGGTCTGTGCTCCGGGGGCGGGGGGGTGGACACAGCCGTTTGTGCCTCCCTGAGCCTCCTAGTGACAGAACAGCTTGGCTGTCCCAGAGGCCCCTCTGGGTGAAGCAAAGGCAGGGGAGCCCTGGGGGCCCTGGGGCTGACCCGCCCACACGGGAGTCTCAGCCCCGCCCTGGACCCGCCGTCCAGCAGGTGTGGGATGGAGGTCGGCTCCCACGTGGCTGTGCTCCTGGGTAGTCCGTGGGCGTGGGGCCGGGAAGGGAGAGTCTACCTCCCCTTAGAGGGTGGCATGCAGGGGGAGAGTGTGAGGTCGGGCGTTCACAGTGCAGGGGAGGGAGGAGGAGGGGAGGCAGGAGGGGAGAGGGCAGGGTGCAGGGGGAGGACGTGAGGCCAGGACGATGGTGAGGGTGGGGGGAGAGGTGACCAGAATAAATATGGCTCCTCTGGAGACCACAGTGTCCCCAAATCACGCCCGGTGCTTTTTATTTATAAATATAATTGCACGTGCTTAAATTTTACATAATTCATTAAAGTGAGGGTGGTAAGTGCTTTCCGATAATTAAAATGTGAAGAAGCCCATTCTCGGATCTGAGGCCATGAATAAAAGTGACACTTCGCCAATTGCTCCTTGCCGGGTGGCTGTTTGCCCGCAGCGGAAAACACCTCTCAGGTAATTGATTGCTTCTTGCTGGGGAAAAGCAAATGCGGGTGCTCCCCGCGAGGCAGGGAGCACTCTGAGGGCGCCGCTCAGCCCCCGTTTGCTGGGAGGGCCCACCCCTGCCCCCGATGACCCTTCCCAGCCTGCCCTCCCTCCCGGCCAGGGGCGCCCAGGGATTCTCTCCAGGCGCGTCCAGGAGCCGTCCAGCCAGCCCGGGGCTGCCGATGGCGACTGCCGGCTGGGGCACGTGTGACTTTTGCCGGGAGGCAGGGACATCGCTCCTCTGCTTCAGCCGCCCACGCTCTCACTGGACACCCCTACCCTGCCAGCTTGGCCGGCGTGGATGGCAGGTTGTGGCCGTGGTCCTCCTTGGGGCTGCCGATTCGGAGACCCGAGAGGGCATCTGGACGCACCCGGTTCCGGGAAAGGCGGCCGGGCCTCTGTCCGAGGTCCCCTCCTCTGCCCGGGGTTGGCTGGCGCCCCCCACCCCACTGTCAACTGATGTGGGAAGGGTGTGGACCCAGTGGTGGCTTCCTCTCCATGGCCTGCTGGCGCCATGCAGGGGTGAGGGCCCCGCGAGCCTTGTTCTCTGTGCCGCGGGACTTCCCGCCTGCATTCAGTCCTCCTGACTCAGGAGCGGTGCCCCGGTGCCCTCTCCATGCCCGCTGCTGCTCTGGGCCTGGGAGGAAGCAAGAGCTTCCTCACGAAGCAACCAAGTGTGAGGGGACCGACCGCCAGGAGAAGGAGGGGAGAAGGAGGGGAGAGCAAGGTGTTCTTTCTCGGGACTTGTGGTCATGGGGGCACTTGTGGGGAGGTGGGCACTGAGCAGAGACCTAGCGGGCATGAGGGAGGTGGGGCAGGCGCTCCAGGCAGAGGGAAAGAGAGAGGGCAGAGCTTGTCCAGACTCTGGGGGAGGCCAGAGAGGTGAACCGGGCTGCTGGAGGACAGTGAACGTGGTGCAGAGTGGGGGGCACGGGTCAGAGAGCCGGGCAGGGGGAGGGCCCGGGTCCTGGGAGCTCCTGGGGGGCTCCTGGAGGCGCTCCTGGGGGGATCCTAGGCAGTCCCGAGCCAAGGAAGGACTCGGCTTAAATGGGTCAAGTCGGTGCCGTGTTGAGGACAGGCTGCAGGTCCCGGAGTGGAGGTAGGAACCGAGGGTGGCCCGACCAGAGGGCTGGGCTCCGGACGTGTGTCTGGGGCAGAGCAGGGTAGGCCGCCGGGAGAGCGAATGTGCAGGGTGAGAGGAAGGCGGACCTCACGGGTCTCCAGAACTTGCACCTGGGAACCTGGAAGGTTGGATCGCCCAGAGAGGGATGAATTAGCCTCGGGGCGGGCAGCCTCGTGGCAGGAAGGGTGGGTGGGCCTGGAATCAATGGCATCCAGGCTCCCATGTGACAGTCTGAAGGAGGAGGGGCAGCAGAGACACAGACACCCCCGAGAGGCCGTCTGGATTGGACAGGAGTGACCAGAGCCGCACCCGCGCCCAGGGGGTCATCCGTGCGGAGCCGGCGTCTGAGGTTGCGAGGGGGTCAGGAACCCGGGGTGCCGGCTGGGGTGGGCGGACAGGGTGCGGACCCCGGCCGTGGGCCTCACCGCCTGCAGACCCACGACGGTCCAGGACTGGGCGTGAGGCTGTCCGACTCCCAAGCCTGACAGCGTGTGGCTGTGGTGTTTGTCCCCAGACCCCCTGCTCCAGAGACCCCGGGCTCCTTGCTGGTGTTTCGGTGCCCGAGCGGATTGAACCACGATTTGGCGGACGGAGCCTGGGAATCTGAATTTAAAAAATAATCTGTCTGCTCCCCTGCCCCTCCCCCACCAGCGTGGGAGGGTGGCGGTTCCCGAGCACCCTCACCCACCGCCGTGATCGTCCGTCTGCAGCTGTGAAGCAGCCCCTCGCTGTGATTAGAGTTGCACGTTAGTGGTGGTGTCTTTTCACACGCTCAGCCGCCACGTGTGTGTGTCTTTTCCGGAGAAGCAGCCATTCAGACTCTCGCTCATTTTTTTAAAAACAGTTTTTCATGTTTGTTTGTTTATTTGTTTATTTATTTATTTATTGAGAGACAGAGTGCGAGCAGGCGAGGGGCAGGGAGAGAGGGAGACACAGAATCGGAAGCAGGCGCCAGGCTCCGAGCCGTCAGCACAGAGCCCGACGCGGGGCTCGAACTTGAAAACTGCGAGATCACGGCCTGAGCTGAAGTCGGACGCTCAACCGGCTGAGCCCCCCAGGCGCCCCGATTCTTGCTCATTTTTAATTTGCGTTGTCTTTTTATCCTTGAGTCATGAGACTCCTTTTCTCTTCTAGACAAACGTCTCTTATCAGCGACGTCACTCAGAACTTTTCTCTCGTTCTGTGGATTCTTTTTTATTTTCTTGATGGTGTCATTTAAAGCACAGAAGCTTTTGACTTTGATGATGACAAACTGATCTTTTTTCTGGGTGGGGGACGGTGGTTGCTCCTGCTTTGGGCTCCGTATCTACAAAACTGCGCCTAAGCCCACATCATGCAATTAATGCTTATGCTTTTCTCTAAGAGCCCTATAGCTTTGGCTCGATACATGGTTATTTATTCCATTCTGAGTTAATTTTTATGTGGGATGAGGTACGGATCCAAGTGAAGTCTTTTGCATCATTTGTTGGAAAGATTGTTTCCCCCAGTGACTGCCTTCGCACCTGTGTCAAAAGTCAACTGACCACAAAAATGTGAGTTATTTACGGGTTCCATTGTCTTCTGGTCTGTCCATGCTTACATCGATACCGCGCCAACCTGATTCCTGGAGCTTTGTAGTAAGCTTTGAAATCGAGAAGTCCTCCCACTGTCCTTCCTTTTCAAAATTATTTGGACTATTCCAGACTCTTTCAATTTGCATATGAATTTCAGGATCAGCTTACAAATCCCCACACATAAGTCAGCTGGGATTTTTTTTTTTTTTTAAGTATCATTTTGAATCCGGAGTCCCATTTGGGGAATTTTCCATCTTAACCACGTAAGTCTTCTGACCCATGGTCGTGGGAAATCTTTCCATTTGTTTGTGTCTTTTTCAATGTTTTCAACGGTTGAGGTTTCCAGAATATGGCTTTTGAGCCTCTTTTGTTAAATGTCTTTCCGTATGTTTTATTCTTTCTGATACTATTATAAAGAGTCATTTTTCATTTCAGCTTTGGATTATTTGTTGTAAGTACATGGAAATTCTATTTTTATATTGATCTTGTATCCTAAAGCTGTCTTGAATTTGTTGTTAGCTCAGAGAGTTATTCGGTGGGCTCCTTCAGATGTTTTCCTTACGTACAGCATCATGTCAACTGCATACGGGCACGGGTTATTCCGCTCCAATCTGGGAGACTTGTGTTTATTTTTCTATCCAGTCTTCCCTGAGGGGAGCCCCTTGGCTTGCCTGGTCTTAGTGGGGGAAGCGTCCAATCTTCCGTCAAGTGTGATGTCAGCAGCGAGGTTTCTGGGAGGCAATCTTTGTCAGCTTGATGAAGTTCCCTTGTGTTCCTGCTTTGCTGTGATTTTCTTTCCTTTTATTATGAAGCGGTGTTGAATTTTTTATATGCGTTTTCTGCATATATTGAAATGGTCATATGGGTTTGTTATTTATTTGTTTTAAAGTTTATTTATTTATTTTCGAGAGGGGCAGAGAGAGAGGGAGAGACCGAGAATCCCAAGCAGGCTATGCACGGTCAGCACAGAGCCTGATGTGGGGCTCAAACTCACAAACGTGAGATCACGACCTGAGCCGAAATCAAGAGTCAGACACTTAGCCGACTGAGCCACCCAGGTGCCCGTTATTTATTTTGTTGACATAGTGCATCACATTAATTGATATTTGTTAAAATAACTGTGCATTCTTGGGAACCCTTTTTTTTTTTTTTTTATGCTGCTGGATTCAATTTGCCAGTATTTTGTCGAAGATTTTTCCGTGGATGTTCAAAAGGATGTTGGTCTGTACTTTTCTTGTGCTGTCTTTGTGGTTTTAGGGCTCAAGTAAATCAGACCTCATGGAAGGACTTGGGCGGTGTCCTCTCTCCTACTTTTTGAAGGAGTCTGTGAAGACTTTGTATTAAATCTTCTTTACGGACGAGTAGCATTTACCAGAGAAGCCATCTGGCTCTGGGTGTTTTTATTCTCTGCAGTTTGTTTTCCTCTAAAAATACTTTTTATTGTGGTGAAATACACATAACAGATTTACCATTTTAGTTATGTTTAAGTGCACAGTTCAGCCACATTAAACATATTCACGTTGTTGTGCACCGAATCTCCAGAACTATTTTCCATCTTGAGAAACTGAAAACTCTGTCCTGGCTGAACACTAACTCTCCGTCCTCCCCTCCCTCCAGCCCCCGGAAACCAGCATTCTACTTCCTGTCTCCACGAGTTTGGCTATTCCAGGTTCCTCATACAAGGTTAAAGCATATGGTCTTTGTCTTTTCATGTCTGGCTTGTTTCGCTGAGCATCGTGTCTTCAAGTTTCATCCATGTTGTAGCAGGTGTCAGAATTTGCTCCCTTTTTAGGCTGAATAGTGTTCCCTTGTATGGAAGGACCACACTTGTTCAACGGTTTATCCACTGATGGTCACTTAGGTAGCTTCCACCTTTGGGATATGGTGAATAATGCCGCCGTGAAGACGAGTGTGCAAACATCTTTTTGCGATCCTATTTTCTGTTCTTTTGTGTGTTTATTCAGAAGCCGAGTGGCTGGGTCATTGGGTAATTCTGTTGTTTTATTTTTTGAGGAATGCGCCGTTTTGCACGCACAGGGTTCCAATTTCTGCACATTCTGCCAACACTTGTTATTTTTTGTCTGTGTGTGTGTGGTTTTTTTTAATAGCCACCATCCCAACTAGCGTAAGGTGGTTTTTCATTGCCGTTTTTGATTTGCATTTCCCTAATAACGAGTGATCTTTTCTGTGTTGGTTGGTCATGTGTATATCTTCTGTGGAGAAATGCCTGTCAATTTTGTCAAGTTGTCAACTTTTCAACTGAGTTGGTTGTTTTTTTTGTGGTATCAGTTGTAGGAGTTCTTTATATATTCTAGATATAGATCCCTCACCTGGTGTATGATTAACACATTTTTTTTTCTCTCATTCTGTAGATTTCTTTTTTACCCTGTTGATCGTGTCCTTTGATGCGTGGAGTTTTTAGGTTTAATGTGGTTCAGTTCATCTGCTTTTGCTTTTTTGCTTGTTCTTGTAGCATCATAATCAAGAAATGATTGCCAAACACGAAGTTTTGAAGCTTTCCCACATGGTTTCTCCAGAGACAGTAAAAGTTTTAGGTCTCACTTTTAGATCTTTGATCCACTTTGCTGAGTTTTTGTCTGTAAGGTATAAGGAAGAGGTCCAACTTCATTCTTGCGCACATGGAGACTCCGTTTCCTCAACAACGAATTGCTTCTTCTCCGTGAGGGAACTTGGCACCTCTCTCGGAACTCGTTGGACCATGGGTGCAGTGCCTCCTTCCTGGGCTCTCGGTCCTGTCCCATCGGTCTTTCCATCTGTCTTTACGTCGGGACCACCCTTGGTGCCAGTTTGGATTCGTGCAGCTCCGTAATAAGTTCTGAAGTCAGAAAGTGTGAGCCCTCTAGCTTTGTTGTTACTTTTTCAGATTTTCTTCTTTCTTTCTTTCTTTCTTTCTTTCTTTCTTTCTTTCTTTCTTTCTTTTTGAGTATTTGGAGTCTGCTGAGATACCATATGGATTTTAGGATGGATTCTTTTTTTTATTTCTGCAAAAAGACCACGGAATTTTGATAGGGATTGTGGTATGTCTGTAGGTTGCTTTGATTGGTGACTTTTAATCATTCATTCAATCCCCTTTTTGTTTCAGGTCTGCTCAGCTTTATATTTCTTCTTAAATAAGTTTTTCTGTCTTTCGGACCTTGTCCATTCTGTCTACGTTTCCTAAAGTTTGTTTGCCTACAGTTATTCACAATATTCCTTTAAAATCCTATTCTAATTCTGTAAGGTTGGCGGTAACACCTCCTCTAATCATTTTTGCAAATGAGTCTCCTCTAGTTTCCCCCTGATCAGTAAGAGCTGAACATCCGTCAATGGTCTTGATTTTCTCCAGTTTTCTCTTCTCTACTTCAAGGCTCTTCCTTCTTATCTTTATTGCTTCTGTCTTCTTGCCTCGGATTTATTTGCTATTCTTTCCAATGTGCCCTGTGAACGGGGTGGGTGTGGTGGGTGCCCCAAGCCCTCAGTCATGCTCACCAGGAACTGACCCTCAGGCCCTGGAGCTGCTCGTGTTGAGGAGGACCCCTGTGCCCAGCCTCACATGGAGCCCCTGCTGGGAGCCAAGGGCAGGGGGGCCCATCTTCCGGGGGCCCCTGGATTGGAGACTCCATCCAGCTGAGCAGAGGAAAGGAGGGAGGGAGCAGGTCACGGCTCAGACGCTAAGCACTCACTGTTCTTACCAAGATCTGGCAGACACTGTGAATAAACATGTTCACTTGCTTAATTCCCTTAGGGAAATTTCCAGAAGGTTTAAATTCGTTTTCACCTAGTTTTGGTTGTTTACCGGCACAGATCTTCAGTGCTCCGTCCACATGCCACTATTTTGGGTGTCTGTTAATTGTCTCTTGTTATTTGTTTCATCATCAATAAATAAGGCAAATAGCCCGATGGTGGGGGGAGGGGCGCGGAGAGCAAAAGCGAGGAAGCTGAAGGGCCCAGAGCCTGAGAGGAGCCCCCGAGGACACAGAGTGGTTGGGGGAAGGTGCTGGAGGGCCGGACGCCCTGCCTGGTGTGACAGGATCCCTACGGCAGTGCGCTGCCAGGAACGTTCGCGGGGCTGGGACGCGGAGCCTCAGGGTGTCAGGACACAAAATCAGAACATGTTATTGAAGCCTGATGGAGGCGTGGCCAAGGCGTTCTAACTCCCGTCCTTGAGAATTGCAAGTGAAAATACTGTGAAGCTTTCCACGCCTGGATGGGGGCCATCTTCACATCAATAAAAGCCAGACAAGTCTTCATCGAGAGCCAGAGAAGCTGTTCTGTTCTCTGCAGGGTTATAAAGCCAGGCTTCTGCGTCGGAATCATAGAATCACGAGAAAGATAAAGGAGGAGAGAAAAGGGAGGAGAGAGAGAGGGAGGGAAGGAGGAGCCTGGACACTCGGGGTCCTGCACTCTCGACTCATGACGGGCTCCAGGGGGCCACGTGGCGGCACCACCAGCAACAGGGAAGTGGTCCCCAGGGTCTCTAGGTGCCAAGAGGTGTCTCCTCTGCCCGGCTGGTTATTTTATACACAGTATAGAAAGCAGAGGATGGGTCTGACTCCATCACCGGTAGCTGACCACCCTCCTCCCTAATCTGACTTAACAGACTGTTAACCCCTTGAAGGGAAAGGTTATGTCTTATCAGACTCCATGTGCCGTAAAACAACAATGGCCCAACATGCAGGTGGGGGGCCACAGAGGAGGAGGACAGCTGGGAGGATCACAGAGGGAGGAGGACAGCTGCAGGGTACCACAGAGGAAGAGGACAGCTGGGAGGACCACAGAGGAGGAGGACAGCTGGGAGGGCCACGGAGGAGGAGGACAGCTACAGGCTGAGTCTCACGCAGTCCCCGGAGTCATGCTGGTGGAGCACGGTGCATGAGTTGGTGGACAGAGGTGCTGACTTTAGTGCAAACACGGGGCAGATGGATCGTCTTCCTCCCAAGCAGACCCACAAATATGCCTGTGCGCAGCCTGCAAGCAAGGCAGTCACGTTCTGCTGGAAGACGTATGGAGATCCAGAAACACGAGCTGCCTGGGGCGGTGGGCAGGGCGAGCACCTGGGCACAGAATCCAGGACGAGTGAACTTTCTTCCAGCCCCAGCGCACGCAGCCTGTTCAACCTGACCGTGAGAGGGCGGTGCTTCCCAAAGCATGTTCTTTACAAGCGTGTGTTAGGCTTTTTCTGTTAAATGCAACTGTTGAGGCGCTTGGGTGGCTCAGTCTGTTGAGTGTCTGACTCTTGATTTCTGCTCAGGTCATGATCCCAGAAGTCATGGGATCAAGCCCCACATCGGACTCTACACTGAGCATGGAACCTGCTGGAGATTCTCTCTCTCTCTCTCTCTCTCTCTCTCTCTCCTTCTGCACCTCCCCCCCCCAATAAAAACAGAAATGAATGCAACTTCCTACTAACCTGTTGGGTATGTAACTGAGGACCAAAGTGGAGGGGGCTGTGCCGACAAGGTCGTCTCCCTTGACTGGTGGTCCAAGGCTTCCCAGCGGCTGCACTACTGGTGTTTGGGCAGAATCGTTGCCTGTGGTGGGATGGGCTCCTGCACGTGGTAAAGATGTCCGTGACCTCTCACCCGGTGGATGCAAGCAGCACCACCCCCTCACACGCCCGCCAGTAGTGACGACCAACCCCGTCTCCAGATGTTGGCCCTCGCCCCCGGATGACACCGCTGCATGACTGGAGGATGCAGTTGATGGGTGCGTTACATTTACACATTTTCCGGCACATGGCTCAGCGTCCTGGGCATGCAGTTAACGGCTGGTTGTAAATACATCAGTGGGAGCACGAAGGTGATCCAGGCAGCCGGGGGCGGTTGAATAGCGCCTTCGGTTCCTAGGTTTGGCATAAATTCTAGGCCAAAATAGTAATGGTTCCTATGTGGGGTGTTGACATGGAAATCGGCAAGAGCTGTGCTTCCCACGGGTATGAACTCCCAACCCTGAGATCAGCGACAGGGCCACGATCCCATGAAGGTTTCTGTTGAAGGCTCATCTGGAGAGTTGGGTGGCCATCTCCATGCCTTCCCCTGCCAAGAGGACAGCAAAGCACCACCTTCTGCTTCTAGGTTCGTGCAGGAGGACTCACGGACACGGCTCCAAGCTCATGCTTGGGAGATCTGAGGACCAGCTGTAGGTGCACTGTTCAAGGGGCTAACATGTGCCCCATAATCTGGGGGAGAGGGGTTGCATCTGAGTCATCCCTGAGGACAAGGGCCAACATCTGGTTGGTGCTTTCCAACACTGTGAGTTTTTGGCAGACTGGATGGAGCCACTCCAAAAGGAGGTTGCCTGGGGTTGTCTTGTGTCCCCTAGAGCAGCTGGAGGGTAATCCAGAGGTGGACCTCCAGGAGCCCGAGGGCGTGGAAAGACTTGAACAGAGTCATCCAGAATGGTGAAAGCTTTGGGCATGTCAAGGGGATTACAGCGAGTAATCCACAGCTGTGGAAAAAGTCACCTTGAGACATGTGTCACGTCCCGATGGGAAGCACAGCCAAGCCACCACCACAGTGCCAGCCAAGCAGGCTTGTGTGTAAATGGAAGCAGCCTTACCTTATGTTTGAGAAGTATACGTTTGCCCTTGCTTCGCTCCATTTGAAAGTTTCAAGGGAAGGAAAATATTCTTTCCATTTGTCTGTTGAGATGTAGTATGACTTCCTCTCAAGAGTCACGTTACACTAAAAATTAAACCAGGATACTGACCAGCAGAAATGAAAGACCACGCCTACCATTCTACACTGGCTCTCCTCCTGTTCCATATGAAATCTCTCCAAGCGCTGGGCTGGCACTGGGCTGACACCGGGCCGGGGCTTGAGGACCATGCTGGCTAAGAGCCAGCGCCCATCTCAAGGTCACAGATCCCTGGAGAAGCACAGACTCTCATTCCTGGGGCAAGAGTTCAGTGTGAGAAACACAGTGGACCTTCTTATGAGTCTCCTGGGAAACGAGATTGAGTGTTAAGAAAAGGCAGACAGTACCCTATTACGTCCTATTACTATATACATATATATTATAATATATGCATATATTTTGCATATATCTTGCCTTTGTCAAGATTTAATTGTCCTACAGGAAAATGTCTTGAATATTCTGGCATCTTTGTTCATTCTCAGAAAGTGTGAGGGGAAACACGTAAGAGTTGGGATGGAAGTAACAAAGCAGAAGGCGGCTTACTACTTCCCAATGAGAGAGCAAGGACCCCCATCTGCAGCCACCCCTTCTACCCCCCCCCCCACACACACACACACATGCTCCAGAGGCCGCCAGACGGTCACTGGCATCCAGCCCAGAAAAGCTCAGCTCCTTTCAAATGGCTTGGAGCAGATGAGCATTTAAGATGCTGCAATATTCTGGTAATTTATTAATGATATCACATAGCAGGTGTTGGCGGTGTTTCTGGTGGGGTGCTTTTTTTTTTTTTTTATAGGAGTAGAGCTTGTTTTCTTCTAAAGTTTATAAGCTTAAAATAAAAATAGGAGAGGAGATTATTCCTAGGAAGAAGCAAACCTGCCCTCCCCAATAAGTGAATTTTCAGAATATGTGTGTAATGTAGGAGAAGGGGGGCTTCTCTCCAGAAGGTCAGCCTCGGGCCGGGAAGTGTGGGTGACGTGAGGGGCAGAGTCTATGATTCATCCCACAGCTGTGCGCTGAGTGCCTGCTCTGTGTGGGATGCTGTGCTGGGGGCCAGGACTGTGTGGTGAAACAACAAATGTCCCCAGGCTGGCGGGGTCTGCATTTTCGTCAGGGAGGAAGTAAGTCATCTCAGGACCAGGAACAAGCCAAGTATCACGGATGAGAGGGTGGGGCTGCAGAGAAGAAACCACAGAGGACCTCACACAGGCCACGCACAGTGGAGGTAGACACGTGGGATCCGTGGGTGAATGACCATGGGGCCCTCTCACCAGTCATCCGGGATGTGACGGGAATAAGGGCAGATGCGGACACATCGCACTAAATATGTGGCAAGCGTGATTTTCCAAGGCCTTGCTGTCTATCACTTATTTAATCCTCTAATCATCTTGTGAGACCACACCAAGTCACTGAAGAGGAAACTGAGTCACAGACTTTCCATGTGACTGACCCAAAGTCTCACCACTGGAAGTGGTGCAGCCCAAACTGTAACCCAGATGTGGCTCCAGAGTTCATATTGTGTCTGCAGGAAAAGCTCGGAGAGAAAAGCAGACAGTTCCTGATGGTGGGTGTGGTGAGCCCAGTGGGGGCAGGTGTATGGGCTCTCCTCGTCACTTGGGGGTGAGGTCATAGTCAGGCTCGGAAGGAGGCAGAAAGTGGAACTGATGGCTAAGGCTGAGGCACCTGGAAGGATGGATGGATGGATGGGTGGATGGGTGGATGGAAGGATGGATGGATAGATGGGTGGATGGATGGGTGGATGGAAGGATGGATGGATGGATGGGTGGATGGATGGGTGGATGGAAGGATGGGTGGATGGATGGGTGGATGGAAGGATGGATGGATGGATGGGTGGATGGATGGGGTGGATGGAAGGGTGGATGGATGGATGGGTGGATGGATGGGTGGATGGAAGGATGGATGGATGGATGGGTGGATGGATGGTGGATGGAAGGATGGATGGATGGATGGGTGGATGGATGGGTGGATGGAAGGGTGGATGGATGGATGGGTGGATGGATGGGTGGATGGATGGATGGGTGGATGGATTGGTGGATGGAAGGATGGATGGATGGATGGATGGATGGGTGGATGGAAGGATGGATGGATGGATGGGTGGATGGATGGGTGGATGGAGGATGGATGGATGGATGGATGGATGGGTGGATGATGGATGGAGTGTAAGTCAGTGGAAGCCACCAAATGGGTGAATGCCCACACACCTGCCCTACGGGCTGTGTCTAGAATTTCGCACACCTCCCACCACACGCTCTGGACCTTCAGCACCTGGGACAGCTCCTGGCCCCACGTGGGCTTCTGGATGCTGGTTTATTGACCGTAAATGAAGGAAACCCAAGAACTCATGTCCCTCCTCTTCCCAACAAGCTCTCCACGACCCTTCGTCCATTCATTTCTGACAACAACCCCAGGCAGCAAATGACACGCCCCCGGACATACAATTATACATGTTATTTTACTAACACAACTTTATTTTACAAATCTCTCTATTTGAGCCATTTTCTATAAAGCCAACAGAGGAGGGCCACGAGCAAGAAAGATTTAACAGACAAAAGTTTGGGGCATGCATGTTTTCTTTTATAACAATTTTGGAAAAGTTTTAAACAGTTTTGAACAAAATTTGCATCCACAACTCCTCGCTATCTTGGGTGGGGTTGACATAACCACGAAGACTCTGAGGGGCACACATGTGGAGGCCCACTGCCCGCGCCACGTCCCTGTCGGCTGGCTGGAATCTGCTGTCTGGGTGTGGGGGTCCGAGAGAGAACTTGGATCCTGGTGGATGGAGATGGGGGGTGGCAGGATTGGGTTAGGTTAGGGGTCAGGGGTTAAGGTGAGGGACACAAGGACAGAAAGCACGTGGCAGGGGCAGGGTCTCATTCCTTCAATTACAACTTCAGAATGGGGCTTGTCCAGAGGGACAGGCCCTTTGGGATGGGCGAGGGTGTGAAGGTGGACACGGGTTCCCCAATGCCGGGAGGGGTGGTATCTCTCATTCACGAGTGTCTGACCCTTCCCTTGTGGGGTTGCTCACTCACTGATGTCCCCAAGCTGTGCATAACCACAAGCCACAGCCACGGGCGCTTTTCTGATGCCTTTTGTAAGTGGGACAACTTCGAACGAGGGCAGGTATCCCTCTGTCCCTAAATTCCTTGCACTCCCAGCTTTGCTCAGTGTCACCCAGAAGCTTCGGTTACGGCCCCACGAAGCCAGCAAGCCGGGCTTTGCAGCCTTGACGTTGGGAGCTGACAGACAATTTTGGTTACCAGGCAACCGCTGATTTTTCATAACCAACAAGTACAATACCACACATGATAAATTTATCAGATAATAATGCAGCTCGCCCACATCACCACATGCTGATCAAGCCCCAAAGAGCTGCTCTGCAAAGGATGTGGGAGCCTGCTATTAAGCAAGACCCAAGGGACACGACTCGAGGGACCAGTGGCCAGAGAGAGGTGGGGACTCTCCTGCCAGTGGGCAGCTGCAGCCATCGGGTCCCCGGCTGAGCATCCGTGGGCGGGGCTGTCACTTCAGTTGGGTGTCGGTGGACAGATGGTCGAGACAGCCGAGCGTCAGGACAGACGCTGGATTGGCCTCTGACTGCCCTGTGATTTCGTATGTGGCATTCTGCCCCTGTGACCTCCTCCCTCCCCTCCCTTCTCTGGCGGTCTCGGGGGGGATGGACGGTCCAGCTGCCAGCTATGTCGTCTCCTCAGGCGAGGCGAGCCACCGTGCACGTGGATGCGGTGTGCAGTTTCTTGGGGGGCTGGGCAGCCACCCCTGACCCCAGTGTCCACACCGACGGCCTTCCCACGGGGTTTGGGAATCGGCCTGTTGGCCTTTTGAACAAAATCAGATCGTCTGAGTCAGGGCTCATCTGGGAGCAAGAGGCCGACCGTGGGCAGTGTCGTGACTCAGCGTCCACAGCCACTACCTCTGCACGTGGCCATCAAGCACTGGTGTCCATGGGCCTCACTCGCTGTGACACCTGCCTTCCCCCTGGAAACTTGAGAGGACGCGGACAGAACCTTCCCAGGAGAGGCCGTGGCTTCTGTCCGAGGAAACGGCTGTTCTCAGGCTGTGCCAGGCCCCTTCCCACCTAAATCACGGAGTGTGCTCATTCTGGTGGTTTCCAAACAGCTTAGACAATGCTGGGGGACACCGGTGGCTATTTATAGCCTCCGTGCACACATTTACGCCATCCGCCCCTGGGATTCCACAACTGCTTGTGCAAAATTCAGGAGAGACGATAAAGCCGAGAAGGGCAGTGAAAAAGTATTCAGTTACCATAAACACCCAACAGCGTGTATCAAGGTTAAAAACGTCTCACGGTGTGGTCTGTTTAATAGAGTCCTCGGCGTTTCCTTCGAGATGACAGGTTCCTCTAGGAGCACCATCACTGTCCAGAGACAGGTGGACTTTTCCAGGCAGAGGAACACATGTCCACGCGTGTGTAGGGGGGCCCGGGGGAAGGGATCCTGCTGCAGACGCCTCACGGAGGGACGTGGGGGGAGGGGCCTCGATGGTGCTCACCCAGGACGCAGCCCTGACCTCCCCAGGCATGAGAAGCCAGGGGACACGGGATATGGGGCCGTGAGGGACGTCTTTGTGACAAACGGGGGACATTCGACCCATGAGGGGGAATAATGGACTCAGTTCAGTGGCCTTTGCTGAGCACCTGCCGTGGGCAAGCGCCGGTGATGGGAGGGCCTCACAGGAAAATTAGAACCTGGTCCTCCCTGGCCCTCTCGGTCAGCTCTGGCTGTATCACAACATCACAGACGGCAGAGAGACAGCAGAGGTTTGTTTCCTTAGTCCCAGAGGCTGCAAGTCTGGGATCCAGGCGTGGGTGGGGCCGGTGGTCTCCTGAGGCCTCTCTCCTTGCCGTGTAGATGCTGTCCCCCCCCCCCCCGGGTCCTCACAAGGTGGTCCTTCAGTGTGTCTGTGTCCCACTCTCTCTCCCTCGAAGGCCCCCACCAGACTGGGTCAGGCCCATCCCGAAGGGCCTCATTTTACCTGATCACCCCTTTGAAGGCCCGTCTCTAAACACAGCCGCTGTAGTGTGAGGTCCCGGGGACTAGGGCTCGGACATACGGGTTTGGGGACACGCTCCCCTTGTGCTGGCTCCAGACACGCCTCCCTGCCCTGTCATGCACGTCGGCCAGATGGTGAGCTGTCTCACCTGGAGATTCAGCTCCTGACACCCGTTCTCTTACCCGATGACCGTCCGTCCAATCCTGCCTGAGCCCCCGGATCCACGGACAAGGTCAGAGCCTCCTGACGCGGGAACGGCATCATTTCCAGACCCCGACTCCCGACCGTGGCTGACATGCTGTCCTCCACCTGCACGGAGAACCCCACCCCTCGGCCCCGCTTCCTCAAATTCTCTGTGCTATGGACCTGAACTGCGCCCCCAAGGGGACCGTGCTTGGAGATGGGGCCTTCGGAAAGCTCCGTTTGCAGACACACCTGAGAAAAATGCCCAGGAAAGCGCATGCTGTCCTGTCACAGGGGGACGGCGTGTGCCTCGTCCGCTTGTGGGGCCCTGATCTTCACGGGTGCGACGGAGACATGGAGGAGGTGGCCCGGCAGTGTCCGGGCACCGGACAGGGGCTTCGGGGTCCCCTCGGGCCTCCAGGTGTTCTGGTATCATCACAAAGGCAATGACAGGGTAAAGCCTCTCAAACAAGACCGTGCGGCTTGTTTTATGCCAAACAAGGGTCACTTTGGGAAGTTTGCTTTGGCAACGGGTGAAGTAACGCCGAGATCAATAGTCAAAGCCGCTCGCGGCCGCGCCGGGTGACCCGCTTACCGATGGTCAATAGCACACAATTAAGATAATAAAATGCGAGGGCCGGCGGGAGCCTCCGAGGTCACCCAGCCCACCCCTTCATTGAGCGGGCGAGGAAATTGAGTCCCGACGAGGGGCAGCGGCCTGGCCAAGGTCACCCAGCAGCCCGCACGCTGCGAAGCCCACCCCCTTCCCGGCCGTGCCTGGGATCGGCTGGTGCCACACAGCTCCGGCACCGTCCGCCGGGAGCCCTTGAGGCCCCCTGTCAGCCCACACCCCGTTGAGAGATTGATTCGCGGCTTAACACAGTCCCCAGCCGCACCCGATTTACAGCCCAACACGGGCCTGGGCGGGGGCCTCCCGGTCCAGGCAGTGGGGCGCCCGGAGCCCCCACGCCGGTCTCAGGGAAGGACCCCCCCCCCCCGGGCTCGCTCCCCCGTCTGCCCCGGGCAGCCACATGGCAGGGATCGTTTGGGGGCCGTAAAGAACTCAGCCTCAAACGCCCGCTTTCTGAAGCGCCCGGCTCCGAGCAGAGGTGGGGTGTCCTACATGAGACATAACGCAGGCCAGGCGTGTGCATTTAATCCACAAAGACGCGCGGCCCCCGGAGCTTAACCGCCAGCCTCTCCCTTTGACACGGAGGGAGCAGGTTTGAAGCGAATGTTGTTGCTTTTGTTTGGGGGCACAGCAGGGGTTGCAGCAACGTCAGCAGCTGATAACGATTCAAATGTGCTCTCCTGAGATAAAAGTGGTTCGGAAAAAAGAAAACGGGCAGAGGGACAGGCAGGCGTGGGAGCGGAGGTGGGACTCTCCCGCCCCCAGATCCGGAGGGAGTATCGCCGGAGTAAACAGAAGGCTCACGGAGGAGTCTGAAGCGAGCTGATTTTCTGGGCTGAAATGCGTCGCGGACGGCGGGCTCCAGCCCCCAGGGGCTGCGGGTTCCTTTCCCCACTGGATGACACTGTTTGATCACAGTTTATCGCAGCGACGACCAACAGAGGCTTGTAAAACCTGCAGCACAAGATGATTTATTATCTCAGATTAAAGCCACCCTTCCTTCCTCTGCATTTTGAGAGGCGTCACGTGTGGAGACCTGTGGCCAGGCTTTCCCGCTACCCTGCGGTGGAGACGGCATCGGGGCTTTTAGCAAGAAAGTGACGCTGGGGCCCCACTGGGGCCTGCAGGTGCCCAGGGGCTGGGGCCCCACCCGTCTACACTGGCTCCTCCCGGAGCTTCAGACCTGACCCGTGGGCATGGGGTTGGGCATATTTGTGCTTTTTAAAGTTCTTGGGGCGCCTGGGTGGCTCAGTCGGTTAAGCGTCCGACTTTGGCTCAGGTCATGATCTCACGGTCCATGAGTTCGAGCCCCGCGTCGGGATCTGTGCTGACAGCTCGGAGCCTGGAGCCTGCTTCGGATTCTGTGTCTCCCTCTCTCTCTGCCCCTTCCTGCTCATGCTCTGTCTCTCTCTGTCTCAAAATAAATAAAAACATTTAAAAAATTAAAAAATAAATAAATAAAGTTCTTGAGTAAATTGTGATGCGGGTCATGCGGATCCCGTGAAGGACAGATAGTGCACGTCAACAGGGAAAACACAGAACGCAGACCAGGAAGGCAGAGAGGAGGAGGGGTCCTGGCGCCTGCGGTCCAGTGAGGGGCGGGAAGTCTGCAGGTTCCGGGGAGAGCAGACTGGGCTCAGCCTTCTGTCTGTGCATTTTTCCAGCTGAGTCTGAGGCCAGGTGCACCCCACACGCACACGCACACACGCACACCCCCGGCAGTGGAGTTGGCTCTGCGTGCCCCCCCCCCCCCCCCGAGAGCAGAGGCGGAGAGAGCGTCGGGTAAGAGAGAGGCAGGTGTCGAGAGCCCAGGAACGTCTGTGCGCCTCCCGCGGGCGGGTGAGACCGTGAGAGGTGGCAGGAAGTGACCCCGGAGACGGCGGAGAATGGAGGGAACTGGGTTCTTGGCTCAGCGTCAGGAGCTGGACGCACGCGGCCCTCGCACGGGGTCCCAGGCCACCGGCCTCGCCGGGAGGCTGCGCCTCGGGTGCCTGACCCCGGTAAAGCGGGAGGTGCGCTGGACCCTGGTGCCCCCAGAGCCCATCGGCGGTGTTTTACGGGATCGGCTCTGGGGGTCTTCAGACACGTGTTCGAGGGGGCTCCAGACTGCACGGTCTCTTCTCACGTAAAACACTCAAAAGCGAATATGCTTTTGGAAATAAAAAGAGAGGAAAACTCTGGAGTTGGTGAGGCCGGGAGGATGTGGGGTGAAATGCAGCAGCCCTGTGTGGATTCCGGCTCTGGGACCCAGAGAAACACACCTACTCGTGGACCAGCTTGTGGACAAGGACGCTGTGCACAGAACCACGGACGGGCGCTCGTGAACCACAGACGTTCCCACCACTCTGGAGGCTGGACATCGGATCAGGGCCAGTGGCCGGTTCTGGTTTCAGACGGCGTCTTCTAGCTGTGTCCACACGACAAAAGAGAGCAGGTGTCCCTCATGCAAGGACACTAGTTCCGTCCTGGGAGGGCCCCACCTCCGATGCATCATGAGGGGGATGACGATCTCAACAGAGGAACTTGGGGGGCACAGACGTGAGGTGTCCAACAGGGCCCCAGGGCGTGGCATGCAGGAGGGGTGACTACACTGCGTGTTTGGGGACGCCTGTGGCTCTGTGAGGCACCCCCCGCCCCCAGTCCGTGGAATGCAGAGCAGCAGCTAGCCTGGAGGCCTCCCTGGAGGCGGCCGGGTCCCCCGCCGGTGAAGGGGAAGTACAAGGTGGCCGTTTGCCATTTACATTCTGAAGGCTATTTGCCATAGATTCTGTGTCCTGTTAGTATAAGACAACCAGGATCTCAAGCAAAGCTCTGAAAAGCAAAACAACGATTCTCTCACACCGATGGGGACAGAATCTCTATTTCAGAAGAGTAAAAACATTTACACGGCTCACAATAAAATATCAAAACACACAGAACCACCGTAAGAACGACTCGGAAAAACAAACAGAAATGACACGGGAGTAGAAATCCTCGGCGTCTGGGCGCCATCGCGGTGGAGGTAATCGCGGGCAGCATGTCAGATGGAAAGTCGCCCCCCGTGACGGCACGCCTGTGGATGGCGTCCCCCCACTACGTCCCCCAGAGGCTACTCCAGGCCACGGAGAAAACAGAGATCACCAAGACTCAAATGAATCGCCTCGTGTGGCTCATCGTGACAAGCCTGGGGGCGAGCGACAGTTCCCCGGGGACCACTGAGCTCTGGCTTCCGGACGTTCGGACAACCTGGTTTTGATACAGATGGACCAGCACTTCCGATCATGGGGGGGAGCACGAGGGGGAGCACGGAGAGCATGAGGAGGAAGACGGGGAGGAGCACAGAAAGGAGCACGGGTGGGAGCACGGAGAGGAGCACGGAGAGGAGCACAGGGAGGAGCACACAGGCAGGAGCATGGGGAGCACGAGGAGCACGGGGCCCAAAGCCCAGTGGGGAGCACGCCCGCAGCTACATCCACAGTGAGCTCAGAGTCATGGGCTGGTTTGCTGTGGAGACCGGTGTTTGAGAGACAGCAACTCGTGGGTGGATGTGACTCTGGGTGGCGTTGTGGGCAGCTAGTCAGAGCCAGCCTGGGAAGGACCCCCCCCGCCCCCGCCAAACGCGGGCCCGACACCCCTTCTGAGACGCAGTGGAAACCTGCAGGAAAGACGGGCCTTGGAGCAAAGTCATGGCTGAGACGTCGGCACCGGGGTTCGCTCGAAGGAACGTGGAGGCTTGTTTCTGCAAGGACGGGTTTGGGGGCCCCGGGGGGCTGGGGTGCGGGGGCCCCACCCAGTCCCACTCCCCGGGGACTCTCTGCCCTCTGAAACCTTCCCTGCCTCTGGTTTTGTTGGGGGAAGAGCCCGTGGCCCTCACCGTCGTCCCTCCGTCGCACCTGCCCACGTGCCCAGGATGCAGCCTCCTCCCCCACAGGGGGCTCCTTTCCGGGTCCTTCCGTCCCCAACTTGCAGCGTCTTAAGGGGCTCCTGTCTCTTCGTGTCCCCTCTGCATGTGCACTGTTCACGATGCTACATTTGCCCCTGGACACCCACTGCTTTCTTGGTAATTGCCAGTTAATCATTACCCAACCCCCTAAATAAAACTGTGGGCTCCATGGGGGCAAGTGACTGAATTTTCAGGGCTCCCCCCCAGGGTCTCCCCCATTTTGTGACCGTTTGCCCTTCGCTGAGTGACCGGAGGCCTGCCTCTCCCTGCGTCTGGGGCCTGGCCCAGGGTCAGCCCCAGATGCCCCCACTACCAGGCCATGATATTCGGTGACGGCAATCCCCGCCCCAGGACAGGGGTTTGGGGGTGTCCAGAGTGAACCCCCATACGTGCCTCTCAGGCCAGCTCTGCCAGAAAGTGCTCCCGCGTCTAAAAAGTCACACTTGGGCGGCTCAGACACCATTGAAGGATTTTTTTTCCTTGAAAAACTGTTACCACATCAATACTCAGCAAATTGCTATCGACAGAAAGGCCTTCTCGGGGAAGCCCACCCGGCTTGTGAGGCCGACGTCCCAGCCGCGGTTTCGCTCCACCGAGGCCTGTCTTCCTGCAGATTGCTGCTGCTTCTCGGAAGGGGCGCTGGGTGGGGACAGCGTGGTGGCGGAGGGGGGTCTTCTTGGCACTTTTGATCCCCCCAGAATTCACCAGTCGTGGAGCAGAGCCCCGGGGGCTGCCGCGTCTGTTCCGTGGGTGTGCCCGGGGGCTGCGGCCCGACCCTCCGGGCAGGGGAGGCGGCTTCTCGGGGAGCACCTGCGCCCTTCTGGCCCCTGGCACGCCCCGGGTCCGCTCACGAGCACTTTTTGGAGGAGGGTTTCCCGTTTGCTGTGTTCGGGGAGCGCCGCCGGGTGGGGGCTGAACACGGAGGCCGCGTCTGGGTGATGAATGAGGAAACACCTTCCCTCCCTCGTCTTTGTTTTGTGTTTTATTTAAGGAGGAAGGGAGCGGGTCTCACCCAGGACCGAAAGGGAGCAGCGGTCGAGCTTGCGGGGCCCCCGTCGTGCGCGAGGCTCCACCCGGCTGGGCGGCCTCTGGGCTGGAAAGTGCTCCTTCTGCGGAAACGCGGGGGCCGCTTCCCTGACGCGGTGCTGAAGGACGGGGGGCGCGTGGCCGAGGACAGGGGCTGCTGGTGACGTCCCCTGGGCCCCCCTGGGAGAGGACCCTCCTGACCGTCCCCAGCGGTCTCCCCACGGCACCCACCCAGAGTCCTGGTGGTGCTGCTGTGTCTGCGTCCACACGAGGGTCTGCACGCTGCCTCGGAGGCTTCTGGAAGCCTGGCCCGGGACCCTCTCAGCCCCCGCCCTGCCCATCGCGATGGACGTCAGACCTCTCCCCCGTGTGTGTCCTCACGCCCTCCCGTCTCTGCCTCTCCCTTGCGCCCCTGCGCCCCGTGCCCGCTGTCCCTGACCGCGTCGGACCCACGCGCAGCAGGGGACGCTGTCCCGTGACGCTGCTGGCCGGGCAGGGCCGTCTCATGGACAAATAATTGAGGGAAGGGTGGTGAGGATGCGCTCAGAACAAGTTCTGAAAACACAAAACAAACAGAAACCAAGCCCAAGTCCGAGGCCAGTTTGAGGGGGTCTCCGTGACCAGCCACAGGGAAGGTGGGCGGTCTGGTCTCCCGACCCAGGGCAGCACGGCCGTCTCATGAAGAGAGGGAGGTCGGTCCCTGAGTGGCCTCCCTGAGCCGCGGCCCGGGACTGTGGCTTCACCCTGCCAGCCGCCTCTCCCTCTCTCCCTGCTACAGCGTCGCCCAGGAGCTGAAGCCGGCCCCTTTTGGCGAGCGCCCAGGGCGCGACAGACGCTGCTCAGGGCGTTTCCCCAGAGGCCCCGGCGGGAAGCACCTGACTCTCCTCTGTCCTCTGCCTGCTGGGCCTGCCCCCCCCCATTTCCGTCCCCCGTGTGCGCCTCACCTCCCTGTGCTCGCGGGTGGGTGCCGTGGGCCGCTCGCCTGGAGTGGAAGTCCGCGTTCGGAACTTGATGACGCCATCTGTCCCCGCGGGCAGCGGACATTCACCAGAGCCGCCAGCCGCACGTCCCCACAGCACCGCCCCTGACATTCGGGTGACGGCAGGACCAGCGGGCTCGTCCTGTTCCTTCACGTCCTTGTTTCCCGTCTGTCGGGGCGGCTCCGACCTCTGCGGGGCCGTGACACCACAGAACCCAGGTCAGGGAGGAGCAGCGGGCCCTGGACGGAGGTCCACACGGAGGGCCAGTCCCCAGATCTCATGGCACGTTGTCCCCGGACGAGGCTGGGGTGCTGTGCACGGCGTCCGGTCGGCCGCCCTGACCGTCCTCCCCTGACCTCCCGGAGCTTTGGAGAAAGGCGGGATCCCCACCTTGGCGAGAGGCATCTGGAACGTGGGGGTCGCGCTCGGGCACGAGGAGGGCCTCCCCCCTCCAGCGTTTCTCTTTGGAGACTCAAGCCCACGGGGCGGCTGAGACAATAGTGTGCCCTTGTGATTGTCTCTGACGGAAAGTTCCGGACAAACGCCGTCAGGGGGCCACTCAGTCGGAGGCCGCGTGGGGAGGGAAGCCCAGCGGTGCCACGTCGGACACAGGCCGCGGGGTTCCAGGGACGCACGTGGTAACAAGGCTCCAAAGGGCCATCGGCACGGAGGTGCACGGGCCGTGACCGGCCAGATGGCCTCTCTGCGGGACTCGGCCGCGTCACGGCCGCGAGTGCGCGGCTGCCCTGACCTCCGGCTCGCGAGGCGCCGCTGCTCTTACGAAGCCGACGACGGCCGAGGGGGCGCCAGGGCGTGCGGACCGATGCAACCACTGGGTGCGGCCGGGCGCCCTCATCCCCCTCCGTCTCCGTCCCGTTTTGCGGCCCGCGTTTCCTTCTGCGGGAGGGACCCGGGAGTGCCGGCCTGCCGTCCTGGCCCTGCCGGTTGGCTGTGATTTATTCCTTCTACACCCGATGGATCTGTATCCCGGTGAGAGTGTTCAAAGTCTGGACCCACGGGCCGTGTCGCCCTCCCTGCACGCTTCCCGCCCAGCAACACACTTCCCGGTTTGCGGCCTCTACACCTGTGTGTTCCCCACGTCTCCCAGGGAGGGCAGGGTCGTGGTATCACCCTGGGCACTGTCACCGTGCCCCCAGGTGTCCCTCCTGACGTGCCCTGCTGTGTCCGGGCAGATGCCTCTGGGGGGCGGGGACGAGAGAGATGATTCCAAGAGTCAGGCTCGGCATAAGACAGTTTGGCTGGCCGAGGGAAGGCTGGAAGCCTTCTTCATGACAAACACCCCGGATTCCCGCCGGGCCCCGGGTCCACCCCCCAGGACACCCTGCCGGCTTCCCGTCAGCACAGACCCCAGCCTCGGACCCCAGGTCTGTTCCTGCTTCGGGAGCCCCGAGCTCCCCGTCTTTGCCAGCCCGAGGGCCTCCGGGAAGGAGCCCCCAGAGCCCAGCGCACGTCCCTGCTCCCCAGGACGGTCCTTGTCCCGCACATGCACCTCAGGGCCGCGAGGCTGTGACTTCCCGCACGCCCACCCGCTGGCGCTCTCCTGGAGGGAAGAACTCTCCTCCCTCCCTCCTTCCTGCTGCCTCTCTGCTTTCTTTCTCATTTCATTATTTTCTTCTTTAAAAAAATTATTTTTCAATTATCCCCCGACTCTCAGGTACATTGTTATTGGAAATGTTACCACCCGTGACCGGCACCCGGGCTGGAGGACGCAGCCTCCCCCTGAGAGTGGCTTCCGGAGCATTGGGTGTCCCCAGCCCGAGAGCCGTGTGCTCTGCATTGCCTGCGGGCGACGCTGAGACGCCCGTCCCCTTGGGGGGAAACAGACGTCCCCGTTCATGGTCAGCTCATCGCAGCCTGACTGCTGGCTGGCCGGTGTGCCACCCCCCACGTCCTCGTCCCACACAAGTGCGTGTCTTGGTCCTTTTCGATGAACCGGGGACGGGAACCCAGCACGCCCCAGGCTCCGTGCTGGCCCCCAGGGTCCGCCCGTCATCCCGGGGTCTCCCCCTTGAGGAAGCTCCCCTGTAATCTGTGACCTCTCTGGTGTCCGGGGCTTCACCAGCCCCTCCCTAGGTGAGTTCAGGGACTTCGGGTTCCCGTGACTCAGCTTTCTTAGCAGCCGATGGGGAGACCCCTTGTCTAGGGCCCGGACCAGCGAAGCCCCCATTTCCGCCCCATGTGCCCAGACGCAGACTCCATGCCTCACGCCCTCCTCAGGTTCTGACCCTCTGACAGGTGCTGACCTGTTCCGTCCTTGGCATCGTATCGGGGGTTTGAGGCGTCGGCAGGATAAGGTCACGGAGCCAGACCTCGGGCCGTGCGCAGGACCGGAGGCCTCGCTGTCCCTGGTGGGCTGGGTGGCCCGGGGCGTGCTGTACGTCAGCCAGAACCGGCCAGGGCCTAACACCACCCCAGGCTGCAGCGCAGTGGAGACCCTGGCTCCGAACAGGAGCTGGTCCGTTTGTGGCCTGGTCCGCGACGCAGGTCGACCCAGCACGCTAGGAGGCTTCGGAGAGGGAGGCCGTCTGACCTCCCAGGTGGTGGGGCCCCAGCGTGGCGAGGGGTGGCCCGCCAGCCGCTAGAACGGGGGTCCGGTTCTGTGTTCCCGGTGGGACAGTCATCGCTGGGGCGCGCGGGGCCTCTCCATGGAGACCGTGACTTGCAAACACGAGGTTCGCGCTCAGAGGCAGCTGCCGCCGGATGTCCTCCGGTGACGGGACGGGTCCGTGAGCGGCTGGGGAGAGGCTCTGCGGCTCCCAGTGTTTGGAGACAGAGACGGGTGGGAGGCCGGTTTGGGATCCTTCATTCGTTGCTCATCTTACGTCACTCGGCCTGGGTTTTGTTAAGTGCTCCCACCTACACCACGCTGGAAACACACCTGCCCCCCGGCGAGACAGGACCCGAGCCAGGGACTGCCGAACACACTCAACGGAGCCCGCAAAGTGCACAGAATCCTCACCGGGCGTGGAGCTCTGTGTGTGCACAGTGTGAGCGGCAGCCCAGGAGAGTGTGCTCCAGGGGACCGGGGAGCACGGGCACTGAGAGAGCCTGGGGACTGGGGAGCACAGGGACTGAGAGAGCGTGTGGGAACTGGGCAGCATTGGGGACTTGGGACCATTGGGGACTGGGGAGCACTGGGGATGGGGAGCATTGGGGACTGGGGATCACGGGGATTGGGAAGCATTGGGGACTGGGGAGCTTGGGGACTGAGAGAGCGTGTGGGAACTGGGCAGCATTGGGGACTGGGGAGCATGGGGACTGGGGAGCACTGGGGATGGGGAGCATTGGGGACTGGGGATTTCGGGGACTGCGGAGCACTGGGGATGGGGAGCATTGGGGACTGGGGATCTCGGGGACTGAGACAGCGTGTGGGGACTGGGGAGCACAGGGATTGGGAAGCATTGGGGACTGGGGACCATTGGGGACTGGGGAGTACTGAGGACTGGGGAGCACGGGGACTGAGAGAGTGTGTGGGAACTGGGGAGCATGGAGACTGGGGAGCATTGGGGACTGGGGAGCATGGAGACTGGGGAGCATTGGGGACTGGGGAGCATGGGGACTGGGGAGCACGAGGACTGGGAGCATGTAGGGACTGGGGAGCACGGGCCTGGGGAGCATGTGGGGACTGGGGAGCATTGGGGATTGGGGAGCACACGGGGACTGGGGAGCACGGGGACTGGGAGGGCCCAGGAGCGCCCAGGGTCTCCCCCACATCTGTCCTTCCCGGAGTCCCAGCTCAGAACCCTGGGAGCAGGGCACGGTCCCCGAGGCCCGAACGTCTGCCTGGCTCCGGCCTGGCTCTGGCTGACGCCGAACTGGTGACTCTGACAGCCTCAGGCCTGTCGCTCTGCGCTCTCGAACAGCGTGACTGAGAAGGTCTGTTGGCCACTCGCCGGGGGCTGGAGGGCTCGATGGTTCTTTTCTGTTTTTACTTGTCTGACTCTGGGCCCTTCCGAGGGTGTGCGATCAATCTGCCTTTGATTTCCGATGAATTCTGACAGCTTGAAATTCAGATTTCCACTAGAAACACCTAGTTATCCCCAAGTGCCTTCAACACAGTGCCCCGCCCCCGCGTGGCTTCCTATGACACAGAGCAGCCGCGGGGAGTGGCCACCAGGCATGGGGCCGACAGGTGCTCAGAACCCCCCCTGGGGGGACAGCCTGCCATCCCCACTCTCACCTCCCACGCCCTCCCTAAGGCCCCATGCCTGCCCTTCCCCTTTGCCCCCTGCATGCCCCCACTCCCTGCCCCCTGTAGATCCCCTCGTGGCCTCTGTGCCCCTGCTCCCCCTCCCCCCTGCCCCCTATGCCTGCTCCCCACATGCACCCCTGCTCACCCCTGCCCACTCCCCCTGTCGTGCCCCTGGTGCCCCTGCCTGCCCACACCCTTGGTTCTTAGAGGATCCTGGGAGGAGACAGGACGGGGTGTAGGGGGTGCAGGGGACGCAGGCTCATGGGGGCGGAAAACACCTTGGAACCGGACATTCTTCTTAAAAGCGGGCACGTGCTGCACGTGGGGAGCGTGCTGGGGGGGGCTGGGGGGAAACTGAGGTGACCCGGCCTCCCAGCTTTTCCTGGCGAGCGGGACGTGTAACAAAACAGGGCTTCATCCAGACGGAGCCCCTGCTGGAGTGGGGGGACCTCGTTTGCCCCTTCATAGTACTTAGAGTAACTGTAATGGTCAGCATAAATTCCGGGGTCCCCACACGTGGGCAGCTGTCTTTGAAGTCAGTGGAGGGAGGTTATTTCAAAGAGTTTTTTGTCACTTGCGATTTTGTTTTCTAGACAGAACACTGAGCAGCTCTGACTTTAAGGGGTAGCCAGAAAATCTCCAATAGGACCTGCCATGGGTCCCGCGGGCAGCAGGGGACACAGCCGTTCTGCCCGGAGAAGGAGCGCTTGGGCCCAAGGACACGGCAGACCTGGGAGGACTTATGGGTCCTGGGGAGTGCGTGTGCGTGAGAATCCTCTCTGCCTCTGTCCGGGTCCCCTGGCTCTGGCCCTCCGCCCCCAGCCTTGCCCCCTGCCCCCGCCCCTCCACCCCCCCCACAACGGTTTTCCAGGGGAGTTTGGCCCTCACGTCTCTGTGCACGCTGTGAACTCCCAGCTTGTGTCTGTCCCCGTGGCCGCTGTGGACAAGATGCTTGTGTCCCCCCAATTCACACGCCCCCCCCCCACCCCGGTGTGGTGGTGTTTGCAGATGGATGCTCTGGGAGGTGATTCGGGTGGGGGGGGGTCATGAGGGCGGCCCCATGACGGGGTCAGTGCCGTTATGAGAAAACAGCAGGAGAGGCCAGAGCCCTCTGTCCTCAGGCGGAGGACACAGCGAAGGCGGCCGGCCCTGGATCTCGGAGCCCGGCCTCCCGACCATGAGAAGTAAATGTCCGTCCCTTGAGCCGCCGGTCCGAGTGGCGGATGGCGGAGACGGCTGCGTTTCTCCTCTTCTTCCCCAAACCCCGGGCGGCAGCTGGGATGCCCTGGGCGTCCCGACCCAGACTTGGCCGGCAGCTCTGTGCCCGAGGTTCAGGGAGATCCCACCGGGACGCAGACGCACGGGCGACGGCCTTCTCCCTGGGGACGGAAGCTGGAGGGCGCCCGTGCCGAGACCCCTCTGCCCTCGCGGCCCCCAGCCCTGCCCGGTCCGTCTCTTTGTCGGAGTGGACCCGAGAGCAGCCAGTGTCTGATTTGCTGAGCCACGGGAGCAACCGCGTACCTGAACGATTCTTCTCAGAGCCGTCCACGGGGCAGTGGCTCCGGAGCCTTTACTCCCGTCTGTGGCTTCCCGCTTTCCAGGTGCTGCTCGCTGAGACAGCAGAGCCGGGGAGATGGATCTACGTGCCGACTTCGTAGCTGCAGCCAGCTACTCGGCTGAGGGCCTTGAAGGATGTCCACACTCGCCTGCGAATCGATGTGGCCGGCACGTGATTTGGTTCATCCACATGGCATGTTGGTGAGAGCACCCGCTCTCCCCCGAACACCGCCGACTCACAGACGTGCCTGCACCGCCGGCCCTCTGATGGGGCCCCAGGGCCGTGCCCAGCGCTCAGGCCAACCCCGAGTCCCCGGCCAGGCACCTCCCAATGCAAAGGGATCGGAGGGGAAAACCGGGGAGCCATCCAGGGAGCAGGAAGCCAAGGCGGGGGCAGGTGGGATGGCGGCCCCAGGACACGGCAGGTCGGCCGTCAGGGGAAGGGTGTCAGCACGCCTAGAGCCAAGCCTCCACCGACTGGGCCTCGTGGCTGCCACGCTCCGTGGGCTGAAACACGGCGCTCGGTTGACGACAAGAGGCCTTGCCTGCCGTTCTCACGCTCCCCAAACCGCCCTGCCTTCAGCACACCCACAGAGCGGGGTGGGACCAGCGCCCAGGGCGCGGAACTTGTACCGCTCTGCTTTCACAGGGTGGAGGGGCGGGGGTTCCCTGCCTTGTCCCGCCGGCAAGTCCCCCGGGCCCACTGCCACCCAATCCTGAGCTGAGCCGCCTCTCCGGGACGCCCTCCGCCTTCCCTCCCGCGGCGGGGCCCTCACCCGCAGTCACCGGATGCACGTTTGCGCGCCACGGCAGCTCCCACGCACCTCCCACGGGTGCTCCGTAGGGTGAGTGGATCCCACTCGAATTAGCGGTCAGCGCTCTTCGGCCATGGTTTTGGTGGAACTTCCGACCCTCGGGCAGAATGACCTGGTGGGAGAGAGGCCCGTGGCTTGGCCTGCTGGCCTGCAGGGTGTCGCCGGGGCCGGTCCCCGGGAGGGCTGGCGGCCTCCTCAGCCTGCCCCGGGGGTGAGTCCCACCTCCGCGCCCCGCAGCGTCCTCCCGGGAAACGGGGACCCGGGGGGAGCCTAGCGATCTGGGTCCTGCGCCAGAAGACGGGCTCGTGAGTGCGTGGGACGCAGCAGACGCGCGGCCAACACGCTCCGTTGAACACGTGGTTCCCATCCCTCCCGTGGACACCCGTGCGTCCGTACCTCGCTGTGGGCGACACGAGGGTAAACTGAGGCATGCCTGGGCTGTGAGCACAAGGACAAGGAACAGGGTCGGAGTGACGGAGAAGTAGGGGCGCCAGGCGGGGTGGAGAACCGCACACCGTTAGTCCCTAAGATGGGGCCAGGAACGTCCAGGGCCCTGTCTCCCCCCGAGGCCCCGTCCTGCTGTGCGACACGTCCTCTCCAGTGTCCTCACAGTGGCGTCCCCCCGTGTCTATGTGCCTCTTCTGAGGCCTCCAGGGGTCAGGCCCACACCTCAGGACTCGCCTGTGGAAGACCGTACCGCACCACGGTCACGCTGAGGTATGGGGGCGAGGCTCCGAGCGTGAATCTGGGCACAGTCGGCCTGGGGCGGTCAGGTGCCGCCTCCAGCCGGCGCTACGAAGGCCGTGGGCAGGGCCCTGTCTCCGCTGTCTGTTCCCTCCCTCCGGGGCCGTGTGGCCGCCACCTGTCCGGGGCCGTGCGACACCCACCCAGCAGGGTGCCGGCCGCCTGCGTGGACGGACTGTGCCGTCTCTGTCACGGCCTCAGCGTGGCTCGCCCGTGGCCGCTGACACAGAAGGCCCCTCGGGCCCGGCCCGGGAGCCCCAGGGGCGGCGCTCGGCTTGGGCGGCACGGCGGCGGGGAGAGGCGGGGGGCAGGGCAACAGAGCGGCCCGGGCCGGGTGTCCAGACGCCCTCCGGTCCTGTGGGTGACCTGGGCCCCTCGCCTGGGAGATGCTGCTGCTTCTGCCTAGCGTCCTACGGTGTCGGTGTGGCTTTCGCTCAGGGGGGACGAGGGACAGACACGGGGTCTCCCATCCAAGAACGTGCGGGTTGGGTGGGGTGAGGAAGCTGGGAGAAGGCGCGGGCCCCCGCGGGCCCCTGCTCCCTCCTGACCGGTCCTGCCCTGGGTGAGGGGCTGTGATGTCCGGGGGCCTCGGCTCATCTTCCCGCGGTCGCTGAGCAGACCAGCCCCGCCAGGAGGCTGCTTCCCGGTTTTGCATCAGCGAGGGGACAAGGACAGCCCGGTGACACGATTCAGGAGGTGGCGTTCCCCAGAAGATGCTCCGCGTCACCCCCGAGGCCTCCCTAGCGGCGGGTTTTCCAGTCACGGCGCTGGAGTGCGCACCTGCCCATCGGCCTGGGCTGCCGGCTTCGGGGTCTGTGTTCCCCTCAAGGCGCGGAGTTTCCTTCACGGAAAATCCCCTGGAAACAAAGACCGACGCCCTGAAGCCTGGGAAATTCTTGCCGCGAAACGACGGCGCCTGGTTCACTTAAAGATGGTGAGGATGCTGAATTCTACCTTACGCGTGTTTCGCACAAGAAAAAGACTTTGAAGACCAGTGATGGGGTGGCGTTTCCGAGCAAGCCCTCCGCTTCTGGTCGCCCCGGGGTCCCGTACCTCTTCCTCGGGCGTCCTTTCCTGGCTGCGCCCTCCCGCCCTCGCCCCGTGAGTCCGCGACACTTGCCCCTGTGGCTCTGCAGTCCCTCTTGCCCTTGGAAATTATTTTACGCCCACGTGTGCTGACGTGGCGATTCCGTCTCCACTGGAAGGAGCTCCGTGCTGTCAGGGGCCTCGCCTGCCTTGTTCGTTATTACCGTCCCAGCGCCTGGCTAAGGGGGGGCCCATGCTGCTTGTGGAACGAACAAGGCCACGCAGGAGCGGCGTGGAACCGAATGTCACACGGCAGGGGCGGGTGGGGCCCGGTGCGCGCTGAGGGAGCTCGGCCACTTGACGTGCGCGCTGGGCAGACGTGGTCACGGACGAAAGCACGTGGGCTGAGGGAGGCCTGGGAGCGTCTGTGTCTCAGGGTGGTGACCGTTTAGGGCAAGCGGGACGAGGAAACCAAAAGGCAAACAGACAAGGAGGAAAGGAAGTCCCCGCAGGTGCGGTGGGCCCTTCCACGTCCCCATGTGTCACCAGCGTGTGTGAGTGACAGAGCCCCAGGCCCGGCTCCGGTGGGGGGCGCACTCGATCGGTCTCTGCGGTCAGCATGGTCACGAGCTGCCCAGGGCTCTCGGGTCTGTGCTGTTCGGGGTGAGGGTGATGCCGGGAACAGGGGAATGACAGCGTTAGGGTTTCTTTACCCCAAACTGCTCTGACTTCCTTCCTCCTCGACGCCGTCCCTGGTGGAGACGCAGCCGGGCCCGAGCCGGATCTGGTGGCCGCCGACCTGGGGATTCGTGAGTTCCCACTGCCCGTGAGGCCAGAGCGCCGTGCTGGGTGGTCCTAAGGTGTGCGCGGCCTGTTGAAGCTCGCCCCAGTGTGTGCAAGGCATCGTGTGTGCAAGGAAGCAGGTCCAGGCCGCCACGGAGCCACTGATCCTGCATCAGGGCCCCTCTCCCGGGAAGCTGAGCCCCCTCTGGGAGGAGGTGGTGGGGAACACCACCGGTGCAGGCCCGTTCTTCCTGCACACAGTCTGGCGATGTGGGAGTCGAGCTCACGTGCCCGGGGGTGGCCGGGGTGACGACCCCTCCCTCCATCTCCGGGAAGCGCCCCGCCCGCAGCATGTGGGTGTGTGCGGCCGTGCACACATCCCCTGGACGTGCCCGGGCTCGGTGGGGAGCTGGCGCCCTCGGCACCCGGGGGTGGGGAGCCAGGTGTGAGCTTTTAGGGCCCCTGCGTGCCCTCTGGACGGGTGGTCAGCGCGGAGGCTGGACCACGTGGGGCGCAGAGCTGATGGGCCGGATGCCGGAAGGACGGTAAGACGCGCACAGAGACCGCCTGGAGGGGAGGTTGGCGTGTTGGCGTCAGCTTGGCGGGCCACGGCAGCCACGGCAGCCACGGCGGCCGCAGAGCAGCACCCTGGAGCCGGCGAGGGCCTGACCCGGCGGGCAGGGGTGCGGGCAGACCCCGAGAGGCGGCACTTTCCGGGAGGGTCCCCTCCACGCGCTGTGAGGTCTCTGGGGAGGGGGCACGGTGCCCGCCGACAGTGGGGCTGCAGGCCGTGGTGGCCCCCAGACCCGGACGAATTAATGGATCGAAACTCCGCGACAGCGGGCATTAAATAAACTCTAAAGTTCCCAAGCCTCAGACCTCGCTGAGCTTCCAGAGTGACTCACGGAGCAAATAAAAGTCTGAAATTATTGAAAACCTTTTAAGGAGATTACTCTGGAGACCAGGTCAGACCACTCGGGCTCTCTCTAAAGATATTACCACTTTTGAGGTTTTTTTGCATCGCGGTTTTTAATAAGAAAACGTTTGGCGATCCCCGCCCCCAACTGAGCTCATCGTGTTAGATCGCTCGAAAAGGGAGGCTGATTTTTTTAATAATTTACCAAACAGCCGAAAGACAGCCATGCGCTTTTCACGTCACGGCGATGCCCAGCTCCCGCGGGGAGTGCCCTCGGCAGCGACACAGCCCCGAGCCTGAACCCTTAGTGGGGGCCACCCCACCCCACCGACACTGCCCCGGGTCTTAGCCGAGAACAACACGCGTTCTGGGTGGAAATGCTTCAGCGGCTCAGGGGAGGGGGCACGGGGGAGCAGCTTGCTGACCCCGGGGCCACAGTGGGCTCAGGGCTATGGGGACCCTGTGATGCCCGCCAGCGCGAGCCACAGAGCCCCAGGCCCAGAGGGGGGCTGAGCCCCATCTGCAGGGCGTCTGAACCCATCATGCCGCCGGGCGAGCTCCTGGGGCCAGAGAAGGACACCCCTGTGATCGGCAGGCCTGACCCCGGGGCCCTCCCAGTGCTGAGATCTGAGTATCCCGGTTCATTCCAGACCATCAGATGGGACTTCTGTGGCCCCAGAGGCGGGCTCTCACCCGTGAGATGATGGGGCGGGATGAAGTGCTCCTGTGCCCACAGGTGAGTGAACTGGGCCCCCCAGCCCCCCCAACCGGCTCTCACCTCCTCCATCATGCCATTCAGTGCTGCTGGGGGGCAGCTCCGGCCGCAGGATCCCGAGAGGGGCGGGGACGAGGGTGGGGACACTCACGGGGATGCCGTGCGTGAGGGAAGGGGGCTGCCCTCTGAGCCACAGAGAGCCCGGCCCGGGGAGCGCCTGGCTGAAGCCACAGTGCCTGGTACAGATGTGGGGCCTCCTTCCCCTGAAACTGCTGCTTTCTGGGCTGACCTCCAGCCCCTTCCTCCCGCTCGGCCGTGTCTCAGTGATCCGAGCAGAGGGAAGCCGGGTGGCAGAGGAGGGGCCGGGTCGGGGCTTCTGGAGCTGGGGGGCCCAGGCGTCTGGAACGTGGTTCTGCTCAGGGCGAACGATGAGTAGCGGGGGAGGGAGTGGCTGAGCCGCTGGAACCAGGCAGGGAGCCCCTCGGGGCCGTGGGAGGCAAGGGGGAGTCCGGAGGAGGCTCCCGCCGCGGCCAGACCTCGGACCTCCCTCCCCACCGGCCCTCGAGCCTCCATCCCCGGGCTACTCTCAAGCGCAAGGACGCGGGGCGGAGAGCAGAGCTGGGCTGGGACGGGGCTCAGGCCCCTCGGAGAAGCCCCCCCTTGCCGGATGGGAGGTCAGCCAACGTCGACCGCGGGATGGCCCGGAGCTGGGGCCGCGGTGCGTGGTGTCCCTGCAATCTTTGCACCTGCCGCTCTCTCCCGCAGCTCCGCCTTGCCGTGAGGACACGCCTGGGCCGGTCTGGAGGGGGACACGAGGAGGCGGGCCCGGGCCACCGTGGGGCAGCCCCCTCCCGGCGCTCCTACACGTGTCAGAGAACTGGAGTTGCCACACGGCTGAGCTGTGCACCTGTGAGCAACAGTAAAGAGTCACCGTCAGCCACCGGGATCCGGGGCGCTCGTTACCAGCATCGCTGTGGCCGTAGCTTGCCGATACACAGTTACGAGAAGCTTCCTGTTCCTCCGCTTAAAGTGCAGGGTGTCCTTGACCCAGGGGTGGGGGCCAAACTGTCTCCCGGCTCCCCCTCCTGTCCGTGGGGGCCAGGGTTGCCCGAGACGGCATGAGGCAGGCTGCCGTCCCACGCAGGCGACCGGGTTGTGTGGCTTTTGCACGGTCACAGAAGGAGGAAGGCCGCCAGGGAAGGTTTCGGGGCTGGCGAGGCCACGGGTGAGCTTCCTCCTGGCCCTGAGGGTCACGGAGTGCAGGCGGGAGCGACCCGGCTGGAGATGGGCTTTCTTGCTGGGGACACCAGCATCTCTGTCCTCCAGCGGAAAACTGACACCACCCGCTCGGCAGGGCCCAGGCACCGCCTGCTGTCCCTCTGGCCAGCGCGTAAGGGGCTTCTCCCCCACCATGGTGAGCCCTGGACGGAGGCCCAGGCGGCCGTGTTCCTTCCGAACAACCATCTGCCGGGGTGCCAAGCTTGAGGAAGTGGGGACGGTGGGTGGGAGCCAGGTCTCCAGCAGGAAAGCTGCAGGGTCCGTTCTGTGCTCTTAGGAGACCGTCAGAAGCCGGCATCACGTCTTAGCCGGGGACCCCAGCCTGGCTCTGCCGTCCGGGCCAAGGCCTGTCTCCAGCTCAGGACGGCCAGGGTACGTTGTGCAGAATCGCGGACGTGCAGACGGGATTCCGTCCGTGAGAAGTCCCAACAAGCCGGGGTCCCACGGCCTCGGGCAGCCTGGGCAGCAGGAGGTGCGAGATGGCTCAGGAGGGATCAGCCGCGGGGGAGGGGCCTGGCTTACCTTCCGGCCAGCGTCCCACGCTGTCACCCAGAGCCCCTTTCAGAGAGAGGACACGGCATCAGAGACACTTGCTTTCAGTGAGGGAGGCCACGGGGAGGGTTAGGTGGCCGGGGGGGCACCCCCAGGGTCCCGGGGCGGCTCCAGCTCCTGGGGGCCGGGCTTTCAGTGTGGGGGTCGGGGCCACAGAGGAATCGGCAGCGGAGTGGGTGGGCCTACAGCCAGGCCCGGCTGGGGCTCGACTCCACGATGGTGCACACATATGACACAGGCGTGCACGTGGGGGAGGGGGCTCCCGAGGGGGCTCCGGCTTCCCGCAGGAGCAGCGCGGGGCGGGAAGGTCGTGCTCCGGGGCGCTGTGTCCCCGCACCCCGGCAGGGACCCACCCCCCAGCACCTGCCCGGCATCCCCGCCCCCAGGGGCCACATCCAGACCTCAGGCCCCGCGGGTTCTGACTTCTCCTCTGCAGGCTGACCTTTAGCATCTGCTCTCGGTCCAGAAGCCAAGCGCCCGCGTTCCTTTCCGTGTGGGGGCAGGGGAGGTCAGCCCGTGTTGGGGGCTGTCCAGACGCGACCTCTGATACTCTTGCTGTGGGATGCCACACCCCCTGCGTGTCCTCTTGGGGACGCTGGGCCCAGGTGGCTAACGTGTCAGCTAGAGCAGCTCAGGTTATGATGTAGAGACAAGTGGCCCCACCGATTCTTGGGGTCAACACAAAGGCCAAGTTATTTCCTCCTTCTCACTGCGTGTCTGGGTCCCCCCAGGGCCAGCCTGCGGTCTGTTCCACGTGGTCTCACGGAGGACTCAGGATGATGGGCCTCTGCTCTCTGGGGCTCTTCGTGCTGACTCGAAACCAGCCTAGAGCTGATGGGAAACGTGGATGAGCCTCAGCTGGGAGGGAGGGAGGGAGGGAGGGAGGGAGGAATACGAGACACGTCGCCTCTACAGGGACTCATTTTGCACGTTCCGGAAATGTTCCAAGGAGACAACATTCAAAGACCTCACGTCGTGCGCTGCGGGCCGGCTGTGCGGCCGCCAGACGCAGGGCTGACACTTGTGCGAAGGAAATTCCGATGAGTCAGCCTGACGCTTGCGGGAATGTGCGTGGAAGGGCGGACGCAGGTGGGGAAGAGAGCCCACGGGGATGCGGGTCAGCTGCGGGGGAGGCTCCGTGTCCTCGGGGCGGTCTGTGGGGTCACGGCCCACAGACCTGACGCTGTCGGGACCCCGCCTCAGCAGTGCGTGAGCCCCCCCTGAAGGTTCAAGCGAGTCGCACGCACGGTCACGCTGGGACCTGCGCGCAGCGTCCCCTCTGGTCATTTGTTTCTAAACACACTTGTATCGTTTCTTAATCCAAAGCAAACTTGGGAAGACTTAGAAACAAGGAAATACGAATATTGATTCACAGTCCCCAAATACTTTTGAAAGCTTATTTATTTTTTTTAAGAGAGAGAGAGAGAGAGGATCCCAAGCAGGCTCCAGGCTCTGTGCTGTCAGCCGAGAGCCTGACGCAGGGCTCGATCCGACAAACCGTGAGATCATGACTGGAGCCGAAATCGAGAGTCAAATGCTTAACCCACTGATCCCCCCAGGCGCCCCTCATAGCCCTCAAGTATTTAAAGACACATTGTATTTATATTTAAGTAAATATTTAAATATATACGGAGAGAGATGCCTCCACTGTCCATCTGTCCACCTGTCTTCTGTATCTGTCCGTCAGTCTGTCCTGCTCTGTCATCTGTTTATCTATCCTCCACCCGCACGTGGATGTAGGACTCTGGGCTCGGCTCAGGGGGAGACGGAGGCGTCCTGAGCTGAGCCCTCCGTGCGGGACACAGGGGTTTGGCGACGGTGGCGGGGAGCAGATGCGCAGGAGGAGGGCCCACTGAGAAGGCGGGCTTGGTGCCTGGGGCACCGGGGCCACCAGGGGGCTTGTGGGCTGGGGGAAGGACCCAGGAAGGCTGAGCAGCGCGGGCTGGCGGGGGGCCGGGAAGCCAAGTGCCGGGCGCTCTCCTCGGGTGTGGTTCAGTCCCTTGAGCCGCAACTTGGCTCCCGGCTGCACGCAAACGCGGTCTCTACTCGCTGGCGTCCCTCTGGGCCTTTCTCTGAACAGACCAACAGGCCTGCGGACTCTCTGCCCCTTGAGGGCGACGCCTCGTTCCTTTCCCTCCCCCTTTTGTCTGTCTGTCTGTCTTTCCGTCTGTCTCCCTCCACCCACATGCCGCATCACCCCGCCTTCATCTTGAACAGCCGGGAAAGAGCCCAGTGCACCTGTCACGGAGCACAGGCTGTGTCCTGCTGGGTGACCCTCGGCCACGTGGGGGGGCGGCAGGACAGGCGGGTGCCCTGTCCTTCCCCGCATCTGACCTTAGGGACGGAAGGAGGGTGTCCCCGTCCCTGCAAGCCCAGCGATGTGGGCGGCTCTGGAAACTTCTGTCAGACGGGTCACCTGGCCCTGGGAGGGGCGGGAGCCCCAGCCGTGAGGGCAGAGGGACCCAGACGAAGAGAAACCTGAACCAGCAAAGCCCAGGCGGCTTCTAACCTGCGGCCGAGGGCCTGATGGTTCCAGGGCAGAGCCGGCTGCTGGGCCAGACCAAGCGGGACCCTGTAACTTTACCCGGAGTGGAGCCCTGAGGGGTTTTGCTTGGGATGTGCCCCACCCTGAGGGCACAGAGGGCAGGTGTTGGGGCGTACAGGGGTGCGGGGTGCTGGGAAAGGTCTCGGGGCCCCGAGCCAGTGTGCGGGCTGTGGGGCAGACGGAGAGTCAGGAACGGGTGGCTCTTGAGACTAGAAAGTGCCAGGCTCGGTGACCTTCCTCCCCAAGGTCCCCGGGGCTCTTCGGGGCCCTGCACCTCTGTCTCTCCTGCCGGGGCTCCTGGCGGCCCGGCGGCCTCCACTCTGCTTCCCTTCGTCCTCCCCATCAGACTTCCACTCACCTCTACCCCTTCCGGAGCCTTCCAGGCTTCCGATCACAGCCCTCCCCCATTCTCCACGCCCAGGGAAGGGAGCCCTAGACACTGTTGAACCCTCCCCTCACCGGCCACCTTGTCACTCTGTCCACCACATCAAGGCAGGACAGACCCCAGAGTCCGGTTCTCAGGGAAGGGGTCCCTGCGGCCTGGAGGCGGGGGCGGGGGGTCTGGGTCTCGCGCCCAGTCCTGGGCACACAGCTGCCTGGGAACTTGTCCTCTGAAAACACAGCCACGCGCTTCATGGCCCCTGGACCTGCTTCACGTCAGGACAGCCTGGACTCGGCCGCTCCGCGGCCTCCGTGGCCCTTTAACTGCTGCCCGTGGCCCGGCCACCTGGACGGTCAGTCTGCCTGCTGCGACCGCTCCCGACTCAGGCGCTCCTGGTCCGAAGCCGCGAGAGGGAGAAAGCGGTGAGAAAGGAGAAAAAGGGAGAAGGGGGGGGGGAGGGGGAGGGAAAGGAAACCCAAAACGAAACAGAACCACGGAGGATTGGGCGAAGGGACTGGCTTCGCGGGGCCTGCGGCTCGCTCGCGCGGCCCCGCCACCGCCCGCTCCCCCTCCTCCCGGCTGCCCCCCCCTCTCCCGGCGGTTTCCCGGAGTCCCTGGGAGGAGGGGCGGCGGGAGGCTGTAGCGTGCTATCCTACTACCGCGGCCGCAAAAGTTTCCCAGGCTCCGCTTGCAAAATGCCATGTCAGACGAGACCTGGATTTCCTCCCAAAATGTTGAATCTCCGGAGCGGAGAAGGCGGACGGCCGCCGCCAGGATGCGCAGGTGCCCCAGCCGGGGGTTGGCCGCGGTCGCCGGCGCTCCGGGCAAAGCCGCAGACCGCGGGGGTGGGGGAGGGGCGCCTGGACTGGTGTCAGACCCCGGCTCCTTCTCGGGGGCCCGGGCGTCCGCGTGCGGCTCTCGAGGCCCACGGTCTGCCAGGCGGCGCGGTTCGCACAGCGAGGTGGGCGATTTACCGCGTCGGCGGCAACGGCGCTAAATCCAGATTCTCTGGGAGCTCGGTTCTAGGGCATCACGTCTGCCCCGGCCCCCGACGTGACACCACCTCCGGGAGGGGAGCGCCTGCGCCCCCGGTGTCACCTGCTCCCGTGCGCGCTCCGGTCTCTGGTCTCCCGCGGAACATAGAGGGGCCTGGGCCACTGGCAGGGCCGCCGCCGGGGAGGGGGGGCACAGCGCTGGGCTGGGGCGCCCCTTCAGCTCCGCTCTTCTAGACGCAGGGTCCCGCAGAGTTGGGGTGATCGCTGTACAGACTTTAAATTCCGCTTTTCCAGCTTAAAAGCTGAGCGCTTTGGGAGGTAACTGAGTTTCCGGTTGTCCCTTCCCGGGGCCGCGCAGTGTTTCGTTACACGGTGTCTCCTACCACACAGAGGCCACCTCCTTCTCCATGTTTGTTTATTTTTTGAGACAGAGAGAGACAGAGCGTGACTGGGGGAGGGGCAGAGAGAGAGGGAGGCGCAGAATCCGAAGCGGGCTCCAGGCTCCGAGCTGTCGGCACAGAGCCCGACCCGGGGCTCGAACCCACAAACCGTGAGATCATGACCTGAGCCCAAGTCGGACGCTACCCAACTGAGCCCCCAGGCGCCCTAAGTTTATTCATTTTTTGAGGGACGAGAGGAGACAGAGCGTGAGTGGGGGAGGGGCAGAGAGAGAGGGAGACACAGAACCCGAACCGGGCTCTGGGCTCCGAGCTGTCAGCACAGAGCCCGACATGGGGCTCGGACCCATAAGCTGTGAGATCATGACCTGAGCCGAAGTCAGATGCTCAACTGACTGAGCCACCAGGCGCCCAGACATCCCCTCCTTCTAGGTGACGTTTTGGTAAACATATCTGTGCATAGATGTTTTTAAAGTAGGATTTACTTTAAGACAGTTTATTTAGATTTATAGAAAAAAGCTGACAACACAGAGTTCTCGGTTTGCCCACCCCTGACACCTTGGATTGTTACTGTGCACTTGTTACAAATAGTGGAAATATTTATACACTGTTGCTAAGTAAATAAGCCCGTGGGTTATTTGGAAGGCCTCAGGGTGTGTCTGACTTCCCTTTCCTGCGCGGGATGCATGTAACACTTAGACGTCAGGTTTCCTGAGGCTCCTCTGGGCTGGGACAGTGTCCCCGACATTCCTTGAATGTGATGACCTCGACAGGTCTGAGGGCTGCTGGACAGGTGCTTTAGGGTCTGTCCCTCCATTGTGTTTTGTCGATGCTCTTTTATGAGTCGACTGGGGTGAAGGGGCTTGGGGGGAAGACCCAGAGGCGAGGTGCCCTCATGTGACCACATCGGGGTCGCACAGTCACCAAGCCTGACGCCTGCCCTCTTGCTCTGGTTCCCTGACAAAGGGTCTGTCAGCATCTCCACTGTGACTTTTCCCCTCTCCTGGTTCCACCTGCGCTTTGGGGAGGAGGTCATTACGCACGTAAAGAGTGGGGCGTCTGCCCCCTCCTGAGGCAGAGCATCTGCACGTGGATGTTTCTTTCTTTTTCTCTCATGTCCCGAGAAGGCTCTGCAAGGAACGGCGTGTCCAGGCGGAAGGATGCGTTTCAAGCAGACGGCTGTCCGGGGCTCCGGGAGCCCCTTTGCTGACGCACCCCAGGAACCTCATGGCTGGTAGCTGCTCAGCGGGGGGGCCACAGCCACCGGCCGCTTGCCTTCCAGGCCTTGGGAAACCACAGCGACAAGTCAGAAGGCGAGGGGACCACCTCGGTGGGGCTCGGGGATGAGAAATGCGCACTGAACAACAGAACGGATGAGAACATTTAAGTCCTGAACGATTTCGGACGGTGATGGAGGGGGACGAAGCAGCCGAGTCAGGAGGTGACCAGGGGGGCAGGGGCGGGAGGACATCTCTGAGAGGGGTCCGTCTGTGCCGAGAGACCCAGCAGAGCCCCCCCTCCCCGACTCCAGGGCCCCGTGTGGGTGGGTGCAAGTTTGGGAGGCAGGGAGAGGCGGGGGGGGGGGGGGCAGTGGCAGGGCCGTCCGCTGGGTCACTCGGGACTTTGGAAGCCTGGGATTTTATTCCAGGGTCTGTGGAGCGACGCCCTATGCTTTCTGCACGACCCATTTCTCCATTCTGGGGGCTTGCGGGATCCTGGTTATGCTTGTAGCGCCCAGAGGCGTGGTCTATACCCTCCTGGAGGGTCTGGGTCCAGAGAACGGAAGCCCCGGACTCACTGGCCCACCCGGGGATACACAGCAGCCATCCCTGTCCAGCGGCCCGCCCCGTCCGTGGAAATCACTGGGCCCAAACCAGCAGGGCACCTGTCTCCAGGTAAAACCTCTGTGCTTCCCAAGCCGTTGTGGGCGGAAAGGAGGGGCGGCGCACATCACACGGGCTCCTGGGCAGAGTGGGGACACGCCAGCCCGCTGTCCTCCATGGACACTTCCTTGGAGGAAGCTCTGCTGGGCACCCCGTGCGTCAGACACGCTGTCCCAGGGGTGGGAGGGACACAGGCGGGTCCACGGGTGTCGGGTTCCCGTCGGCAGTGACAACACGGACATTTGGAGTTCCCGCTCGGAACACACGGTACCAGGCATGTCTATATATCATTCCATTGACCCTCCAGGCTGCCGTGCAAGCCAGTCGTGATTCTCTTCAAGTTGCAGACACAGAAGCTGAGGCTTGGGGTCTGGGCCGAGGGAACAGGTCCGGGATGGGGCCGCTATCGCCCCAGAGGCCTGTCATCCCCGTGGGTCATCCCCGTGGTTTGCTATGACCCCCCTGGGTGGAAAGGGGGCTCACCCCTCAAGAATTTGCGGGTGGCTGACCTGGAGCCCCAAGAGGGAGCCCGCCCTGCTGGGGTGTCACTGGCACCGAGCTGCACCTGTTGGGGGGACTCCTGGCGAAAGCACGACCGCGTTTATTCATTTCGCACATTCTCTCTTGCAATGTTGCGCCACCTCGGAATACCCTGGAAACAAGATGGACCTGGTCCCAGCCACCCCCACGTGAGATCAGTTCTTCTCTCCGTTCCATCCCAGACAAAGGCGCCAACCTTCACGGTTCATGCAAGCCCAACCGCTGAGCGCAACCCAGATCCCTCTCTCTGCTGCCTCCCTCTCCGGCCGGCTCTGCTCGATGCCGTCTCCTACGAAAGCTGTGCGTTCATCTCACGGACCCAGCTCGCCAGAGCCTCTCCCGTGGACTCGTGCCGTGGCCTCCTGCCTGGTCTCAGGAAATCCTCTCCGGCACCCTGGGGAGCCCCACGGCAGCGGGCGGGATGGGGGGCACAGAAGGAGGCCTGTGCAGGAGGCAGCAGGATGGCCGCTCTTGGTTCCCAAACCCTAAGGCGGGAGCCTCTGGAACTGTGACGTCCACAGAAAGCCAGGGGGATGCACACCATCCAGCTGCAGGCTCCTGAGATTCTGTGCGTGGCCCCGTGGAGGCCTGACACTGAGAAGGCAGTCGGACGGATAGGTGGATGGGTGGGTGGGTGGATGGATAGGTGGATGGGTGATAAGTGGATGAATGGGTACATAGACGAAGGAATGAGTGGATGGGTAGAAGACGATGGGTCGATGGATGCACAGGTGGGGTCAATGGGCAGATGAATTGATGAGTGGATGGGTGGGTGGAAAATGGATGGGTGGGTGGAAGGATGATGGATGAGGGGTGGAGGGATGGAGGGATGGGTGGGAGAATGAAGGGGAAGATGGATGAAGGCCACTCATACAGCTTACCTCTCCCATCCTGATTCTCATAGCCTGCTTTACTTTCCTATCACCAAATTTAACCGAGTTTTAGGACACGCTTTCCAATTCCCTTACGAGCAAATAACAGTCGGGAGATGATGAAGTCTCTCAGTCCCGCGGAGTCTTCTCCGTGGTGTTTTCCCGGCTCTCTGGACTCTGTGAACAGGCCGATGTCTTGGGTCCACTGCATACTGGGCTCACTGAGCCTCTGCAGCCCAAGGGCCAGGCTCCGTTCGCCCCCCAGCCCGCCGTCCCCGCGGGCCACGAGTGCTTCGAGTCGAGCCCCGTCTGGGGCATCCGGGTGGAGCTGAAGACCGAACACGGGTCTTGCCTGGAGAAGGAGCAACCTGTCCAGGCCCTGGGCTGTGTGGGGACAGCCGGTGCCTCAGGCTCCCTGGGACAATGAAGGTCTGGCCCCATGGAGGGGACGGGGGCCAGCCGGAGGCCAAGCCAGCCGGCCTCCTCCTCATTGTCAAAGGCACATTCGTTTGAAAACTACCAACAGTACAAACGGGAACTTCACGTTGGAGCCTGAAGGGTGTGCGGGCTTGGGCACGGGCCAGACCGCTTATTGAGCAGGGGCTGTGAACAGAGGGCCCGGATGGAAATGTTCGGCACCGTCCCCGCGAGGGGAGTGGGTGGGGCTGCTCAAGGATCACAGGCAAAGTCAGTTGTTTGCCGCCGTTTAGGCTGGGAAGTAGTGTCTAGAAAACCCACCCCCGTTCCATCGGGCGGTGGAGAGACGTTGACGAGACGGCGGCAACTTCCTGTAGGTTCGCCCGGAGTCCCTGCCTCGAGAAGGGCTCGGAACGGGGAGGGGATGATTAATGGTCCGCAAACACGAACTTCGTCGGGAGAGGGCTGGGGACCTGCTTAGCATGGAGCTAACAGGACGGAGAAATAAATTAATGTCCTCAATTACAAAGGGGCTCGGGGTACAGAAAGCTGTTGTCAACAATCCCTCCCTCTGGAGGAGGAGAGGGCTGGGACCTCGCGGAGCCATCCATCACTCCAAGGGCGTCCTGAGCGGAGGGAGGGGAGAGGGGCCTCCGATCTGGGGAAGGGGCCCCTGAAGGGTCCCGCCCCCACGCGCTGAGGGCTGCCCAGGGCCCCGGGGGCAGAGTAGGGCGCGGGCGTCCCCCCGAGACCGGGCACCACGGGCCAGGGTGCAGGGGTGCGAGCGGGCAGAGCCGGGCGGCTGTGGAAATCATGCCGGTCGAGCTCCCGGCGGTCAGGGCTTGGGGACGGGACCCAGCCGGGGCCCGAGGGCAGACGGCTCCCGGACCCCGAAACACGCCTGGGCCCTGCTGCTGCAAGGCCCAGCCTCCTAGCGTTCCCGGTGCCTCCCTCATCCGCTTCGTGCTCCCTGGGGTTTGAGGAACCGCAATTAGCAGATGGTCGAGGTCTGTAGCTGGCGCCCTCCCCCCGCCCCCTCCAATGCCACTGGAATCAGAGATTGGATTTCTTAATGACAGAAGAATTAAGTAATAGGCCTGAGCAGGGCCGCAGGCAGCCGTGTGAAGCCATGTGCAAAATTGATATTTCAACAAGCCTGATAACGTATTAGGGCGATGGCCAGTGCCGGTGTCGCAGAGTCACACGATAAATCTTTGGTCAAATGCCCGCGGGTGCCCGTCAACAGGCACACACAGTCCGCCGGCCTTCCCGGGAGGCTGTCGGTTCATCCCTCGGGCGTCCCGGGAACCGGAAGGTCCCAGGCGGTGCCACAAAGGGCGGGGAGCCTAGCAGACCTGAAGGGCCCTGGTCCTTCCAGCTGAGGCCGGGGCTGCGGGGCCGTCCTCACCCGCCGCGATCCCAGATGCCCTTCTGGGCGCTGCACGCAGCGGTCCCCAGAAGCCTGGACCCCACCGGTTCCTCCGCGGGCTCTGGGCCACAAGGTCGTCTGTGGCCCGTCTCCCGCTTTGATTTGTGGCCGTGAGTCGAAGCGCGGGCCCGAGACAAGATGCCCGGCGACGATTTTATGAAGATCAATGTTATTAGGGACTGAATTCTTGTCCGAAATAATTTGTATAAAATATAGTCACATTAGATGAGAATCTGTGCTGAATTATCGGCTAATGGGGTGTTGAATTGTGGGAAACCTCTGGCTTTTGTGCACAGAATAATTGAACACGACGTATTCTATATTGGTCGGTGAGGTTCCTGAGCACAGGAGGGGCCTGGGGCCCTGGCTGGTGCCTCGGAGGACGGGGTGCCCCCCCGCACCCCCCCACTCCTGTGAGTGCTCAGACCCTGCCACCCGCCCAGCTTTGTGGACCCTCAACTCCGTCCCCAAAAGAACAAGGAGAACATCTAAAGCTTGTGTCTCTCACTGCGGCCAAGACACCCGCCACCGAGCCCTAGCCCGTGTGCCCTTTACCGCCTGTCACGGCCAGCTTCCTCGGCCACGTCCTCCTGGTCCTGCTGAGTGAGGGGGCAAGTCCTGAGCTGACCCCCTCCTAGACCCCCTCGGAGGCAGCTTCCTGGTCGAACTGCCTGCGCCCGGTTCTGCAAAGGGAAAGAGGACAGGAGAGGGAGAGGCGGACCTGGGGGCTCTTCTGGGCCATGAGGTCCCTTCGGGAGCGATGAGCAAGCAGGGACAAGAAGGTTCCAGAGACAAGCGATCCGTGCTCTGCATGAGCAGCACGTAGCTGCAAGTTATGTGCAGGCGCAGGGAGGCGCAGGCAGCGAGGGCTTGGGGGAGCCGGGCTCAGCAGCACCCAGGGCCCAAGGTGTCCTGCACTTCCTGGCACAGGGTCCGTCTCCCTTCAGCAGCCCTGGGGACGTGGGGGGAAGGGGGCTCGGGGCAAGGATCCCAGAATCCACACCCGGGCTCCTGGTCACGTCTTCAGGAGCGTCATACCTGCTCCCCCCACTCCTGGGCCAGGCTGGGACCTCGTTGTCCCCTGACTCCCTGCGCCCCTCCTTACAAAGAGGGGCTTGGGACCCACCCACCCGGCCAGCAGGGGCAGGGCTCCTGGGACGCCAGCGGTGGGAGCAAGGAGGCGGGTTCGAACACACCGTTAAAGCCCCGAGGAGGAGGACTGAGCCACCTCACACCTGTGGCAGAACACACAGTCCTCTTGCTGGGAGATGGACACACATGGGTCCCCCGGGCCTCCAGCCTGCTCTGTGGGCCCCCCGGGCCTCCACCTTGCTCTGCGGGCCACCCGCCCCCCCCCCCCCCGGGCCTCCAGCCTGCTCTTGGGGGGGGGGGCCCGGACCTCCAGCCTGCTCTGTGGGCCCCCCTGGGCCTCTACCCTGCTCTGCGGGGCTCCCCGGGCCTCCACCCTGTCCTGTGAGGGGCCAGCCAGCGAGCATCTCAGGCCTCGGCCCCAAAGCCTGTGTCCCAGCCCCTCAGCTACAGACAGTGAACGTGCTTGTGTGCCAATAAAGCTTTATCTGCAAAGACAGGAGGGGCCAGGTGTTCTGACCACTGACAGGCCTGGGGGGGGGACACAGAAGGGTAGAAAGAGCCCACGGTGGGTGATAACCCCTCTTTGTCTTTTCTGTTATCTGGCGACATGCATATGTGACTTTAACGCATTTTTTTTTAATTGTATTTATTTACTTTTGAGAGAGACAGAGCACAAGCAGGGGAGGGGCAGAAAGAGGGGGACACAGGATCTGAAGCAGGCTCCGAGCCGTCAGCGCAGAGACTGACGCGGGGCTCGAACCCCCAAACCGTGAGATCCTGACCTGAGCCGAAGTCGGACCCTCAACCGACTGAGCCACCCGGGCGCCCCTGATGCATTTTTTATGGTGGTAAAACGAATATAGCCTGACACTGACTGTTGTCACCGCATTTAAGTGCTCAGTTCAGGGGGGGTAAGTACATCCAGAACCTACCAGGGTCATCACCTTCTGGTCTCCTGAACTTTCCCGTCGTGTCAAACGGAAACCTTCAGCTGTACAAACCTCAAGCTGCTGTAACAGGAAACACCAGGTCTTGGTCTCTGAATCCAGGGTGGGGGCTCCGAGGAGCCCACGAAGGTGGCTCCGTGTTCCACAGACACATGGCCGCCGCCCCCCTTGTCCACGGAGACGGGTGCCCCGGGGCCACCCTCTCCTCTCAGCCACGTGACCTCAGTGAGGTGACCACGCCCAGCCTGTGGCCCCAGGGATTGGTCATTCGTGGTCACATGGCCGGGGCAGGGGTGAGGACGGGCCTCGGCATTAGCGGGAGGGTCCCTCTGCTGTGTGCCCTCCACTCCCAAGCGCCAGCCCCTCGCACGGCCTGGCTGGTGGAGGAAGGGCCCTCTGGGCGTTTGGGGTTCGCTGCTGAGACCCCTCCCGCCACGTGGAGACCCTTGCTGCGACAAGGTCAACGGTCAGAGGTGTGGAGGTCGGACGGCCACGTGACAAAGCGCCACACAGCGAAACCACAGAAATCCTTTCTTCCACGGTGTGAATCAACGTGTGTGTGTGGCCGGGCCCCTCCACGGGCTCCAGGGGAGGGTCCTTCCGGCCTCTGTGAGCTCCTGCGGGTCTCAGGTGTCCCGTGGCTCGGGGCCACGTCCCTTCAGGGTGCGCTTCAGGCTTCACGTGGCTCTTGTCGGTGTCTCTGTCTCCTCTGTCCCAAAGCCAGTCCGTCCCAACACCCACGGCCCCTCATGGGGCCGCCCCGTCCTTGCTGGCCCCAAGGGAGCCCCAAAGACCCCACACCTGCAGGGCCCCGGGGGGCTCTCCTCCCTCCATGGCTCCGCATCCCTCAGCTGGCCCGTCTGCCTGCCGCCCCTTTCACGTGGGGGCCTGGAGCCAGGGGACGGCCGAGGCGTCGGTCCGGGCCTGCGGGCGGGCTCCCCTGGGTGGATGCCAGGCCCGGGGAGCAGGTCAGACGCGGGCTCCTGGGGGCAGAGCCCACAGCCCAGGTGGGGCCCAGGTGTGGCAGCCGGCCGCCGCCTCCCCACATGACCTCGCTGGCCTCCCGGCTTCCACGCACTGTCTCCCCTGATTAATGCAGCCATAGATCACTTTCCGCTCCGGCCGGCTCCCCGGCTTTGGCAACTAATTCTGCCACATAATGGGATGTGAACACTGTCTAATTTCCAAATTAGAGCTCAGACGGATGGCGGCTCTGCTCCTGACGGAGGGGCGGGCTGGGGCGTGCGCTGTCCCACATGGACGACGAAGGCATAGGCACAGCCTGAGACCTGCCCTCCCACGGTTCCGGCCTGAGCTCCCAGAGCCGAGGGCACCGAACCCTGGGGAGGGAGGACGTGGGTCACCGCCCACGAGGCACCCACAGACCCACCATCTGGCCCTCAGACTGGTCCCTCCTCTGGTCTCCAGACCAGTGTCAGCTTCAGTGGTCGGAACCAGTGGTCCTGGGGTCAGAGGTCAGAGGACAGGGGCCTGAGGATGCATCTTCATCCCTGATGCCCCAAGACCTTAACCCCAAGGACCCTGACCCCTAGGACCTTGACCCCCAGGACCTAGACCTCCAAGGACCTTGACCCTCCAGGACCTGGACCCCCCAGGGCCTTGACCCCCCAGGCCCTTGACCCCCAGACCTTGACCCCCCAGGAACTTGATGCCCAGGACCTTGACCCCACAGGACCTTGACCCCCAGAACCTTGACCCCCTAGGATATAGACCTCCCAGGAACTTGACCCCCCCCAGGACTTGACCCCCCAGGACCTTGACCCTTAGGACCTTGACCCCCCCCAGGACCTTGACCCCCAGGCCTTGACCCCTCCAGGACCTTGACCCCCAGGACCTTGACCCCCCAGGGCCTTGACCCCTCCAGGACCTTGACCCCTCCAGTACCTTGACCCCCCAGGACCTTGACCCTCCTGAGAGGTGGGAGAGGGGACACCAGGCCAGCCTTGCCTGGACAGCAGGTGGTCAGGTGACCGTGAGCAGAGCTCTCTGGGAGGTGAGTGACTGAACTTGAACTTGGAGGCAGGATAGTCTCGGGCTCCCTGAAGCCGGTGTTGTGTCTCCCAGGTGATGACTGGACCAGGCCCAGGGGATGGCGGGGGTGCCCACAGGGCAGGAGGTCAGGGTCCACCCGGCTTCCCGGCCACACCCCCCCCCCCCCCCCCATGCCCAGATCAGGACGGGCAAGCGAGCAGGGGCGTGGAGCTACCCCATCTCCTCACTGCTGCTCCAACCCTCCCACCCCTGCCCTCTCTGCCCGGGTCGGCGTGCAGGGGCTGAGCCCTCATCCTCCTGGGACCCTGGGCGCACCAGTCCCGTTTGTCAGCACGGCCGTGCGGCCCCTCCCAGCCCTGGCTCCAGGCTGGGTCCCCGTGTGCGGGGCCGCGAATGTCAGAAGGTGACCCCTCGGCTGGCAGCACACTCTCCATGGCACCTGTCGGCTGTGCAGGCGGCCACACGCGGCTGCCCCCCACCCCATTGTCCCCCACACCTGGCTGTCCCCACACACACCTGGCTGTCCCCCTCTGGTCTGTGGGCTGGCTCCACATCACAGCCGCCTCCTCCAGACAACTCGCCGTGACCCTCTGGTCCCCAAAACCTCCCGCAGCCCCCAGTGTGTCCAGCCTGACCCTGCAGATTTAGACTGTGGCTCTGGTCCCCACACACAAGGGCAGGGCTGTGTGGCCGTGTCCCCACACTCCACGTGGGCCCTGCTCAGCTCCGCAGGCTCGTCACGCACCTTCGCTGGGTCCTCCCTGAGCACGGAGGGCTTGGGTCTGGGCAGGAGCAGGAACGAGCTGATTTCTCGCTTCCGCGTAAAGGAGTCCATTCGATGTTCCGTGGACTCGCCCACAACACCCCCAGACCGTCACTAGTGGCCGTCCCCGATGACCTACTGTGTGCCGGTCCCGGGCTGGCCGGGAGAGCCGGGGGCAGGCCCACCAACCCGCCGTCACAGGGTTGCGTCCGGCCCGGGTCTCGCCGACCCGGCCTGCCCCGGGCCTCTGCTCCCAGCTTCACCGTCAAGGGAGATCCCGACGGGCTCTGAGGTGTGGCCCCACCTCTAGCCAGGGCAGCAGGCGTCCTGACCTCCCAGGGTCATGGGAGGACTGAGCGGTAAAGTGGACAGAGCCCAGAGACCTGGCCGGCCGCCGTGACGCACCGAGGGAGAGCCGCAGGAGCGTGCGCAGGGGTGCTAGGAGCCCCCCCCTCCCCCCCAGTGCTCAGCCGGGTCCCCAGCTGGAGGGGAACCAGGGCGCTGCCAGGGACAGGAGCCTCGGCCGACGTGCCCGGGGCCGCAGTGCGGCCAGGTGGCTGCGGGCAGCTGGGGACGCTGGTCTGAGCAGCCTGTGCTCAGCGCTCCCCGCTGCGTGAGGCGGCTGGCGTGGGCTCTGCGGCCTCGATCCATCATCCCTGAGCGCAAGTCCGCAACAGGAAATAAAGCTGTAAATCGTGCTGTGCCTGCCGCCGTCAGCTGCGGGCCGGCCGCCTGGGCCGCTAACCCGCGTCCCGCTGGCTCGCCACGCGCTCAGGAGGAAGCAGCCGAGGGGAGGGGACGCGGCTCTGCCCCTGCAGGTGCGCTGCAGGGCCCCCGACCCCGGTGCGGTCAAGTCTCACGGAAGAGGCGTCTGTGGGTCGCTCGGGCCGGTCGTGCAGAGCCTGCCGGGCCAAGCGGCCAGCACGTGGGCTCTGCGTGGCCTGTGGGTCGCCGGCACAGCTCTCCCATCGTGGCAACGCGGGGACCAGGGGCCCGGAGGTGGCGGGGACACCGCAGAGGCCCAGCAGGCCGAGACGGGGCACCCGCCGCCCGGGCCATCCGGCCCCGGCCCCGAGTCCGAGTGCGAGCCACGGCTGGAGAGCCTGCCGGCGAGGGGCTTAGGGGGAAGCTGGTCTTGGCATGGCGCCCTGGCCTGACGTGGCGGGGGTCCCTGTGACTTGGGCCGAGGTCCCGACTGCCGTTCCTCGTGGGGCCCCCAGGACCGAGCAGCTGGGCCACGTCCTCCCTGGCTGCCCCCGAGACTCCCTCCGAGTTCCAGACGAGATGCAGGGGTGCCCTGCTCTCCCTCCCCTCCCCCTCCTCTCCCCTCCAGCCCCTGCCCTCCCCACCCCTCTCTCCCTGGGTCCGCTCTCACCCGGCCAGCTCGAAGCCCACCTCTCCTGCCTGCCAGGTGACCCCCACAGGTCACGAAGCCCCAGTTCCCCGGCTGAAAAGTGGGGGCCACAGTGGCCCCGACCCGGAGGCGGCGGTGGGGAACTGGCTAACGAGTTGCTGGCTGGGGGGCGAGTGTCTCCTCCTTGGTGACCTGACCTTCCAAAGGGCCTGGACACCTTTCTCCTTCAGGGGTTTTCGAGGCTGACACAGGCTTCGTCCGAGCTGCCCAGCGGTGGGGGTGCCGCGGGGAGGACGGCGGGCGTGGGGACCTGGGCTGCGGGCGCACCGTGCGCCCCCCTCTCGGGGCTCTGCAGCGCCACCCGCGTAGGGCCAGCAGTTCCGCACTTGGCCGAGAACTTGGAGGGGCCGCGCTCCCTGCGTCAGGCACACAGTCCCCTGTCCGCTTGACAGGGTGGGGGCCGGGCAGGTCACCGGGTTCACAGACTTCGGGATCGGCTGGAACCCAGGTGCAGCCCACTCATTCCCGCACGCGGCCGAGTCCCCCGACAGCGTCGCATCACCCCTGGGAGGCCCTCAGGCTGGGGCCTCCCCCCCCACCCCCGCCATGACCCACCATCAGCCTGCGCTCCTGCCTCGGCCCCGGCGGCTCAGTCCACCCGTCACGATGCTCGGTGAACGTTTGCCGACCGTGCGTCCGGCCGCACATTCCAGTGTCGAGCCCGCGGTGCCCAGTCTGCGTCTCACCGTCCGCCACCGATCCCCGCGAATTCTCCCGATGCTCGGGGAGTCCTCTGCCGCACCCTTGTGGACGGGGGGGGGGTCCTTGCACGACCCGGGGAGGGCTCCGAGGTGGGGCGAGGGCGGAGGCAGACATGGAGCCACCGTCGGACCCCTCAGACCCTCGCGCACGCCCCCGCCGTCCCCTCCTTGGTCCTTGTGTCCCCCTCCCGCCTGGCCCAGCACCGTGCTCTCGGGGCGGGTTTTCTCCTCCTTTCCTCGGTCCTGTTCTCGCTCGCCCGACGTCGCCCAGCCGGACGAAGGCGGGGCCAGCCCGGAGCGGACCTCGATCCTGTTTGATCAGCAGTGGGGCCTCCCCGCCCCACCCCCTCCACGCGGGCGGAGTGGAGCCCGGGCAGGCGGCCCTTCGCCGTGCCACGCGGCTCTCTGAGGTTAAACAGGATTCAGTACAGCCTCCTCCTTGGAACGGTCCCCACGGCCACACGTGGGGAGAAAATGCAATTATCCATGTGCTTTCCTGTCTGCTGGGCCCCAAGGCTGCACAGCGCGGGGCGGCAGGTGTGGCTCAACATGCCGAGCACGTCCCCCACCCTCCCGCACCCAGATCGCTGTTGGTGTAAACAAAAAATGTAGGAATTTATTAAATCCATCATTTCTCAATTTGTTCCCGCACGTTGCTGGTAATTAGCAGCGTGCTGCGTGACATCTGCATTTGCCACCGTTATGTCCCCGGCCACGTGCTCCTGGGCCCAGCACCGGGAGAGCCTCGATCGGGAAGGACAGGCGGGGCCCCTGGAGCAGGAGTCCACGTGGGCACCACTGGGGGGGGGGGCCACCGGGGGGGGGTCCTGGGAGCAGGGGAGAGCCGGCCAGGACAGGAAAGCCACAGCGTGGGGGCCACAGGAAGGATCCCGGCGTCTTGGGACCCCGGCCCCCAGGCTGAGACGGCCCTTGACTCGTGTCGGCCACCCGAATCTGCACAGTCTGTTTACAAAACGGCCCGAGGCTCCGGGGTGTGGACGTCCAGCAAAGGGGGAGCCCTGCCAGGGCCCCGCCCACCAGGGCAACGCAGTGTCTCCCCTGAGAACAATCTCGGTGGCGGGGGGGATGGGGTGTTCAGGGAAAACTCACTTCTGCCCTGTCACGTAGCCACATGATCAGGACAGGAAGCTCCTGACCCCTCTCTTCCCCCGCAGTGGACCCGGGTGCCCAGGAGCGACCCCTCTCTCTGGCATCTGCACCACACATAACCCCAGGGGCGGGCCGGGTGGAATGTGCACACACACGGGGCTCGGCGCCTGGGGGACCCCCCAAGCAGCTCTTCTGCGGCCTCAGGATGGGGGGCTTTGGGTGGTTGTGCCTGCATGAAGCCAGGGACAGTACGCTGCCCGGGCCTTCCCGGAGCCCGAGCAGGGACACGGCACCTCCTGTCTGCTGTGTAGGCTGTTCGGTCAGGACGCCCCCGTCCCCCCTCCCTGCCCCGCCCCAGCCCCTGCCCCCAATGCCCCTGCCCCTTCCCTTGCCCCCGCCCCAGGCCCTGCCCCTGCCCCAGCCCCTGCCCCAGCCCCTGCCCCAGCCCCACCCCAGTCCCTGCCCCAGCCCCAGCCCCAGCCCCCACCAAGCCCCTGCCCCAGCCCCAGCCCCTGCCCCCACCAAGCCCCTGCCCCAGCCCCAGCCCCTGCCCCCACCAAGCCCCTGCCCCAGCCCCAGCCCCTGCCCCCACCAAGCCCCTGCCCCAGCCCCAGCCCCTGCCCCACCAAGCCCCTGCCCAGCCCCAGCCCCTGCCCCCACCAAGCCCCTGCCCCAGCCCAGCCCCTGCCTCCACCAAGCCCCTGCCCCAGCCCCAGCCCCTGCCCCCACCAAGCCCCTGGCCCCAGCCCCAGCCCCTGCTCCCACCAAGCCCCTGCCCCAGCCCAGCCCCTGCCCCAGCCCCTGCCTGAGCCCCTTCCCCTGCCCCTTCCCCAGCCCCTGCCCCTGCCCAGCCCCTGCCCTTGCCCCAGCCCCTGCCCCTGCCTCCGCCAAGCCCCTGTCCCCTGCCCCAGCCCCAGCCCAGCCCCTGCCCCCGCCAAGCCCCTGTCCCAGCCCAGCCCCTGCCCCAGCCCCTGCCTGAGCCCCTGCCCCTGCCCCTGCCCCTGCCCAGCCCCTGCCCCAGCCCCTGCCCCAGCCCCACCCCAGTCCCTGCACCAGCCCCAGCCCCTGCCCCCACCAAGCCCCTGCCCCAGCCCCAGCCCCTGCCCCCACCAAGCCCCTGCCCCAGCCCCAGCCCCTGCCCCCACCAAGCCCCTGCCCCAGCCCCAGCCCCTGCCCCCTCCAAGCCCCTGCCCTAGCCCCAGCCCCTGCCCCCACCAAGCCCCTGCCCCAGCCCCAGCCCCTGCTCCCACCAAGCCCCTGCCCCAGCCCAGCCCCTGCCCCAGCCCCTGCCTGAGCCCCTTCCCCTGCCCCTTCCCCAGCCCCTGCCCCTGCCCAGCCCCTGCCCTTGCCCCAGCCCTGCCCCTGCCTCTGCCAAGCCCCTGTCCCCTGCCCCAGCCCCTGCCCCTGCCCCAGCCCCAGCCCCAGCCCAGCCCCTGCCCCCGCCAAGCCCCTGTCCCAGCCCAGCCCCTGCCCCAGCCCCTGCCCTGAGCCCCTGCCCCCTGCCCCTGCCCCTGCCCAGCCCCTGCCCTCAGTCATGAGCTCCCAGCAGACACCAACCGTCTCTCACCAGGCCCTGGACAGCCAGGTGACACTCCTTCCCGACGCCGTCTGCAGGAAGACCCGGGAGACCCTGTTAAAACCAAGTCCCCTCTGAGCCCCGAATCCACCAGCTGTTATCTGATCGCCTTTTCTTCCGTATTTAATAAAACGCCTCTGTGCTCTGAACCCGTGTTTGAGGTGGTTCCAGTTTTGGGTGCCCGTCCTGGTGAGCGTTTCTCTGGGTGCGTTCCTCGGCGTGGGCTTCTGGGACCGCAAGGTACGTGTGTTCAGCGGGAGCGGGTGATGGAGGACCTCCGGAGCGGGCACCAGCTCAGGCTCCACCGCCCCGCAGGGCCCGGTCCCGCCTTCCGGTGGGCGCACTGGAGACCCGCTCTGCCGTGGGGTCCTGGCTCCGGCCGGCTGCGTGGTCTGCAGTGGGCCTGTGGGTGGTGTGCGCGTCGGGGCCCCTTCTGCAGCCCTGGTCCCTCCACCCCGCCTTTCAGTCCCTTCCGGAACCTTCCAGGTCGTGTCCCCATGGGGCTCTGGGACCACAGCTGCCTTGAGAACAAACGTGTACCGTCCTCACAGCCTGGGTCCCCGGCACCTGCCCTCTGGCTGACCACCGGCTAGAGTTTTGGGAGCCTGCTTGGACCGTGTAAAGATGAGCTCCCCTCCACTGTCCCCAGGGGCTGGCTTAGCCCCGTCCCTCCACGCGACAGGCCGCTGTGCACCTGGGGCCCGGGAGCCCCTCTCAGCACAGGGAGCCTGGTGCCCGGCTCCGACACACTGTCCTGGAGAAAGACGCTGAGCGTGGTCACCCAGGTGAGGCGGGGGCGCCTGGCAGGAGGTCCAGCTCGAATGTGCCCCCGGGGTCGGCGTGCCCAGGGACGGGGACACAAGCCCCGTAGTGCCGTGGTGGTGCAGCGTGGCGGGCAGAGCGAGAGAACCTGGGGGCTGCAGGGGGGACGGAGGCAGGGGACTCGGGGGCAGCGGGCAGCTGGGGCTCAGAGCCGTCCCCACTCCCCGCCGGGCTGGGCGCCGGGGTGAAAACAGCTCCAGCCAGAGCCTGGATCTTAGAGGATAAGACAGGAGATAATTGCTCTGGCCTTCCAGACTCTTCCCCCCGCTCCCCCTCCCCAATCTTTGTTACCATGGCGACAGGAATTGGTGGTTATCTCCTGCTTATTGGGATTTGTTTTCAGTTTCTCAACCAAGTTCTCGTCTCTCCATGAGCTCCTGCCCACGAGGATTCGCTTCCGACCAGCGGCCACTTGGGACACGGAGGTCTGTGCACGGTCGGCATGGCCCTGCTCGCCCTCGGGCCCTCAGGTCTCCTCCTCTGCCCCGGGCTCAGCTGCCAGGGGCAGGAAGGGAGAGGGTGGGGTCCGTAAGGCATCCCTTCCCCAGCTATGGGGGCCCGAGGTCCAGGTCTGAAGCCCCGCGCCCTGCCCCAGCTCCAGGACCCATCCCAGCCCCCCTCCGCCAGCCCCTGGTGCCCAAGTGCTCTGCTCTGCCCACGCCTGGCCCCTCTGCCCACGGTTCCTGGAATGGGCCCCGTCCACCTGCCGCCCATCCCTCCTGGCCTCGCCTGCCTCCAGCTGTAGCCGCTTCCCTTTCTGCCCCGAAGGCCCTCGTTGTTCCCAGGCACAACACCCACCCAGCCCACACCCCCAGCTCACAGATGTCAGTGCCTGGGGCCCCCTCTCCCCCGCCCCTGTCACTGTTACCTGTCACTGGGTCTGCACCAGGACGGATGCAAGGAGAGGGAGGGGACAGTCTTCCCCTGCAGCTTCTCTCGTGCGTTCCAAGAGGGTGCCCACCCTGGGATGCAGGCCGGCACACATCCGGTCACCGGGCCAGCTCTCCCTCGGCCCGGTCCCGGGGCCCCGAGGCAGGGACAGTTAAACTCACAGAGGGACGGGAGCCCCTGAAATCTGAGCTCCATTCATGCAAGACACATGCAGGCCACTGTCATTTGTGATTACCCCAGGAGCCTTGTTTCTGACTGCAGGTACTTTGCAGAAGGCTTTAGGCTCTGTAAATACATAGGTGGGAAATCGGCATGGAAGTCCTGCCCACTCCTTGGACTCAGCCGAATAATCTCCCCTGTGTGTGTGCACGAGCTGTATGCGTGTTGGGAGAGGGGACTGGTCGGATGCTCTGTGACTCCAGTGATTAGTTACTAACCAGTTTGAGTTAATTGAAAGGGAGCCGACCTGGGTGGGCCTGGCCTAATCAGGTGAGCCCTTTAAAAGAAGGTAAGGAGTCAGAGCCTGCTCCTGTGGCCTGAAGAAGCCTTCCGCCCTTGCTGTGGGCTGCCTGAGGGGGGTGGGGCAGGGATGCAGCCAGGACCTGAGGGGCCTCTGCTTGTTGGGAGCACACACGGCCCACAGAGAGAAACCAGGGGCCCACTTTCTACAAGCACAAGAAAATGAACGCTGCTGACTCCCAAATGGGCCTGAAAAGGGTCCCAGGCTCCAGATGGACCACAGCCCACTGATCCCTTCATTCCGGCCTTGGGAGACCCGAGCAGAGAACCCAGCCAGCCTTCTGACCTAGAAGCCGTGAGATACTAAAGGGTTTGCTTACTTTAGCGAATTTGGTGTTTAATCGAAGAACATTAGAATAATGCTCGGCTGGAGGCTGTCCACTCCTATGAACACACGCCCACATTTGTGTCCACGTTCACACGTGTCCACGTTCACACATACACGCTCTTTCCCTTGATTTTGAAAGAATAGGGATCTTTTCACAGTAAGGTGAATACATGATCGTCGAAGGAAGGTCAGAAGGTACAGAAAAGCAGGAGGAAACAGCATGTCCCTCACTGAGTTAGCGCGAAATGTGAAGGTCCAAGTGGTGCGTGTTCAAGCTTCCCCAGAAGACGATCAATCGCATTTTCTCACGTGTGCAGAAGGGACGCAGAGGCTTCGACGGCTTTCCTCCTGCATGTCCGCCTGGTCGCCCCGCCCGGATCCTCGAACCTGCCTTCTTTCGCACAACGTGACGCGGGTCAGGCTCGTCCACACTCTGCGGTGACGGCGGCCGGTTGTCTGCTGTGCACGTAGGACACATGGTGTGAACTTACTGAGCCGTTACCTGTGGTCCTGTCCGTGTTCCCTGTTTTTGAACCTTATTTTTAAGTAATCTCCACACCCGATGTGGGGCTGGAACTCACGACCCCGAGATCGAGCGTCGCTCACTCCACCGATGGAACCGGCCAGGCGTCCCTTCCAGGTTTTGGATTTCATAAACAGAGGCTACTGTGCGTCTTTGCGAGGATGCGTCCACGTGGGAAAGTGCGTCACCTCTGGCGTTTACTGGACCGTGGCCTCCCTGCGCTGCCCTCGCCACCGCACAGCCTCGCCAGCGCTGGCCTTCACTCCTTGTCAGGGTGACAAGTGGGGCGGCCAGGGGCTGCGCGTGTGATTTTTACGTGCGTCTTCCTAATTCTGAGACCTCGTCACCGCTCGTCGATCCCTTTGCGAGGAGCGGCCTTGGGTCTGCGCTCTGGGATGGATGGCTGCGTCTTCCTCCTGCCGCACGGGCGTCTCTGGGCATTCGGGGCGTGGGTCCCTCAGGAGACGGGAAATGTTCCCGCCAAGGCTGTGGGGGGCTTGTCACCATCTAACTGTGACCGGGGGGGCCGGGGGGGGGTTGGTTCTTTTCCAATGAAGTTCAATTTATCCATTAAAAAAAAAATTTGCACGATTAGAATTTTAGTGTCCGTGTTAGGATGTTATTGCCTGGTCCAAGGTCATGAAAATACCCTATTACATTTTCCTCTAGAAACTACAGTTTTTTCTTTTCCATTTATGAAGGTGACCCTCTCTATGCAGGGGTGGGAGGTGGAAACAGAGACCCGTCCTTTCCAAGGGGATCGGGCCAGGACGCCTCCCTTCCTCTCCGGGAGATTCTCGGCCCGTTGACGGCCCGTCCAGCCACCGCTGTGGCCCCCTCTCCCTCCCCCTCCCCCACGGTCCTTGTGGGGACCTGATGTCACAGCACGGCACACACATGCGGTGGCTTTGCAGCCGGCTGCGGGTCACCGGCTACCCTGGTGCCCTGACATCCTTCGATTTCCTGGGGGATTTTGAAAACCAGCGTGTACTTTTTGACCCAAAAAGGTCCGATGGAGTTTTAGATGGAATGATGGTGAGTCTCCAGGAACCCACGTGGCGCCTTCCCGCCACAGATGCCCTTCGCCTCCACATCCCGTCAGACCCTCCGCAACTTCCCTCAGCAGAGTTTTGTTTTTCCGTGTCGGTGGCCTGCACACTTGTCATGAAGTGTTTGACTTTCTGATGCTGTAAATGTGAATGATATTTTTCAAATTCCTTGTTTGTGGGGAGCACGTGGAGTTTGCCGATGGATTCGAATGACTCGTTCATAGATTCCTCCGGCTTCCCTCATACGGGATCACATTATCTGCACATAAAGCTATCTTCCCTTTTCCCCTCCGGCTTGTACCTGCCATGTGGCCGTGGTGCCAGGGTCTCCGGACCGCGTCTGAGCGGAGGTGGTGGCGGCGATCGCCGTGTCTCGTGCCCGGTCCTTACGGGGAGAGCCGGGAAGGCTGGGCGCCAGGGAGAGACCGGAAAGGGAGGAGGAGCCCAGGGAACAGAGTTGGCGAAGGCACAGAGGCCAGGATGGTGATGTGTGATGGGGCCTCTGCCGCCGGGGCAGGGGGCCCCAGATGCGGGGACGGAGGGTGGCCTGTCTCCCGGGGATAGTGTTGTGCCCACGTGCACGTTAGGGTCACCGGGGCAAGGCTGGAGGTCAGGAGTCATGGCCTCGGAAGCTGCGTGTGGGGCACATATCCTTAGCTTCAGTTAACCGCCGGGAGAACGCAGGGGAATAAATCCCAGAAGCACCTGGGGCGTACGGTCGGGAGGTCGGGGGGACAGGCATCGGGCACGACCCCCAGACTCCCGGGCTGAGCATCGGGGTGGTGGTGCCACCCCCAGCCTCCGGCTGAGGGTGTGGGGAGCAGAGAACACAGGCTGCCTCTGGGACCAGCGCAGATGTGGGCACGGGGGGCGACCAGATGAGGCTCAGGGAGGCGCCGGGGGTGTCGTGGGGGGAGAGGGGGAGGCGGGGCCGGGAGGTCAGGGGTCGCCCCCCGCCTTCCCCTGCCGGGTGTGTGGCTCTGGGCCCAGGATTCGCAGCAAGGGCTGTGGCAGTGCACGACCTGGGGGCACGGCCTGGCTTGGCCGCGCCTGCCGCCCCTCGGGCCCTGGCCCCGGTCTCTCGCCCTCCGAGCCGGGCCGGGTCGGAGCGGAACCAGCAGATACTCGGGCCACCCTCTGTGTTTGCTGTCAGGAGACCCCGGCTGACTGAGGAGCGCCGGCCACGCCCCCAGCAGCGAGGCCGGACTCCCGCTTCCCAGGGGCCTTTCTGCAAACGAGTCCCCACGAGGGCAGACGCAGGAGGCTCTGGGGTGGCGGTGGGGCCTCCCGCGTCTGACTGAGCTCCCGGGTGCTCACCCCAGGAGCCGTGCAGGGTGGTTTCCTGCCTGGGGACCACGGGAAACAGGTTTTTCTGCCGACGCTGGCGTCTCCGGACTGTCTTTGAGTTCAGCCGAGGAGCGGAAGGAGAACCTGAGAGGAAACTCTGAAACGTAACGACAGTGGACTGAGATCAACCCACCTGAGAGGCTGCCGGGGTCAATTATACCATCAGAGCTGCCCCGTCGGCGGGGACGCAGACGCTGAGTCGCCTTCTCTTTCTGGAGTAGCAGATTCAGCTGGGACTCCCGGCACAGGGTAACCGTTCTCTTCTATTGACCAGATTGGGCAGATTAAACACAAGAATGCATTGAGTCGTCACTCCGTGTAGACGTTGTCTTTGCTGCCAGGTGCCAGGGTGGGTCCCGCCGTGGTCTCCGGGGGCCCGCGTCCCTGTAAGCGTGAGACGCCAGCCGTCCGTCCACAGGGGACCCGAGAGACCGAGCACCAAGGGAGAGAGATTCCCGTCACGAGCCAGGGAGTCGAGGAAGGCCTCCTGGGGGAGGGGTCCCCAGAGCCAGCCTGGAGGCAGAAGAGCACAGGTGCCCGGGGGGAGGTAGGGCCGGAGGACGCCCCACAACACAGGAAGCGGCCCCCATACCTGCCCATGGCTTTGCATCTCAGAGAGCACGATGGGTGTCGTTCTGGGGTCACCTCGGGGAATGAAGGCGCTCGGGGGTGAGGCTTCGGGGTGAGGACGCCCCGGAGCCGGGGTCCCTTGGTGGAGGCAGCTACACCGCCCAGCCCCTCCCGAGGCAGCCCCCCGAGGGGAGAGGCCGTGGGAGCCCCTCGCACAGCCCCCCGCGAGGTGTCACCTTGCGGTCCCCTCAGCACCCGCCAGACCGGAGTCCCGCGGACCTGAGGACGGAGCGCCCCAGGGAAGTAGGCATGACGCCGGGTCCTGGCTCTGCTCCGGGAACGGGCTCCCCCCTCCACACGGGGCTCAGGAGCCCGCGGTCTTCTGGCCAGTGCGGAGCGGCTCCTCCCAGGACATCCCGGCCCGTCGAGTCCCGGAGGATCCTGGGAGCACCAGGTGCTGCGGGGCGGCCGTCGGCGATGTGCCCGCCACACGCCCATCACTGACGCTGTGTCTGAACCGAGCGTGAGCATTCGCACGTCCGTCGGCCCATCTCTCTACCTGCCCCCCACCCGCCGCTCCCTCCCTCCCTTCTCAGCTTCCGTCCACCCGCCCGTCCTTCCGTCCATCCATCGTGCTCCTATCATCCCACCGTCCGTCCGTCACGTCTGCCTGCCTGTGTCTGTCTGTCTGCGTGCGGTTTGCCTGCTTCCGTGGAAGCTCCGGGAGGGGCTAGGTGCCAACCTCGAGGGAGGCGCGCGGCGGGTCTACCCCCGACGGATGGACGGACGGACGCAGGGAACGCGGAGAGCACTGCCGCCCTCCTTTCTTCCAAGCGCTCGGGTGAGGATCCAGACGGCGAGATCCCAGGATCAAGGACCAGAGTGGACCGAGGCTGGAACTCTCCGGGGTCTGACCCCGGCGCCTGGAGGGGCAGCCCCGGGGCCCCTTCTCCGGGGAGCCAGAGAAGACCCGCACGGAGGCTGGGACGACCTCGGGGTTCCTGCTCGCACGACCGGGACAGGAGGAAGGGCTGAAGTTGCCTTTAAGATAAATTTTGCTCTAGGAAGCAATTTGCTGAAATGATCTCACTATAAACGTATTTGTTTTCCACAAATAAAACTTGGACTCAAAGGCTCTCGGAGCTGGAAATGGCCCTTGGGATTAACTGCTTCTGCTATTTCAACTTTCGGGCCAGAGACGGGGCCCCGGGAACCTGGGGGAGCCAAGGACAAGCGACTTGCTCCCAGTCACGGATGTGTCCCCCTCGTCGCACGCTTCCTGCACCCTCCCCCGCACCGCTCCGTGACTGCCGGGTGACAGACGCCCGGCCATCGGTCCCCCTGTGTGGGGCCCGAGGAGGAAGCCTGCCTGTTGGAGAGGAGACGATTCCTCTGCTGACTGCCCCCCGGGGTGGCACCCCCCGTCCCTGGAAGGGGAGAGAGAAACTGGCCCGACCGGGGAGCCTGGGTGGAAACCCTGGGGCCTCGCCTGCCCCTCCCTCTCTTCCTCCGGGGCCGCAGCCACGGCCAGGGGGCCGCAGCACCTCTTCCCAGGCCTGGCCCTGCTCCACCACATGTGGGCTGCAGGTGCCCGTGTCCGTCCCGGGGCGAGCCTGCCTCGGCCGGACCCCGGATCCCCCGGACCGCTTGGCCTGCAGACCCGCCTCCGAAAATAAGGGGCTCCTTGTTCCCCGGAATCTTCCTTCGGGCCTGACTCCTTCCTGGAACACAGGCCGGGGAGGGGCTGCCTTTGCTGGGAGCCCCTTGGGAACCGGACACCCCTGGGGCAGGGATGTCCCTTGGCAGGTAGGTGCCCCCCGCCCACCCCCGCCCCGGCTCTGGACCACCAGCAGCAGCAGAGGCCCCAGGCACGTCTCGCCCTGGAAGGAGCTGCTTCGTGGCCAGGCCGGGGGGCGGCTCCGTGTTCTCCACCCCAGGTCCCCAGCACTCCACACTTGCCTCGGAAGACTGAGGGAGGGGGCGTCCTCCCCACCGGCCTCCCCCGGAGCCAGACCTGGTGTGGCCCCGTGACCGCCTCGCTCGCTCGTCCCTCCGTCCCAGAGAGCGTGCGTCGTGTGGACGCCCTCACCCTGGAGCACGCGGGGCTCGGCGGGGTCCGGCCCCATCATTCAGCCCTCGCTGACTCAGTGCCTAACCCGGCCCTCTGCTGGGGGTGAACAGAGACGGCCAAGGACGTCACTATCAAATAGGGACTCAGTGTCACAACGCACATGGTGGATGTCGCTGCCTCAGGCATCCTTGTGGTCAAGTCAATAGCGCCTCCCGATTACAGGGCGCACTGGCGCTCTTATCCCCTCCGACTTCCAGATGCACGCACTGAGTCTGAGAGGGCAGGGGGGCAGCTGAGAGGCCCATGGCTAATAATGGTCAGGGTGGGGGCCCGCGGTCCCCTGAGAGCTCCCGGCCGCGTGGCCTCCTCTGCCCGGTGAGTCCTCCGGGCCCTCAGGAGCCCAGGACAAGGACACCCCCACTGCCCCGGGGATGCGCCCCTCCCCAGCAGCACCCTCTGCTCACAGCGAGGCTGCAGGTGGGGGTCCCCGGAGTAGCAGGGAAGCCGACAGACGCAGGGCGGCCGCCGAGGGGGAGACGGAGCGGTCTCCCTGCTCAGTGGTTCGGGAAGGCAAGAGGGCAAGACCGGGTCCCTTTCCCAAAGGTGGCCTTTACTGGAGAATTTTAGCAGGACAGGAGGCTGTGTGTCCCGGAAGCGGTGAGCAGAAAGGCTTGGGGGCAAGCGTTCCAGAATCTGTGACGAAATTCACGGCGCCTGGGCTCTGTTGCCCTCACCCACCTGCAGTTTCCCCAGCAGCCACCGGGACGGTCCCCGCTGCAGCCCTGCTCCCCGGGAACAGCCAGCCCGAGGGCACCCCTGGCAGGCAGGTTGGGGGAAAGACCCGAGTTCACAGACGATCGAGTTCGCAGTGAGCCCCACGCTCTCCGTGTGCTTCTGTGCCTGGAGCACAGACGTGGCCAGGTGCCTCGGAGGGCTCTGGGAGAATCAGGGGGCCCTGCTCCCCGAGCAAGCGGGGACTCCCTCACTCTGGGCCCCCATCCTCCCCACTGCTCTCTACCTTGACCGCGTTGCCTCAAGCCCCCAACCCAGACAATGCCAGGGACGCAGGGCAGCAGCAGCCACCGAGGGGGCAGGGGCAGGGGGCGCCCATGGCACCCACCGCAGCCCAGGGCAGACAGAGACACGCTGGACCTCAGGAGCCGGGGGAGCCCCACGGCTGTCCTCCTGTCCCTCCATCTGGTCCGGGGGGTGTGAGCAGCGCGTGACGAGGCCCCGGTCGGGGTGACGGTGGGGAATCTCGGGAGCAGGGACACTTGGATGGAATGAAACATTTCAATGGAGCATTCACAGTTGTTCAAGCTACAGTTGGAGGAAGGACCCGAGAAGCAGGACAGAGAGGGTTGGCACAGTCAGAACACGGTTAACAACACAGCCGACGCCAATCCCAACGTATCGGCATCGTATCACAGGCAAGTTGTCGACACAGACCGACTGACGGGCGGTATCAGCACGGAGAGAAAAGCTGGGCCCAAATCCACGCCGTCTACGAGGGACTCGTTTCACATATCACGATAAGCCTCGTCTCCCAGTGAACGACGGAGTCGGACCCGCCGTGGAGACGAATGGGAAGGAAGCGAGTGGGGCAGGCACGCTAACGTCGAGGCCGAGAGAGCCGACGGGGACGAAGGGCACGTTACATCAGAATAAAAGGGTCAGCTCACCCCAGAAGATGACAGGACGCTAACGGCCTACGCGCCTAATAATGTGGCTTTAAAATCGACTGAGGGATCAGCGGACGACGTCACAACTGCGGCTGAAAACATCAACCCTCCCTATTGGCAACTGACTGACCTACACGCGGAGCTTCGGGGACACAGCTGCCTGAGGCACCTGCCACCCTCCCCACCCTCCCCCTGCCCGGGGCAAGACACACACCCCTTTCGGGGCCGCATGCGCTGATGGTGTGCCAAGGCAGACGGGGGCCGGGCTGACAAAACAAACCTCAACACGATTTAAAGAACCAAAGTCATAGGAGGTACGTTCTCTGACCACAATGGAATGAAATTCTCAGGAAGAGAAAAATAACACGGAAGTATCTGAGCGTTTGGAAATTAAATAAGCCACTTCTAAATAATTCAGGGGTCGAGAGACAGTCTCAATGGAAATGAGAAAATATTTTGAATTGAACAAAGGTGAAAATAGTTTATATTAAACTTTGTAGGGTGCAGCTAAAGAAAGGAGTTCTATTTTTTTTTAATTTTTTTTAACATTTATTTATTTTTGAGACAGAGAGAGACAGAGCATGAACGGGGGAGGGGCAGAGAGAGAGGGAGACACAGAATCGGAAGCAGGCTCCAGGCTCCGAGCCATCAGCCCAGAGCCCGACGCGGGGCTCGAACTCACGGACCGCGAGAACCTGAGTTGAAGTCGGACGCTTAACCGACTGAGCCACCCAGGCGCCCCAAGAAAGGAGTTCTAAGCAGGAGATTCATGGAATTAATCGCTTATATCAAGAAGAAGGAGAGTCTGGGGCGCCTGGGTGGCTCAGTCAGTTAAGCATCTGACTTTGGCTAAGGTCGTGATCTCACGGTTCATGGGTTCGAGCCCCGCGTCGGGCTCTGTGCTGACAGCTCGGAGCCTGGAGCCCGCTTCCGATTCTGTGTCTCCCTCTCTCTCTGCCCCTCCCCCGCTCGCGCTCTGTCTCTGTCTCTCTCTCTCTCAAAAATAAGCATTAAAATTTTTTAAAAAATGAGTCTAAAATCAATAATATTTCCATTTAACAAGAAAAAAAAAGCAAAGGAATCAAATGCAGGTAAAAAGAAGGAAATAATAAGGGAGAGGGTAAGTCACATTTCTGTATGCAGCGAACAGCTGAAATCTGAGATGAACAGAACAAGCTGAAGACGACGCGGTCAGTGATGGCGCTGACACAACACAAGGACCCGCGCGGTGCCGACGGGCGTCACCACAGAGGATCTGATAAATGCGGAGACACTCCGAGTCGACGCGTAAGGCACAGCCTAGGAGAAATGACGGCTTTCCCCGAACTTGTCTGCAGATTTATACCGAGACCAGTTAAAAACTCCAGCACAATTTTTTGTAGGCGTGGACGAGTTGATTCTACAATTTACACAGAAAGACAAAGAAACTAGAATGGCCGGAACAATTCTGAACCAAAAAAAAAAAAAAAAAAAAGTGGAGGATTTGTGCTCCCTTATCACGAGACTCGCTTCGAGCCGCGGCAGCTGGGAGTCTGTCATATTCACAAAGACATAACACAAAGATCAATGGGACGGAGGGAAGCGCTCAGAAGTAGACGGATGTGGCCAATTCACCTCCAACAATGGCGCAGAGGCCATTCAAAGGAAAAGAATAGTCTTGCAACAAAAGGTGTGGAGAAATTGGATCTCCACTTACAGAAAAAGTAACCCGGGACTCACATTTCACTCCCGATGCGGAAGTTAACCCCGGATGAACTGGAGACTCAAACGTGAAGTGTAAGCCGTACAATTTTGGGGAGGAAGCTTTGGAGAAGATCTTGTGACCCGGGTACAAGAGCCCTCGGAGGCCGCACCGAAGCACAATACGTAGAAGAAAAACCGTGAGAAACCTGGAAATCCTCGGAAGTAATAACGGCCGCTCTCTCAAAGAGACCGTCAAGGGAATGAAAACACAAGTTACAGGCTGGGGGCAGCTATTTGCAAACCACATACCCGAGAGACACTTTTACCTGGGTTAGAAAAACCCCCACAAAATCTCCTGAAACTCAACGGTAAGAAAACAGACGAGACTATCTAAAAATGGGCAAAAGACTTGAACAGAAGTTTCATCAAAACAGACCCAGGTGGCAGCGAGGCATGAGAGAAAATGCTGACCGCGGTCAGCCGTGACCGGCCGTGGTTAGCGGGAATGCACCTTAAAACCCGGGGGAGGTCCCCGTGTCGGGAGCCCCGAGTGGGGGCGTTGAGTTACGAGCATGCACACGGTGACCCACTGTTTTGAGGAGGCGTGAGACCCCCCACGGGGCTGGCAGCAGCTCCCTCAGCATCAGGGCCCCCAGATCCTCGCAGATGGGGGCTGGCGATGAGCCGGAGAAAGGACAGCGCCAGAGCTGAACTTCCAGAACCGACCACGCCACACGCGCACGAGGCTGGGAAGGGACTGGGCTTGTCACCCTCTGGTGGGGGCAGGCAGGAGGCGCCGTTCCCCGGGAAGGCGGCTGGCAGTTTCTTCTAAAGCTGAACAGACACTTGGTATTACCACTGCTTGTAGGGGTTTCCCCCCAGAGACGGAGCTCGTGTCCACGCACAAGATGCACGCAGATGCTGACGGCCCCTCTGTTCTTAGCCAAACTGCGGTTTCGCTTCCAGCGTTGGAAAACAGCGGTACTGCAGGGGTGAGGGGTGGGGGGCGGGTACGGCCACACAAAGGCCGCAGGGAGGTGTCCGTGGCGACGGGATTCCCACATCCCCGTTGTCTCGCTGGTCACATGACCCTAAGCAAGTGTTAAAACCCATAAGTGCACATGCACCCTTAAAGTGCGTTTTATTGTAGGTTAAATTAAAAATAAAGTAAAACCATCCACCTACCAACTTTAAGAAAATGGTCTGTACAGGTTGTAAGATGGAGTGAGCTCTTCTCCAGGCAAATCCAATATCATATCGTTACGCAAATTAGTATTCAATTAAAATGTCAATAGACCAAAAAGTGGTCTATAAGGCAAGCAATTTAAACATAGACTAGACTAAAGGATGAGGTATGATGAAGGAAACAAGGCTCAGAAATCAGCGAGCTGGAAAATGAAAATCCCCCACAGCGAAGTTCTTTGAGAAGGTGGTTAGTTCGGCAAGCCCCCATCACGTCCGGCGGGAAAGCGTGCGTTTTGGTAGAAAGGATCGTACCTTCGGAAGCAGCTGAGATTGAGAAGAGAACAGTCTGAATATTTTAGCACCAATAAATTTCAAAAATCAGGTGAACTAGACAAATTACAAGAAAGACAACAGATCTAAGTGAAGCAGAGGAAAGACAGAAACCTTTAAAGCTCATCTTACTATTTATGAATTTGAATCAGGGATAAAAGCTCCTCCCCAAAGAAAGTGCGAGACCCAGAATTTCTTTTTTAACTTTATTTCTTTATTTTGAGAGAAAAAGGGAGCACGAGTGGGGGAGGGGCAGATGGGGAGGGGAGAGAGAATCCCAAGCAGGCTCTGCGCCGTCAGCACAGAGCTCGATGTGGGGCTTGACCCCACAAACCACAAGATCGTGACCCGGGCCCAAACCAAGAATCAGATGCTCAACCGACTGAGCCACCCAGGCGCCCCAGTACCCAGCTTCTCAAAAGGCAAATCCCACCAAACATTCATGGAACAAAATACAAAATTTCCATCACATGCACAGTGGGAATTTCCCAAAACTTTGTAAGAGGTCGCTATGATCTTGACGGTGGAAAAGCACTGATCCCAAACAAGACGATGGCGCCACGAGGGGAGCGCAAACAGGACAGTGTCATCCACAGGTGTAGACACACAGCTTGGTGCTGAACTTCGTGAATCCCAGCTACACGTACAGACACTGGTGATTGTCAAAAATGTGGGATTTGAGGGGAAAAATGACACGTCAGAGAATACCCTCTGCGTCGGCCTATCATCGTGTTCGAAACAAGGCAAATCTGAATAATACGTCACTGACGGACATGAGCTGTGTGGGTCGAGCGATCTTGTTTGCAAAGCGAGGGGAGATTAGTGCAAAATTCGGGATGGATTTCATCTTTGTACATGAGAAGCTCCTTCTGACCCCTAGGGGGCCCATAGGAGGGGGGTGGTCTACCACCCGTACCTGGCCGCGGCTGAACGCCAGTCTTTTATTCGAATTAGTTCTCGAAACGCACACTTTAGTCGTTACCCCCTGTGCGTGGTCTGTGCTCTGAAGGGAAGGCAATGTCCGGGGCCTCCTCTGGGATGTGGAGTGAAAGGGCAGCCAGCCTGTTGGCCATGGCGGCGCACGAGAGGCCGGAGGCCAGAGGGGGCCCCGGGGGGCGGGGGTCCGTGTGCACGATGGCCTGTTGGCCTTGCACAGCTGGCCTCCTCCAGCTCACCGCTTCTGAAAGACAGCACGCATCCTGGTTCCCTGGACGTGTGGAAGGGGCCGCCGAGCGGGGTGTGGGCGCGTGTACGTGTGTCGTGAGCGCACATGCAGATGAAAACAAAGGGCTCTTTTCTCCTTGTCGTGAGCGTTCACGACGGCTCAGTGAGCCTCTCACCAGGCTCTGGCCGGGCGATGTCTCCCCAGGGACCTCCCACTGCTGTTTTGGGTGTAGACACCATGGGACACCGTGCCCTGTCTCCGCTCCCCACCCTGAGGGTCGGCGCCTACATTTGGGGGGGCGTCTTGCTCACTTTGCAAAACCACCCGCTCTGCTACACATGGGGGGGGTCTCCCGGTGCCGTGGTCACGGCCGTCTGCCCTGTGACAGAGGTGGCACGCCCAGCCCGCATGCACACAGGCAGCGACGTTCCCCTGGAGGACATCTGTATCCGCCTGGCCACCTGCTATCGACACTCCTTTCCCTCTTGGTGATTTGTTAGCAGACACGAGCCTCCTTCTTCCTCGGGGCTCACTCAGTAATATACCTGTTTTCTGCGTCTTCTCCTGTTTGCAGAAGTTTTCTGGGTTTGGCCAAGCGTTTGGGTTTGTGTCCTAACATTTCCCCAACAGTGTGGATGTGTGTGTGTGTGCAAAGGGACAGGACAGGCCGCTCGGGTCCCTGCACACCCAGGGGGTGTTGAGCCACGGTCGCTGGGAGGAAGACAGCTTTGAAAGCCCCACGGAGGGAGATGGGGAGCCGGTTTGAAGGGCAGAGGCTGGCAGGCGAGGCCCCGTCGTCCTGTGTCCCTGTGTTTCCCCACGGCCTGACCCAGTGTTCGCATTAGTGAATATCATTTCATGAACTCTTGAGAAAGTCCCCCCAAACGCAGCACGTTTTATCTCACTTCGCAGCGTGAACACACAGGTAGCGGTATTCGCTGCCTCACTTTGCAGTGTAGATCAGGAAGACGGGCGAGCCCTGACGCTGGGCTCCCTGCGCTAAGGGCCGGGCAGGGAGGCAGATGGAGCCCGCCTTCCGTCCGCAGCCTCAGCTGGGGGTTTCGGAGAAATCACGTCGTATTCCGACCCCACGCACGAGGACCCAGAGAGACCTAACAGACACTTCTGTGTCCCCCGCCCGCAGCCGGCCCACAGTTACTTGCATTCGCTTCTGGTTCTTACTAAGAAGCTAGTTCTGATGCGTGAACAAGAACTGAGAGGTTGGCTCGCACCCCCACTCGGCGTTTTGTACTCGAGTGTGAGCCTCTATTTAAGAGTCACGTTGTACTCAACCGCTTTACGTCGTGAAGATGTCATAGCCTCCTCGGGACCTTGTCCTTTGGCTCCACGTTACGAGGCTGCTTTAACCACTGGCTGGGACGGTGATAACGAGCAGGTCCCACGGATCGAGTGGGTGCCGTCCGCTACCTGCCCGTCCCCTTTGCGCCATTCCTGCCGACTCTGATCCCTCCCGTAAGCTTCCCGTGTGCTTCCTGGGGACACTGCGTACGGGTGGCCCATCTTTAGATCTTTAAATGGCTCTTCTTTAACTGTTCCCCACTCCCCCAAAATCACCTGGAAAATTCATGACGCGTCTCACAAGGTTTCAAGTTGAAATCCAAGTTGGTAACGTACGTTTAACGGCCGCTAGAATGTGAATTATGATGTCGTAGTTTGTGTATGTGTTTCCTCAGAGCCCTTTTACCACGCATCACCCTTCTGGAAAATCTCACGGTTGGCAAGGCCTGTCATCGTTCTCCAACCTGTCAGGCCAATCCATCGACATGCGGATCAGAAAAGTCTGACTTTAAATAAACTTGTCAGGACACATTTCTGAATTCCGGTTCTGAAATAGGAGAGAGAGAGAGAGAGAGAGAGAGGAGGGAGCAGAGGTCGGACACGTCAGCCTCGGTGACTCTGTGACCGTGCTTGCACCTTGCGTGTCCTACCATCGCAGAGGAGTTACATGTGTAGGGGACGAGAGTCCAGCTTTTCCGGTTTGGGGAGACGGGGCCTCGTATCACCGGGTGGCGGGAGCGGCCCTGGACGAAGGAGTGCGTACAGGTGATCGGGTCTCCTCTCAAACGGGTGCCGAGACCCAATGTGAAAAATACATAAACAGGGAAAAGAAATTGTAAGTATGGAGACCGGAAAGGACGCGGGGCCAGCAGCATTCCTCACATGACTTCACAGCTGAAGAATCTTGAAAAGTTCACAAACCGTGAGAACCAATCAGTGAATTTACCAATGTCACTTGAACTCCGCTCAGTACACAAAAATCGATTATATTCTTTATTATGTTGGCCACAAACAAGTAGGAAATAAAACTAAGAGAACTATCATTTGCAGTAACACCAAAACATGCTCAACGTGTTTTGCAGAGGAACAAATCTCACAAAAATAAGCGATATTTTACACCGAAAAGTACAAGACGTTACACAAGGAACGACTGAAGGAAATCACGACTTGAATCAATGGAGACCTTCATCACCCTCACGGACTGGAGAGCCTCACATTATGGAAACGCAAACTCTCCCCGGAATTCACGCGTGGTTTGATCTCAGGCCCCGTCAAAATTCCGGTAACATCTTCGGGTGGAAGTTGAGGAAGCTCATTCTAAAATTTGCTTCCAAATACAGAGCCACGGGAGCCACGGGCAGCTGGACAGCCTACGGGCAGGTCTCTCAGTTCCCAGACCCCCATCACCGTGGTGACTGACAGCACCTTGTCCTGGGAACCTCCACCCCATGGGCGTCCCCATGGGCCACCCTGTGGGCCGCCCCGTGGGCCTCAGCGAACCTCGCTGGCTCCCTGCAGCTGTGTAAGCCACGGAGCGTCGCAGGCACCAGCCCTCCGCTCTGTGACCCACCGGAGGATTCGCTCCGGGGGCTCAGACGGGTGCCTCGACCTGCCTCACCTCAGTCCTTCCCGTCTGACGCACCTGCTGAGTGAATGAAGCCGCCACGGCCTGAACAATCAAGAACAGACTTGTCTGCTCCTCTGGGCCAGTGGGGGCCCCCGCAGCTGTCACGCCCTCAGCTCCTGGGGACTCAGCCACCAGACAGCGGTGTAGAAACCACCCGTGGAAGCAAGCCTGGGTCCCCACCCTCCGGCCCTCACTCTGCCTGGGGGTCTGTCCTGGAGCCTCGGGCTTCTCGGGATAGGTGGGGGCTCAGGGGATGAGGCCCCAGGAAGGAGGGCTGTGCACACGCTCACACACGTATACGCATGGCACACGCATGCTCCTCCCGTGGACAGGTGTATACACACATTTGCATGCACGGCACACACAAACACACATGGGCACACGCTTCGCAGGCGGACAGCGGGCTCCTAAGCCGGATCAGGTGACCGTGTGGCACCAGCTGTGGCAGCGGGGGCCGCGGGGCCTCAGGGGACAGCAGAGCAGGGCTGGGGGCAGGACAGACACCCTCGTGCAAACACGAGAAGGACTGTCCCACGGCTGCAGGGGCCCTGGGAGTGAGCACCGCGTTCGCCTCATCCCACCCTGGTCCCGCGGCCCGGGGACCAAGGTCGGCTCTGCCGGCCCCCACCTTCCTCCTTTCCGCCCCGCCAGCCGGACTCCCCATCTGGCTCCATGCGGCGTCACCCCCGGCCCTGCAGTTTCCCCGTGACGGAGTCCAGTGTCCGTCCGTCTGCCTGTCCGCATCTCTGGTCTCGGCTGGTCTTCGTGGTGGCTAAGTGTGCCCAGCCCCTCCCCAGGGCGTGTGGGGCTGACGGGGCCCCAGAGCGAGGGCGGGCAGACATGGGCGTTCTGCAGAAGGGGCCAGATCCACATGGGCCAGTCCCGGGACCCCCCCCCCCGGGACCCCCAGGGAGCCTCACTCACCAACAATTAAAGGAAAGAATGACCAGAGTCGCGGAAGCTTCTAGAGCCTAGAGTCTGGGAAGATGGAGCTGAGGAGCAGGGGTGTGTCCCTGCGGCCGGGAGGGCCCCGTGCCCCCTTTGGTCTTGCTGCCACCCGCTGGGCCGAAAGGCCGGGGTGGGGACCGGGTGGGGACCGGGCCGCTCTCCCTGAGTCTGACCCAAGTGGATGGCATTGGTCGTCTGTGCAGCGGATGAAGGAAATCCCAGCGCAGGACTTGCGACGGGGCCGTGCGGGCCGCGGGTTTGCTCAGATCCCTGCAGAACCGGCCTTTGTTCCCGCAGACCTGCTTCCTGCACCGAGCGAGGCTCCACGTAGGCGGCCTTTGAGAAGCCGGTTGAGAAACCCGCTTGCGTGGTGTCTCCGTGATTCTTCATTTGCGCCTTCGCTTATCAAGCCGGGGAGTCCGGGCACGCCGTCCGCGTCTATCACGGCGTCTCGGCGTGGGGGGCGGCTTCAAGGTCAGGAGAGGCCGCCCGCCGCCCAATCTCCCGGTGATTGCCCTGAGAGCCAATCTCCGGGCCTCACATTCCCAATTGGGGAGCTCTCTCAAGCATGAACTATCAAATTATTGTCAATTCCGGCTGATTTTCTAACAGACAATGGAAAATCTTCAGTCGACTTCATATGTGACTTTTACCCGCTTTCTTATTTACTCAAAAATAACAGTGAAAGGTCACGGGCCTGGCATATGCAGTTAGCTCTTTGCTGTTTATTGAGTTTTTATGCTTGGTTTAAAACTGAATTACTGGGGCATAAAGTGAAAATGCATTTATGCCCTTCAGGAAAATCTGTACATAAAAATTAAATTGTATTATGAAAAGCAGAGGGCCGTCTGGGGAGCCCAGAGGAATTGATTAGGAGACAAAGTGCCCGTGAGGACACATGATTACCCGTCCTCGTTGTCCTGTGTGGGCTCCTGTCACTTGGGCCGTCACCCCGGGGGCACAGCCCCGACGGATGCCGGGACAGGGGTGGGCACGTGGGGCATCGGTTGCGGGCGGTGGGGGGCTGGGGGACACAGGGGGTCCCAGGCTTCAGCGCCCCCGGACTCACACCCGAGGCTGGTGGGGGAGCTCCGAGGAGGCCATGCCCAGGCCGCCCGCGACACTCCGATCCGTGGGTCTTGGGGAGGCAGACATAACTTCTCTCGGGCTCGTAAGATGAGAGGAGACGGTCCTCCCCACCGTGGGTGTTGGGCAGTGGGACAGGTGCGCACCCCAGCCCCGCCCTCTGCCCCCGGCCCCGGCGCGGGGTCAGCCAGCCCTGCGGGGCCTCTGACGAGGACCCCCACACGCCTCCTCAGAAAGCATCCTTTAGACTCACTCCTTCGGCGGGCGGGACGGGTCCTGAGGCCCGGAGGCTTCATCTACAACTGCTGCTCTGAGCGCCCGTCCAGGGACCCGGGAGGCCAGGGCGAGTTCCCAGGGGCGGACGTGGGGGCACTGAGTCCCCTTGTCCCAGCACGGGCCACTGCATGGGCTCTGTCCTCGTGGGGGTCCCCTCAGCAGAGCAGGGAGAACCCCCGTCTGTGGCCCTGAGGACGAGGGCTGGCCCTCAGCGCAGGGACCGCGTGGGCTCATGAGGCCAGTGCAGACGACGCAGAAGGTCCCTATTTGTTTTAACAGGTGTGTTCACGCGATTTTAATGTGCTTTATGCAAACTCAGGACACCAAACGTGATTTCCGGGCTGTTGTTGCTGAATCTAAGGGTCATTTAAAAGTGAGTCCATTGAAGGTCACTGTGGGAAAAACACGAGCCAGCGACAGTTCCCTGGGAGACACGTCATACGCGGCGTGTGACGAGGGCGTGTGACGAGCAGTGTTTCAGGAAATGGCACTTACTCGCCCTTCTCGTGTTCTGGACGAGCACGGGGCCCAAGAAGGGCTGGACGTGGACGTCGGCCCCCAGCTCCTTCAAGATGATGGTTCGGAAAACACAGCACAGGCACGGCCATCCCAGCCCCGTGTGGGGACCCCGCGGCCACCGCCCGCCGGGCGCACACGAGCGAACGGATGTCACCAGGGTCCACGCCTGCAGGTGCGGCAACGGCTCCACAGAAAGAGACACGGGGGGCGTCGATGCCCCCAGCGGAGCCAACACACGGCCGTCGACAAAGGCCCCTGCCTGGCCACCTCCCTCGGTCATTCAGACGCGGCCACCTCCAGGACCTCAGTCCTCAGGGAAGTCCGCTCTTTCCCAGGAGCGGGATAAGCCTCACGGGGAAGCGCTTTCCAGACCGGAGAGGAGCTGCCGCTCGCTGCTTGGGGCGTAACTGCACAAAACGGTCCTGCCACTAATGAGGCGTTTGAGCTCTGTGAGGCTGGCTCACTCCCGAAGGCTTCAATCGATGGAGAATGTTCCATCCCTTGCCTGGCATATTAACAGATCTCCGCCTGGCCTTTCCAGGGAGTTTATGACTTGGAAACGACGGTGCCACATTCACTCTGCACTCGTGAAATTAAAGCAGAGCTGTCTGGCTGGAACCGAGAGTCGGTTAGGCAGAATGGCCTGTCTCGGGGGTTTACGGGGTGACTGAGTTCTTACCCTGAACCGGCAGACTGGTCGCGGCAAAAGACAGGTAGCACCCGGGACAGAGCCACACTCAATCTGGGGGCAGCAGTGATTAAGTCGGCAGTCAAGGCAGATGGGGAAACAATCATTCACGTCTGTGGAAGTCTGGTTCACGCACGTTCAGGGGGTAAGCACAGGACGAGAGGATGCTGCCCGCGGTGACGATGACGGTGGTGAGGCTGAGGGACACGGTGACTATGATGACGGACGATGGTGAGGCTGAGGGTCACGGTGACCATGAAAATGACATCGTGGGTACTCGTGGATTTCACCGGTTGGAAGATAGGCTCCTGCGATCGCTGCGTGGAGCCCATGAAGACGTCACGGGGGCCGCCTCGCCTGTCTCGATGAAATCAGTTACGTTCGGCCGCGGCGAGACGCTCACCCAGTTTTTTAATACAAAGCAAGTCAGCAAACCGAGATGGCGTGAAAAAGAGAGGGAGAAAAGAAAGAGAGAAAGGGCTCCAGCCCCCGGGGACCCCAGTCCACCTGGGCGGGGACGGGGTGAAGGGGCCAAGAACAAATTCCCCACGCACGTCCGAAGCGCGAGATCCACGTGGGGAGGCGAGGAGACGTGGAGGTGGATGGACGCTTTGCGGCCTCCGTCCCCGGACCCCTCAACCCGGTGTCCTTGGAGCGCGGGACGGTGCACCCTCTTGTCCACAGACGCTGCCACAGAGAAGAGCCTTGAAGGACGAAGGAGCAGCCCAGAGCTTCCTGGGGGCCTGAGCGCCGGGCTGTGGGTGCCTGGCAGGGAAGGCAGGAGGCCAGGGCCGCAGACACCCGGGCCGCACGCTGTGGGCCGTGCGCTGGGCGGCCCCGCGGCTGTGGTGACACCTCCACTGGCAGGGTCACCTGGCGGGAGGCTGGGGCCGAAGACACCCGGGGAGCCCCAGCCAGCGTAGCGCGGGGCAGGCGAGGGGTGGGGGGCAGGAGCCTCGCACAGGACCGCCACGGCCGAGCGCGGGGCGGGGACCCCGTGAAGTGAGCTCTTCTGACCCTCCCCGTGGCCCCAAGAGGTGGGTCATGTGGGGTGGTTTAGCCACGTGGAAGCCGGTTTGGCTGCGGACGGCAGCACAAGGGCCCCCAGGAGCCCCTCTCTGTCGCCTTGGAGAAGGGGCGTCACCTCAGTCACCTGGGGCCCCCCGGACCGGGCGGTGTCCCCCTGCGCGCTGAGGCATAACTAATTCCCCATGTGTTTCCAAAGGTGAGTGGGGCGGCGAGGGGGTGATTCGTCAACACCCCCCTTGGTGCTTCCGGGCTCCGCCACCACCCGCAGCCCCTGCCTGTTTCCCGCTTGGAAGAGGGTCGGCCAGACCCTCCCGGCCACCGCCCTGTGCCGTCTGACCTCGGCCGGGCCCGGCCACACTAGCAGGACCACCAGAGACGTCATCCTCCGTGGCCGCGACGCCAGGACTCCCGCGTGGAACCCTCCCTTCCCGCCCTCCTGTCATTCTGTCCCTTCCTCTCCGCGTGGACTGCCCGCCTCCCGTGGCCCCTGACCTCGGCACCTGCTCAGTTAGACGCAGCGTCCACAGGGTCGAGGGAACACCCCCGTGGACTTGCCCCTTTCAGCCCCGGTCCCTGCACTTCTTCTGGAAGGTTCTGCAGGCTCCCCAGACCCAGGAACGTCCTGCCTGAATGGCCCGCCTTGGGAACACGTCCTCCACTTCGATGTTCCGTGGGAGGCGCAGCCCTGGCGTCTCTCAAACCGGCTCTGCCCGCGGCAGGTTCACCCCTCCCGGCAACGCACTTGAGCCCCTCGCCTCGCTTCCGGCGCCGCCCAGGGCTCAGCACGGCTGCAGGGCTGCACAGAACCTGCGCCCCGGACACAACTGCTGTCGCCGTCCCCTCCGCCGCAGCGCTGCTCCCTCCTGGACGGTCGCCAGAGCTTCCTCCCCTCCCCCCACCCCCCTCCCTGAGCTCCGCTGGCTGTGCCCCAGCATCTCGCAGAGTGGAAACCCAGCTTTGCCCCAGGAGCTCCTGACACTGACCCCCCTCCCCTCCCCTTCCTCCCCTCCCTCCTCCCCTCTCTTCCCCCTCCTCCTCCCCTCCCTCCCCCCTCCCCTCCCTCCTCCCCCCTCTTCCCTCTCCTCCCCTCCCTCCTCCCCTCCCCTCCCTCCTCCCCCCTCTTCCCTCTCCTCCCCTCCCTCCTCCCTTTCTTCCCCTCCCTCCTCCCTTCTCTTCCCCCTCCTCCCTTCCCTCCTCCCCTCCCTCCTCCCCTTCCTCCTCCCTTCCCTCCTCCCCTCTCTTCCTCCTCCTCCCTCCCTCCTCCCCTCCCTCCTCCCTTCCCTCCTCCCCTCCCTCCTCCCCTCTCTTCCCCCTCCTCCCCTCCCTCCTCCCCTCCCTCCTCCCCTCCCTCCTCCCTTCTCTTCCCCTCCCTTCCCTCCTCCCCTCTCTTCCCCTCCCTTCCCTCCTCCCCTCTCTTCCCCCTCATCCCTTCCCTCCTCCCCTCTCTTCCCCTCCCTTCCCTCCTCCCCTCTCTTCCCCCTCATCCCTTCCCCCCTCCCCTCTCTTCCCCCTCCCCCCCCCCCGCATCCCCCCCCTCCTCCCCTCCCTCCTCCCCTCCCTCCTCCCCTCCCTCCTCCCTTCCCTCCTCCCCTCTCTTCCCCCCCCTTCCCTCCTCCCCTCTCTTCCCCCTCATCCCTTCCCTCCTCCCCTCTCTCCCCCCTCATCCCTTCCCTCCTCCCTTCCTTCCTCCCCTCTCTTCCCCCTCCTCCTCCCCTCTCTTCCCCTCCTCCTCCCCTCCCTCTATCTTCCTTACCTCTCCCTCTGTCCTCTCTCCCCCCACTCCTTCCCTCAATCCCTCCTCCCCCTCCCTCCTCTTCTCCTCCCCTTGCTCCCTCCCACCTCCCTCTCCCTTCTCCCTCCCCCACCCCTGTAGCCTCTCAGTGTCCTGGCACCCCCTCCCCGCACCTGCTCCTGGGAGCCCCCTCCTCCCGTCTCCAGTCTCAGGGCCAACGCGCCCTTTCAATCATCCCACTGAAGAGGGAACTTCACTCGTGCTTTGTTCTCCCGAGAGCACTTTGTGCTGTCAGATGCTCCGTATAGCTTTTATCAAACGTTTGTTTGATTTATTTTCCGTGTCTTTCCCCCAGAATTTCAGGTCCTTGGGGGCGGGGATGTGGAGGTCGTCGGCTCCCGCGTTCCCACAGCTCAGAGAGGCTGGCTGGGCGACCGCGCTGCAAACAAGCCTCCTCGCTGGGAGAAGTCACTTGAACGTCACTTTGCCTTGACCTACAAGCCTCCACTCTGTGCACCTGCGGAGCGTTTTCTTCTCTCTGAAGACGCCAGTGCCTGAAACAAAACAACGCTCTGCGTCACAGACGTGTTCAGTGTCTTGCAGAGGGGCCCGGACCAGGGACACGCAAGTTGCCCAGGAGGGGCCGACGGACCACGTTTCTCCGCCGCTGAGCCCGGCCTTCGCGCCTCCAGCTCCGAGGGGATTTTAATTACCCGTTTACTCGCCCGTCAGGCAGGACCGGACGAGGACACGAGGCGACTGTCCTTCCCAACCTCTCAAAGAGCAGTCGGCTTCCCCACAGTGACACCTGTGAACGAGAGTGGAATTAGGGGACATCAATTGTGCTGAAAATTGCGACTCTGGCCTGTTAGCTTTAAAATTCACTTTGGTTCCTTGCCAGACAGGCGGTCCCGGAGCAGGCGGGGGCACGGCCTCTCCAGGACTGGCTGTCGGCACCAGGTTCCAGAGCACTGAGCCTGTCCACTGGGGCTTTACAGAGGACCCGGGCGTCTGTGGTTTCATCCAGTCTCGGTGACCACAAGAATGCCCGGACGCAAGTGGTATTTTCGTCATTCCCCGTCTGGGGTCTATCCGCGCCTGGGCCCTCTGCACACGCCCAACGCATCCCAACTGCCCGCCAGACGCTGGCTGACCCTGGCTTCTCCTGGTTCGGTCCCCAGCATCACCTGCTGGGCGTCTGCCTTGTGGGGGTGCGTGGAGCCCATGCTCTGCCCACAAAGACACAGGAAGAGAAATGAGGCACAAGCTTGCCCTCTAAGGGTTCGGAGACCAGCAGGAAGTTGCTCCCAACACCTCCAGCGGTGGGTAAGTGCAGACCCGGGCTCCAGTCCCCCACCGTGGACCTTCTGACTCAGGGCCCCTCCTGGCTGCACCTGCCAGGCCGTGTCCCAGAAGTCCGGTTGGCCTAGCCATGTGATCTCATCATCCCTCCACACTGTGATTTGTTTTGGGGGTCAAACACCTGACCCGAGGACCTCAATGCACTGCAGCCCATCGCTTCTCTCTCGAGCCCCCTCTCTCTGGGTTTGGGTGAAGAAATGTCATGTCCTGGGAACTACTGATGGGGGAAGAAACCAGGTCCTATGAAAATACTGAGCTGCTGGGTCAAACCAATCCTGAAGCTTCTGCTCTGTGTGCCTATTTCACTTATGTGAAAGGATGCATTCCTTATTGTCATTTCTTTGGGGGCTTTGGTGGCTTGGAAAGTCAAGTGCCCTTACGGGAACACCAGTAATCCTGGTCAAGTCCTTCCCTCTGTGGCCTCATCTTGGGCTGGAAATGAAATCCGCCCGGCACACCGGTACAGGGTCACAGAGAGGAGCACCAGGCACATTGCACTGGACGAGTGGAACCGGTTTTATTGACTAAAGGGTCACTTTACCACAACGGTACGTTCTTGAAACGTTTTCTGTATGTCATGTTTTTTATTGTTACTGGTTTTATTGGTTAATTAAATTTTATCAGCCCTGCCCAAAGGGAACCAACCCATTTATAATTTTCACTGCAGGTGTGTGTGAGCCGTTGGTGTCCCAGTGTGGGGGGCACGCTGGTCAGGGCTGTGCTCTGGCCTCTCTCCTGACCGACTCACCCTGCCCCGGACTACCACTCTCCTATCTTAACACACCTCTTTCAAATCCTTTAGGGGTTTTGGTTAGAATACGCTGTGTTGCGTTCACACGTGTATTTTCAGTTACAACAATCGTTTTTCTGTAAGCCTCTTCTGACCGCCTTACCTGGCAACCCTGTCCTTGAGATCTGCAGGGACGCTCTGCGTAGTCAGGACCCTCGGAGGCCACTCTGCGGCCCCGGGGAGTACGCCCCACCCTGCCGGGCCCTCAGCTTCCCTCCACGACTCAGGGGAGGGCAGGGACGCCCCGGCCACCTCTCCCTCACCCCACACAGCGTCACGACACCCACTGGGCTCCCGGGGACCCAGCAGGCGCCCCGCTCCTCCCACAGCCCACGAGCAGGGGTGCTTGAGTCACGGTCCCCACGAGCCTCCCCTCCTCCGGAGGTGGCGTTTCTCTCCCTCTCACCGTTCCTAGATTTTGCAGATCACTCTCCAGGCTTGTCACCCGCCTTCCAAACCTGTCCACAGTGGCCCCCGTTGGACAGAAGCCCCTCATTTCATCGCGGACACGTTCGCAATGAGGGCTCCCGTATCTTTACGGGCAGGAAACGCGCAGTTTCGGAGCGTGTGGAGGCAGAACGTTTGTGCCGAGGTGTTTCCAAGCGGCTGGGAAACGCTGGCAGAGACAGGCTTCGCTTCCATCACCCACTTTGGCGGAGCGCAGGGCTCTGCTGCGACTCTCCCTGCGGGGGGCCAAGGCGCAAGCCTGAAGCGTGAGTTTTGGCCCCGCGAGCTCGCCCGGCTGGCTCCTCGCCTTCTTGTCACGGCCGACGTGGGTCTTTGGGACCCTCCCACCCCAGTCCAGCCCTCTGGCCCGGGCCCCACCTCCTTTGGGGCGTCCAGTCTCTGCCTCCCTCACTTTCCAGCCTAAGGGGGAGCTAAGCCGGGGACTGGGGGCTCCGACTGGAGGTCGGAGGGGGCTGGTCTGTGCCTGACGATCCTGGGGGACCAAGTCCTCGGACACACGCAGGGAGGGAGCAGGGAAAAGCAAAGACAGGGCCAGGGTGGGCTGTCTGGAAAGACAGGGGGCCCGGCTGGAGGATCAGGTGCCTGGGGGAGAAGGGAGGCCACGGAGCCACCTGCGGTCCGTGGGAGGAGAGGCCGGTGTCCAGGAGCGGTGGGACGCCCAAAAGTCAGGAGGCCGCGTGTGCTCGTGAAGGCGACCTCCACGCCGGGACCACCGAGGCTCGTCTCCTGAGCACCCACTCCGTCCTGGTAGGGGTCCCGGCCTGCGGTTGGAGCAGGACTCCAACGCGGGGCGGGTGCCATGTGACCGTGTCCAGCAGACGCACCTGCCATGGGGTCAGAAGTCAAGCAGGGAACAGGGGAGCAAGAGAATAGCCAGGTGGCCTCTGGTGACACACAGCAGGGTCCCGACAGGTGTGGGGAAAGCCCCGCAGAGAAGGACAGGAAGTCAAAGGGACTGGAGAGCCCGTAAAGCCCTGGGTTTTATCCTGAGGCGTGGGCGGAGGGGCACCCGGCCGGGGTCCCAGGCAAGGACAGGGCTTGCCTCCAGGAGGGAGGAGGTTTGCTCCCCCGGAACCTTCTCTCGCCAAGCTCTGGGCCCGATCTCTGCACGCTGGTCTCCTGCTGGCCCTCTTGCCTGCGGTCCTGCCTCCTGGGCCCCCTCACCCCCTAGTGGCCCCCCAGTCAGGGCCAGCCCGCGGCCAGAGCTCGCGGCTCCCGGGCCCCTCTGCCTGTACCGCGACCGGTGCCGGGAAAGGCCCAGCGGCCGTCAGCTGAGCCAGGGGTTCCTCTGCACCATCTGGCCAGCCGCTGCTGGTCTCTTGGTGCCAGTACTGCGTTTCGGGGACATCGGCCACCACCGTGGCAACTGTGGCCAGTGGCCCTGAGCCCACGCGGAGGCACGTGTCTCTGTGTCCGCCCGTGGCCTCGGCGTCCAGAGGATCGACAGAACATGTGGGTTCTCCTCCCTCATCCCGTCCAGCGGGGAGCTGGAAGGAGCCCCTCAGGGTCTCAGGAGCCCTTCCTCGTCCTGATCCGTCTGTTCATTCCCTCATTGTCCCCCCACCGTGCGGCGCCCAGGACCCCCTGCTGTCCTCCTTGGACCGGCACCAGGTGGTTGTTAGAAGCGACTGCATTCACTCGCTGAGACGCTGGCCAGAAATGAAACAAAAGAACAAAGGCGACCCCGTTGAGCCCAGCCCTGCTTCTAAGCCCCTGTGCCCGGACAGCCTGGCTTCGTGTTGGGCGTCCCCACCCGGTGCCTTAGCTCTTCCTCTTGAAGGTGACCTCACGTACCACTGGCAGACCTGGCCTCCTGAATCCCCTCCGAGCCCTTCACCTGCTTGAAGACGGCCCAGGACCAGGTGGGGAGCTCCCGGGGGGCTGAGGACCCTCGGGAACCGCAGGGAAGCCAGCTGTGTGCCCACCCACCCCCACCCTGTGCCCACGCACCTTCCTCAGGCCAAGGCCCCTGGCAGACCTGATCAGAACCAGGCTGGAACCCTGGGGTCTGCCAGCGGGCCGCAGTCACATAGGCCCCGCCCTCCCCAACCCAGGTCCCGCCTGCACCCAGGCCCCACCCACACATCATCCAGCCTTCACTCCAGGCCCCGCCCACACCAAGCCCCGCCCCGCACCAGGCTCCGCCCACACAAGGCCCCGCCCACCCCACAATCAGGCCCGCCCACATCCCAAACCCGCCCGTACCCCAGGTCCTGCCTTCACTCCAGGCCCCGCCCACACATAGGCCTCGCCCCCTCAGCACAAGGCTCCGCCCACCCGCGACCAGGCCCCGCCCACGTCCAAACCCCCGCCCACACCCCGGGTCCCGCCCGCGCCCAGGCCCCACCCTCTGCATCCGTCCGCCTGGATGATCCTGATTTGTTCCCTTTGTAAGAGGCCAGGACCCTGTAAGGGAACTTTCCCTGAGTCCCGTGAGGGGCTCCAGCAGGTTACTGACCCGGAGGACAGGGGACAGGTCATCGGAGCCCCGAGTTACAGCGGTCAGCGGTCGGTCAGAGGCTTGCGGTGGGGTCTGAGCTGGGGGGCAGCCCCGCGGGCCTGGGCCTCTAACCTGCCGGGTCTGACTGGGTCTCCGGCTGGACGCTGTCAGAGCCGAGCTGGCGCCGGAGACCCGGCTGGTGGAGGGAGCCCGTCCACACACAGCTGTGTCAGAAGTGCCGTGTGTGTGGTCACCCGTGGGGCAGAGAAGTAACAGGGGACAGGGGGATTTTCCTGACAATGACCTCAGGCCCCATTTGTGACCGAGTTCAGCACTCCGGCCCTGGATCCTTCAGGCCTCTGGTAAACAAAGTGGGGGAGCCTGGGCTTCCTCCCAAAGTCAGGCGAGTCAGCCCCCGGGAGGCCCTGATGGGCAGGAGGGGGGGATTAATGATCCCCACTCTTCCCCAGCCCTGACTCCTCACTCCTCAGCGGCTCACAAAGGAAGGTCAGGGTGCCGAGAGCTCCTAAGAGGCCGTCCCTCCCAAGGTCCCTGCTGGACATACAGGCCATCCAACACAGGTTGCTGCTCCTGGACACGAGTGGGTGCAGGCCACAGGGACCCAGAGGGCGCAGGTCGGGGCTGGCCACCGACAGACCGGGCGCTCGGTCACGGGATGTGTGCCAGGAGCCATGCGAACATTAGGGATGTTGTTCAGTGCCGTTTAGCACATGTTAAGAGTCGCCGTGCAGATGCCCAGCTCACCTCGGGGTTAAAAAAAGGACCAAGAGGCTGCTCACAGCAGGGGGCCAGTGTGTCCTTACCCTTGCCGTTGTCAGTATTAATACTCATTTGCTTTCTTCCTGATTTGTTAATATTCATTCGCTTTCTCTAAACTAGTAAGTAAGACTCTGGGGGAGGTCTTGGGGCCACATGCCCGCCCCGTCCTTTGCACATGCTGAGGGTGTCTTTGCTTCTGTTCCTCCTCGACAGTCCTCACCCCTTCCCAGTGCAAGGGGTGGGGGGGTGCAGTAGCGGGGGAGGCCGGGATCTCGGGCCTCTGCACCTGTGGGATGGCCGACAGAGACGGCCGCCGCCGTCCCCCCCAGAGGGCCCCTGAGACCCCCGCCGGGGGAAGGTTACACAGAACAACACCAGGTTCTGCCCCGGGACGCCCACGTCTCCCCTCGGGGGAGTTCAGTTAGGACCTCCGAGCTTCATAAGGAGACGCTGATCTTTGATATTTTAATAAAAAGGTCTTTTGTTGATCTGTGTTCCCTGAATATTATTTCTAAGCAACGAGGTGGGTTGTCACTGGGGTCCTACCCTGTCCCAACCACTCGCCGTATTGACTCATCAGATTTTTCAACCGAGTAACTGATGAATTAATAATCCCAAATAATGGATGGTATTCTGGACTGTTGATGTGTCTCTGCGGGATAAATGAAAGACAGAGCCTAGTCGGGGAAGGAAGAGGTCTCCGGGCTCATTAATTTAGCAGTCTGAGCGGAGTCAGACTTTCAGCCTGAATAAATATCGGGAGTTTGTTCAGGCCCCCGAGGTCTTTGAAAAAGTCAGTTATTGAAAGGCTTGTGTGGAAAGCTTTTAACCTGAGCATAATTACCGTCAAGCTAACCCCCGTTTGACTTCCATTAATCCAGGGTCGGAGCAATTCTCGCGCTGTCATTAGCCCAGGTTAAGTGAGTTCGTTTTTGTTTTTTTTTTTTTTTTTTTTTTTTTTTTTTTTTTTTTTTTTTTTATAATTGTGTCCCCGCAATATCCATGCAGATAACAGCGATGTGCTGTCGGCTGGGAGCCCTTCTGCTGCAACCAGACTTTGTCCGGAGCCTGTCCGGAATCCCGGGTCGCCGGACATCCTTCGAACCTCTTCTCGGCTCAAAGACAAAGCGCTGGCAGAGAACTCCGCGTACGCAGGTGCGCAGAGGACAAGTCAGTGTGGGGGACTCTGAATAAGACGGTGACCTGCACCTGTATTGACGTCCTTGCGGTTTTGCAAGATGTTACCATCCTGACAAACTGCGACAAGGTTGCATGGGTTCTCTGCGCTGTTGCTTCTAAGTATATATCGACGTGCAGTTATTTCGATAGGAAAATTTAATTACAAAATGTTGGTTCCCATAACCTTAAGTGGGATCCTGATGGACCCAAGCATTACGAATTGCCCTCAGGATCCTCCTGAAAGCACTTTCAGCGGACCCATTGAAATACAAAGTATGTAAATAAATGCAAATAAATCCTAAGCAGAAGGATCTGCCTTGTGGTTCTCACTCTCTCACTTCCGCTTGACTGTATCCATCAGTAACTGAACAAAAGTGTCTGTTTCGGAGACGTTCCAGATGTTGCCAGGAGATACCCAGGGCACTCTTCTCTCATACACGCACAGTGTGTGTGCAGAAGCGGCCTATGACCTCTGCCTGTGCTAGAACAGTCCCCGAGAAGCACGGCCCTCAGGCCTGGCGGCCGCTGCCTACTTTGCCAAGAGCTTCCTGGGCTCGGTCGCTCACACGGTGGCTGAAGCCGCTTTGAGCCACAATGGCGGAGTTGAGAAGTGGCCACAGAGACCTCTTGGACCACAGGGCAGAAAATAGTTACTACCTGGCCCATTATAGGAAAAGCCCGCTGACCCCTGCATGAGAACATTGACTCCCCCAGGGATTTCCCAGATCTCTTACGGTTCTGGAGAGATGAGATTTTACCGCGTTTTTACCTCCTGGTGGTGCTCTGGGGAATGCAGGTGTGGGGCTGGGCTCCCCCTACCCTCTAGACACCACCTGGCTCAGGCGTGATGCCCGCCCCGGCCTTGTCTGTGCTGGCTCTGTGCCCCCTCGCCCAGGGACAGTGGTTGGGTTCTCCCAACATGAGACCTGGGTCTGAATCTGGGGCTCAGACGGGGTCCTGGTGCAGAAAGAAAGAAAGGGGAGAGAAGGGAAAGAAAACAAAACAGCCCTTTCTACTCAAAGGTAGAGAAACAAACCAAGGAAATATAAAGAAGAGTGTAAAAAAATTCTTTTTTTAATATGGCGCAAGTAAGTACATCTATATCCATAACCCCCATGCATGTAATCAAATTATATGTGATTTGAAGATTCAGACGCTCTATGATGGAATGTTTTGAAAACGTTACAGGAGGTAAAAATAAAACAAATAAACAAAGTTTACAAATAAAGGGATTGAAAAGAAATGCCTCGTAGAGGAGCGATGTTAGTCTCAGATAAATCCAAATTTAAGATACATTTACAGATGAGAGGTATACTCAGGTAATGGTGAGTGGTTTATAAAACGAGGAGATGGAACTGTTATAAACTCATATTCACTTAGTAAAACCTTCAAAATATATATACAAATATGCAAAAACCTAAAAAGGATGATAAGAAATGGTTATAGCCACTATCTTAAAAGGGGAGCTTTACACGCACTCCTTGTTTCAGCTAAACAAATAAAAGGTATTTGTGCTTCTACAGGTTTGGATAACAAAGTCGACACACTGGAGAAAACAGAGGTATGGGGGACCGATCCCATACCCAAAGCAATATAATTATACACATGCTATAAACACATATTCAATACTCTTTTCCAGTATGTATCAGACATTTGCAAATCAACACCGTAATCGACACGAGCGAAACCCTAATATTTGCACGGACATAATTTTTCTGTGGTTACTGGACAATAAACACAGTACGAGCATAGAAAAACATAGTTTTGGAAACTTAAAAATTCGTTTCTACGTAAATGCAAGGGTGATGGGAAGCAGCGTGGCCGACAGAGAGGCAGCGAGGGTCCACCTTGCGAAAGCGTGCGGCCTGAAGCTGAAACAAAACTTTGAGGGGGATTTACAGCCTTCCGTGGCTCCGTTAGCGAAAGTAGATAAATGCCCAACTCTGGGATATAGTAGAATTAAAATAAATCTAAAGGAAATAAAAGGAAATATTAAGGACAAGAGCATAAATCAATACCTTACAACGAAAAAAATCAGTTTCAACAAATGCAATGTTTTTAACTTAAGGAAAAAGAAAAAAAATTGTTAATACGACCAATAAGAAAAGAAGAAATACCCTACATTGGAAAAAGTGAACATAACTTAAAAATAGAGATATTTAGGGGCACCTGGGTGGCTCAGGCATTTAAGTGTCTGACTCTTGATTTTGGCTCAGGTCACGATCTCACAGAAGCGGGATTGAGCTCTGTGTTGCGCTCTGTGCTGACAGCCCGGAGCCTGCTTGGGATTCTCTCTCCTTCTCTTTCTGCCCCTCCCTGCTTATTCTCTCTCTCTCTCTCTCTCCAAATAAATAAGGAAACTTTAAAAACATAGAGAGATATTTAAAACTCAAAGAGAAGACTGTAAGTGACTTCAGACCAATTAAATAAATATGTTTGGCTCAAATCAGATCATCGGTTCAGATCAGAACGGAAAAATCATTAGCTCCCTCTAGTATATGCAAGTAAAGCGTGTGACAAAATTCAACAGTCACCCGTGATAACTCTTAGCAAACTTGGCATCTCAGAAAATATTATAAATATCGTATTTAAAGACAAAACTCCAGAAGCATCTCCATCGGTGTTAAGAGCAACATAAGGCCGCTGGCTGCACTGGAGAGACGGAGACCCTGGCCAAATCAATAAGACAAGAAAAGTTATATACAAGTTATAAGACTTGAAAAGGAAGCATTGGGTCACCATGTTTGCAGATAGCAAATAACAGAAAATTCTGGAGAATTTACAGAATATTACCGGAACCGAAAAAAGGTGCCGGATAAGTTTCTGCGCGCAAAATCACACCACACCAATTCCTCCGAGCCATTTGTAACAAATTAGAAATTATCACAGAAGGAAAGACACATTTGTAATATCCTCACCGAAGTAAGAGAGTGGATGGCAGGAACACCGCAGGGGATGCATTCTTCAGAAGCTGCCTCCTCGTTTCTGAGCAATTTTCTTCACCATTTTCCAACCTTCTCAGGATCATAATTATCTCACACTTAAACTACTCTTGAATATAAAGATACAAAGCAGAATGAGGTCTTTAAGACAAAACGTAAGTTAAATGTCATACGGTGCTTGCTTTGCAACACGAGCCCGAGGGGTCGTATGAAATGCCGCCTCTGTCTCTCCTGCGTGGCGTATCATTCTCGTATCGCCAACAGTACTTACGATATCCATAAAGTACCCAGGCGCAGGAAGAACACTAACAAAACATATACATGATATCTACGGAAACAATAGCACAATGTATGGCGGGTGTAGGAGAAGACCCGGACAGATGGAGAAAGAAATGTTGTTTGCAGACCAGAAATCTCAGCATCGTAAGGCTATAACATTGAAACCCAATCCCGACCTCGTTTCCTGTGGAACTTGACGATCTTATGCCCAGGTCCATGTGACACAAGTAAGGCAGACAGGACCCTTTTAAAGGTGGGTCTGGAATTCAGCGAACAGCTGTATCTTGCCGTAGAGAATCAGTCACTAAGGCGATACGAGTGGGTCGCCGTCTGTCACGCTTTCTTCTCTAAAAACAGAGGTCGGAGGCGAAAATGGCCAAGTTGTGAGTGTCTGTTTGATCTTGGTGCCCTTTCTGGGTCTTCAAACTGCTTCATGATGCAAACGGTGCTTTTAGGGAGAGGCGCTGGTCCCCCAGGGCCGATGACCTTCCCACCTTTATTTGTCAGCCTCACCCAGAGCCCGGCTCGTATCCCGCCCCACATCCGGTTCTGTTTCACTGTGACGGCACCTGCTTTTCCCAGCCTGTTGGCTCTGGGAGCCGCGTGGCTCCGTCACGGCCCCGATCGGCAGGGTTCCGTCCCTGCGCTGGGCACCCAGACCCCGGCTCCTCCTTGTGCTCCAACGGGTCCCCTCCCCCGCCCCGTTGTCTCCCTTCGGGAGACTGAGAGTGAGCAAAGCTGGCCTGGTCACTTTGCTCATGCAGAAATGAAGGGCTTGTGTTCAGCCTTTCAAAACGCAAGACAAGGAAATAAATTTACAAGCTAGAAGCCTTGAAAAGAAAGCATCGAATTCACCGTGTTTGCAGCTAATGGGTAATAGAGAATTCTGGGGGGTCTTACAGCACCAAGCTGCGTGCTCCTAAAATCTCCATGGCGATATTGATACTGACGCAGGCCGCCCAAACCTTGCCTTTGCCCGTCAGGAAGATGTGTCCCCTCCCCTCCCCCTCGAACTCTGGGGCAGAGATGAGCAGAAAACAGCAGAGACGATACTGAGTGATTTCTGAGGCCAGGGGACAAAAGGCGATACGGCGCCTGTCGGACCCGCTCGCGGCTCGCTCTGACTGGCTTAGGACCCGGGTCGCGAGTGAGGATGCCCCGCAGCCACTGCTCCCCTGAGGTCCAGCCACGCCCGGCCCCTGCCTCCAGGCCCGCGGGTGAGCCAGCCCTCGGGTGAACCCGGCCCCTGCCCACACCCAGAAGGACAGAGACAGGACGTCCCCCTGAGCCCAGACCCCAGGCAGGAGCAAAACAAACGCAATCTCAGCCCGGTTGTTCGCAAGGTGGGTTTCCACTTGATCAGTGGCTCCGGAGAGCGGTGCGGTCACCTAAACGGGGCAGAGGCCCAGCTGACCTTCCGGCCCCCGGGGAGGCCGTAAGTGAGGCCCAGCCCTCGGCACCGCAGAGCCCCCCATGGCCGTGCTGGGGCACAGACCGGGAGGCAGGAACCCCCGGACCAGCGTCTGCTTAGAGAGGCGCCTCGACCGAGCTACGCGGGAAAGCCGCAAGGACGAGGGAGGCCCTGCAGCTGGCTGGTGGGCCTCAGGAAGGAAGATCGCCTTCCCACCTTGCGCAGGGGTGGCCAGAACCTCAGGTGGGGGGAGGGCGCACAGGCGAGCACGCAGGTGGGGGCTCCCCAGGCCCACAGGAGGCTGCCATGTGCTCCCCCCGCGGCTGCCCGCCAGGACTCCCACGGGTGCCCCTCGCCAGGAAGTCCCACCACCAGGCACCCCATTATCAGCACCTTGACATGTTAATAGCTATACACGTAAGTCCTGAGGGAAAAGGCACAGGTGGCTCCTCCAGAATCTTCCAGAATCCTCCGGAATCCTGTGCTTCTTTCTTACAGGTCCGGGAAGGCTTTCTGATGACGTACATCGGCCACGCCTCGGAGCCTGGGGGTGAGGACGCCAGCCCTGAAGCGTCCCGGGGAAGAGCTTACCCGCAAGAGAGCAGGTGCCCAGGCCCTGGTGGGGGCGGGGGGGGGGGGAAGCTAAGCATGGTGCAGGAGGGGGGAGACAGAGATGAGGTGGGAAGGGGGCGGGCGGGGGCGGGCTTCCTGGGTCCTCGGGGGGCGTGACCCTAAACTGAGTAGCCAATGGACTGACACACCCGGATTCGTCTTCTGGGGCCTCAGGAGGTCCTGCCGCTTCAGGGTTTGTTCTGGGAGTGGAGGACATGGACAGTGGCCAGGAAAGGAGACTCTGGCTCTCACTGTTCCCCAGGAGAGGGCCGCCCAGCCTCGCGGGTCCGCGGCAGGGCCGGCCACGGGCAGGAGGGGCGAGGAGAGAGCGGCCCACGCCGTGCTGTTTTCTCTGCAGGAAGGTGAGCGGGGAAGGCTGATCAAGTTCAGGATCGGATGGTTTAAACAGTGTTGGGGCTCCGGGCTCTGGGGTCTGCCGTGGGCTCCAGTGGCCCTGGGCCTGGCCCTGGGGTGACTTAGGGCAAGAGAATCCGGGGCTGGGAGTCAGAAAAGGAGGTGACTGGACTCTCGGGCTCTGGATGTGTCGCTTTGCAGGGCATTGTTTGCTGTCCCCCTGGGAAGGGCAGGCTGTCTCCAGAGGGTCCTGGGAAGTCGCAGCCACACGGAGACAGGACGAGCACATCCGCCGAGAGCGGGGCGAAGTCTGGGAGCGGGAGGGAGCGCGAGGAGGGCAGGGTGGGGGTCGCAGTCTGTGCAGCAGGGAAGGCAGTGCTGGGGTCTCTGTCCCCAGTGGAGCCGCGCGGGGAGACGGCGGGGGAGGCGTGGAGAGTCTCTGCCCGGCTGCTGGACGGGCGGACAGACGCGGAGGGAGCCAGTCCGCGCCTAGCTGTGCGCGGGACCCACGGAGCAGTCCCTGGGTCGGGTGCAGCCCTGTCTGGTGTCCAGAGCCACACTCGCTCGGCCGGCGTCCCGGGGAAGGGGTTTGTCCCCTCCTGCCCCTCCTTGCTCTGTTGGGGGGACGGGACCGACTTTACCGTCGTGTCCAAGCACCCCGAAGCCTCCAAATCTCTAACCGGTTAACGTGGGACTCAGCTTAGAGCCTGACTGATTCCGGTTTCTTTGAGATTTCAACAGAACACTGACCCCGGGGAGGAGGGACCTGGCGTTTCAGGAAGGTCCACACGATGGCCCTGGAAGGTCCCTGATGCCAGTGGTCTGCCCGAGGCCGCGCGAGGGATCGTCCCCAGCGCCTCCCTGTGTCTCCCCTCTGACCCCTGCTCCACCCGGGACCGTGCAGATGGTCTACGGACACCAGCCGTCTCCCCAGGTCGCCGGCCTCCTGAATAAACACTTTCCTTTCCGACCCACACTTGTCCGCGTATCAGCTTCTGAGCGGCGAGCAGACAAGTTAGGGTTTCGGTAACAGTTTCCGTGTGAGTCCCACACACTGTGGGTGCCACGTCCTCGTGCCGTCCCCATGACTGGGGTGTGGAACGCACCCTTCCGTCGGGGCGGGAACGGTTTCCTCAGACATGATGAGCGTCTCGCTAGCCTTGGTGATTCCTTTGAGCCCACTGCTTAGCAAGCCGGGCGAGTCTCAGGACGGAATCAGCAGCAGGAGGTTGCCTTGGAACATCCCCCGAAGATTCATGGGTCCCTGACTCAGGGGCCTGGAGCCGCCTGGAGCTCCCGGGAGGCGGGATCTCACTGTGCACTTGAGGTCCTGTGCTAATTAGCCGGATGAGGCCGGTGGCCAGAGCTGAGTCACTGTCGCGGGCGCTCAGGCCCTGGGCATCCGACACTCACCCGGCAGAGGCAGAGCCACGCGGGCATTTGGGAACAGCTTCCTCACGTCCTGGGACAATTCTTTCGCGCCCGGCGGTGCCCGCTGCGTCCCCGCAGGCCCCCGCACAAGGGTGGCGGACCGACCCTGCCTCCCGCCAACTTCCAGGGGTGAACCTGTCGCCCCCAGTGTTGGGGGAGGAGGCCAGCCAGTGGAGCGCCATGGCCCCGAGCCCCGTGGAGTCAGGACTCTGTGCCGAAGGCCTCCTCTCTGCCCCTCTGGAGAGGCAGGGGTGGGCTCCCCGGCGCGTGGGGGCGGCTGAACGCCTGACCCCGACACAGACCCCGGACACAGAGCAGATGCTGTAGACGGCGTGTTGTTAGTCCCGCGTGCTCACGGCCCCAGGGGAAGAGGAGGACACCACGCAAGCCACGGGGCCACACGGGCTGCACTCGGGAACAGAGCGGACAGCCAGGGTTGGGAGGCAGGCCCTGCAGGGGCAGGAGGCTGGGGGCCCCCGTGCCCGCGGGAGGACACGTTGGCTTGTTCGAATAGCTCCGAGGGCGGGCGGGGAACCCAAGCCCTCTCCTCAGGGCCACACAGAGCCTGGTCGCGCGGTGGCTTGGCTCGGGGACTGTCCCTGGAGCAGAGTGGGCAGGGGACTGGTCGTTAGGCCGTTCCCTTCTCCCGTTTTCACCAGACGTCGGGGAAACGCCTAATTGTTGGGCCTTGACTTTAAACTTTTTCACCACAATCCCTGAGGCTGAGCGCGAGTCCCCTTAGGGACAGTCTGCCCTCGCGGAGGCTGCTGGGCGCAGTCTGAGCAGTGACAGCGTCACCTGCCCTGCGTGCGGGCTGTGGGCGCGCCTCGGGACACGTGTTCTCTCCCCCGGTCACACGCCCACCGCGAGGGGCTGCACCTGTCCCGCGCGAGATGAGGCGCTGAGGACGCGGGCGGGAAGCAGTCTCCCCAAGGTCACCTGGCCAGGGCTGCGCCCACTTCCCCCCAGGCTGCTGGGGGCGGGAGGGACTTGGGGGGCAGACAGGCTCCAGCAGAGCGGCTCGCTGGTGACCAACACTGGGCCAGCGCCCCCCCCTCCCCGTCCGGGTCTGGGAAACGGGTCAGCGGTGCCCAGCGGGGCGGCGGAAGCGAGCAGCTCCCCGCCAGCCAGGAAGCTCAGGGCCCCGAGCGCCGAGCGGTGGCCCGGAGTCACATTCCGCACGGCACGTGGAGGTCGGGGGATCGGCCAAACGCAAGAGGTGTCTCTACAAGGGGGAGGACGTCCCAGGGGGCGACCGGCTTTTCCGTGAGGCCCGACGTGATGAGGGATCCTCCACGGACGTGTGGTGATTATCACGACGCGGAGCATGAGCCCGGGGCTCCAGAAAGAACCCAGCCCGTGTGCACAATGAGAGCGTGGGTGACGGGGGGTGGTCAGAGAGGCGTGGCACCTGAGTTCCACGAGAAAGGGCAAAGCCGTGGTGCCCGGTCAGCTGCGAGAGCTGGTGCCGAGCCCCAGGCGTGCGCCCCTGCCCTCGCCGGCCTTGCCTTTGGGCGCGTAACCGCGGTGCAGGGAGCTGAGGGCTCAGAGGGCTTGGGAGTCCGTGTAACCCGCTCTTGGCCCCACGGATTGGGGACCGGGTGTGGGGTGTGGGTGAGCGAGCGCATCTGTGCAGAGGCAGCCCCACGGCCGCGCCCGCCTGCTGGCACCACGGGGGCCCCAGGGGCGGTGTCCTGTGGGCTCCTGAGTGCCTCCTGGGGGCCCGGCGCGGAGCTGGGGGCCGTGGGAAGGCCACGGAGCTCACACACGGGCGCACAATCGAGTGCACCCACTTCAAGAGATCGGTTTGGGGACTTCTGCCAAGTGTTTACACCCACGTCCCCGTCACCCTGAACGATGGCTCGGTGGCCTTCCCAGACCGCACGGGCTCCCGTGGCCCCAGCAGCCACCAACAGTAGCTCCCGCCTCAGCCGCTGAGACGGATGCCGCCACGGATACCCGCCTTTTCCTGTCCCCCACCCTGCGCGCAGACACTGGGGACCTTGCACGTTTTTCCAAATTCGAATTAAGTCACGGTGAACACGCCTGACCAAGTCCCTCCCGCTGCTCCTGCGTGGACGCCTGGCGAGGAGCGGCCGGACTGTCTGGTCAGGTGCGTGTGACCTCACGGGAAACCCCAGGCCACTTTGCGAAGAGCCTGTGCCATTTCCTTCCCGCCAGCCGTGGCCAGAGTTCCCGTCGTTCCCTATTCTTGCCGACACCCGGCCCGCTTGGTCGTTTTTGTTTCGCCCTTCAGGTCGGTGCCTACGCTTTCCTCTCGGGGTTTTCCGGGCAAACCCCAACGACCCAGACGCAGCGTCTTTCCGCGGGCTCGCTGGCCGCCGTGTGTCTTCCCCGTGTGCCTGTGTTTGTGTCCTTGTCCCCTCTTCTTCAAAGGACGCCAGCGGCATCAGAGGAGGGCCCTCATCTGACCTCAGTTACAGTTTGGAAGACTTGATCTCCACCTTTTCTGAGCTTCGGGCCTCCGCGTGCGGGTCTGGGGGACACAGCTGAACCCACAACAATGACGGAGCCCAGAGTCCTGGACGGGGGCGTCCACGGTCCACAGACACAGCACAGCCGGTCCTGGCGGGGGTCCTCGCTGTGCCCACATGTGCCGGGGACCCCGGGGGGCTGCGAGGACCCCGTGTGCAGGTGAAAGACGCACCCGCCTGCCTCACACGCGGCCCCCGTGGGCTCCCTCCTGTGAAGGTGGGCAGTTCAGGACTAGGGAGCGAAAGCGCCATCTGGGAAACCTGATTTGGGGCGGAATTGAGGGGTTTTGCCTGCCGTAATAATTCATTTCTGCCCAGGTGATTGGATCAGCTCTGAGGATAATCTAATCTGGTGAAGACATTTGTCAGCCGGCCGCTCTGCCCGCAGCCCGGCTGCGGGGTCCCCGAGGTCGGAGCCATCAAGGGGCCCCCGTCCGCCTCCTCCGTGGGGGGCCACGTGCCCGGCACGGTCTCCCGGTCCCCGAAAGCCACAGAGGAGGTGACGTGCCCCTGCCTCCTGGGGCCGGGGAGGCCAGAGTCCCCTCCTCGGGCTCCGAGCCCTGACCCTGACCTATTGCAGAGCAAAGACCCAGACTTGATTTTACATAACACAGTTAAAAATCCCACCTCTGAAACATGGTAATTGTAATCTGTCTCAGCTCTAAGTGTAATTATATTAAACTCCGATTTTTTCCTCAAATATGCATTCTAATTCAATTTTCCTTTTTTTCTCTTCTTAACTAAATCTATTAATCATTCCCTCAGTTAAATTATGCTTATTTAATCTTTGATGAGACCTTTCACTGGCAATCAGCTGTTTTAAATTAATGCCCCCAAACCTCGGGGGTCCTGGGGCTCAGCTCCCGCTCCGGAGGCTCCGGGGAAGCCCGGAGCCGGCAAGCGGCTGGGGACCCCCGCGCCCCGGGAGATGGGGAGCACGCGCGAGCCCCGGGCGCACCCCGGCCCCCTTTCCCCCGCGGGGCGGCCCCAAGAACGTGCCGTCCCCCGCCGCTGGAGAACGCAGGCTTCCGCGGGCGCCGGGGGCTTGGAGCTTCTCGCGGGCAGAACTCCCTCGTAGGGGAAGATAATTACTGCAGAATACCGGTGTTGACCTCGGTGATTTTCATTATAATATACTTAATTAGGTATAAATCCCGTAGGCTTATAGCTTTCGTGCAACCATTAAACCAAAGTGATGCATGAATTACACACAAAAATAATCAACAAAACAAGTCCATTCAGGCCCTCGGTTCGGAGACGGGCGCTGTCTGAATGTGACCGTGCGGTTCCCCGGGCCGGGTGCTGGCCTGCCTGCCGCTGGTGTCACCTCCCCCATCCTGGCTGTGACTCGGGGCACTTCATGCCACCGCCCCCGTTCCTTCACCCGAAACTTCGTGCTCGGGGCCGGTGGGCTGGGTGACCGGGTGTGGGGAGCTGTGGCAGGAAAGTCACTCACTGGTCCCCACGCAGCGCAGGCGAGGGAGGCATTGGGACACGGGGGCGGCCCGGGGGATGCAGAACAACATGGAACAGACATGGGGGGCCCCTCGGGGACCCCCCACCTCCTGCCGCCTGCAGGGGAGCTGCTGGAAGGACGGTGCAGGAATGAGCTCGCGGCCACCCCTGCCGGGTCCAATGGGACATGTCCCGTCCACTCCCTCACCGGGGACCCGGGGCCCTGGGCTCACGGGCACAGCAGCACCACTCAGTGGGACCTCGCACGCCGGGTGACCACCCAGGAAACCCCTGGGGGCAGTGACTCCAGAGAGACTCAAACGATGCCTCTGAGCCTCAGTTTCCCTGACCGTAACGTCGGGCACAATGAGCACAGTGATGGCACACAGGTCCTGGAAGCGTTCGTTCGTTCGTTCATTTGTTCCTTCATTCATTCATTCATTCATTCATTCACAAACTCACTCAAGGGCACCAAATAACCTGAATGCTGTTTTCAACCATTCACTATACAAATTCGCCAAAACAGATCTCATTATTTCAGAATCTAAGATCATTTATCTGACCGATGAGCTCGAGTCCCCTCTGGCCCCAAACATTCTGTTTCTGCGAACCACGAATTGGCAGCGCGGTCCGGAGGGGCTGGGGCCGTTCCGCGGAGAAGCGAGGGTTCCGTGTCCCACTGGAGCCGGGCTGGTGACTTTCTGCGTCTCTCCCACCTGCTTCCTGCTTCTCTCCAGGTTGTGAAGAGACTCACATCCAGCTCTCATCCATCTGTCCCCTCCGTCTTGTGTCACGTGGCCACAGGGTGTCCAGCAAGTGATCACATTGACGCTGCCGTGGGGTGAGGCCAGCGCCATGTGTGGGCACGGACCAGACTCCCCGTGCCCGCCTGTCCCTGGCCTGCCCCCGTCACCGGGTGGGTGTTCCCGGGTCATCCGGCACCGTCACTCCCTGAGGAGTGCTCGTTATAGTAACAGAACTGTTATCACACTGGGGCATCAGGAGGCCCTGGGAGGACGTCCCCTGGGCTTGGCCAGTGGGGAGAACTCAGGCAGGAGGTGACGCTACGTCTGGGGCAGGAACTTCTAATTCTCAGGGCCACCCTCCGGTTTTCCTCTTAAGGCCTTCAACTGATTGGAAGAGGCCCACCCACACCGCGAGGGTCATCTCCTCTGCCAGAGTCAGCTGACGTCAACCACATCCACACGGTTCCTTCCCAGCGACACCCGAAACAGCATTTGGTGAGGTGCCTGGGTACCTGGGCCCGGCCACGTTGACACAGAACGAAGAACCCACCGCCCACTGCTGTCGGGTGAGGCGCCCACGTACCTTACTTACATCACGCTCGCTCCAATAAGGACAACGGACACAGCCCCACTGCGCACAGCCTAAAACATGCTAACCTTCCGCAGAGGAGGAGCCGTGCCTAGTCTTGACCGTGGCATCTGCCAGTAACACAAGGACGAGCAAGTGCGGTCCTCCCACTGAGACACGAGGTCAATACATCCCGTGTGACAGGACAAGGGGCAGGGAGAGAAGGAAACACGCACACACACACAACACACACACACAATGCGTGTGCACACACGTACACAGACATACAGGACAATGCACGTATACGCATATAGACACAAGTACACACACATGCACACCCACGCACCTTGCACACATACACACTCACGTGCACACACACACTCACACGCCCTTGCACACACACACAAAATACACACCCATAGCCCCTCAGCCGGCCACAGTGCTTTGCTGGGTGGGGCCACCCAAAGCTTCATCCGTCACCGACACTGGGTCCCAGGCCCCCCACTCCCTGGTCCCGACGGACCCAGGCCTCCCCCGCGGAGGTGCTGGCGTGTCCCACGGGCGCTACCCTGAGTGCGCCGGTCGCTGCCGGACGGGAGAGCGGGGCCGTGTCCCCACGGGGAAAGGAGATGGGTCCGTCAAGTGTGTTTCCCCAGGGACCCCTGTTGCCACCTCGGACCCACGTCCCCAAACACGGAGGCAGAAAGTGCAAATGTGCAGTCTTAAGGGTTAATATCTACACGCGGCAAAATTCACGCGTGGGTATCGTTTTTAATTGCAAAAAAATACTCACCAGCCTGCGATTTTTTCAAACAATTAAAAGTGCTCTGTAATTGTGACATTCCAACACACACGGTGAAAAGCTGGTTATTTAAATATTGAGCTAATTGCTCTGTGACTTACACCGATGAGACGGCCAGGCGCTTCTCAAATGAGTGAACCTGTTCCGTAAAATCAGGAAGACCTACGTGTGGTGGCCCTGCTGTTAGGGTGTTGTCGTCTAGGGTACGAGCGCCAGCCGGGACACCACGGCCTGCCCGGAGGGGCCCTGTGGTGTGGCGCGCCCGTTCCAGGACAGGGTGACGGGGACAGGCTGTGTGTCCCAAGCCCAGAGCTGCGGGGGGAAGGAAGTGAGACCGTCCCCCCCGTCACAGCAGCAGGCGACACGACATCACCAGCACGACGGGCAGCGTGGGAACCCCTTGCCTTGGAGAGCGAGGAGCGCTTGGGACGGTGCCAGTGGGGCGCTGACCCCGGCTCGGGGCCCCCTGAGTCAGGGCTCTGCACGCCGTCCCGAGCTGTGGCGAACACGCCGAGGGAGGGCGCCACACGCGTTCTCACCCGGGCCGGACTGGCCCGTTGCCGTTTGTTGCAAAAATCTGCCGAAGTGCGGCTGTGCCTCTGCTTCTGTGCACGCTTGTGTGTGCGTGTCTGTGTGCACGTGTGTGTGTAAGTGCCTAGTGTGTGCATGTGTGTGCGTTCAGGGCGTGCCCTTAGACCACGCCATCTCAGCGGCCCCACAGCGTCTCACGTGGACACCCCACCCCCCAGACGTGGCCCTGCTCCCTCACGAACGGAGCGTCCAGGCCGCATTCCGGGCTCCTCCCAGCCTGGCCAGGCCTGCACGCACCGGCCCTGGTTCCCAGGCCTGTACCCCCGCGTGCCCCCGCCCAGCGCAAAGCAGAGCCTGACCCCGCAGGTGGCCTTGGGGCAGGGCCAGCAGCCCTGGAGCCAGGACAGGGGAACCTGGGAAGCCCCTGCTGCGCCCGAGGCCCCGGGACCCCGGGCCGTGGCCTCCATGCCCTGGACCCTGAGCTGTCCGTCCCTGAAGACAGGTGGCCCCTCCTGCTGGGTGAGCCCCTGACATGTTTCACCTCCATCCCTTCGCCCCACCCCCCACACCCCTTTCCCCTGGGCTCACTCTGCCTTCCCTTCCCTTTCCAAACCCTTCCCGTCGTCAGCAGCTCATCCGAAAAAACCCGCTTTTAAAAACTTCTCACCTCTCTACTCCCCGTGGAGCACGCAAGGACCGAGGTCACTCTTCAAGTTCGGAGTTCTGCCAGTGAAGGGGCAGCAGGTTCGGGAACCGCCTCTGCCCGCTGCGGAGAGGCGGGGGGTGGGGGGGACGCTTGGCCAGACGAGGCCGTCGGCACGGCTCACGTTGCCTGCACCAAGTTCCCACGTGCGCCCCGAGGGGCTTCGGGAAAGTCAGGGACGGAACAGGAGGCGGGACCCCGCCCCCCCCCACCCCATGGCTCGGGGACCTTGTCTGAGCCTCCCCTGCGCCCTCTCCTCCCCTGCAGGCACCCCACCTCTGCCCTTTCCAGCCCGACCTCCAAAGACTCCAAACTTCACCGGGAGCATCTCCTCAAACGGTCCCTTTTAAGCCAATCACCGTCACGTGAGCACAAATGAAATATGCCCATCTAATTTATTAACGTTCCACCCAAACTTAGACATCAAATGTTTTATTAATATTTTCTGTCATCCTTGCAAAGTGAAACCAGCCATGAAAATTACCTGCAACAGAAAGAAAAAAGGCTGCAAATGTGTTCGTTTGTGGGAGTGGCCGAGCAGCCGGCTGGGTAATTTAATCAGAGGTGACCGAGGTGAGCCCCGCACTCTCTCAGACGCAAACCCCCGGATGTTTCATTGATGTCGGTCGGCGCGGGAGGGAGGCTGAGGCACACGAGACGCAGAACGCGGACCTGCTGCCGGGCCGCAGGACCCCTCCGCACGCGGCCTTGGACACGCGTCCCAGCAGGACGCACGGACGGAGCTGGGCTGAGGCCACCAGCGCGGCCATCACACAGCCCGCTGCAGGGACCTGAGGTCCCCGCCTGCGCCCCAGGCGAGCCCAGGATGCTCCGTTCTCCTCCCCTCCGCCCACCTTCCTCCTCCCTCCCCCTCCTCCCTCCTCCTCCTTCCTCCCTACTCTCTTCCCCTTCCCTCCAGCCATCATCCTTCTCCCACCACTCCCGTCCTCCCGCTCCGCCCTCCCTAACTCATCCTCTTTTCCTCCCTCCTCCTCCTCTCCTCCTCCCCCCCTCCTTTCTCTCTCTCATTAAATTATTATTGACTTGGTTCTTGAAGACACCCGATATCATAAGCTACAGGAAACAGAATATGAAGCGTTTTGGATATTTCAACAAAAAGTAAAATGTTCACCTTGGGAGTGGATTGAGCTCCACCTGACGCTGTCACTCAGCCACGAAGCCGCGGAGCACACACGGAGTGTGGCCCACGTGGGCGCCCGGCCAGGGGCTGTGAGGACGGCACCAGGCGGGAGCGGGGACAAAGCACAAACTGTGAAGTCCGAGCCTGGGCCTTGTGGACAGCTCCACGCTGACCCACCTTCACTTGGAAGCCGTCTGGGGGGGCAGCGAGTACCAGCCGGTGGCCTGGATGCCACGGAGCCGAGCACACAGGCCTCTGCTCACGTGCCCCTGACACGGGGCCACGCCTGCAGCTCCGGGGCCCGGAAGTTCCGAGGACAGAGCTGGGCGGCCATTTCCTGAAGTCCCGCGTGGGGTTCAGCGTGCGTGTGACTCGGGCCTCTCTCCTCCTCAGCTGCACCTGCTCTGGGGAAAGCGTCAGGCCCCCACCCGCCACGGGAGGCTCTCAGGGTCCGGCGCTCCTTGGGGGTGATGCAGAGGCAACCGCCGCCCCCAAGGTCTCAGGGACGGGGAGAGGGGTGTCACCATCCCCACGGACACCCAGGGACTTCGCCTTGACGTCCAAGTGGGGGAGGGGCCTACGGGGAGAGAGGCACACGGTGAAATCTGGGGAGGGCTTGCAGGGACCGGTACCTTCTCCGCGACCCCGGGATGCTCTTGTCTCTCTCAGATCCTCCCCCCTGAGGACCCGCGAGGTCCCCAAACCCTGTCCCGGGTGGTGCACGTCCTGCGGCTGCGTTAGCCAATGACCACAACCCGGGCCCGGGACCCCGCAGACGGTCCACGCCTGCTGGGCTGAGGTCGGGGACCAGCGCCCTGCAGCGTCTCCAGGGGAAGACCCTCCCCCAGCCGCTCTCTGCTCCGCGTCCCCTGTCTTCTCCCCTCTCGCAGGGACACTTGGGCTCAGATCCGGGGCGGAAAAATCCATGACCTTATCACCTCAAGGTCCTTGTCTCCCACGGCACCTCAAAGACCCTCTGTCCCAAGAGGCCACGTGCTCAGGCTCCAGTGGTCACGCGTTCGAGGGACCAGCACTCAGCCCCCACACTTGCCGTGCCCTCGGCGGCCCCCGAGCCCACCCGTCACCCTCACTTCCCCTCTGTCCCTGCCTGGCCCCTGCACGGCCTGGCCCCAAACTCCCCGCACAGAAGGAAGGTTCTTCCCGCTGCGGTGCTGTGTGGGCTCTGGGGGTCCAGGGTGACCCCAGTTCCCACCGGCTTGGCTGTGCAGGTGGGGGGGGGGCAGGGTCCTTCTGAAGGACCCGCCGGGCAGAATCTGACTCTCACCGTCCCTGATGGGCACCATTGCTGGCCGCCCTCCAGAACGGTTTCACCCCTGAGCCCGGGCCACACAGCCCTCCGCTTCGATGGTGGTCACACCTGCACTCTGTCCTGCTGTCCCCACACTCCTGCAGTCTCTTAGCCCTCTGCTGGCTCAGTTCTGCAGGGGTCCACCCTGACCCCAGGCACGGGGAGGGAGGCTGAGAGCCGTGTCCGCACAGCCGGGCTCCCCAGAACAGCCACGGGGGGAGGGGCCCACGTGGGCTCTGCCTGCGGCCTCCTCTCGGGTTTGGGATTTGGGTCTGGCCGCTCTCGCCTCCCCAGATCCGGGGCACGTCTCTCTGCCTTCACCGCTCGGAGCTCCCAGACCCCAGAGCAGAGCCCAGAAGGTGCGACCGCACAGGTGACAAGCTGGTAAGTGACCGTCCGCTCCGGGAGGCCGACGGGGCCCTCCCGGGGTTGTGCCCTGTCCTTGTGCAGGCTGTGGTGTTCGGGGGAACCTGAGGGCAGGGCCCTGGATCTTGCTGTCTTTGCTGTGACCGCATGTGTCTCGCCCTCCACTTTCGTCAGTAAAGAGACCCGATTGCGGAGGCTGAAAACGCGCCTCTGGCTTGTCTTTCGAAGGGCCCGGAGTGACTCTGGCCGCACGACACTCAGCGTAAGGTCCGGGGCCGTGAGCACGAGCCCCTCGAGCTCCTACTGTGCGCACAGCAGACACCTTGCTCAGCCCTCTCGCCCGCGGCTGCCAGGTTCAGAGACCATAAATGGCGGTGCGGGGAACTAGGGACTTCAGACACAGCGACGGATACGTGTCCGGTGTGAACGTGCCCCCCGTGGCAATTGCAGCATTTGGGACGCGCTCGCACTGGCGAAAGGTGCCGCTTCTCTGAAATCCAGACTCGGCTGGACAGGCCTCCTCACTGGGAAGCCTCCTCTGGCCCAACAGCAAACGCTAAGTCCCGCCTCTCGGGAACGCGCGTCCTGGTCGGGGGCCCAGACGACAGCAAGGCAGCTCTTCACCGAGACTTCACTGCGCAGCGGGGGAAGGAGCCGGCAAGAGCGCGTGTGCATCTGTGTGCGCGTGTGTATGCGCTCGGTTCGCGCGCCCCAGGGGACAGACACGTGCTCCGGTCAGCGTCATGTGCAGACTCTGGAGTGTCTGCGACCGGGGACGCTTGCGGAGGTAAGCGATCCGACGACGGAAGCCCCCTGGCCGCCTGGAGAGCGGGGTCTCCCCAGGCCGGGCGATTCAGGCCACAGTCACGGGAAGGGGGCAGAGGGGCAGGAAGGGGGCGCTGGTGGCCGGCAGGTGACGCCAGTCCACACGCTGCAGCTCTCCCTGGAGGGAGCCTGCCTGGCCTCCAGCGGCCTTGGCGGCCTTAATAGAGTCGTCAGACGGCCTGCGTCTGGATTCGCCGCGGGGACGTGGTTCAGGGTCCAGAGGGAGCCCTTCCAACATTCCCGTCCCTCCAGCCGGTGCTCCGACACCTCGGGGACCCCCCTGGCCCCGCGTTCGCCCCCAAGTGCTTCACGCTGACCGTCTCTCAGGCTGCCCTGGGGCAGGAGCGCCACGTGGCACCTGTTCCTCGTCCAGAAAAAGGGGGTCGGGGCAGGCCCCCTCCCGTAAAGTCTCCGTGGGCCGAAGGAGCACATTCCCGCCAGGTTCGGCCGCTGGCCGCTGTCCTCATTCTCCCCGGAGCCGCCGCACGGACTCTGGCACCTGGACGTGTGACACGAGCTCTGGGTGACCGCCCTCCCGCGTGCGGAGTGGGGACCCGGACCAGCATCTTTAAGACACAGGACGAGCCGCGCCGTCCCTGCCACAGGCTCCCACGTTCGCTTCCGGTTCTGAAGGCTCACTCCGTGTTCCGGGCCCACCGTCCCCACCGGGGCCGCTCGCCGAATGAATCCCCGTCCTTTGCCAGATGGTAAATGTGATGCCGTGCAGAAATGCTGCTTCGCGTGTGCAACACCTAATTATTTTACGTAGGAACACGGACACCGCGGGTGCGCCTGGGGGGCTCAGTCGGGGGAGCGTCTGACTCTTGATTTGGGCTCGGGTCGTGATCTCAGAGGTCGTGGGATCGAGCTCCACGTCGGGCCCTGTGCTGAGCCTGGAGCCTGCTTTGGATTCTGTTTCTCCCTCTCTGTCTCTCTGCTCCTCCCCTGCTCTCTCTCTCTCAAAATAAATACATGGACTTGAAAACACATATGTAGAAAGCAGCGCGTACATGGCGGCCCCCCACACCAGCCTGTGCGCGGCAGAATCGGGCTCACGTCCGGGCCAGGAGGGCCCCCGGACCCGGGCAGGTGTGTCTCCACGTGGCCCCACGAGTCGGGGCCTGGTTCCCGCCTCGGCTTCCCCTCCAGTCTTCTGCTCTGCAACCCCTCCTCATTTGCATCGGGGACGGACGCCCGTGGGAAGCCATCCCTGCCCCCAGCAATCCCGTCCAGATTGGAGCCATGGCAGCGCAATCCATCATGTGTGGACCGCGGCCCGCAAGCCGGTGACGGCTGTCCACTCTCGGGGACCAGCCGGCCAAAGCCCCAGTGAGAGCAGTGATTGATTAACGAGCACACTGCGAATTACTCTCCGTAATGGTGATGAATACGGCTTGGACCTTTCTGGCAATACTGGTTGTTTATCCATTTTTAGACCCAGAAACAGCAATCAAGCTCCTTCAGCTGGCTATTAATTACCACGCCGGCCCTGCCGCGGGGGGGACGCGGGGCTTTCGTTCCAGGGGGCCCATCTGTCACGGGGAAGTGGCCTGGCGCGCGTCTGCTCTGGGCTCCTCCCTGAGGAAGGCCTTCTTCCCGTGTCTGCTCTCCGGGGTCACACGGGCCCACGCGTGGGCTCAGAGAGGGTCCGCACACGCCCCACGTACAGAAGCCCAGCGGTGGTCGTGTGGAGCAGGGGTGATGGCTCGTCGGCGTGGCGGCTTTCGGGGGCCCTCGGTCTGCTTCCTTGGAGAGCGGCCCTCTGGAACGGCAACCTTCCTCCTCGCGGGCCTGGGCCCACCTCCGGAAGCCCCTTCTCTGTGCTCCCACGGTTGTAGCAGCAGGAGCCTCAGGCTTCACAGATGACAGAAAAGGTCAGGAAAGGCAGGATCCGGGCCCCGGGCTCCCGGGTCCTTCCACAGAGCCAGGAGTGTCTCAGCCACTACTGGTGTTCCACGCGGCAGGTGCACGCACGATCCGTCTGCCACAGGCGGCCGCTTCCCGTTCCCAGAGCATCAGGGCAGACATGAGGCGGCGTGGCTAGACCTGTCCCCCGAATTGTGCAGGTTCTAAGTGCCATTGCGTGAGTCTCATTAAACCCTGTTTACAAGGAGGGAAGCTGAGTCCCAGATGGAGGAGGGCTCCCCACATCTGAGGTTTACCCTGGACACTGGGCACCTGGGGGGGCGCGGTTCTCCTATCGCTGCCGGAACAGAAATCCGTGTGGCCCCGTAGTACTCCCGATGCCTCCCCGGGCAGGCGGAGCCCACGGGCCCAGGGTCACGTCCACACGTGGTGGACGCCTGGGTGTCCGTTTAAAGAGGTGACGGGCCTGCCTGGGAAGACTCAGGGCAGCACAGACGAATACTCTGGATCACGGATGAGGCCCAGATTTGAAAAATAGAGCGACCGGTGATAACCAGCGTGTTGCGAGCCGTGCACGCGTGCCAGCCGACGACGCCGTGGTCTCCGTAAAAACCTCTGTTCCGAGCCCGTGTCGAGGCCACGGCGGGATGAGCGATAGAAGGCCTTGTCCAACTAGTTACCAATTGTTCTTCAAAAGATGTATTTCCTTCTTAGAACTTATCTCAAGGAGGAATAGGGAACATCTACTTATCGCTCAGCTCTGCTCCAGGAAAACATGATGTATGAAAATCTGGATTTACAAAGCAGATACATTTAGGGGACATTATTCATCTCATACGGAAGCCAGAAAATCTATATTTGCAGGAGAACGCACATAGGTTTTCTTCAAATGGCAGCTGTCCTGTGCATGCACATATTTATTTAAAATTCATATATTCCTTGAAGAAGAAGCAGACGAAGGGCGGACAGGAAACCTGAAGTTCCGGAGATCGATCAGGAAAGAATCGATCAATGAAACAACGGAAATTGCATCAAAATTCTCAGCGCGCCGTGCGGAGCGCAAGGAGAGTCGGAGCTGGTGGGAAGCAGGTGAGCACAGAGAAGCTGTGGACTGAGAAGGGCTTGGCAGCCGCGGGGCGACCCCGGCTACCTGCTGGTCAGGGAGGAGCTGAGGCTGAGACCCCACCCCCAGTCACCCGGAGGCCCCAAGGGGGAACCTGGGCAGGTGTCCTGACTCGACTTGTCACCACTGCTTGCTGAGGACAGTCCACGGCGGGGGCGGGGGGGGGGAGCCTTTAATCTCCCTGGGGGTCCGGAGGTGGGGGGCCTGGTGGGGGGGGAGCAGGGGAATCGAGGGCCGGCTTGGAGACCGACCAGGAGGCGGGAAGGTGGGTGTCGGTCTGCCTGGGACCCAGGAGGTGGAGGAGTTCCCTCGTGCCTTCACGGGGTGGCCCAGGCGGATGGAAGCGTGGCCCCGAGGGGAAGGTCCAGAGACGGCTCGGACAGGCGGGTGTCAGCCAGGTGATGGGGCAGATGTGTCTGCTGGCAGGGGGACACTCGAGTCCAGATCTTAGGGGAAAGGCTCAGCTGGGATGCAGGGGTTTCCAGATGATCAAGTGGAAACCACGAAAGTAACTCAAACAGGGATGAAGGGGGGAGGCGCTCCGGCCCCACAGGACCCCGTCCTTGCTCTCAGGTCCCCGCACAGGCTGGCCCGGCCCCTTCAGAAGACACCGTGGAGCCATCGTCCTCTGGAGTCCCGTGTGCACCTGTGTTACCTGCGGAGACGGTTCAGTCGGGCCTCACTTGTAGGGCACCCGTGGCCACCCCGGATGGGGCACGTGGACGTGGACCCGGAGGTCCCAGCAAGGTCGCTGTCTGGGGCCCAGGGCACAGGCCGGGCCCAGCAGGGCTGGGTTTGAGGTCGCGCTTCACTTCCCTGGGATCACGCAGCGGGCACTGTTAGGGCGCTGCATTTATCTTTGTTTGTTACGTATTTTCTTTTCTCAAAGGAACATACGTAATGATTTTAGAGCCTCAGGTGGGTCGGTTGGCCAGTCCTGACCTCACTGTGAGCCCTCCGTCCCGCCGGGGGTCATGGCCGTCCACTGAAGTCACAGCCACCCTGCCCGGCCCCTACCCCTGAGTGCGGCCCCTGAGTGCTGATTTCTGCCGTGAAAATGGCTCAGTCCTGCCCCTCGTCTGCGGCAACTGTCAGGCTGCTGGTCTCGGTCCCCCGATCCTTTGTGAGTCTGCACCTTCCTCCCCTGCTTGTCATTCTCCCATGGACTCAGCTCCTCTCTGGGTGCTGGGACCCCCACCTGGGTGCTGAAACCCCTGCCTTGCGCTGGGACCCCGCACAACGGCCTCGCCGTCCCTGCCCGTGTGTGGGGTGACTCAAGTCACCTGGCAGAGAAGATGGGGTGTGTGTCCGCTCCCTTCCCGTTCACTCAGCACCTAAGGATACACGATGCACGCACAGCATTGGCTTTGGCTGGGATGCGGGAGGAGGCCCCCCAGCCGGGTAGAAGGGAGAGTGCGGGGGCCGCCACTCTGAGTCGGGTGGTCCGAGAGCCTCACGAGAAGGTGGCTTTGAGTGTCCGGACTGTTCCCAGTGCCCCAGGTTAGGGAGGAGAAGGCAGATGCCTGGGGCTCGTCCCTCCTCTGGCTGCCTCAGATGCCCCCACGAGGCCTCCCCCTCTGACCCCTGGTGCTGCCGGGGCCACGTCTCCCCCACCCTCTCTTCTGTGGGTCTGCCTGCCAGAGCGTCACCCTGCGGTGAAGATCGTCCCCAACCTGTCCTCACTCCCTTGCCCTGCAGTGGATTCGCCTCACTGTCTTTCCAGCTTGTCCTGCACGGGGTTGTTTAAACGTCTCCAAACGGCCAAGATGACGTCAGATCCTGGGGGACTTCTGCCCCGGACGGGCTTCCGTCTGCTTCTCAGTCTTGTCCCGCTGCCCCCGCGTCCCCCCTGAGGCGGCTGTCCTGCTGGTGACCTCCACCCTCCTTCAGGTTCCGGGGCTTTTGCAGACATCTGGGGTCGCACTTCTCAGGGCAGATTTTAAAGGAAAAAGTGGGAAACCCGCCACGAGGATGCACGTGTGGAGGCCGGGAGGGGCGGCCGCTCCAGATGTGGGGCGGGCTCTCCAGAGGGGGCAGTGCCCATGCTGGGTGATGGACCCAGGCCTGAAGCCGGAGCCACGACTCAGGACCAGGTGCCCTGGCTCCGCCCCTGTTTCCAGCAGCACGTCCCCAGCCATCTGTGACCCTCTGTCCCCAGCGTCCCTGCTGGAGACACTCAGCCCAGATGTGAACAGGGACACCGGGGCCCTGAGAGTGTGCCGTTCACACAGTCACTTCTGACCCCTGTTACCTTAACCCACAGGCAAAACAAAAATAATTATTTCTGTATTTTATTGTTTATTGAGAGGTCAGTTTGGAGAGGACACTGTGGCACATGCACGCACAGAGACACAGACACACACACACACAACCCACGTGGACGTAGAGGCACGCACACACCCACCGTGTGCGTGCACACAGGGACACATCTGACAGGACAACAGTCGCTCACCCTGGAAGGGGCTTCGTGCCCTGGAAATGCCCCTGCACCGTCTCTACGGCGGGACAAACGCGCTTCTCCCTGTCCCTCTGGTTGAAGCGTGAGCCTAGGAACCCTTGGAACGTGCCTCCCGTGGTTTAAACCCACTTGGCTACTTCCTTGTTGGTGGACGTTAGCAGCTTTTCACCCAGCGTGTGCCAGGCTCTCACTCCGCCTGCACGCTCAGTAACTGTGTGTCGCTTCCTGTGTCCGCCTGCGAACCCGCGACTGTTCCAGAATGACTTTGCCAGTCTCCACGGACCCCCAGGTCTCTCGGTCATCCTGCTCCCCTGAAAACTCCCCAAATCTGGTTACCGCGCTTGCACACCTGTCGTCCGCTGACACCTTGTGACGGGGCGAGGACAGAGCTGCGGTGGGAAGGGGTCCCGTGGGCGGCCTTCCACGTGGCTGAGACGGTGTCACGTCCCCCACGGGAACGCCCCCTGCACCGTGTCCCCGCCCCCGCCCCCCGCGCCACGGGACCATTCTCTGCAGAGTCTTCTCAGCCCGGGGCAACCAGAGGTCCCGTCCTGGGCGAGGAGCCCCCGCGTGGGGACACCCGGGATTACGCTGCATGCTCACTCCACGCGAGGGGCCACACCCGTTCCGTGGCACCACCTCGTTCACTTTGGTCTGCGCTGCTTCCCACTTAAAAGCGTGTCCAACGTCTGTCCTGTGCGGACGTGGCAGACGTGCCCCCAGCACCGCCCAGGACTCCTTCCCCAAGACTCGCTGAGACCCATCTGCGGGCGGGCCCTTGGCTCAGGCTCCCTTCTCAGGGAGACACTGTGGCCGGAGACCCGCCCCCGGGACCCACCCCCGGGACCCGCTCTCCGTGGACCCGCCCCCAGACACATGTCCCAGGAAATGCCTTCCATGGACCCGCCCCCGGAGACACGCCCCCGGGGCACGCCTTCCATGGACCCGCCCCTGGAGACACTCCCCCCACACCCTCCATGGACACGCCCCAGAGACACGCCCCCTGGGTCACGCCCTCCATGGACACGCCCCCGGAGACACTCCCCCTGGAGACACGCCCCCCTCCCCCCCCCCCCCCCGCAATGCCCCCTGGAGACACACTTAGGGACACGCCCCAGAAACACCTCGAGGGACACGCCTCCAAAGACGCGCTGCCCCACACCCGTGTCCAGGCCTTGGGAGTCGCGAGTTGCCGGAGCTCCTCGGGGTGAGGGTCCCTCCGAGATCGGCTGTCAAGTCGACACATACTGGCCCCTGTTCCTGGCCCCGGACCCCCCAGGGAAGGCGGGAGCGCCTGGTGGTGGGGGGGGGGGGGCTGGGGGGGTTGCTGCCCTGGGATGCCTTCCACACGGTGGGAGTTTCCCCGAGTCAAGCAAGTGAAGGGGCTCCGATCTACATGTGGATCCGCTTGGCGCCCGAATGCGTGCTGTGCTCAGGGCACTCGTGAAAGACCGGGGACGAGGCTCGCTGTCCCCCAGCGCTCGGCACAGGGGCTCACGGCGCCCGGAAGGCCCCGGCCCGCAGCCGAGCCCGGGTTCTGGCCTGGCCTCACGCTCTAGGGCACACGCTGCCTGTGTGCAGAGCCCCGAGCTGACCTTCAGGGGGACCGCGGTGGGGGGGAGGGGCGGCTGACTAGACACCGGCCTGTGTCTCTGCCTTGACCCCTCCTGCCCCCTCACGAGCCCCTGCTCCCTCACCCCTGCCCGTCACCAGCCCTGATGTCCCTGAACGGAAGCCACCGCCGCCGTCCCCGGTGTCGGGTCCCTGACGTGAGCCAGAGGAAATTTTCCGGAGTCGGCTCCGATACCCGCCCCCACCCGGTGGTCTGGGGTCAGGGTAAAGGTCTCCTTCCCCAGCTGATGCCCCTCCTGCCGCATGTCTTTTCTCACGTGTGGGTTTACTGTTGCTCTGGCCTGCCAGGCGGGCGCCTGAGGATGTGGGGGGCGTTGACAAGACAATCCACCATCACCATTCCCGAGGGTGGGCGCACGGGGAGCGCAGGCTGGTCCCCGGCAGAGAGCGAGACAGGGTCCTTGGCAAGGAGGCAGGGGCTCGGCTGCGGGACACGGGCTGCCCCTGCTTGTCTGACACCGGCCCTGGGGTAGGAGGGCAGGCAGGGGGGAGGGGGGGCGGAGGAGCCTAGGGGTGAAGGGGGCGGTCAGAGGGGTGGGTTTGTCCTGATCCGTCTGCCTGCGGAAGGTGTGCTCACGGCAGACAAATCTGCGGACCCTCAGACGGGGCTCCCTCTCAGGTCAGCAAGGCCTCAAGGTCACAGCACCAGACGCAGAAGCGGGACCACGTGGTTCTTGCCACGTGGTGACGGGTGGTCTTCCCTCTGGGCTCCTGTGGGTGCCACCCCCACCCCACTACCCAGGGTGGGGTCCCGTCAGCGCCCAGGGTCTCAGCCCGCCCTGCCCCTCGCCCACTCGGCCTGACGCAGGCTGAGCACGTGTGTCCGGGGATATCCGAGGGTTGCCAGGTGGGCCAGCGGGGACAGGGCCCCGTAATCCCGGCCGCGCGGTCTGGCCACACCTGCGGAAGCCCGTGTGCTCCGAGGACCCCAAAACCACAGGCCGAAGCGGAAGCCCTCGGATGAGGGAGGGCCAGGCCCTCCGGGGGTGACCGTAGCCTGAGTGAAAAGCGTGTCCCGACGCCTGTTGAAGTGTGAGCCCATTCCGGACGTCTCCACGAGGAGCCACCGCTCGGTGTTAGGAACGCCTGGTTCAAACTCTGGTCCTGCCGTGGCCTTGCTGAGGCCCAAGGGGGGTGAAGCTCGGCTCCAGGAGGAGCCAGAGCCCAGACGTCGTCCTGAGGGTGACCGGGCAGGTGCCTGCAGAGGGCGGGTACCACGGAGCCATGTCCCCCATCAGCACTGGGATGCGTTCTGCTCCCGTACTCAGGGGACCCAGGCGCCCAGGCAAGGGACCTTCCACGGCTGCTGGGTCGCACCTGAACTGCAGGCGAGCAAGCTGGCTGCCCCTTAGTGATTCAGAACATAAAGTCTGTTCAGAGATTCACGCAGCCTCCCTCATTTGGCCCTAGTGAGACCCTCCTGCTTACGGAAGGAAAGTAGCCATCGGCGGCTGGTGCCGTTCCTCTGCCCTCCGTCGTTTCTGGGCGAGGTGCCTACGGAGCCCCACAGGGAGGGCCTTTGTGTGCCCAGTGCCACGGGGGCACCGCCTCCCACCTGCGGCCGTGGAGTGAGAGACGCTCCCTCCCTGCAAGGAAGGGAGGACAGGGAGGGACAAGCGAAAGTGTGAGAGACCCGTCCAGCCGCTCACCGATCCCGCGTGAAGACGCGGGCCGGGGTCAGCAGCCAGGTCACCAAACACTCCTTGGGGACACAATGTTCTCTACGAGTGGGCCAGAAGCTTCCCGGAGCTCCCAGGCACAGAGGGTGTAGTGGCCTCTGATATCATCTAGTACTTTCTATGGAAGACACCGGAATACATGAGAGACCAAGGAGAGACAAGAAGGTCTTTGCAAGACCCTGAGGTCCCCATGTGTCCTGCCACCGCCTGCAGACTGGCCCTGAGGTGCAGGAAGGGGAAAGCCGGACAGGGCCTCAGTGTCCCGTAGACAGACAGCCCCCCGCCTCCACCCAGGCAGCTGGCCACGACCCCGGCCGGTGGTGGGGAGGTGGCAGGCCAGCCTGGGCCCGCTCCCCAAATGGCCACGCAGACCCCAGGTGCGGCACCCCCCCCTCCCCCGTCTTCCAGCCTCAAACAACCTAGCAAGGGGGCTGCTCATTTGTGGAACCTTCTCCAGAGGAGTGTTGATTGAGTTAAAATTGGATTTCTGCTTAGATTGATTATCTAATGTGATAGAAAAATATACAGTCTGGGAGCAAATTTAGATTTTAGTGAAAAATTAAACTGTTACACCAAGTTGCCCAGTGAAGCATTAAATGCATTCTATATATAATTATATCTGCAGATTGCATGGCGATCTGGCTGTCACTCCCGCTGCCTTTCTGGAGGCACTTAGCACACGTGTGCCCAGATGGCAGATGCTGCCTCGGAAGCATCCGGAAGGGTCAGGGGCCTAATTGATTTCAGTGGTTACTTTCCTTTAACAGACAGCAGTTTTGTGGATTTGGGAGAAGAAACGCCACGACGTGCCCTCAGAAGCAGAGAGGAAGGTGGCCTGGGCATCGCAGGAGTGAACAGGAAAGAATCCACGGCTGAACCTGGGCTTTCACGGGGTCGGGGCAGCTGAGCGTGTGCCCCGGGGTCTGAAAAGCTGGGATGGAAACCACCGTGTGCCCGTGTCCTCCCCACACAAAGCCTCTGAAAGTTAAGAACTTACCATCAGCAGCAGTGTGCCCGGATTTGTCATTTTGGTCACTCGCAGAACCATCATTAAGGTTCACCGCCCCCCCCAACCCCTGCCCGGATTATAGGATCAATAGTGGAGACAAGTTAACATGACTGGATTTCTGGAAGGGCTTTTCCTTCCCCTCAGTCGTCCTAAGTGGCAGATCGTCTAGCATGTCCCCCCCAGCCGCTCTGGCTCTCCTGGCCCCGTGTCCTTCCCGTCACCCCTCACGAGCATCGTGCCCATTTCACACACTGGATTGTGTCCAACGTGTTCTTGCACAAAACAGATGGATACGTGGAGAGAGGAGTACGAGACATGATCCAGTGTGGCTTGTGATGGACAAAGCCGTGTACAGAGCACACGGTGAGGAAAGGTGGCCGTCACGGCCGTCCTCGGGGACCAGGGCCTGTCCTGACGTGGACACTGGTGCACATGAGGCTGCCCCAGCCACAGCTGCACCCAGCTGTCAGCTGCCCCGGCAAGGCCTGGACCTAACCTGTGGAATGACGTCCGCTGCTCCCACCTCCTTCCAGACAATCTGACGTGTGAGAAGTAGGCACAATTTGACATAATATAGTCTCGTGCATGGACCTCGCGCGCGCACACACACACACACACACACACACACACACATCTTTTTCAAGAGCAGGGCTATTCATTACAAGTGACAAGCCACCAACTTCAAAGGGTGGATGGAGACATCCTGCTATTGCCAGAATCATTAGTTTGCAGCTCTGGGGTTCATGCCTGTGTCTCTGAAACACTTTCCTCAGGGGATACAATGGGGAATCTGCCAGATTCTTTTCTGAAGGTTACAAGCAATTAACTACGGAAAGGACCCTTCCTCGAGATCTTTCATTAATGCTTTGGTATTGTTTCCTAGACACATCCCTACGATTGGGGCCACAGGGAGTTCAGAACTGCTGAGCGGTGCTTAAAATTTTGGTGCCTCACTCTGACAACTTTCCCCAAGAGGGCGCCTGAATTTGCAAGAACCCATGAATTTGCAAGAAGCCTGTCTTTGTAAACCAAATGCTGGCATGACCGAAGCCCCCTGGATTCTCTCTCAGTGCGGGAAGGAGAAACCAGTGTGGTGTCCGGGTCTCAACCCCCACACTGGTCCGTGGCAGGACAGCAGCTGAAAACAGACTCTTGACCCAGCCCACTGTCTTCCCCACAGCCCGTCTTCTGTTCAGCTGTTTCATCCAATGTAAGCCTTGGAGACTGCATTAGTTAGGTTCTCCAGAGGAACAGCACCAGTAGGAGACAGACATGGATGGATAGATGGATGGATAGATAGATAGATAGATACGATGGGTGGGTGGATGGATGGATGGATGGATGGAAAGATAGATAGATAGATAGATAGATAGATAGATAGATAAGATGGGTGGGTGGGTGGATGGATGGATGGATGGATGGAAAGATAGATAGATAGATAGATAGATAAGATGGGTGGGTGGGTGGATGGATGGATGGATGGAAAGATAGATAGATAGATAGATAGATAGATAGATAGATAGGTAGATAGATAAAATGGGTGGGTGGGTGGATGGATGGATGGATGGATGGAAAGATAGATAGATAGATAAGATGGGTGGGTGGATGGATGGATGGATGGATGGACAGACAGACAGATAGATGATACAGATGGTTGATAGATATAAATATAGATAGACATATAAAGATATATAAAGATATTTTTATGAGAAATTGGCTTGCCCAATTATGGAGGCTTAGAAGTCCCAGAATCTTCTCTCTAGAAACTCGAGACCCAGGAGTGTCTATGGTTTAAGTCCCAGTCTGAGGGCAGAAGACTGATGTCCCAGCTCAACAGTGAGGCAGAGAGGGGTTGACTTCTCCCTTCCTTCACATTTCCACCCTCTGGAGGCCCCTGATGGATTGAATGAGCACCCCTTCCACATTGAGGAGGATGATCTACTTTACTAGTGAACCAGTTCACATACTCATCCAAAAATTACTCCCATGGACACATCCAGAAATAAGGTTTCACCAAATATCTGACACCCCTTGATGAAGTCAAGTTGACACATAAAATGGACTGTTATGGCCACCTACCTGAAAAAAAAAAATAATGATGGGAGTGATGATGGGGATGGTGATGATGGTGGTGATAATGGTGATGGCAACAGTGATGGTGGTGACGATGGTGACGATGATGGTGACGGTGGTGGTTGTACTCCGGTAATAATACTGAGCCAGCCTGTCATGTCCACGGAGAGCTTGAACTTCAGCCCTTCTCACACCACAATGAGCCCATCCCCTGTAGCACACCCCAGGTGGCCACATTCTCACAGCATGATGGCGTCCTACGCGATACTCTCCTCTGGACGGCATCCCCAGTCTCTGCCTTGTCGCTGCCAATGCTGGGGGTCCTGGCCAGCCTCCTCAGAGCAAGGTGTCATTCACTAATCATTCATTCGCTCATTGGTTCATTCATCTGTTCATCGTTCATTCATCATTCGCTCATTCATTCATCCATTCACCAGGAGGACAGGGGGGAGGCCCTGCTGCAGGTTGGCCAAGCCAGGCAGGATCAGGAATCCCTGTTCCAGGTGTGATGGGCCCACCCAGGGCCAGGTTGCTGCGTGGTGACCGCATCACATGGGCGATGCCGAGGCCCTCGAGGCCAGCCTGCCCTCAAGTCTTCCATAAAGCTGGCCATCAGAAGAGCCTCGAAGCCCTCTGGTTATGTCTGGACCGTGGCACAGGTCCCCTGCAGACCCCAAATGTGTATCAGCTGGCAGCGTCTGAGGTCTTGACCAGGAGGGGACACAGAGGGGATGGGCCCACAAACACACACGAACACAAATCCTTAGGGTCCCTCCTAAGAATGTCTCCAAGGCCCGGATGCCTCCTCCAAGTCCAGGGGCCGCTTCTAACACCGGCGTGAAGTTACCACGGCCTGTTCTGCCTCCAGGTAACAAGGCTTCTCTCCCGCACTCACCACGCCTCCCGCCAGCCTCACCAGGTAGTCCGTCCCAGGGGCCACGGCAGCCGCTAAACTTGCCAGGACTCTGATTCTGCTTCTTGGGAGAAGCTGCCTTACAGGAGACTGGCGGTGGTGTTCTGCTAAAACATACACGGGCGTCCCCACACGTCTACACTATCCGCTGGCGATACAATGAAAGGATCATAACAACAGCTGTTAGAGAAGATGGGAATTCCCAGGGTCCCTTACTTTTTTGGTAGAAACATAAACGGTGCAACACATTGGAAAAACTCCTAGATATCATTCCCCAAGGTTGCACGTTGCCTACCAGGGGACCTAATGCGGTGACTGTTGCATTTCTAGGTATTTATCCAAACTGGACTCTTGAATGTGGGCTGGGAGACGTGTATAAGAACTTCTGCACATTCTTCATAGACCCCCCCCCTTGCAAAACTTAGAAACAACTGTGCAGGTGTCTGCAAACTTCTGCAAAGGATCAGATGGGACATATTTCAGAGTTTACTTATATCGGCAAGATGGAGGCAAAGTGATTATACCCCTTAGCCCTCCACAGAAACATTGATTTTTAATAGCCACCCACGGACAAGAATGCCTTTATGGGAAACCACGAGTCCAGGGGGCGGGCTCAGCACACCAGGGAGCAAAAAACATCCCCAAATAGATGCATGAAAGAGGGGGAGAAGGCCAGTTTCACTCTTCCCAGTCCCGAGAGCCCCCCTCTGCTCGAAATTTCTCCCCCAGGGGAAGTGAGAGTCAAGTGAGCACTTAGCGGTATGCCCTCCTGGCCCAGACGGGCACGGCTGGGTGGTCTGGGGACAGACAGTAGCAGGGAAAGGGGCAGTGGCTCACAGCCACCACTGCACACGTCCCAACAACCGGCCGCAGATCTGACCACGGTGTGCATCAGGAGCCCCGCCCGCTAATTCTGCACTGCCATCCCCCACCACAGGCTGACGTGTGCCCCCCACCCCACGGCTGGGGCACGCCCTTGAACATTTCAGGGCACTTTCCTTGGGGAAATAAATGAGAGGCTCTCAGCACACATCATAAAGACCGTGCGTGACAAACCCACAGCCAGCATCATACCCAGTGGTGATAAGCTGGAAGTTTTTCCTCTAAGATCAGGAACAAGGCAGGGGGCCCATCTCTAGAACTTTTATTCAGTACTGGAAGTCCCAGCCACAACGATTAGGCAAGAAAAAAGGGTGGGGGGCATCTAAATTGGAAAGAAAGAAGTAAGATTGTCTCTTTTTTCCAGATATTATGGTCTTATGTTTTAAAAACCTTAACATCACCACGTAAATAAAAACTGTCTTTCCCACTTTCCTTCCCCATTTTGCCCATCCCCCTACTGCCCTCCCCTCTTACAACCATCGGCTTGTTCTCCATATTTATAGGTCTGATTCTGCTTTTTGTTTATTTGCTTTGTTTCTTTATTTGCTTTGCTTTTTAGATTCCACTTATGAGTGGAACCATATGGTATTTGTCAAACTAGAAAATTCAGTGTGACTACTGTAGATAATGCTACTGTAAACGCAGGGTGCATGTGTCCCTTCGAATCAGCACTCCTGTGTCCTTGGGATAAATACCTAGTAGTGAAATTGCTGGGTCGTAGGGCAGTTCTCTTTTTAATTTTTGAGGAAACTCCGCACTGTTCTCCAGAGCGGCCGCACAGGTTTGCATTCCCACCAGCAGCACAAAAGAGCTCCTCTCTCTCCGCATCCTCGCCAACGTCTGTCCTTCAGGTGTTGATTCAGTGGGGGGAGGGGCTAACCAATATGCTGTGAACCTGAAACTAGCACAAGACTGTAGGTTAACTAACTGGAATTAAAACAAAAACTTAAAAAAGAAACTGCAAAACTTTAAAAATAAGTAAATAAATGGGGAGTGAGAAGAGGAAATAACCCCGAGAGAAGTAATAACAATTTCAATAAATTTGCAAAATACAAAACGGCCACAAAATATCACAAAAATAAAACCATCTATAGTAACAACAAACTATCCAAGAAAGGAAGGAGGGGAAAATTCCGTTTATAACAGAATCAGAAAGAATGAGATACCTAGGGAGAAGGTGAGAGGCCTGATCACCGAAGACAAACGAAAATGGATGAAATAAATTGAAGAAGAATTTAAATTAATGAGAAGGTATCCCATGTTAATGGATGGGGAGAGTTAACATTGTTAAAAGTGTCGGTACTATCTAAAGCGTCTACAGATTCCATACGATCCTTAGCAAAATCCCAAAGTCATTCTTCCCATAAATAGATAAAGAAACATCCTAAAATTCATATGGAAACACAAAGGGCCCCAAACAGCCAAAACAGATCTTGCGCAAGAAGAACGAAGTTGGAGTCATCATGGTTCCTAACTTCGAGTCATATTACAAAGCTACGGTAATCAAAACAGTATGGTACTGGCATGAAAATAGACATGCAAACCAGCAGAACTGGAGACCCCAGAAACACACGGGAGCGTATGCAGTCCAGAACCTTCGACAAGGAATCCAGGAATACAAAATGGGGAAAGGAGAGTCCGGTCAACAAATGATGTTGGGGAACATGGGTTTCCACACGCAAAAGAATCAAACTGGACCCGTATTTCACTCCATCCGCATAATCCCACTCAAAATGGATTAGGGACCTAAAAGGCAGACTTGAAACCATCAAACTCCTGGAAGAAAACATTTTAAAAGGAGCTTTTGACACTGGTCATGGAGCCAAAAGACGGGCAAGCAAGGTGAAAACGGGCGAGCAGACCCCAGAGAAGCAAGAAGCTTCTGCACAGTAAAGGGAACCATCAGCAAAGCGAAAAGGAGCCCACGGGATGGGAGAAGGTATTTGCAGATCTTCTGATACATGGCTGACGTCTAAAACGTATAAGGTACTTGTACAACCCAATAGCAAAAAAATCCAGATAACCCAACTAAAAAGTGGACAAAGAACTTGAACAGACATTTCTCAGAAGACTTGCAGATAACCAAAATCCAGCATCACTCAGCGTCAGAGAGAGGCAGCTCCAAGCCACGAGGGATACCTCCTCACCCCTGTCAGAGCGGCCACGGTCAACGGCACAAGAAACAACAGGTGTTTCGAGGACGTGGAGAAAGGGGGCCGTGTCACGCTGTTGGTGGGAATGCAGGCTGGTGCAGCCGCTCCGGGAACAGCGTGGAGGGTCCTCAAGATCGACAGAACAGAACCACTGTTCGCTCCAGCAATCCCGCTCCTGGGCACACACCCAGAGGAAGCGAAATCGGGGTTTCCGAGGGGTGCGTGCACCCCCACGTTCACTGCAGCATACGCACAGCGGCCGCGGCAGGCAAGCTGGCCCGACACCCAGTTGGGGGCGGACGGACAGACGAAGAAATGCGTATACGCGCGATGGAGTGTTACTCAGGCTTTATAAAGAAGGAAATCCTGGGGCACCTGGGTGGCTCAGTCGGTTACACGTCCAACATTGGCTCAGGCCATGATCTCATGGTTCGTGAGTTCGAGCCCCGCATCACAGAGCCCACTCGGGATCCTCTCTGTCCCTCCCCCGCTCATTCTCTCTCCCTCTCAAAAATAAATAAACACCAAAAAAAGAAGAGAATTCTAACATCTGTGACGACATGGGTGGACCCGGAAGATATGATGCTCGGCAAGATAAGCCAGACACAGAAAGACAAGTACCGTATGACCTCACTCGCGTGTGGAATCGAAAACAGTCAAACCCAGAGAAGCAGAGAGGAGGGCGGTGGCTGCGGGGGCCAAGGGGAGGGGGCGTGGGGAGGTGACAGTAGGAAGATGTAAAGTTTCGGTTGTGCGAGATAGATGGATCGTGGACGGGCTCTGCAGCCCAGGGCCTCTAGCTAACAGTGATATGTTCTAACCAGACCCTAACGGTTAACAGTTGTAATAACAGTGACAGTAATAATGACAGAGGGGGCGGGGGGACCTCGGGAAGCTGACGGATATGTCTGTGGTCTCCGTGGGGAGGTGATGGTCCCCCCCGTGTGAACGCGTCCCCAGACTCGCTGAGTTGTGCGCATTAAATGTGTACAGCTTTTTACGTGTCAACCATACCTCGATAGAGTCATTTAAAAGAAGAGGAAACACACTTAAAACAAGAAGCTACGTGAGGCTTCGCCAAGCCACGAATAGCCAGCTGTCATCGCAGTGCGAAAGCAGCCACGCAAGACACCTGAGCAGGTTGGCAGGGGCGTGTTCCAATAAAACTTTATTTCACAAACGCCGCAGACAGCGGATCTGACCCTCAGGCAGTCGCGTGCCGGGCTCTGACGCAGCGGCACAGAGGGGTCGAAACAAACGCTGGTCTTGTGCGACGGGAGCGACGAACGTCGACAACGCAGCCCTAAGCGAGAAAGCGCGATCGCACGCGGCTCGTTACCGGTTTATGAAGCTGAAAGCAACACAAACCAGCAACACAGCACACGCGTCCGTATGTAGGAGCACACAGAACTGTAACGAGACACGAACGAGGGACGGAGCGGAGGAGGATGGGGCGCGGGAGGAGGTTCCCCTCAGGTGCGCGGAGGCGGTGCAGGTGGCGAGGTGGGCGGTGCTTTCGGACACAGGCGATGACCAAGGTCCCAGCGGTTGGTTTCTCAGCGGTGGGCTCGCGGGCTTACCTCACCGAAAAACCGTGGATCCTGCTCTTTGGATGTGAGCGGCGCTAAAAAGAGAGAGAAGGAAGGAAGACGTTCCCAGAAAAAAAAGAGAACGCGAAGGGACAGAGGGACGGGAGTGCGGGCCAGCTGTCGCCCTCGACAGCAGGCGGCTGGGGTGGCCCGCTTCCTCCCGCCAGATCTGAGCAGGCTTCCTGCTTTGCTCCGGATCCCTGAGCAGCCCCCTCGGGAGGCGTTCAGGGCCCTCGGGCCGGACAGAGTCTCCCGGCCTCGGAGGGAGCGGGAACTCTGGCCCGACACTGTCTAAGTGGCCTGTGCCTCAAAAGAGCCTGTCTTTTATTCATTAGAATGGGTTTTTATCGGCTAAGTGCTTTTCAAGGGTTTAAAATGTTCTGAGACTCTTCAAAAGCTGTGGGAGGAAAGCCTTTCTCATTTATCAGCCTTCCAGGGGATTGGGGGCATGGGGGTGTCAGCTCACAGATAATTCCAGCACAGCACTTTACTCTTGCCCAGCAAAGCTTCGCTCACCAGGAAGATATGTTAATACGAGTGAATTGGGGGGGCTTATGTGTCGAGTCATAAAAATGGCCATAAATAGTAACGACGGCGTTTCTTTATGTGAGGAAAACACTTTAGATTTTTCAAAACCCTGTTGTAAACATTTTCTTCCTTAATCCTGACAAGAATCCAGGGAGGGGTGAGCAGGCTTGTATCAACACAGGCGAGCTGTCTGTCGGCTGTTAGATTTTCGGGAACTCTGTGAGCTGATCGCTAAACACAGCCGTTATTAAGCATCGACGCGTGAGCTCGGAATTAAATAAATCACACTGAAAACAAAGGTAATGAAATTAAAAAAAAAAAAAGGACCCCTGCAACTCAACATCAAAACACAAACGACCCAATTAAAAACGGGCGAAGGACTTGAATAGACACGGCCCCAAAGAAGACACTTAGAAGACACATGAAAAGATGGCCGACCTCATTAGCCGGCACGGAAATGCGGATCGCAATCTCCACGACACAGCACCTGATGCACCTGGCATGGCCGTCATCCGCAAGATGGGAGAGAGCGAGTATTGATGAAGATGTGGAGACACAGGAGCATTTATTCGTTGCCGGTGGGAATGCAAAATGGCGCGACCACCGTGGAAAACAGTTCGGCGGTTCCTTAGAGAGTCAACCGGAATTACCATATGCCCTGCCACACCCACTCCTAGGCAGATTCCCAAAAGAACTGAACACGGTTTCTCAAAAACAGACTTACACACCCTGTTCAGAGCAACCAAAAGGCGGTTGCCTTAATAAAGGAATTTTAAGCAGCCATAATGCAAAGTCATCATGTCCTAATTTTTTCAGCGTGTTTTCCTGTTATCTGTGATCTCCGGGTCACGCACGTGGACTGTCTCTATCGACACCTGTTGTACCTCCACTCCGTCCTCCTGACGGTGGTTAACCTCACAAGTGCCGCACAGAGAAGCCGGAACTGGACCCGGGGAATGTCATCTGCTCAGACCCTCCTGCACCTGACTCCTGAATGTGGCAAGGTTAGCTTTAAAGAAACCTCGGAAAACCAGCTGAGGTCAAACACAGGGGGAGCAAGACCCAGCACAGATCCCTGCCCTCCAAACCCAGCAGGTGGAGGGCTGTATGGGAGGCTCTGTGCAGAGGGTCCTCATGCCCACACTCTCCCGCCCGCCCACCCGCCCAGGGCCAGCCGTTCACAGGGATGAGTTGCATGGGCGTGGTTCCGACTTCTGGGCATCTTACTGGAATTTATCCACACTTTTGGGTCCAACCACACGCGGTTGCCCGTTTGGGCCATTGCCTGGCCTTCGCAGGGGGTGTCCTCATAGTATATGTCCTCATACAGAAGTTTATACTTTCGTTTTCAAAGAAATATATGATTTCCTGGGGCGCCTGGGTGGCTCAGTCGGTTAAGTGACTGACTTCAGCCCAGGTCACAATCTCATGGTTTGTGGGTTTGAGCCCCAGGTCGGGATCTGTGCGGACAGCTCGGAGCCTGGAGCCTCCTTCCGATTCTGTGTCTCCCTCTCTCTGCCCTTCCCCCACTCATGCTCTCTGTCTCAAAAATGAAGATGAACATTAAAAAAAAAATAAAGAAATCCATGATTTCCTAATTGGGAAAGAAGCACACGTTTGTTCTGGAAAAGCCTCTTTGCCGTGCCGAGTTGTGCACAAAACAGACATAAACCAGACCTCGCTGCCCTCTGGCACGTGTTCTCGGAGGCTCCTTTTTATGACAACATACCATTTTTCTCCTAAATTCGGGATGACACTTTCTATATTGTTTACGACCAGATTTTATTGAATTGTCTTGTTCACAAAGTGTGTGAGTCACGGTTTTCCGGAGAAAAAGGAGCAACAGAAGTGTGTGTGTCAACAGAGCCTGGGTGTAGACAGCTGGCCGCCGTGCTGGTGGAGGCTGGGAGGTCCGGCACCGGGTCGGTGGTGGGTGCAGCTTAGGCCCCGTCCGAAGGCAGGAGTCGGGTGTGCCCTCTGAGGACAGGCAGGCAGAGAGCAAGTACTCTTTACTCTGCCTCTCCTTCTGTTCAGGACTCCAAACAGGGGGTGGGGTGATGCCCCGGCACTGGGGAAGACGTCTGCTTTCTCCCTTCCCCACATCTAACCCTTCCAGAAACACCCGCCGCAGACACACCCAGAAGAACGTTTAACCAGACAGCTGGGCCCCTCTTGGCCGGGTCCAACCGACGCATAAAATTAACAATGGCACAAGAAGATGATGTGTGCCTTATGGGAAGCACACACAAGCTTTAAAAAAACACTAAGTGAACTAAAAATGCCTCTACAGGTAACTTGGAAGTGTTTATGTGGAAGGCAGTTTGGGGGAGAAAGTGAGCAGAGACTCACGGTTAGGCCCCCAGTTACGGGGCCGCAGGAACAGAAGAGAGAGCTTTAGGGCACGCGCAGAAGCCCCAAAGAGCAAAACCCTAAATACAAGAGTTTAAATAGAAACGTGCACAGAAATCTAAACGGGCAGCCGTGTGGACTGCATCTGGGGTCTCTGCACCGAACGGCGGGGGTCCGCCCGCCGTGCCGGGATCGGGGGAGCGACTGAGCCGCTAGGCGAGAGCCTACGCAGATGTCGACCTCATATGGATGGGTTCAGAGCACCCGCGTTAAAATCCCCGAGGGTGCGTAGGTGAGACTTCTACGACCTTGGGGAGGGTGCAGAGGACTATTAAATAAGGAGAACCATCAATAGAAAACGGAAGGTGTTCGCATGTAGGGTCCTGGTCACATTCGGCAAACACGACAGAGTCTCAGCATCTGACACAACCGTCCATTATCTCCCCCCATTAGCGTTCCGCTGGGCGTATTTTTTTTAACACCGAGACGTTTTTATTACAAGAGAAAGCTTTATTTGCCTGTGCGGGAATATTCATACCATGCTGCAGAACAATACGTGGAAATAACCCATCGCTTGGAAATTTACCAAAACAAATTTTTTTTTTTCCCTATCAAGTCCTAATGCTTTTGAGGTCGAGACGCCGGGAGTGCGGCCCCTGTGTCCTCCGCCCCATCTGCTGATGGGAGCGAGTGACTTGGGCTATTCTGTGTGTGTTCAGAGACGGAGGGCGGAGGAAGGAGAGGAACAACGACACACAGCCGTGAGGTCGGTCATTCCGTGAGGGACCCGGCTTCCTCGCGTGCCTAGAATGTTCCCTCATTGCTTTAAAATCTCTGCCCTATCGCCCCTTCCCAGTCCTTTTTGTCTTGAAAGACTTAAATTTCAAGGAAATTGTCTACTTCTACTTTATGTTTCTCAAAAAGAATTTTTCCCAATCTCCTTAGAAATTAAGGGTTTTTTCCTTCATTGTCCAATTTCACGCATTGGATGTTTAGTTTTCTTTCCTCCTTTTCCGCACACGAGAAAAGTAATTAACTCCAGATGCCGCTCTGGTCGCCTCAACTGTACTTGGACGTACACCATTCCTTTCGTTATTTTCAAAGCACTATTTTTATTGTCAATTATCACCGTGTTTCTTTTATCTTCCAGACTCTACTCTGTGATTGCAATTTCCTTGAGTCTTGGTAGGCGAATGTTGTTGGTGTAACTTCTGTTGTTTTCTTTTCTTTCTTTTTTTTTTTTAAGTTTATTTACTTGGAGAGAGAGAGCGCAAACAGGGAAGGGGCAGAGAGAGAGGGAGAGAGGGAATCCCAAGCAGGCTCCGAGCTGTCAGCACAGAGCCCGACGTGGGGCTCCAACCCACAAACCGTGAGATCATGACCTGAGCCGAAGTCGGCCGCTCAACCGACTAAGCACCCCCCCTCACCCCCGCCCAGCCCTGTTTCAGTTGTTTTCAGTTACTGAAGTTTTCTTGGTGAATTTTCTGAAAAGCTGTTCCACGCTGGAAACGCAGGTGTGCGTGTCTGTGATTTGACCAGTACTCGCCACGCTCGTAGCGAACACTTCCCTTTACGACAGCATGTCCGTGGCCTCAGCGCCGTGGCCCCTACAGGGGCAGGTGTGCTCTGGGAGCACGTTTGGGCCAAATGGGGGCATTCCCTATCGTCACACCTGGGGAGACGCTGCTGGTAGGAGGGTGGGGGCAGAGGGGCTTCTCCACGTCCTCCGCCGCTGGTCCCCCCCCACCCCGTGTCGCTGTCACCTTGGAGAAGCCTCCACGACGCTCCCGCGGTCCTTGAAATCCTACCTCTTGGTCTGTATGATCCAACACCAAGTCTTATAATGACCACGAGCTGGGAGCGGACAGCCAGCACGTGGCGTCCTCCGTCTGGTGAACGTTCCGCCGGCCAGCCCTGCTCTCCCGCGTGGTTCGACGGACGCTGCCCGTGTTTCGTGGATGCCCGGTTGTAACCCGTCCACCTTCGCGAGTTCAACCTCTGCCGTTCTGCCCTCTTTCACCCTTTCTAACAAGCACTTCGAGTCTCTCCGAGCCTGTACGTCTCACAGTGGGGCTTAAAACGTTTGTGTTCCGGGCACAACTGCCGTTTTCTGCCCTTATGTCTTGCTATTCTTGTCTTCTCTTCTGTTTTCGGCATTTTATACGGGCAAGGGCTTTCTCTCCGTCTCCTGCAGTGGTTCTGATTGGCCACGTCATTTCATCATTTCTACGTGTGGCTGCATTAAGGTTCCAAAACCCGTTACCTAAACCCATGGTCCCACTCCCAAACTCACAAGGTAAATAGTGTTTATTGTCACTTCTGTACATAAGTTAAGGGATTTTGACTATTCACCACCCAGACCCCCTTATCCCTTTACTGTTAATTCTAATTCTAACTGACTCTGATGTTTTTTAGACTAAGCTTCTCTTTTATTATTCCTTTTCGCTTTCTTTGCATCAATTTTATGAGCACACCGACCACCGCTGCTTAGCCTTGTGTCCACACTGTGCGTATGTACCTTCGCCTTCGAGCAGATACTGGTTTCCGGTGGCTCACCTAAAGCTCAAAAATCACCCTGTGCTGGAAGGCACAGAGACAGGGACCAGACTCGCCACAAGGACTGGGGGGGGGCGAGGCCAGCCGAGTGCCACAGGGAGCCAGTGCAGGGTCTGGCCTGGGCCGCCTTGCTGGGTGAGGTCTGCCCTGAGGCTCCTGGCCTGAGCCCCTCCCCAGTCACGGCTCTGCCCTCCAAGTCATCGCCCCCTTCGTTGTCCCCTTGCACATGCGTGTGTCTTTCCTCCGGGACGCTCGCTGGGTTACGCACGCAACTAAATATTGTAAATATTCTCAGTTGCATCCCGGTCCGGGCATAGTTCTGACCCCTGGATCCCTTCCAGGGAAACTGAGGCAGGCACCCGCTAAGGAGCACACAGTGCAGCTGGTAAGTGCAGAGGCTGGGCACTGGGCTCTCGGGGCCTCGCTGGTCTGCGGCACTCGGTAGCCTTCACCCTGGGGACTCAGGGAGGACAGCTTCAGACCGTCTCCACACATTTCTTGCCCTGCCCTTGAGGAAGGGGTCCCGACTCATCTCCGCATCTGGGAGGGGGTCTCTCCAAACTTCTGTTAACGGAGGACTTGCTCATACCTCGTGATCCGAGCCCGGTGCTCACGGACGGGCACAGCCCCCTGGGCTGGGCGTCAGTTTGGTAGAGGCTGGTGGATCTGAGCAGGGTCTCCCGGCCAGGGTCCCTGGTCTGCCCGCCGTGTGCAGAGTGGGGGCTGGGGTGGGGGCAGTGGCGGCTTCTCCCGTGTTGCTACCTTTGCACCGAACCCGGGGACGGGGAGAGGGTGGCGGGCACTGGCTTCAAACCGCGGTGTCCGTTCAGTCATTGCTCCTGCGTGGTTCCCTTGGGGGCCCCCGGGAGGAGGCGAGAGGAAACCTCGGGGTCCGGGCGACTTCCACCCTGAGTCCCTCGGACACGACACCCCCCGCTGCTCCCACTGTCCTCAGAGGCCCCCCCAGATCCGCTTAAATGTCTATCCAGCGTCAGGACTAGGTGTCTACGATCCCAAAATGGCAGACACCTCACCCGGCGTCCTGTCGGTGGGGTTTGGACGTGGGGGGGCCTGGGGCATCCCCGGCCACGGAGCAGCCTGGGCTTTGGACGTGCCCCAAGCCCCCCAGCCGAGGAGCAGTACCCACATCGGGGGGTCGGGAGCGGCCTTGCTGGCAGAGTGGACAGTGACGCCCGACTCTCGCCGGGGGATGTGGCTACGCTCACCCCGGAGCACGGCCTTGACCTGACCCCGGAGGGAAGGACACCTTCTGAGGCCTGGCGGGGGGTGGTGTGCTCAGACTGTGTCTGCCCTTGAGTCCCCCTGGTTTAACGCTCTGACTGGGTCCCTCATCAGTGAACGAGCCACGTAATGAGCCACGTGACATCAGCACACGTGTTCACGTGTTTCATGCTCACGTGACAGTCCTAGACCTGCCTTCTGGAACATTCCACCTTAGCCCGCCTCCGCCGTTCGCCTGCTGTTTCACCCGCATCGTGATGCCCGGGTCCCTCCCAGGATGCACACCTGAGCACACGGCGTTTGTCCCACGGCACCTGCCACGGGGCCACGCACCCCCTCCCTACACAGAAATCCGGGCTCGGCGGTGGTTCTGCCGCCTCCTTCTCTTACGAGGTGCGATGCTCCGTCCGCTCCTGGACATTTACCTGTTTCCTTTGCCTCAGTCCCGCCACCCGCCTCCCTCCCGGCCGCGGGCACCCGCCGTCCTGCCCGAGAGCCCGGCGCACTGACCGGTCTCCCAGCTCGCCTTCCGTCCGAGACCGCAGGCTCGGATCTCCGTCCACGGGTAGACGTGCTCCCCCAGCCCCGGGGAAAACCCCTCACAGGCTCAGACCCGCCACGTCCTCGGTGTCCCTCCGGCTCCCTGGGCACGCGGTGACCCCCTGCACCTGGCCGGCTCCCCGGCACCCACCTTTCTTCAGGCCACCGTGGGTCACGGCCTCTCCTGAGCAGACGCGGTCTGCACACCGATTGCTTCTTTCCTTCGGGGTCCCCTCAAGGCGACAGGAAGTTCCACACGGACACCCACGTGGCCGCCCAGCGCCCAGCACCACGCCTGCACTCGGTGTTTTCCGGTTTAGGCTTATTAACTGTTTTATCTTTCTTTGGCTTGTTTCGTTCTGTACCGATTCTGCTTCCGCACAAGAGGAGTCTGCGTGTCTGCGTGTCTGTTTGTTCTGCGTTTGGGACTAAGACCCTCAAAAGGTCACTAGGTTCTCCTTTGGCTCTTCACTAGGTTCTCTGGGAAGGTGGGGTCCCCAGAGCTGCCCCAGGGGACACTTGGCCCCTCCTTGCCCTGCACCGACTGAATCCTGGGCCCTACCCACTCCCTGTGCCCAGCAGGGTCACGTGGTGAGGACGTGCTGGGTGAAGGCGTCACCCCCCTGCCCCGAGGGACCGTGTCATTACCATGTGCCTGGAACTGTCTTCTCTGACAGCCAGCTCCGTGACCCCCGCGTGGTGCGGCCTGAACCAGGCCAGCGAGGCCCCCACACCTTCCTACCCGACACGTGTGTCTGGGGCAGGGGTGACACCTCACAGAGCAGGGCCTCCAGCCTCCCCCTGCACCCCGAGAGGGGGGATGGGTGGGCACAGCGATCCATCCGTCCGTCCATGCCCTGGGGCGGACGTGTCCGGGTCACCGGACTGGGGCGCCCCCCGGGAGGAGCTGAGCCCTCAAGCCCCCACTGTCCCCACTCGGGGCTGGTGGTTCACAGAGGGGGAGGGCGGTGTTCTGTGGGTGAATTCAAGGGAATTAATGATAAAACACACCATTGTTTTTAAAATGGTATTTAATGCAACCTCTCATTAATGCATAGACTGTGCATAGGAAGCCACGGAATCCATTAAGTTTTAAATAAAACCTAAAGTTAAGTAAGATGAATTAATTTCTGCCTTTCTTTTTATTTTATTTTGCTACTATTCAAATGTCCTCAATTAATTATTTCAGAGGGGGAACAAAAACCTTCCCAAATAAAACGTACTGAAGATTTTCTTTGTTTCTAGAGTAATTTATCCAAAACCATTAAAATCATTGAGTTCACAATCGTTACCTCCTAATGGTTATTGAGCCTGATTCTGCCCTGTAGCAATTCAATCCGGGGGGAAATCACTTCTGCTTGGCCTTCAGTCTCACTGAATCTCAAGGTCACTGCTTGCCGGCTTCATTTTAGGACAGGAGCCATATCCAAATTGCCCCAGAGCTTAGGTTCAGAAAAGTAATGGCCTAATTAATAGAAATCATTATTAAACCACACAATTAACATCTTAGAGCAAAAGTAAACCTTAACACGAAAGTCCTTGATGTGCCACCGGATGGACTTACGCAAACCGGCCTCGCCTTCTTCCCGTGCACCTGCTACCGTGGCCCAGATGAGCGTTCGGCGTAAACTGGGAACAACCTTCGCTCTCAGAAGGCACAGTGCTGTGTAGCCCTGAAGAAGTGAGTCAGCAACTCACGAACGAAGAGAGGAGCGCAAGTGAAGGTGGGCGGACAAACAAAGCCCCGGTGCTAAAGCCACACAGCACGGGGCCCTGGTGTGGGATGTAAACTCGCCCGGGACGACAGAGCACAGCCCGGACTGCGTGCGCGGAACCCGCCCCCGCGTCGGGCTCTGTCTCACTCTCTGTCTCAAAAATAAATAAACATTAAAAAAAATTAAAAAAGAAAACTTAGGAGTCTTTCCAGAAAGTTCTCAAGGCCACTCCCCTTCTGGCACAGAGCTGCGGTTCACGGGCCCTCAGAACAGATAAACCGTGTGGCCGGATCATCGGGGATGAGGCTTCTCCCCACTTTGCCTCGCAAAGTGTCTGCTGTGCTCTGGTCCCACAGGTCGGCCCTTCACGAGAGGTCGCGGGGAGAGGGGCTCTGATTTTAGCAAATCTCCTTACCTTCCTGCTCTCGCGTGAGCCTTTCGGCGGAGCGGTGAGTCTGAGATGTTCCATTCAGAGACCCCTAGTGCATCAGAAATGTGAATGCGGTGTCGCTGGCGAGGGTGTGGCTGCTCCTTAGAACTCATTAAACGTCCTGTCCTGATCTCAGAAAGGCTGCGCGGCTTGCAAACACAGGGTCCCCGGCCAAGGACATCCAGGACGAGAGCAGAGGCCCTGGGTGGGCAGCGTTTCGGCCGAGGCGGCCTCCTGAACATCATCAGCCTCCCTCCCGAGTTCTGAACCAAGCGAAGGGGGAGGACCCCAGATGCCATTTGGAACCCGCAGAGTCGCACGTCGGCCTCGGTTCCCGGTAATTTCCGCAAGGTGTGCGTGCGGTGGGCACGCGGTGGGGCCACGTGGCCCGACTTCTCAGCCGAAGGACTCGGTGGCCTGGAGCGCGGCCCGCGCGGGTCCTGGGCCAGGTCCCGGGAGGCGGGTGAGGAGGCGAAGCCTGTCCTCTGCTCGGCAACGCGGAGCCCCTGCGGGTGGGGAGCCTCCACCCGTCCACCTGCCAGCAGCCGGCTTCCCTGGCGGGTAGTTGGGGCTCCGACGCTGGCTCCTGATGGCAAGTGAGACGTGTCCTGAGTCTTCTCCCCGAGTAAACGGCGTTTCTCGACAACAGCGGACGCGGATCCGCACAGAGGTGTGTGGGGCCCGGTGCAGACGAGGATCAGACGTCACCCAGGGCTGCGGACACGAAACACTGGGCCCCACACGCAGGAGCCGAGGCCACCGGGGCTCGTGGCGTCACACACGGGATGAGGGCCTGGCGCTCCTCGTTGACACCAGAGGTGGGGTCGGTTCCCAGCGCTGGGCGTGCTCGGTGAACGTTCTTCCGTGGCGAGAGGTCCTCCTGGGAGACGGCGGGCGGGATGCGGAGGTCATGCAATGCTCAGTGCGGTTCGACTCAGCAGGGAATTTCCTCTGGCAGCACCTTCCCGGGTGGGGGCAGGGGAAGCCGCCCCCCGCGAAAGACACCAGGCGGCCCCCTGCCCGGGGACGCGGGAAGGACACTCCTCCAGCCCCAGGCACGCTCGGCCAGCTCCGGGGCTGTGTGGGGACAGCACCCCGGCTGATACCACGCCCGCGGCGTTCAAGGCCCGCCCCCAGGAAGCCGGAGCTCACAGCCAGAAACACCCTCCATGGGAAATGGGTACCGTGCGTCCCCAGGCAAGGGGTTTTCAGCTTGGAGAAGGACACGTGGCTCCCACGCCTCTTCCCCACGGACGTGAACATGGCAGACCGACCTGCGCAGGTCAGCAGGACACGCGTGGAGTTTCTGGAGGCGGTGGGCAGCATTTCGGTCAGCTGTCCACACGTCTGCGCTCCAGGGAGCGGACCCCCCCCCCCCATTAGGGTGATGTAGTGCGTCTGCAGAAGGCTTCGTGGCTGCTGGTCACTCCGGCTTGTCTGTGGTCCTCAAGCTCCCGGCACAGGCTGGACATCAGGCTTCGGAGGGTCAGCCGCGCCTCCCTGACTGAATTCTAAACCCACCAAAAGATAGAAAAGGAATTTGCCGGTTGAGGGTCGAATCTCTGCCACTTCCGCCACAAGGCTGATTTGGGGAGAACGTGGTTCCGGGGCGCAGCACCCTCGCACATCCTGAAGTCGGCCCCCCGCCCGTCCACCCAGACCCGGACCGTGGCGGGCACCACAGACCTACGCGTGTGGCCCCTGCCCCCGGGTCGCTCTTCCTCCAGAGGCAAAGCCAAGCACGAGCCGCCGGTCACAAAGGTGGAAATGGACAGAAGAGGCTGGACCGCTTACACCTGTTTCCTTCTTCCGAGGTGCCCTGGGAGGGCCCCCTGAGTGGCACGGTGGGCGGGGTAGGGGGAGAAGGACGAGACACAGAAGGGACCTGAAAAGCGGGGTCGAGTGTCCCTCACCCCAAGTTTGGATCACAGCCGAGCCTCACGAGACGCCTGACTGCTCCAGAAACGGGCATGTTTCAGAAAGCAGACAGCGAGACTCTGGAAGCATCCGCGTGGTTGGCCACGTGGAACCCATAACCGCTCAGATGGCCAGAGCCCCCCCCCCCCCCCCCGTCCCATGCCTCAGAAAAGCACGGCCGGTCCCAATGTTAGTTTTGGGGAACTGATTGGCAGGTCCCATAGCAAGTGACGGAGGACAAAAGGACCCCTACCTGTGAGGTGCTCCCTGCTTCCTATCCACGGAAAGGGGCCACACCCATGGCACTGAGAAGCCTGGCTTGCGAAATCGTGGCTCCTGAGTTGTTCTCTAATTTCTAGGTGGCTTATTTACAAACTTCAGAGAAGGCCCTCGGAGCAGTCTGAAGAAGTGTTCGAGAGCGGCCCTGGAGACGGCACGTGCCGACCAAGACCGGGATGCAGAGGAGTGCACTGCTCGAGAGCCCGAGGCAGCTGTGGGGAGAGCACCGAGACAGGCGGTGGCAGGAACAGCTGGATCCGGGCGCAGGTGCCCCTGGCCTTCCACCGGCACCGCCCTCCCCTCACTCCACAGCCGGGGTCCTCCCTCACGACGGGGCGGAAGCCGCAGTCCCTGAAGTTACCCCTTCGGTTTGGGTGGCTGGAACCCACATGCTCTGGTAAGCCCAAACCCCCTCGGAGGGAAACTGTCCAGGGTTGAGTCCGATGCTCATCGTGGACAAGCCAGGACGGGCAGGGGCAGGGGGTCCAGAGCCGGGCCTCATCCGGCCTCGCGGAGCCCAGTCCCCCCAGCAAGCCTCCGGGGCCCTGCCCGCCAAGCCCCTCGCTGATCCGCGCGGGAGGGGCACGCTGCATCCTGGGTCCCCGGACAGGTGGGCGGGAGCGGGGGCGAGCGGGGCACTTGGCCCTTAACATTTCTCTCCCTGGTCTGGAGCCACCGGGCACAGGGGACCGCCCTGCACATTCGACGCGCACCCCACGAGGTCCCTTTCGCGCACACGAGAGAGCCAGCGACGCCGAGTGTCCTCGCACGGCACACGGACTGGGTTCTGTGTAACGTCCGCAGTCTCAGAAGCCCGGGAATTATCCGTTTCAGAGCTGCATTTGGGTATTTTCTCCAAATCTATAGCAGAGCTGTTTCAAGGGAGGGGGAGAGAGAACGAGGGAAGGAAGGGGAGGGGTGGGGACAGTTAATACACACGCTTAACACATGATGAACGAGTGGGGTTCCTTCCTACACGGTGCTGGGCTCACGGGGCAACTGTTTCCGTAGCTTTACTCAGTACAGAGGCTCACTTTCCGCACTGCCGACCTGACCGACGACGCCAGCTCGCCATCCGCGAGATCCAATCAGCAAAACTGCGGTTCCTCAGCTATGCGCGTGTGTCGTGTTTCTTAGTAAAGACAGAACCTAACACCAGGGAACCGCACCGCGAGGCTCGGGCAGGCACGACGGAAAAGGCGCCGCCACCCGTCCTGGTGCCGGTGGCTCCGTGGGCGCGTCATCCCTGCTGGGGGTCCAGTGGAACAGACTCCACGGGGCCCCGCCCTCCTGTCCCGTCTGACGGCGTCCGGGTCTGTGCTGGGACAAGGTGGTTCTCGGGAAGCCTTCCTGGGGCGACCTCCAGAGCGGGGTGTCCTCCCCCGGGCTCCTTCTCCGTCGTCCCTGTCGCCTCCCCCCCCCCCCGACACCCACCCACGTCACCCTCACTTCTTCGTGGCTTTCCCCCAGCGTTTCTCTTAATTTTCTGCTTTTGGAATCGGTTCAGCTCCTGCGTGGGACAGAAGCATATTATTTATGGCCCCCCCCCCCACGAAACCCCAACACGCAAATTCTACAAAAAGGGAAGGAGATTGTCAGAATTAACATTTCGTATGTTTTTTTTGTATTCTTTTAGAGGGACTTACAGCTACTCCATAAATTTAGACTCTGTTGGATTTGGTAAAGATATTACACGATTTAGGAACAGTTGCTTAAAGAATAGAAATGATGCCCAGTGTCTCAGTCAGCAGAAAAGTCTAATCCATCAAAGAGCAGGGAGGAAGAATGTGACGTGTAGGAAGGACTCTTAGTGCGAAACCTAATCGCCAACGTTAAGCTTTAATATATGTATATATGTTACATCACGTATAACCACATGTATTAGAAAGTCAGAAAAATATTGTTTGCTTAAAACATTAGAGAGTAACAAATAGACCTAGAAAAACGGGTGAGCAGAAAATACACAGGTTTGTGGTTTAATGAAACGGTAAACGAAGATATCATAGAGAGAATCCTGGGCACCAGAAGCCGCTGCCTGACCGGGATGTCAGAGGGGCCCCACTCCCTGCCTTCGGGGAAGGGGGGGCAGGAGTGGCCAGCACCCTTAAAACAGTAAATAAATCCATCAGAGCAAATAAAATAGGGGTTTAAAAATAAGATAGTGTCGTGAACAACTTTAACATGGTAATTTAAAAACTTAATCAGAGGGGATCCTCTAAACTACATCTTCCAAAACCATTTTTTAGACAGATTTTGACTAAGTACATAAATTTAAAACCGTTAGGAAATCTAAAAAAATGTTTTAAAGTCCACTGGCATTTCTGCCTTCCGGCCAACAAGCAAACACACACACACACACACACACACACACACACACACACACCCTCGCAAGTTCCCTCTCAAGGAACAGAAAATTTCCATTCTATACCAAGTTTTAGGAAATTAGAAAAGATGGAAATATTCTCAAGTATTTTTATGAAGCTATTATACCCTTGATATCAAAAATGGGATTTCATGGGGCGCCTGGATGGCTCAGTCGGTTGAGCATCCGACTTTGGCTCAGGTCGTGATCTTGTGGTTCGTGGGTTCAAGCCCCGCGTTGGGGTCTGTGCTGACAGCAAGGAGCCTGCTTGGGATTTTCCCTCTCTCCCCCTCTCCCTCTGCCCCTCTCTGGTGCACACTCTCTCTCTCTCTCTCAAAATAAATAAATTAAAACATTTTTTAATTTGGATTTCAGTTACACAAGAAAGAAAAACATTCCATTTACTTATGAGCATAAATTCAAAAATTCACAAATAAAATATAATCAAACCAAATGTAGGAGTGTATAAAAGTACCAGAATATTCAGAAAAGGCTTCAACCCCAAGAATATAAGAATGTTTTAGGTTGGAAGGTGTTTACACTGACTTCCTTCCTTCAGTGACAGCTTGTCAACGCTTACGTGGCTCTGGTTTCCTGGCAGCCTCCTGTGCCCCCCATGCACGACCCCCGCGCCCCCCACACCCCGGTGCCCCTCAGGCCCCCGGGCCCCCTGGGATCCCCCACCCACCCTCGCCCCCACGCCCCCCACGCCCCCCACGGCCCTCGGGCCCCCCACGCCACTCCGCGTCCCCTGGGATCCGCTGTGACCCCCCGTGCCTCCTTCTGTCGGAGCTCCAGCCACAAAGCCTGTGCTTCCGGTTTAAGGGACCAACAGGTACAGCCACTCTCTGTCCTCCTTCTGCTCAGGAGAGTATTTGATACAATTTGACCTCCTGTTGGGACTCCAGCAAAGAGCACGAGGTCTCCTGGTCGACTCGTCCCGAGCTCACTGTGGGTGCGCCATCTCACGAGAAGCGTTAGGAACGTTTTCTAAATCGAGTACAAATGAGGACCATCAGCCGAAACCACGTTTCCTAGCACTGTGCGCAAAGAGTAGCCAGTTCAGTAAGACAAGCGAGAGAGACGACGCACGGAAGGCTTAGAAAGTCACTGGACACATCTTAGCCTTCCGCCCCAGAGTTCCAGGAAAAGAATCAAAACCAACACGGCTCGTTTGCTCACGTGTCCATTCATGCACCCTTCGGAGCCCCTGCACTGGGGTGTCAGCACCCGTTCGCTCCACAGGGTTTCCCGGTGGCCTCAGTCGCGCATTCCACGCGGCCGGCACGCGATAGGTGCTCGCGAAGGCGCAGTGAGCAAATCCTCCCGACTTCAGGATGCAGATTAACAGACGAAGATCAGCAATGCCCCCACGGACCAGCCAACAGGAAATGTGACTTGAAAATAGAACCTATCTTAGAAAGGGAATCTCTACTTCTCCCGGGGACACGTCCAAAAAAGGAGCAAAGAGCTTTGCAAAAACCTTAGGGAATAAACCCAAATAAATGGTTTCGTGGAGCAGTGCCGGAAACATTGCCTTTCTTCCCAGATGAATCGACAAGTGTCCCAAATTCTGGTAAACATCCCAGTGAATTTGGGGAAGCAGATGATCACTTTACTCGGGAAAAGTCAGGGGCGAAAATACACCATCGACGGCAAAAGGACAAAGAAGACCTCGGGTTTCTTAGAACATCACCGTGCTGGTGGCAGATCACGGGCGGGTCGACCGTGGGTACGGAGCTGAGGCCTCAGGTCACCTGCTCGGAGGCCAAGTTCCTTCCACGGCAGAGCGTCGCGGCTCGGGGTCGAGGGGAAGGTGGGGGCCGTGAACTGTCCTGAGACGAGAGTTTCTGTCTGCGTGTGTGTCCGCGTGCGGGTGCGTGTGTGGTGAGTGTGTGTCCGTGTGTGTGGACCGAGAAAAGGAGCGCTCCAAGCCTCCTCCTCGCACGGCTCACAAATGCGTGATGCCGCATCAGGCCCATCGATCACGCAAACGGGCGAAGAAACACAACTGTAAGTGTAGAAAAAAGTCTAGGTGGCCATTTCGGGACCGAGGAGGGGGGGTCTCCTGGACAAAGCCCAATAAGCACGAACCACAAGGAGGATATGTGGCTGATTTGGTTTCATGACCTGCACCGCGCCCGGAGGACAAAGACGCCGTCCGCGAAGCGACAATGTCGGCTTCTGACGGGCAGCCGCCACCTGTGATGCGAAGACCAGGGACGGGTTGGCCTGAATATGAAAGGAATTCCTGGAGATCGGTAAGAAAAGACCGAGCACGCCGGGAACGTGGACGGACGAGGACCAGGCAGACCAGGGAGGCAAGCCCCGCGTGGCCAGTCACCAGGTCGGGAGACGCCCGCTCGTCACGGGGAGACGCGGGGCTGGACGGCGCCTGGCGGGGGGCCGGCTTGCAGGGCGACCGAGGCTGCCCGGGTCTGGGGCTTTGCGGGCACCTGGGCGACGCCTCCCGGAGCGAAGTCCGCCTGCACTTGCACTCAGAGCAGTAGGCGACGGCCCTCAGGGGGAGCCCCGGTGCGTCACCCCCGCACGTGAGGAGCACGGGGGACAGCGGAGACCACGCGGCGCCCCTCGCTGGGAAGCGGGACAGCGAGTCGGGTAGTTGGGGCAGCGGATGTGAGCTGAAGGGAAAGGAACGAGGTCCACATGGACCCGCCTGGCTAACATTCGAAGCAATAATCTGGAGCGATAAAGAGGAAGAAAAGAAGTCGCAGGGATTAAACCTGACAGTCTGCCGTCCACGTAAATAGCAAATGCCAGCAAAGCAGGAGATGTCCCTTCTAGCCACAGGCACACGACTTAAAATGCGTGGGGAAATGTGGGAATGGGAAACGGTCCTGCACAGCAACCGTCCCTCCGGAAAAGAGAGGGGCACTCGGGGCGGGGGGGGGGGGAAGCTTTGCCGGAGGCTGGACTGGTGCAAATACGGGAAGTATTAGCAGGAGCTTAATCTCCGTGTGTGCGCATAGGTCCCGTTAAATTGTTCTCTGAATTTTCCTGTAAGCATTAATATTGCATAATTAAAATAGTGTTTTGGAAGATTAGTATCCGATAATGAGCAAGCCCAGGGACCTAGCAAACGCACTCCGTCCCCCGCCCTCGGACGCGCGGGCACATTTACCATTCCACTAAAACGTCTCCGGCTACACGGAGAGCACTGGCCGCCCTCCTTGCTCTTATCACGCCGGGGTCCACACCACTCGTGCGTGTGTCTTCGTTCATTATTTGACCCGTCCACACAGCGGGGCAGGCGTGGGGGCTGCCCTGGGCTGGGGGGTGGCCAGCGGCTGGCGGGTCCACCTGTCCGCGTGCGGTCTGGGAGAAGCACGGGCCCCCCGTGACCTCCGGGTGCGCCTTAGGCTGAACAGAGCCACAGACCCCACACGCCGGTGCTGTTCCCACGGACGAAGCCCGGGCTGCGTCCGTACGTAAGCCGCTGCCCTGGTCCTCAGTGGTCCCTCAGAAGGGGGTCAGGACCGGCTCCGTGAGAGGTGGCGGGTCAGCTCCTCCCAATGTGTCTGAGACGTTGGAAGTGGACTCGTGTTCCAGTCTGGCTTGCGTCTGGCCAGGCGCCCGGGGGCCTGGCCTCTGCGCTCTCCCTGCCCAGGACCTCTCCCTGCCGGTCTCCCGGGCCTGGGGCGCTGGTGAGACGCAGGCACAACAGACACTGAAGCACTTTCTCTGCTCCAACCTGCATCATTTGTTTTCTGATTAGGAGCTATTTTCACAGCCGCCTAAGGTCCCGGGGGCCCTGGGCCAAGCGTTAAGTCTGTCCTGATCATGATGTCGTTGAGACATTTGAAAACACGGGCTTGGAATGTTCCCGTTCTGCGGTTCTGCACGTGAGATTTCGCCTAAAACTCTAGGCAGGCCGACGGCCTTCCTCCTGGCACCCGCTTCCCAGGAACGGCCGGTCCTTCCGAGGCCTCCCGGGAGGACTCTTTGCTGTAGACATTTTGCTTTCTGCTCAGATACACATTTATCTGTTTGTTTATGTATTTAATTGTCTATTAAAAAAGTTCGGGGTGCCTGGGTGGCGCAGTCGGTTAGGCGTCCGACTTCAGCCAGGTCACGATCTCGCGGTCCGCGAGTTCGAGCCCCGCGTCGGGCTCTGGGCTGATGGCTCAGAGACTGGAGCCTGTTTCCGATTCTGTGTCTCCCTCTCTCTCTGCCCCTCCCCCGTTCATGCTCTGTCTCTCTCTGTCCCAAAAATGAATAAACGTTGAAAAAAAATTAAAAAAAAAAAAGTTCTTTTAAGTTTATTTATTTTGAGGGATAGAGAGAGAGCAAGCAGGGGAGGGGCAGAGAGAGACAGCGAGAGAGAATCTCAGGCAGGCTCCACAATGTCAGCGCAGAGCCCGACGTGGGGCTCGAACTCACAAACCGTGAGATCGTAACCTGAGCCGAAGCCAAGAGTCAGATGCTTCACCGACTGAGCCACCCAGGCGCCTCGTGTTTGTGTTTTTAAAACCGGCTTTTCCTATAACCATTCGCGGGGAGATTCTCCTACAGTAGCAGAAGTGCTGGCCTGTGGTTTCTGCAGAACTCCCGTCCCGACCGAGGGCCCTGTGAAAACGCAGCGGGGACGCGGGACCACAGGAAAGTCATGGCGTTTGGGGTAGGATGAGCGGAGTCCCCGGATGAGAAACACGGCAGGCAGGTGACCACAGCCACTCACTCACTCCCGGTGGCGGGAGGAGGGGGGCCGGGGATCTCGTGGGCTCGGGGACGGGCTGTGGGGCCCGGCTGGAGACTGATCAGGGTGGGCACAGCTCTGCCCCTGAGCTGCGTCCTCAAGCCAGGAACGCGGACAAGCCACACAGGCGGAGAGCGCCAGCTCAGAGGAAGAGAAGCAGGGGGAAAGTAAAAAAAATGTTAAAAGTCCGCGTGGCAAATTCTCCGACCCCCCTTGGGCCCCCGGGGCCTGGTGCTCTGTGCGGCCGGGGAAACAGAAGCCACGACCACTCCAGAGAAGGGGACGCAGCTCGTGAGCACCTGGGGGGCCCCGACTCAGAGCCCGAGGCGACCGCGCGGACGGGAAGCCCGGCCACGCCAGAGGCCACATGCACGGGCTCCCGCCGGCGGCTCAGCTGGGCCCCCACCTTCCAGAAAGGGCGGATGCATCACCTGAATGTGAACAAGAAAACCTTACACGTCGTGGAGGAAACTACAGACGCTGCCTTTATGACAAAAGACGTCAGTCTGAAAAATAAAAATTGATAACAGTGAAGACATTGAAAACAAAAGTCCTGCACCGCACGGCATGCCCTGCGGACCAAGAAAACGCAGGCCTCCGTGGAGACGCTGAACGACACGAGGAAGAGACGTGGACTCGTCTCCACACGCGAAGGGGCCCGTCAGCTATGGAGCAAAAGCCGGAATCCTCAGCAGGGACCCGAGCGGGGAGGGAAGGAGACGGACGGCTCCTGCACACAGGCAGTGCTCGGCCCTGCTGTCGGGCAAGCGAATTAAAACTGTAAAAACACGCCATGTCACACCCCGGGATCAGCGCGGGGCGCAGCCTCGGGTCGGCCGGCGTCGGCAACGAGGGAGATGGGGTGCCCCGCGGACCCGCCGGCCCGGAGCAGGCGGCGATGTCGTGGAAACGCGGGGACCGTGTCCGGCTCCTGTGGGTGGAGGGACGTGTCCCGGGAGGTTGTCACCGAGAAGAGAGAAACCAGTCCGAACGTGGTTTGTGGCTCAAGGGAGGGATTCTACAGAAGCTAAAACAAACGAGCTTCAGGAACGTGTAACAATTGTTTTTACAAATTGTTTTTAATGTTTATTCATTTTTGAGAGACAGAGAGAGACAGAGCATGAGCAGGGGAGGGTCAGAGAGAGAGGGGGACACAGAACCCGAAGCAGGCTCCAGGCTCCGAGCTGTAGGCACAGAGCCCGACGCGGGGCTCGAACTCACGGACCGCGGGATCGTGACCTGAGCCGAAGTCGGACGCTTAACCGATTGAGCCTCCCGGGCGCCCCGTGACAATTTTTATAAATCTCAAATGCAGTTGAATTTCTTAAAAAGCAAAGTGTAGGATGAGATGTACAGGACAAAACCCTTTATCTGTTCTGAAAGCACACAAAACCTAACTCCTAACACCTTGCAAGGTGCCCCACGTGTCTGAAGATTCGAACCCGGGGAGGGGCGAGGAGACACGTTCACTTCCAGACAACCTTGGTCCCTGGGGGGGGGGGGGTTCCTCGAGGCGGCAGGCGGAGCACGGGGCTCTCAGGGAGACGGGCAAGGACTCAGCTGCCGTGTTCGGGTTTCTTAGGAAAATATTGAAAGCAAATATTTAAAAACTGACTACATCTGAGGAGAAGGAAATGACTGTTGGTATGTTACTTTTCTCCAGGCTTGAAACATTTCATTTCTAGAAAGGTCAGATGAGGTGCTGCTTCCGTACTAAATAGAGACCTCCTGGTGCCCCCGTCGTCACCCCAGAGGATCCCGTCATTGCCCAGCCTGACCTGGGGGCGGCAAGGCTGGCACACAGAACCGAGAGCAGATCTGGACGCTTCGTGGCTCACACTTCATCATGCGTGTGTGCACGTGTGCGAGTGCGTACGTGTGCAGGTGTGTGGGTGTGCACGCTTTGTGCACGTGAAGGTGTGTGCCCATATGAATGTGTGGACACGTGTGGGTGTGCAGATGTGTCTGAGTGTGTGCAGGTGTGCGAGTGTGCAGGCATGTACATGTGTGTGCACACGTGTGCGTGAGTGTGCAGGTGTGTGCCCGTGTGCACTCGTGTGGGTGTACAGATGTGTGTGTGTGTACGTGCAGGTGTGCCCACACGCGTATGCCTTTGTGTGTACGCGTGGGGTGTGCACATGTGTGTGCATGCGTGTGCTGCAATGATTTTTAATGTGTCAAATGGACGGGGCCCAGGGTGCCTGGTTCTGGTTAGACGTGGCTCTGGGGGGTGTCTGCGGGGCGTTGCCGGGGGGCATGAACACATGGGGGGAGCCCTGGGTCCAACAGGTCACCCCCCACGGGGGCTCATCCGGCCCCACGAGGCCTGAGCGGAGCAAACAGGCAGAGGAACAAGGACCGGAGCTCGCGCTCCCCACCTGGACCCGGGCGCCCTCGCTGGCTCCTCCCAGGCCTCGGAACCCCGCTGTCGAACCGGGGGGGGGGGGTTTGCGGTCGGCTGTCCTGGGTCCCCGGCACGCAGACAGCGGGTCCTGGGACGTGTCAGCCTCCACGATCCCGTGAGCCGATTCCTGCGATCAACAAACAAACACGTCTGCGTCTCCTATTGGCTCCGTTTCTCTGGAGGCCCCTGGCCGACACGTGTATGCGCTTGTTCCCCGTGTACGTGTGTGCGTGCATGCTCGCCCCCGGCGTGCTTGTGCCGGTGTGCAAGCACGGAGAGAGGCCCTCCTGCCGTGCACATGGTCACACGGCGCCTCCTCCGGTTGCCGTCCTGGGCGGCCGCCCCGCTGGAGCCGCCCGAACCCCAGCCGCGGTGTATGCCCCCCACACCTGCCCTCCTCCCCGCCTGCATCATTTCCGTCTGTGGCCCTACCTCGTCCCCAGCTCGCTCTGCACACTTGCTACGTTGTCTCCATCCGGGCCCCTCTGGACGAGAGCCCCAGGGTGAACGGCAAGAGCCCGTGACTCACGCCCCGGGACGGTGCTCTGGGTCGCACGTGGGTGAGTGTGCGTGCGAAGGTCAGGAGCCCCAGCACGGTCCTGCGACAGCGCCCTTGGCGGCTGAAATGTGCCTCCCTGGGGGGGCAGGCAGGTGCGTCTGCCCGTGAGCTGCCCTCCACACGGGAGCGTCACAGAGTAAAAGCCCACAGCCACCCGACGGAGCGGCTGGCGGTCAGGATGTCTGTTGACGGTGACGCCTGCTGAACTTCTCGAACCCCAAACAAACCGGTGACGTTGACGGCTGGGGCCTTCCAGCCCTGGGATGAATTAGGCCAGGGAACACACGCAACGACACCTTGACTGAGGCTGGGCCCAGACACAGAAGGGACAGGAGGCATCCAGGGGCTCCGCTGTCTCCCAGACACGTTCCCCCCACACGGGAGATCACGGAGGGACGAGGCCAAAACAGTTTTAAACGGAGTCGCCCGGGGCTCGGAGGGAACAGAGAGACAGGTGGGCGGGCGGCCTGTCCCCTCTCCCGGCCCTGCTGGGCCTCCCCGGGCCGGCCCGGCTGCCCGGGGGCTTGGAGGCCGAGGCAGGTGCAGCCCGCTTCTCCTGAGCCCGCGGACCAGACCGCGACTGTCCCAGAGGCGGACACGCGTTGACCACAGGGCTGTGTGCGTCCTCAGGCGGCTGCTGAAAACCACAGAGAGAGGCCAACAGCTTCGGGCAGAGGACTAGGGGTCCCGACCTCCAAGCCTCTGAAGCAGGGGGTCAACCCCGCGGGGCTCCCTTCATCCCACGGGGCGCCAGGGGCCCGCACAGAGTCAGAGGCCAAAGAGCCTGTGTCTTCGCTGGTCCAAGCTTCAGGGCAGGCGGGAGACGCTCCCACCTGCAGGTTTCCCGCCACACAGCCGTCCGTCTGTCCGCCCCTCCCGCGTGCCCCAGGACGCCCCCTTTGGACAAATGTGCTTCGTGCGAAATGGGCACGGTGAACACGGGAGGCTTTGTGCATTCAGTGATTTCAATATTTAATTTGCTAAATGTATGCATGGACGCTTGGGATAAAAATGTCTGGAGTTCACTGTCACCCCACGAAAAACGTGTATCGTTCAGACCACTGCCACGGACTGAATGGCGGCCTCCCCAGAATCCACGTGGTCGATCACGGCTCCCAGCAGGACGGTGCCTGGAGGTGGGGCCCCCGGAGGCGGGCGGGGCGTGAGGGCCGAGCCCCAGGAGGGGGCTCAGGGTCCGTATACAAGGGACCCTGGGGAGCGCCCTCCCCTCTGCAGCCACGTGAAGGCCCGGGGAGAGCCAGGAGGAGGGTCCGCCCGGGACACCGAGTCAGCGGCCCCCGGGCCTTGGGTTTCCGGCCTCCGGGACGGTTGGAGGTGATGAGGCTTACTTATGGCCCCCAGCCCGTGTCCCCTTAGAGCAGCAGACGCCGCCCATCACGCCACCCAGAGCTGGTGGGACCACCGTGCTCCTTGTTCCACAGTGACAACACGTGTCCACCCGCCCGCTCACCGCCCGCTCTGGGTCAGCCTTGCCCGGGTCTGTGCTGAGTGTCGAGGGAAGCTGGTTCTTATGGGCTCATGACGGCAACTGTTCCAGGAAGACTGTGGGGTGGCCAGGCATCATCCACCCGGGAGGGCTCCCTGGAGGAGGAAGCTTCGGCCTCAGTGACCAGAAGGCGAGAGGGGTGCTGATTCGGGGCAGAGGCGGGTGTGACTAGGTGCGTGGGAGCCAGGCTGGGAGTGGGGGCCCGGAGCCCAGCTCAAGGGCAGGAGAGATGGGAGAGTCAGGGGGACTCTGGGTCACGGCCGAAAGGGCAGGGTGGCCTGCTAGGACAGGACCCGAAGGGCAGCTGCTGTCTGTGGAGGGGTCCTGGCTGGAGGTGCCAGGAAAATTCTAGATTTCTGTTGTGGCCGCTTGGAGGGACGGTGGTGCCCTGAGGGCGGGCAGCATGTGGAGGGGAGGAGGAGGGAGCTTGTTTCCAGACAGGACCCTTTGGGGGCCGGATACAGGTGGCCCTGACGCAGTGGCTCCCCATTGCCTTCTGGATCCCCTTGGCCTAGCCCTGCACCCCACAGTCGCCTCCTCCCCCACACACCCCGCCTCAGGACATTTGCACGTGCCATGTTTCCTCTGTCAGGAGGCAAGCACCTGCTCAGAGGTCTGCGCTCCGACAAAAGGCTCCAGGTGCCACCTGGGAGCCCTCGAGCAGTGCCCAACCCTCACCACCACGCAGGGCCACCGTCCGTGTCTTGTCAGGTTCCCGAGAGCAGAGTCGGCCAGCGACCCGTCTGCCCGCAGGGCCGAGCAGGTGCACCGTGGCAGCTCGGCCTTTCTGGACGGGCCACGGCCACCCCGGCGTCCAGGTCCTAGCCTCGCCTCCGGGGGCTCGCGCCTAAGCTGCTTGAGAGAACCGTCGTCCAGGCACGATCGGCCCCGGGGCCTTGACCCGAGGGTGTCGTGCAGGCCCGGGGCACAGGAGGGGGTTTGGCCATCCCGCGTTGGCTCCATCCGCCTTCTCCACGCCACCCTCCTCCCCCGCCTCGGGGCCGCAGGTGAACCGCGTCCGCGTCAGGACGGCAGTGCCCAAGCCCGCCTCTCCCTCCCGGGTGTGGGTGGGCTTCCTGGGAGACGGGAAATAGAACAGAGAGTTCTCACAGAAGTTTATTTTTATAGCTCTTAAATTGATTTATATTTATCAAATATGTAACCGTCACTGAAATCTCTTTGGAGGGTTTTCAAAAATTAAAGAATCACATCTAAAAATACTGACCCTGATACTCAGTGTGCGTGGATAAGTCCCCGGTCCCAGGGACATGGGGACAAAGACGGGGCAGCGTCTGGGAGTGCTCGGCGGGCTGGGGACGCGGCCGGAGGACGTGTCTCTGTCCCCCGTCCACTCGGGCCCGAAATAGTCCCGGCGACAGGCCGCCTGTGACTGTTCCAGATGCAGCGGGGGGGGAGCCAGAGAATCTGCAGTTTGCTCGTTTGTCGGTTCGTTCGGCGCGCCCAGAACGAGCACGCGCCCAGTCGACTGTCATCCCGGGCGGCTCTCGGGCTGCCTTCGCGGACCCCGCGCGCTGCCCCGGCCACGCCGACCCCGCGTCCCCGGCCATCGCCTGTGGGGCGGGTCGTCGACTTCCCTTGGTAGTAACTCCTGAGAACAGGACGCTCCTGCACCTGCTCCGGCGGGGACCCCAGCACGGAGCCCACGGAGCACCTGCCCCCGGGGGAGGAGAGGCCGGGTCTCCCCAAGCACACACCTGTGCCCGGGCGGCCCCGGGGCTGGCCTGGCCACCCTCACGCCCCACACCCAGTGCGGGGAGACTGCCCTGCAGACCGGAGGGGACGATTCCAGTAGCGCCTCAGCCCGGGAGAAGCCACACTGTGCCCGCGGCCAGCTCTGGCCACCTGGAGACCTGCCGCGTCTCCAGGGACCCCAGGGTCCCGGCCAGGAGGAAGTAGGGACGCCACACGTCCAAATGCAGTGGCCAGCAGGTCATCTGAGGGGGACCCCCCCGTCCTTCCAGGAGGGAGAGGAGATAAGGTTCCTCGCACCCGCACCCTGTCTCCCCGGAGGTCGGAGCTCAGGGCACGGGGGGCGGGGGGGCTCCCTGTTCTACGTGGCAGGAATCCCGGGGGCCCCATGAGGAGGCCTCATCATCCCCCGTGCGTCCAGCAGAGGCCCGGCCACCAGAAGCGACTGGACGTTTGCTTAGTGAGTCCCTTCAGGGCGGTGGCCAGTGCGGGGTGTCCTAGAGGGAGGGGAGGGGCCCCCCGAGATAGGAACACCGTGTCTGTTGAAATTGATCCCAAGTCAAAGTGAGCACTTTGCGCTGGGCCAGGAGCCCTCTTTGCTGTCGATGCCGGGGCGTCTAAGTGACGCGTGTGCAGCCGAGTCCCGTCCCTGACAGACTCACATTTCCCTCCTCAGCCCCGGTGACCTCGGGCTCCACATCTGGTGTCATCCCGCGCCTCCCTCCATCCAGGGCAAACAGCAGACACCAGAGCCCCGGGAGGCCCCCCTCGGGTGGAGGCCGGAGGCCTTGGGCCCCTTGGCCCCCGCAGGAGAGACCCGCCCTGTGCAGGCAGGGGGCACACATGGCGCAGGCTGTGCACCTGCCCGGCCGCCCTGACCCTCCTCCAGCACACACACGGGGCAGAGTGACTCCAAGCTGGGGCAGGGCACACGAGCGTGGGCTGGAGGGGCCTGGACGCAGGACACGGGTCTCGACCGCTCAGCCGTATTAGGGTGAAGGTCCCGCCACTCCCTCCTGTCCTGTTCCCTCCTGTCCTGTCCCCAGCCTGTCCTGCCGCCCAGAGCCTATCCTGTCTCCCAGCCTGTCCTGTCCCCAGCCCGTCATATCCCCCAGCCTGTGCTGTCCCCAGCCTGTCTTGTCCCTTCCAATCTGTCTTGTCTCCAAGCCTGTCCTGTGCCCCCGCCAGTCCTGTCCCCAGTCTTCCTGTCCCCCAGCCAGTCCTGTCCTCCAGCCTATCCTGTCTCCAAACCTGTCTTGTCCCCCAGCCTGTCCTGTCCCCAGCCTGTCCTGTCTCCAAGACTGTCCTGTGCTCCAGCCAGTCCTGTCCCCCAGTCTGTCCTGTCCCCAGCCTGTCCTGTCCCCAGCCACCTGTCCCCAGCTTGTCTTGTCTCCAGCCTGTCTTGTCCCCCAGCCTGTCCTGTCTCCAGCCTGTCCTGTCTCTAAGACTGCCCTGTCCCCCAGCCTGTCTTATCCCTTCCAGCCTGTCTATCCCCTAGCCTATCCTGTCTCCAAGCCTGTCTGTGCCCCAGCCAGTCCTGCCCCAGTCTGTCCTGTCCCCCCAGTCTGTCCTGTCCCCCAGCCTGTCCTGTACCCCAACCTGTCTTGTCCCTCCCAGTCTGTCCTGTCCCCCAGCCTATCCTGTCCCCCCAGTGTGTCCTGTCCCCCAGCCTGTCTTGTCCCTCCCAGTCTGTCCTGTCCCCCAGCCTGTCGTGTCCCTCCCAGTCTGTCCTGTCCCCCAGCCTGTCTTGTCCCTCCCAGTCTGTCCTGTCCCCCAGCCTGTCTTGTCCCTCCCAGTCTGTCCTGTCCCCCAGCCTGTCCTGTACCCCAACCTGTCTTGTCCCTCCCAGTCTGTCCTGTTCCCCAGCCTGTCTTGTCCCTCCCAGTCTGTCCTGTTCCCCAGCCCGTCTTGTCCCTCCCAGTCTGTCCTGTCCCCCCAGTCTGTCCTGTCCCCCAGCCTGTCCTGTCCCCCCAGTCTGTCCTGTCCCCCAGCCTATCCTGTCCCTCCCAGTCTGTCCTGTCCCCCAGCCTGTCTTGTCCCTCCCAGTCTGTCCTGTCCCCCAGCCTATCCTGTCCCCCCAGTGTGTCCTGTCCCCCAGCCTGTCTTGTCCCTTCCAGCCTGTCTGTCCCCCAGCCTGTCCTGTCCCTTCCAGCCTGTCTGTCCCCCAGCCTGTCCTGTCTCCCAGTCTGTCCTGTCCCCCAGCCTGTCTTGTCCCTCCCAGTCTGTCCTGTTCCCCAGCCTGTCCTGTCCCCCCAGTCTGTCCTGTCCCCCAGCCTATCCTGTCCCTCCCAGTCTGTCCTGTCCCCCAGCCTATCCTGTCCCCCCAGTGTGTCCTGTCCCCCAGCCTGTCTTGTCCCTTCCAGCCTGTCTGTCCCCCAGCCTGTCCTGTCCCTTCCAGCCTGTCTGTCCCCCAGCCTGTCCTGTCTCCCAGTCTGTCCTGTCCCCCAGCCTGTCTTGTCCCTCCCAGTCTGTCCTGTTCCCCAGCCTGTCCTGTCCCCCCAGTCTGTCCTGTCCCCCAGCCTATCCTGTCCCTCCCAGTCTGTCCTGTCCCCCAGCCTATCCTGTCCCCCCAGTGTGTCCTGTCCCCCAGCCTGTCTTGTCCCTTCCAGCCTGTCTGTCCCCCAGCCTGTCCTGTCCCTTCCAGCCTGTCTGTCCCCCAGCCTGTCCTGTCTCCCAGTCTGTCCTGTCCCCCAGCCTGTCTTGTCCCTCCCAGTCTGTCCTGTCCCCCCAGTCTGTCCTGTCCCCCAGCCTATCCTGTCCCCCCAGTGTGTCCTGTCCCCCAGCCTGTCTTGTCCCTCCCAGTCTGTCCTGTCCCCCCAGACTGTCCTGTCCCCCAACCTGCCCTGCTCCTGCTCACTGGCCCTTGGGGATCCTGTATGGTGATCGCCCGCCAGGCAGGTGCTCGGACTGTGGCGCTGGCCCCAGCTGCCCTCCTATCAGGAGGCAGCACGTGCTCGCCTCCAAGCACAGGGTGGCAGGTGTCGTGGCCCTGGAGATGGAGTGTGAGCAGATCCCCGGGAAGGAAGCGATGCCCGGGGTCGAGGGTCCTGGCTGTCGTCAGGTGAGGTGCTGGAGGGGGGCTGTTCCCAGGGAGAGGAAGAAGGGGGGGCTTTCCTAGAGCATCACTATTTTTGCCTCTGAACCCCTAAAACCTGTGCGCGCGTGTGTGCGTGGGATTCTGGGCGCCTCTGGCTCCGTGTCGGGCCTCTGACGGTGGGACGGAGCGTCGGCCTCTGCAGAACCGGCCCAGACCTGCAGGTGACCCTGCTTTGCCACGGGTCTCGTCCTCCCTTCCCTGCGCCCGCGGACGGCTCTTTCCCTCCCAGAGGTCCGGAGCTCCGAGGACCCGTCCCCCGGGCCGTCGCCGCTCCCACCGTCTCCGGGCGCCCCCTCCACGTCACAGGTTCGGGGAACCAGGGCACATTCGCTGCCTGCAAGCCCCGGGGACCTCGGCCGCCTCCCGCTCTGCCCTCGCAGACCACCTTGAAAGCGCGTTCGGCACGCTCCGCCGAGAGCCCTTCCCTCTTGTCAGCGGACAGAAGGCTCCGGAGATAATATTCTTCTTAAAAATTCAGTAATTATGTATCTAGTGGCTACCAACCGCAGAGAAAAATATGCATATTAAAGCGCCCGTAATTACATAATAAGCACTTTCTGTCAATTGCATTTTGCCACCGTGTACTCTCCGTCCCCTTTATCTTAAAGAAATTTTAGAAACAATTACCATAAGCACTAACATAAATCAAGCACCAGGCGCCGGGTTAATGCGAAATTAGGGGTTCGTCTGAGCACGTGGACGGGTTTCAGCTCGAGTATCACGAGCCCTCATCACGAGAGACCCGGGCTCCGCGGAGGAGGAGCTCACGGCCGACAGGGGGCCGCGGCAGAGCCCCGAGGGCGCCCCCAGGAGCCGCTCGGCCGGGGCCACCAACATGCCACGTCACCGGCCGCCCCAGCTCAAGGCGTCCACGGGGCGGAGGCCCTCACCGCCTAGAGGCCGTGGGGAAACCGTCCGTCCGCCCCACACGCACCTTCTTCTTCTGAGCCTCGCTGCACGCCAACCAGCCACCCAACGGACACGGGAGCAAAGCCCTACGGGGTCAGCGGCCACGTGAGCCGTCCGCACCGGGATGCGGCCACGGGGCCGCTGAATCCTCAGAGAAGAGCTTTACAGAGGAAACAGACGGGTCAGCTCTTCCCTCGGTCTTCCCTCTGCCCTTTGCCCTTCCCGCCTGGAAGGACCACGCAATGCCGAAGGCGCGGCCGCCCTTTAGTGCCCACGAGACCTCCGGGGACGGCAGAGCCGAGAAATGAGGGGCCGCCTCCTGAGGGCGCGGTGAGGGGGGGGCGCCACACCGTTCTGGACAACTTCTCCTCAACCATCCTGGTTGGCATTTGGGCAGGACGAGGCCCCCGGGTTGTTTTCACCGCCCTTGGGAGAGCCCTCTTTCTTACGGGCGAACAGAAGGCCGGTGAGGGTTCAGCTCAGAGGCCGCCATCTCAAGGTGGAACTGGTACGTCTTGGGTGGCCCTTGGTCCTGAGCCTTTGACTCGTTGGGGGCACGTTGGCGGCAGCCCAGGACGGGCGGGCTGCGGGCCGAACGCTGCAGAGGTGCGACCCCGACGCTGAGCTCAGGGCCCCCACCAAAACTGCCAACATGCCACCCGCCTCTGGGCGAGGTTTGAAGACACGAGGTGCGTCCGGCCCTCCGCACATTCACCTGCCTCCTCAACGGTCGGCATGGGGGCCACGGGGTTCTTGCCCTGCCGACGTGGGGGCCCCGAGGGGCTGCCTTCTTTCCTAGTCGTGGTGGCCCCAGGAGGCCCTCCCGCGTGGTGTCGCTTCTCTCTCGGGGCTCCGGTCTGGGGCGCTGGGGCGTCCTCCCATGCGTCCAGGCGGCAGGGCTGGACCAGGGCTCAGCTGTGGCTGCCGGGACCGGTGCCTCGTTCACCACAGCAGGCTCTGTGGCATCATCACCCCCCACGCTCGCCGCCGGGCGTCCAACGGGTTAAGAGGGTAGCAAACCGTGCCGGGTCCGAGTGCCGGCTCCTCGGGATCCTGGGCGCTCAGAGGCCGGCGGGGCCCTTGCTCCCTCCAAGGCTCCTGTGGGTCTGCGAGCGCTCCCCCAGCACCGTCGCTCCCGCTCCCTACACCCCAGCTCCAAGCAAGTGCCATGCAGAGAGCCTCCCGCCCTCTGTCTCCCGTGCCAGTGACCCCTGTGCCCCGACGTGGCTTCATTTCTGCCTTTAGCCACCCCCAGCTGGGCTGAATTGGCCTCATTTGCTCGGATCCTCAGTGCCACCCCAGACGAGAGCATCCCCAGATGGGAAGGTCCCCAGACGGGAGGGTCCCCAGACGGGGGTTTGCTCTGCCCTGAGCCCGCTTGTCTCTCAGTATTTGCAGAATGATGAGGAACAGGTGGATGGGCAGACAGGTTGGGGAGACACGCGCTTCTCCGTCCGACCAGCTTGTGTTGCCGCTGTGCCCGCGGGCCCCTCGCTCACCAGCCTTCCCGGGAGGCAGACCCCGCGGGAGCCCACCCCGATGGCCCCCGCGTCCCCAGCTCCAGAGGGGGGCTCGCTGGCGGTCCCCGAGGCAGCGGCGCGCCCTGCACTCACAGCCCCTGCGCTAAGTGACGTTAAATTCAGGGCTGAAACCTCTGACTGCGGCCAGCGCTGCCCTGGGATCTCGTGGAACGTGTGCGGGTCAGTGACACGCGAATGACAAACTGAAAACCAAATTTCAAGTCGCTAAACATGTAAGGATAGAATAAAGTCTTTTAAAAGAAAAGAATCCAACGGCCAAACTCTGTGTAGGAGCCAAAGCCGGGACCAGAAAAGTAATAACAGACATAGAAATCTGCCTGCGATTCCCGTGCCCCGGAGGCAGCGGGCCAGGTCCCGGGGGGCCGCCACCTCCTGCTAATGAGCCCCCCCCGCCCCCCACCCCCTCCCGCACCTGCCGAGAGACTCCGGGCCGCGGCTGCTGCCGGCCGGGGTCCCGGGAAACAGGTTCCCCAGCCGTGTCCTTGCGCGGAGCGAACGTGGCCCGCGTCACCTGATGGTGCCACAGCCCAGCAGAACCCAGGTCCCGCAGAGGACGCTCCAGACCTCCGTGCGCTGGGGCTTGTGGCCACAGGGCAGACGTGAGGGGCCTAACCGGGGGCAGGTTGTCTTCCAGCCTGACGCCCCTCGTGAAGTTGCGCACGTGTGTGCAAGTGTGTGTGAGTGCGTGTATGACCATGCATGTCTCTGTGCGTGTCCGTGTGTGTGTCTGTCTGTGTGCCCGTGTGTGTGTCCGTGTGTATGTGTGTGTGTTCGCGTGCCCCCCCCCCCCCCATGAAATCCAGTCTGCATGGTGCTTCCTCTCTAGGCTAGGCCGCCCTGGGTCTGGTCGGGACAGTGGAGGGCGGTGTGACGGGACGGGGGGCGGGGTGAAGACCACAGCGGGGACCCCAGGGTCCCGGGGGAACAGCTTGTGGGAAAGTACAGGCCGTGGGGAATGACAGTGGCCCCGAGGGCTGGGGAGCGGGGGAGCCCCCGTGATGGTCAGGGTCATGTGGGTCGGGGCTGGCGTCTCAAGAGGTGATGGATGCGGGGCGTCTCCGTGCACGGCCCCGGGTCCCTGTGGCCCAGGTCCCCCATGGCAGGGGTGCGGCTGAAGCTCCACGGGGGCTCGGGGACAGAGCGCCGGACTTGGAGCCCTCGGGCTGCACGGACAAACCCCACAGAGCGCGAGAGCGCCCCAAACCCCCCTCGGCACGGCTGTCGGGGGCCGGTTACAGTCTCGCAGCTGCAGGGATCCTGTCCGCACACGTCCACACGACGTCCGCCAGCTGAGCAGATGCTCGTGTTTCAGACCAGAAACCCCAGCCGCGTAGTGACTCGAGTCCCAGCGCCGCTCGCTACACGCAGCCCCCCCCCCCCTCGTGGAGCGGGGACCCGGGACCCGCCTCCTTAACAGGGACCTGTCTGGTCGCTTTGAGGTGTCGTTTGCAGTTCCAACAATAAACGCGTAAAACAACTAATTGTAAGATTCAAGAATGGAATTCAACACAAAGTAAGTCCGACGAGAAGTAAGGAAACCCACTAACACGGTCTGTAGAGGACCCGGCTCCCGCCTCGAACACGAATCCGCCCCCTGTGTCACACGACTGGGCGTCGGGGTCCCAGACAGAGGGAGGTTCGGAAGGCCAGCCCTGGCAGGTCTGACATGTGCCCGGTTGTCCCCACCGAGAGGGAGAGGGGGAAGGGTGGCCAGTCCCCAGGGTCCCCAGGGTCCCCAGGCCCCTAAGGAGAGGCAGCGGGGAAACGTGGCTGGCACTCGGCCCCCGGTGCTGCCCAGAGGGGTGGCTCACTGAGGGGGTCCAGACACTGGGTTCCTTCTGGGTGAGGCCCCTGGAGAGCGGGAAAGCCCATCAGTCCTCCGGCCTCTGGTCCCTGCAGGTGGACGTCCGGGCTGCGAGGAGGCCCCGAAGCCAGGGGACGTCCAGAATGCGTTGGCTTTACTCACCTGGGCCGGCCCTCGGCCACACTTGGTGGAGGGGCACGGAGGCTGGCTGGGTCTTGCTGAGGCCCTGTGACACGGCACACGCCAGCTCTGTGACCGCACAGCAAGCGGCTGGTCCCTTGGCCCTGTAGCCTTTGGGCCCGGCCTCGGAGGGGCTCACGCTGCTCAGAATCCCCCCATCCCAGCTGCCCCGGCCCGTGGTGCCGTCCAGGCGGCCGCTGGACAGAGTCCCGGCCGCAGCCCCAGGGGCTGGGCCCCAGTGTTCGCCTGGAGGTCTCGTCCCCTTCCCTGTCCCAGAAACAACCCCCCCCGCCAGAGCCTCCCTGTCATTACTCCGAGGAGCCCAAACGGGGGGGCAGAAGTGGGGCGCAAGCCCTCACGTGCCCTGCAGGCCTTCGGGTGACAGCCCAGGAGGGGCCCAAGGATTTCCCGGCGAGGGCACGGCGGGGGAGAAAGGAGGCAGAGATCGACCACTGTGTCTCCAGGCCTCCTCACCTGGGCAGCACCTGCTGAGAGTCCCCCTGGCCTGTCCCCCCCGCCCCCCAGCTGTGTCCTCACACAGCCGCAGCCTGCAGGGGCGGTCCAGCCCTGCCCCAGGCCGCCCTGGCCTCCTCCGTCCCCCGCAGCGGGTCCAAAAGCTGCCGCGGTTCTCAAAGTCGCCCTTCGCCCACCCCCGCGCTGTGTTCCAGGCCGCAGGACGGTTCATCACGCGCTGTTTTCATTCCCTCAGGTTCCTGTCTGCAGGTCCGTGCCGCTGACCCAACGCGCGTGAGGCGGCTTCGCGTCTCCCGGGTTTCTCATGGAGTCAGGCCAGTCAGAAAACGGAGGCCTTGGTTTCAGGCGCTAAGGCCCCCGCCCAGGCCGTGCAGCTTCCAGGGGCGGCCTCCTGAATGCCGCTGGCCCTCAGCGGCCTGTCCAAGCAAGGGGCTCCGGAGGAGAAGGGGCCGGGCTGTAGGGCGCACTTGGGGAGGGGGCGTGTGAGGCCGGAGCAAAGAGACTGGGCCCGAACACGTGCGGGGCTCCCCCTCTCGACCAGAGGCCGCCCGGTGTCGCCTCGAGTAGTTGACAGCAACGTGCACCTGGAGGGGGCGCCCAGGTCGCGGATGCCATCACCGGGTCCTCCTCTGAGAGCGTCCTTCGATGCTCCCCGCAGGGAGGCGACCGACGATCGGAGCGTGTGTTTTTCCTGCGCTTTTAAATCTTCCCCACAAATACCTATTTCCGTAGATGTCAACAAGTTTGTTCTGTTTTAAAATTTTACATTCGGGGCACCTGGGTGGCTCGGCTGGCAAAGTATCCGACTCTCGATTTCGGCTCAGGTCACGGTCCGTGGGTTCGAGCCCCGCGTCGGGCCCCGTGCTGACAGCTCGGAGCCCGGAGCCTGCTTCGGATTCTGTGTCGCCCTCTCTGTCAGAAATGAACATTAAAACATGTCAATAAATGAAACAAAATAAAAAATAAAAACGTACATCCGAGGTACACTGTGTGCGTCCTTTTGCAACATGGCCTCTCCTGCTTTTCTGTTGCAGGCGCGCCCTTGGGGTTCACCCTGGTCTGTGTCTGAGCATCGTGTTCAGTCTTTTTAACTGACGACATTACTCTGAACGTGAATAGACCACGGCTGGTTCCCGCACAGACCTGCCCCTTCCCCAGCCGCCTCCCGCACGGCCACGGACCCCCTGCCCATAGCGTGGGGGCCACCCCGTTCCCGCGGGGGGCCGTGGGGCCAGGGACGGAGCGAGCGGGTGCACGGGACGCCGGCCACCATTCCGTGTGCTCCTGCGAGCGGACTGCGGGTGGCCCACGCCTGCCTTCCCACGGCGGGTCTACGTCTGATTCCCTCCTGCGCGTTCTCTTTGTTTCCACGCGCCCTTGGCGGCGATCCACCGCTCCCGCGGTGTGTAGAGCCCTGTGTTTGCGTCACTTTGAACGCAGGAATCTTTGCTTCTTAAGGGAAAATAGCTCCTCACTGCCTTTTTTTTTTTTTTTTAATTTTTTTTTAATTTTTTTTTTTTCAACGTTTATTTATTTTTGGGACAGAGAGAGACGGAGCATGAACGGGGGACGGGCAGAGAGAGAGGGAGACACAGAATCGGAAACAGGCTCCAGGCTCCGAGCCATCAGCCCAGAGCCCGACGCGGGGCTCGAACTCACGGACCGCGAGATCGTGACCTGGCTGAAGTCGGACGCTTAACCGACTGTGCCACCCAGGCGCCCCTCCTCACTGCCTTTGTGACAACTCGAATACTTGCCCTGTTGTGGACGTTCCCACTCTTCTCTCTAACATTCCTTCTTGTGTTTCCGTCACGCGTTTATTATTTCCTTTCATTCTACCGAAGTTTCATTCGGTCCTTGCTATGGTCTGTTTCCATCCTGGGTCCCGTCACCTCTCTCGCTGCCCGTGCGCAGACAGAGACGCGCTGGCGGACCGAGTTCTCAACCCCCGACGTCCACGATGGAGGCCCCGCGGCCTCCGGGTTGGGGACGAGGGGAGACGCGTGGGATTTTCTTTCCGCCTTTGCCTCGCTTCTCGCTTCTGTCAAAACAGCCTGGGATTGTGCAGCCTTTGTCTGCTCTCCAAAAGGGCCATTCTCTCGAGTCTGGCAAATCGGTCCCTTGCAGCCGGGGCTGATAGCTTTACGCGTAAACACCGGGCCTGTCTGCAAGGAATCTGAGGGAATTTATTCAGCTTGATTACCTACAGGTGTCTGGCAAGAGGAAGATTTATTGGATTTTTAACTGTCAGTTAGAATAGAGAGTATTGAACTTTCTATTTTTGCACCCTTTCTCAGCAAGGTCAATACCGAGGCGTCCGTCACCTGTCACCCCCGAGCTGATATTCATAATCCAGACAATCCTCTGCCTGTCAGGAAACCAAAAGAGACAAGTCCCCTCTGCCTCCCTGATGACGGGAGACACAGGGCACACACCCGGGACCCGCAGAGAGACCGGGGAACAGGGGATCACGCGGCCAGCCTTCCGTCCCCGTCCCGGCCTCCGCTAGGTTGAAGAAGGGGCACCCCGGGGGCCTCTGAGCCGCAAGGACCTGGGTGTGAGGGCCTCCCCGTCTCGATCCCGGCCGGCCTCGGGCAGCTGTGTGCCTCCAGGACCCTCGGTGTCCTCGTCTGTGATGCAGGAACTATAGTAAGGCCAGCACACACACCTCACGGGACGTGCTTGAAGGGTGCTGACGCTTCCCACTCAGACTCTACCGTAGCCCAGAGGCGCGCATGGCCCCAGCCTTCCACATCCAAGAATGCTTCCAGGAGGAGGTGTCTGTGTGGGATCCGGCCGAGACGGCGGGTGGAGAGCAAAGGAAGGTGGGACCGAGTCTGTCCTGAGATGCTCAGTGGTTGGCCAGTGGGTTGGACGTGAAGGACGCTGTCACTTAGGGGTGCGCGGAGGGCATGTTAGCGTGAGGTGAAGCCCTGGAATGTTCTTCCACGGACTTGGATTCAGGGTCCGGACACAGGGCTCTGCTCAGAGCGGGATGGCCGTGTCCTGAGAGACCCTGGCCTTTCCCAGAGGCATCCTGGCAGGCAGGGGACGGTCCAGAAAGGAGAGGGCCTCCCCTCGTCCCTTCCCGGCCCTCTGTCCTCCGCACAAGGTGCCCACTCTGTCCCCAGCGGCTTGGCCGGAAACCTGGGCTCACCCCGGGGCAGACACCAGCCCGATGTCCACTAGCCTCTGGCGCCTCCCGACCTGGGGCCTGGCGACCACGACCCACCTGTCGGGACAGGGAAGGAACGCCTCTGGGCCTGTGGGACCTTCTGCCGCCCGTAGGCCGGGCCGAGCCCGGGGCCCTGTGTCAGACCATCGCCCTGGGGGCCGCCGACTCAGGCTTCCAGTTCGTTTTCATTTGATTTAACTAAACTTCAAGCCCTTGGTCCTGGCCTGAGCGATGGGGGTGCCCCGGGGTCCGGGCATGGCGCCTGTGCCCACGGGGGCCTGAGGGCCGGGTGTTGGGGCTGCAGACACAGGGCAGGCAGCGGAGGCCCCGAGAGCTTCTGTCCCGACACTTCCCGCGACTCCTGACGTCAAGTTAAATGCAGGACGGAATGGAAAGAAGAGACTGGACAGGACGCTGCTCCGGGCAGGAGGAGGCAGACGGGGCCTGACGGGGGCCGGATTCTGCAGTGGGAACTCAGCCCCGGGCCCCTGGAGGTAGAGAGAGTGGCAGAAATCGGCAAGGCTGAACTGAGGGCAAGTGTTCACAGAGGCCAGAGCAGAAGATTCCACGGGGAAACGGATTCAAGGCCAAACCTGCACCCAGTGGTCATTCTAGAACCTTCTGTGTGGCTCCCGCTCAGCTCACCTCCCAGACTCCGACCTCCATGAGGCTGGAGCTGGGGATGCGCTCGGGCCGGAGCAAGGATCCGATGCCCCCAGGACGTTGGAGTCGGGGCTGCTGGCACGCACACACACCCCACGATCGGGGACATTCGCGAGGCCTTGCGACCCGGAGAGCTGGGAAGGCCGGAGGCGGCAGACAAGGGCAACGGGCGGGGCAGGACACGGCTGAGCCGGGGCAGGAGCAGGGCTGAGACCCCAGTGCCCAGCACTTTGCGGCCCGGGGAGGGGGAGCCGGGCAGAAAGAGGCGAGCGCCCCGTCAGCGGAAACGAAGGAAGGCCCCCGACCTGTCGAGATGTCACGTAGGCCAGCTGTAATCGCCCCAAAGCTAGAGATGCTCCTGTCCCACAAGAGATGAAACTAAGGGCCGAGGAGGCTCACCAACCCCAAAGCCACCGAGGTGAAGGCAGGTGGGAATCCGGGCCTCCTGGCGGCCTCCTCGTCCCGCCATGCGGCCTGCTCTGTCTCCCGGTCACAGAGGGCGGCCCCCGTGGGCCCTGCACCCCGGTGCGGCCGGCCCAGGGGTCAGCTCAGGACAGCGACCCTGCCTCCGGGCCTTCGGGCTTTGCTGCTCATCACAAAGGCCTTTCTTCCCCTCCCAGGTGAGACTGGCATTTGGGCGGCCGATTAGGGGGCCCCGTGACGGTGCGGGTGCTCCACCTTGGGGTCACGCCGCGGCGCCCGTCCCACACAGCCAGCGCGGCAAGGACTGCGTGTGTGCGCGTCTGCTGTCCGGGAGGGGATTCGAGAGGACGGTCCTTTGTTGGCGGAAGGTCACGCGGACGCTAACCTTTGCAGGGAGAACAAGGCCGCCCCTGCCAGCAGCTGGGCCTGAGCCTTCTGGAAAACGCAAAGTCATGGCTCCGAACTGCTGTGTCAACGTGGCTTCTGAGGACGGGGTCTCTGAGCACTTCACCGGAGCCCCTGCTCCCTGCTGGGCGGGAGGAAACGCTGTCTGGGAAAGGGCCGCGGCAAGGAGCATCCCTCAGGACACCGGAGCCCCGGCCCTGTCTCAGGGAGAGGCAGGGGCCGGGAGCCACCGGGGGGCCTTCACGGGGCCACCCAGCGAGTTCTCGCTCTCACAGAGCTCCCCCTTCCTGGAACACCACCGCCTCCACCCTGCTCTCCCAGAGAGCGCCCCCCACCCAGGCCGGGGTGGGGACACCTCGGTAACATCCCAACGCTGCCCTGTTCCCTCCGCCTTCCCCGGAGCCGCGCTGCCCCCCTCCCCCGGGCCCCCACTCGCTGGGCGCTGCTCACCGGGCACGGGGTGACCCGCGGGGGCTCGAACAACAAAGCAAGGGGGAGCACAAGACGGGGCCCAAGTGCAAGCCCAGGGGCTAACGAGCCAGGAGATCGACCCAGACCCACAATCAGTGCACCACGCTGAACGCTGTGCAACTCTGGGGTCCACACACCTGCAGGGCGCAGCTGACGGAGGGAGCCAGGAAGAGGGGCCTGGGATGCGCCTCCGGGAAGAGGACGGAGCAGGTGCGGGACGGAGGGGGCGGGAGGGGGAGCGGCGCCCAGGACGCAGCCGAGGCTGGAGGAGGAGGGGCAGGTGTGGCCGAGCACGGCCAGATGGCCGAGGAGCCCTGGAGGGCAGACGCCCGCGCGGCCCCCCATGGGATGGCGGCCTCTCCGGGGTTTCTGAGTCGAAAGGAATGCGCCTCCTTGGCATTCATACATTTCCAGTTGCTTCCAAAGGAAGTTCTCATTTGGGCCATCGATGTCAGGGGGCCGGACGCCCTGCATCCCTCCTGACAATTATTTTAGGCGTAGTTGGTCAAGTAGGTGGTCGGGCGGGACGACCGGGGGTGCAACCGTCCGGAACAAAATGAGCCTGAGCACCTGTGAGCACATCCTGTCCTTTAAGCTGCCCACTCAGTCACCCCCACCTGCCTGCTGCGAGGCCTTGCCGTTACGAGGAGTCGACTCCGGGGTTTCTGAACGTGCTCCCAGATGCCTCCGCTGCACGACCCGGGTCCGCTCTGGCCAGCAGGCCCCCTGTCACTTTCCCCGGGCTGTGAAGATAGGGGGATTTGGGCACGGGAGGACCCGCCTGCCATCAGTGGCACTTTTCCGCGGTGTGTGTGAGTGTGGATGCATCTCACGCATGCTCACGGGCGCGCACACACAGACAGAGGCGCTGGGCGCCTTCGTTCACGTCGTGCGCAGTTCGGGGATTCCGGGCCAGAGGCTCTGGGAAGAGTCGACGTCTGCCAAAACTATGTGCAGAAGCCCACGGACAGACACGCCTCCCCTTGGAGATCGCACAGAGTAAGCTCGTGATTCCAGCAGAATGTGATTTGGGGGGCAGTTGGATACAAAGTAAATCAATCACAATTAGTCAATTAGTAGCTTTTTTTTTTTTTCTTTTCTTGCCAGCTGCTTACTGTTCCACAAGGAAATGGACAATATTTCGCCAGGCAAAGATGTCATCAGCGACTCAGATCTCGTAGTACTTGAACGAGAAAGGCGCAGGCCTCACGAGGTGATGAATATAAATTGTCCTGGTGAGACCAGGGGAGACCTGAGTCAACACAGGGCACTTTGGCTCCACCAGGAAAACTCAACAAAGATGTGATTCGCTCCCCGGGGGGTTGTCGCATTTAGCTTTGCGGGTTTATTGTTTATTTCACGAATGTACGAATAGAAAACCGTCCCAGGTAGAATCAAGGGGGCTCTCTGACACCTGCAACGGTAGGACACAATTCCCACGGAGGCACCACCGCTCGTCCCAGAACATCCGGAGACGCAGGGAGGGAAACGGCACCCGCCCACGTATCACAGCTCGGCATCGAGCAGCCACAATCTGGACGCGGGGCTCTGGCCCCGGGGTCAGTGCACAGACGTGAGCAACAGAGAGAGTCCACGCGGAACCGCTCCTGCCCGGAATCCCGGCCACCGTGGGATCTTTATTCCACAGAGAGGGAAGGGTTTATTGTGTTGGCACGGAGCCGAGAGGCCAACCATCCGGGATGAAAACAGCATTCTCCCCTCAGGGTTATAATAAATTCGGGGTAGCTCAACATCCAAACGTAAACCACAAGAAGTTTAGAAGAAAATTCGGAGGAGCACTCGTGTGAGTGTGGAGGAAGCAGTGGGAAGCCAGGTTCTGGAATCTAGACGCGTTTCTCGGCTCAGAGCTTCACGAGGGTGGACGCCCGGCACGTCTGTCCAGGGGCCCTGAGGACAAGCTGGGGCCCAGGTCGATCTGTTTGTCACACGCCTGGCCATGGAGAGAGAGCGTCCACACGGACGAGGCGTTCCGGCAGACGGACGGGCCTCCTCCCGACAGCGGGACGGGACTGAACAGCGTGAGCGGGAAACAGGCAGTTGGGAGGAGAGGAACCCCGCGGGCCGCGCAGACTCTTGCTTGTTTTATAAAGATTCCGAAGAATTCTGCTCCTGGCTGCGTCCCTCTTGCCCCTGTTCGAAGGGCGACATCCAAACCTGTCAGGGAGGATGCGGGACAGCGGACGTCCCGACGGTGGCGGCCGAGACGGGAGCTGTAGCGACGCCGGTGGGAAGCAATCGGGAAACGGCTTAATATTCAGGAAGCGTGTTCCCTGTGACCCAGAAGGCGGCTTCGGAGCCTTTCCTTCAGAATAAAGGACATCAGGTGCGTGTGTCTGGTGGGGGGCGGGAGGGGGTCTCTGACCCGCTGGTACCGCCGTGCTTTGATGGCAAGAAGTGAGGCGGGGAGCCCGGGGGGCTCCGTCAGGTAAGCGTTTGACTTTCACTCGGGTCATGATCTCGTGTTTCGTGGGTTCAAGCCCTGAGTCAGGCTCCTTGCTCGCAGTGCCGGGAGTCTGCATGCAATCCTCTCTGCCCCTCCCCGCTGACATTCACTGGCTCTCTCTTGCTCTCTCTTTCTCTCAAGATAAATAAATTAAAAAAATTTTACAGGGGGCGCCTGGGGGGCTCAGTCGGTTAAGCGTCCGGCTTCGGCTCAGGTCACGATCATGCGGTTCGTGGGTTCCAGCCCCGCGTCGGGCTCTGGGCTGACGGCTTGGAGCCTGGAACCCGCTTCCGATTCTGTGTCTCCCTCTCTCTCTGCCCCTCCCCGGCCCATGCTCACGTGCTCTCTCTCTCTTTCTCTCTCAAAGACAAATACACATTAAAAAATACAACAAAAGGAAGCGTGGATTCTCCCAGGGGCTATACGGAAGGGACTGGGTGTGCAGGGAGGGGACACGGTGCCCGTCACGTCAGGAGGACTCCACCCGGATGGCTCCACAGCCTTGTCTGTTCACTGTTGTGATGCGGCAGCTCCATCCATGGTGGGACCGAGCGGACTGTGGGTCGCGGAGTCTCCACCCGCGGAGGAAGGGGGCTGGCCGAGCCCCACACCGCGGAGTCAGATGCCCCGTCTCCTCTACCTCTTTTAAACAAGAGAGCGGTCTGGCCGAACGGCCACGGCCCCTGGCGTTGTCCCCCCGGAGCGAGCCCTCAGCCCATCACCGTGACGGCCACGGAGACCGGAGGCTCGCAGCTCGGGGCCCCCGGGGCCGCCGACAGGCCGGAGCCCCAGGCCCAGGCGGGCGCCACCAGCCACGGGTCCCATGAGTGTCTGACACACGGCGGCTGCGGGTCTCTAATCGTCCCGCCCCGTCGCGAGGCCACGCCGGCCGGCCCCAGGAGAAGGCGCGAACGCGGGCTCCCACGACCACTGCGGGGCGCCTGCCCCCGCTCTGAATTCAGGAGGGATTTAGCGAGAAGTTTCCCAGGGAGAGCAAACGTGTCTGCCTGCGTGGCACTCGCATCCTGGGAGGGTGCGCGTGATGAAATGAGACAAAATAGGAAAGGTTAGCATCTGCTTGCCCGCCCACCACCGGGGTGCCATGAGGACCGGTGAGGACAGCCCACCCCGTGCCATGGACACTTGGCCCACCCCTCCTCCTCTTGTGCGAGCCACAGACCCACGGTGCCCGGGGCGGGGACAGTGGACACCCTGGGCGCACGTCTTCCCTGGACAAGGTTGATGGGACGACACACAGATCCCAGGGACCGAGGACCCGGCTGGCCAGGAGCCGCCTGCACCCCTGGGCCTCGTCCGCCCTGCCCCCCTGGGCTGGCCACCCCGCAGGGGGAGGATGCACATGCATGGGGACCCTTCAGCCTTTCCTGAGGGCGCCGGCCCTTCCGCCGACCGTGCCCAGGGCGCAGTGGCCTCTGTCCTGTCCTCCCTGCAGGACAGTGGCATCTCGTCCGAGACAAACTGTCGGTTCTTTCCGTTCCCACAAGCCCGAGCGACCTGAGCCCGCGGGTGAGCCTGGAGGGCGAGCTCCCGGGACAGCGGCCAGCTCTCGCCAGGGCTCAGCATCCCCTCGACCATCCCGTCCCCATGGTTTCCTGTCTGCATCTGAAACAGGTTAACGGCAGTCCTGTCATCCCGGCTGTTTGGCGAGTGAGCTGAGGCACTAAGTCCCGGGTGGGTCCACGATGCTGCTCTGTGATGCGAAGCCCCGTCCTCTTGGCCACCGAGGGCCGGTCTCCCACCCTGTCCCCATCTTCTGTCCACATGCAGCCGGAGGGGGGGGGTTGGTCTTCCATCAGGGGACCCCTCGCAGCCACTGTCCCGGAACCACAGCTCAGGGGGGGAAGGGCGAGGGGCAGGGGGCACGGCCAGGGTCCAGGGGGACGGAGAGGGGGAGGGGACGACATGCTGCTGTGGACGTGGCCCTCAGAGGGACCAGACGCCCCGGTGGGGAGGCCCCAGGCCAGGCCAGGAGGGCAGTGGGCTGGGTACAAGTGATGAGGGGCTCTGGGGGCTCCCTGCAGTGGGGTCGAGCAGATGCAGAAACCAGGAGCCTGCAGGGCCAGGGGGGTGTGCTGTGCGTGTGCGTGTGTGTGTGCGCGCGTGCACGCGCGCGTGTGTGTGCGTGTGTACGTGTGTGCGTGCATGTGTATGTGTGTGCGTGCGTGCGTGTGTACGTGTGTGCGTGCGTGTGTGTGTGCCCTGTTGTGTTGTGCTCAGTGCCGTGCTCTGCACTATTTCAAGCTCTTAGAAGAGAGAGATCTTCCCTCGAATCAAGAGAGGTTTGTCGGCGTTTGGAGGTCGCGTGGGCAGGTCCGGACAAGGTCAGGGCCTTGCTGGCAGCCCGAGGCCGCGAGGGGCTCCCCAGACCACAGCTTTGGGGCTCACGGCTAGCAGGGCACCCTGGCCGCTCCCTGAGCTTCGGTGTCTCCAGGGCCCGGTCCAGAGCCGGCGAGTGGGAGCTGGCCTCTAGGGGGTGGAAGCGATCCGTGTGTCACAGCCCTGGGTCCCTGGGCTCCCAGCAGCCCCCGCACACAGGGCCACCTGCCCTGGGGCCGCGGCGCACGAGGGTCCCGTGTCACACAGCGAGCGGCCCAGAGGCGGCCGACGCCAGGCCTCAGAGGCGTGACGACCTCAGCAGTGCAGACGGGGCATCCGCTGTGGCCCCCGGAATCGTTGCGCTGTCCCTGCCGGGGGGCCACCCCCCTCCTGGACACCAGATACCCGCACTGCGGGACCTCCTGTGGGGGTGGAACCGTCAGCAACGGCGGGACGGGCCCGTGCCTCCGAGGACCCCGTCGAGCTCTCCGCCCAGTGCCACGCGTGGCGTAAACCGGCAGCCCGTGGGAGCCGGGATTTCTTAAAGAGTGAATAGAATGTATATTTCTTACACTTGGTGAGAAAAATCAATATCACATGTGTACCGACGCTAGACAGGCAGGAAATTATTAAGAGCTACACGGATTCGCACGCCAGGCGAGGACGTTCTGAATACATTAGAGGAATAACTTACGCTTTCTTTATGGTAATATTTTTAGGTAGGACTTCCCTCTGTGCCAGGATAACGCTGTTCTTGCTGAGCAACACAGACCGGTCTCCATCCTTCCCCAAATGCGTAAATAACAGTGAGCGCGGGATTGAGGCACCCGGGGGGGAGGACACACAGCCCTTGGGCCGGCGTGGCGGACGGGGATGGGCCAGAGACCGCCCCTCCCGGGGCCCCAGCCCCGAAACTCTCAGGGAGGAGCTGCCCCCAGACTTGGCCCCGGGGTCCTGCCTCAGCCCCCGAGGATGACCCCGTCCAGCCCGTGTCCCCCACAGGTAGGAGCCGGCCAAGCAGGCAACGTGTTCATGGCAACATTCACTCTCTGCTCATCTTGTGCTTTGCTGGGCATTGGAGTCCTGCTCACCACCCCCCGTGTCCCCCAACTCCTCACCCCCCAACGTGTGACCTCATCGTGTACCAGGTGCGGGCGGACAGCACAGGGGGGAGCCGGTGGTCAGCCGAGAGCATGGGGGTCCTGGTGCTGAGCCAACAGCAAGGGGGGCACAGTGCTGAGCCTGTCCAGGGGTTTCCTTTGCCCCACCAGAAACCTCTGGTCCCCCAGAGGATGAGACACGTGTGGAAATGGGGTGGGCAGTCCCCGGGGGACCCGTGACCCCAGCCGTGCAAAGGGGCTCAGCAAAGCTGCCTGGCAGAGCGCCCAGGGCTGACCCTGGCCCTGCAAAGTTCTTGTCTCTGGCCACCAGTGGACACGGCAGCATCTGGGAGTGTCCTTACCCGCGTCACTGGGGCGACAGGTCCCGAGGCTCCGTCTGCATCACCCTATGCTGAACGAGCCTGAACTCGGGAAGGTGCAGGAGGGTGCCGGGCCTCGGTCAGTGAAGGAGAAGCCATCTGGGGGGTGTTGCCTCCTTGTACCCCATAAAGCATCACTGCACCCCACGAGCGGGGACTAAAGGGTTCCTAGGGACAGAGGCAGGTGCCAGGCACCTGGGCCAGTTGGCTACTGGAACCCCGGAAGCAACAGCTGACGCTTCTCTGGCCTCGGGATCCGGGCTCCCTGCACCGGCTCCCCCCAAGCTTGCGCCCTGGGGGCACAGCACACGGGTCGTCCTGCCGAGGGAGAGGCGGGCAGGGACCCGGCGTCTGAGAGCACTTGTCCCCCCGGCCCGACAGCCCGGTGTGCAGATGTAAGCACGGAGGTCTTGGGGCACAGGAAGGTGCTCCCACGGCCCGGTGACGCCCGCGCCTGGAGGCTCCTGTCTCGAAGCGGGTCGTCCCTCCGCCACCTGCCAGCTCCCATGAGGCACGTGGCTGCGTCCCTCCCGCTCTGGAGAAGGATCTGGGGCTCAAGAGGGAGGCCTGGCCGCGGGGAGGGGCTGTGAGTTTACGTGGTGCCTGGAGAAGCCTGCTTCGAGCCCCCTGCCCGGGCGCTGTCTGCCCAGGCCCCTCGGCTCTCGTCTCGCAGTCTGGAGCCCCTTCCCTAGCGAGGCCGGTTGCACCGCAGAGAGGCCCGGCCGGGTGTCTGCCCGCTGCCCCCCACCCACCGTCACCCCTCACGGAGGCAGGACCGCATCACCTGTGACCCCAGGGCTGAGTAGCCGGGAGGAAGGCGGGTCCCGCTTGGTGTTGGAAAGTCACATGACTCCTAACGGTTCACATTCATAAAATGATCACGGTTCACCACGGCATGACTTGACCACGGTTTTCTGGGGTGAGATAGGCCGCCTTTCGGAAAGCCGTCAGACCGACACGTGGGGTCTCTGCTTTGACGCTGGTGTGGCTCGCGTGGGGTGGACGTAGCCGCCCGCCGTGTCTACACGTCCCGTGCCCACCCCGAGCACCTGGGCACGAACGCCACGGCCACGGACCCTAGGCGTCCGGGGAGCTGGCCCTCATCCGCCCCAGACAGGACGGCCTTTACGAGATAACAGCAAGAAAGCCAGCCCCAGCTTGGAGTGAGCAGGGCCTCGGCCCTCGGCCCAGGGGTGACGCGCAGGGCAGTTTCCCCTCCGCTCGGGTCCCGACGTCCGGGTGACACTGGACATTCCCTTCCCTTCCCACCCCTGTGCTTCCCGTGAGCCCGTCCTAACGGGACGTTCCCTCAGGCTTCCGCGAGACGGCCCGCTCAGATTCACAGCCAGAGCCCGGAGCCAGCTCCTGGAGGCCGCCCTCTGTCCTCCGTCCTCCCCGTGGTCGCCACGGCCCTCCTGCCGTGGGCACCGACGGGCAGCTCAGCCCCGGGCCACGTGCCTGTCCTTCCGAGGCCTCGAGAGCGCCGGGCATGGCAGGGCCGTGGCGGTCACATGCGGAGGCAGGTGAGTGCTTCCCGGACACGGGAGACGGGGGGCGGGCAGGTCCCTAAGCAGCAGAGACCAGGCCGGAGCGGGGGGCAGGTGGCCAGACGGCGTCCCCGCTTCTGCACCCACATGCACCTGCCAGTCTGTGCACCTGCCTGGCTCAGCAGAGAGCACGGGGCCCCCCTGGAGGCATCTGGCGGCACGGCCAGCCCAAACCCACCATTGTGACTGTTTCTTGGCACAACGAGATCCGTGTGTTCATGACGCACGTGGCCGAGGGTGGTGAGCAGCGGCGAGGAGGCCGTCCCTGGGCTGGCGTGAGGCCTGGGGGCCTGCGGCTCTGTCTGTCGGCGGCCTCCCTCTCCCACCCACCATGGCGGGCCGGCCCCTCTGCTTTGGCCGGGAAGCACAGGATCGAGGAACCCCCGTGCAGGCGGCCCCGGAGGGGCTTCCCTCTCCTACCCCGAGGCAGGTCCGAGCTGCCGGCTGGCGTGGGCGCGGGGCCCTTTCCGGCCTGGCAGCCCAGCGGCCCTGGCACCAGGAAGTCTCCGGGGCTCTGGCCCCCTCCCACGGGCCCCTCCGGGCCGGCTTGCCAGGTTCCCCCGCGGCTCGGACGTGCTCAGGCGCGGGGAGCACAGGCCGCCGGCGGAGGTGCTAAGTGGGGCATCTGTGTCCCGAGTGTCTTTGCAGATCGGCTTTCCCGCTGTTTGCACAGAGACGCGGCTCCCGCTTCCCACGGGTGCGGCCCCCCTCGTGCACAGGCCACAGTAAACATTTGGTCAGCGCCCGCGCCCTCCGCTCCATATGGAGCGGCCCTGTTCCCCCTCCAGGAAGTGGGGGGACCCCCTTCCTCTCACGGACACGGCCGGAACTGACCACCTGCAGTTGAATGGTCCCTGGGTGCCCCTGGGGTCACCTGGGCTGCGTCCCTGAGGGCCCGGGTGACCCTCTGTGACACTGAGGCAGGGGGCAGCAGAGACTGGGGGTCAGGGGACCACACGGGCCCGGGGAGGCGACTCGTGCCCCATCGGACACGGGCTTCTGTCTGTGCGAGAGCTCGCGTGAAGTCCCAGAACAGGAACGCGCAAACCCACACGAGTAGAGAGCCCGAGACAGGGCGGCTGGCCGAGCGGATCCGAGGGAACCTGCAGGCACCTCCTTGAAGCAGACACAGGGAGGCTGGTCCACAGCCCTGTTCCGATGGGGCCCCAGGCAGAGGCATTTGGATCCACGCTCTCCTCTCCGGCACCTTCTCCAGGAGCGGGTCGGGCCCGGGGAAAGTCTGCAGAGACCTTCCGCGGGGGAGGCCGAGGGTCCCACGAGGCCCACCTGCCAGGCCCTCCGACCAGCACGTCGTCCTTGGACGGCGGGAGACCGTGAAGACAGGGCCGTGCGGTTAAACGGGGAGGGGTCTTGGGGGGGGAGGGGGTCGGGACGGGGGCAGAGCAGGCACCACAGACAGAACCCCGCATGCAGGCTCTATGTGAGGACGACGGTCTCCCTGCACACAGAGACGCAGAGACAAAGGACACGCAGAGAGCGGGAAGGAAACTCTGACAACAGGGAAGAGAGAAAACCTCACGCCAGAAGCCGGAGGTGGGGAGACTCGGCTCCGAACAGAAAGCAAAGAAAAGGTCTGCGTGGAGACGGGCAACTGAGGACAGTGAGAACAGGAAACTGGGGGTGGGGGGGTCATCAAACAATCAAGAAGGCGTGGGGGTCGCAGGCCTCGGGCTGTCCAGTCGGACTTGCGGAGGCAGGAGGTGGTCACCCAAGAGCGGCTCCGGAGGCAGGTCCCGTGAAATTCCAGAACCTCAGGGATGCGGGACGCGCCGAACGTGGTCCGGAAAGGGGGTGAAAGCAGGTGGCGTGAGGGGGGCAGGAGTCAGGGCGGCACCCGCGTCCCCACCACCAGGGACCATTCAAGCCAAGGGTCTGCAAACCAGGCGCCAGACGGGTTCCTTAAGCTTCTTTTACAGAAAGTCGCTCCATTTATTCAGACCTGGTTGTGCTCTCCCGGGGACACGCGATGATATCGCTCGTCGGAGGGCAACGATCATCGTCACCATCATCACGACTGCCGGCTGCCGTCCCCGTGTCACCCCTCCCCTGTCCCCGGGACCCGACGGGCAGGCAGGCGTCCCCAGCAGCGCCTGAGAGGCTCAGCTTGGGGTCTCGCGGTACAGGGTCCGGCCGAGGCTCAGGCCAGGCGTGTGTGGTGACAGCGGCCACGTTCTCAGCCCCCGTGTCCCCGTTCCTGGGCAGCTGGCACCTGCCTTCCTGAGGTTCTCTTTAGGGACCTTGTGCCTGTTTTGCCCAGCGGTGGCCCCTCAGAAAACAAGAATGACCCCTCAGTGCAGAGGTCACGGCAGGCAGGCAGACGGCTCCCTGGGTCCCGTCCTCAGCCAGGTTCCCACAGAGCCCCACACACCGTCACGTCCTCCGTCCTGCTGAGATCTGCACCCTCTGTGCTGCGAGGGTCCCCACCAGCCCCACGTGGGTCCCCGTGGCCTCAGAGCTGCCCCCACACACTGTCACGTCCTCCGTCCTGCTGAGGGCAGGGCTGGCTCATGTTGCTCCCGCCCGGGGTGTGAGCTCAGTAAACTTCGCTGAGTGGGGGGTAGGGAGGTGACAGGGGACGCCGGGGCACAGAGCAAAGGCGGGAGGTGGGCAGACCTGGGCCGTGTGTGCTGGGAGCTGCAGGCATGGCGGTTCCTGGGGCAAGCGCACCTGGGGGTGGGCTGAGCAGTGCCCCCAGCCCGTCCTCAGTCCCTGGGACAGGAGAAAGCCACCTTCCAGGGACGAAGGCACTTTGTGGGTGTGACAGAGTCAGGGACCTGGAGGTGGGGGGGGGCCTCCTGGTTATCTGGGCGGTGACCTCGAGGGTCCTCAAGAGAGGGAAACGGAACCAGACGCTGCCTCTGTGTGGGGAGAGGCCGGGACACGCGCAGCTCTCGAGTGGGGAGAGTCAGGGAATGAGCTTCTCCCTGAGCCTCCAGGGGGCGTGGCCTGGGGGGCGTGGCCTGGGGGCGTGGCCTGGGGCTGTCCGGACCTGCCCAGGAAGCCCACTTGCGCTCCCGTGTCCGGAGCCTTGGCGGCGAGTCGTGCGGGTTTACGCGGGCGGGTCCATGGCGCTCAGGCTGCTTGTGCGGGCGGATGAGGGTGAGGCGGCCGCGGACCAGACCTGGGGGCGCTCTTGGAGGCTGCACGGGGGGACTGGACGGCTCACCGGCGGGGTCACTGACGAGTCCCCAGCCCCAGCCCCGGGTCAGGCAGCCTCGTGTGAGGGGGGACGGTGGTTGCCACGCTGAGGCCCCGGGGTCATTGCGAGAGGGACGCAGGGAAAGCGGGAAGCTCAGGGCCGAGTGGACGCAGCCACGTCCCGGGTGGGGGAGCCCACTGAAGCCGGAGGGGGGGGGGCGGGGAGGAGGCTGGGGCGCCGAGGCCAGGGAGGGACACGTCTAGGTGGGAACGTCCAGGATCCAGGGAGGAGTCTGAGCCGGCAGGAGGCGGGTCGCAGGGTGGAGGCCTGGGCTGGGGCGAGCCCGGTGAGGGGCCAAGTGCGAAGGCGCTTCTGAGCTCGCGGGGCAGCGCAAGCCACGTTTCTGGTGAGCACAGATCGGGGTCGCCCCTCATGGCGGAACGTTCTCCGGCGGCTTCTGAGGGGCCGGCAGGGGCATCAGGCTGCCTGGCCCCATCCCGTTGCGCCTCCGTCCACTTACCTGGCCTTGAAAAGGCCACGGCCTCTCTGCGCCCTGGTTCCCTTCAGAGAACACGGGGACGGGGACAGCGCCCACCTCTCGGAGGCCCAGGCCAGTCCCCCGGCGACAGCCCTGTGCTCCGTGTGCTCTCTTTAGTGTCGGCCACGGCTGCTGGCAACGGAAACAGGCTTGGTGTGGCCCCAGCGTGGCTGTTTCTCAGACATCACCGCGTGGGGCCTGAAGCCTCTTGGGCCCACGGGTCAGCAGGGCCACCATCAGGAGCGCCCGTCCCTGTGCGGGGCCGGCTGCGAAGGGCACAGAGACCCTTCCCACCCCCGGCGGGGGTGGGGCGGGACGCCACAGGGGAGAGGCAAGATCGCCGGGCCAGGTCACCGGGAGCGGAGTTCCAGAGAGTCCAGGAAAGAAGGACAGGCTAGGCTGGCCCTTTCCGGGGTGTGTGGGATCGGACGAGACAGGAGCAGGGAGGGCATCTGGGGAGGAGGGGCTGGACGCGGTGGGGAGCACTGTGACACCGCTCCACCCTCACGTCTGCAGGCCTCCCGGGGGCACGGATGTCCGGGGTCCCCAGAATCCCGCAGACAGAGCGCAGCCCAGGCCTGGGGATGGTGCATGAGGCAGCCCCAGCTCCCACGACCGGGTGGTGGTCCCCAGAAAGTGTGTCCCTGCCCCAGGGCTGGAGCCTGTGACTGTGACCTTACACGTGGTCATTAGATGGTAAACGATGCAGTCAAGTTAAGGATTTGGGGAGACAGCCTTTTCTGGATCACCCGGATGGGCCCTGTTCTGATGGCAGGTGCGCTCCCAAGATAGTGGCAGAGGGAGACCGGGCACACACGCGAGGCCTGGCGAGCACGCAGCCCCGGGAGCTGCAGGAGGCAGGGAGGACCCTCCCCGGAGCCCCTGGCGGGAGCACGGCCCCACAAAGCCTTGATTTCAGACGTCTGCTCCCCACGGAGATGGATTCTGTTGTGTCGGGTCACCCACTTTGCACCCGCGGTCCTGGACACGCCAGCCTGGGCCCTGGTCTCTGGGAGGACCCGGGACCTCGCAGACAGGTGAAGACCGAGACCCAGAGAGAAGCAAGCAGCAGAAGCCTTCCCGGGTCATCGAGGACCGTCCTCACCCACCCTGTGGGGCTCTCACAGAAGCTCCAGGGCTGAGGGACCCTGGACCTCTGGATTCCAGAGGGTCAAGGCGGCCTGACTGTCAGACACGATCCATGGGTGCAGACGGCGGGCGGGACAGGGGTCAGGGAGTGCGGAGACCGAGGCCAGTGGAGGCCCCGGGGAGGCTCTGGTCTGCAGCTCACCCCGGAGGCCGGCAAGCCGCGCCCACCAGAGTTGGTACGGGGGTGCCCCCAGCAGCTCCCGGGACACTCCGTCCTCCGTGTTCCAGGGCACGTGCCTCGAGGCTCCCGGAGAAGTGCATGCTCCCCACAAGGCCGCAGGCTCCAGCGGGGACTTGGGTGAAGACACCCCGAGTGTCCTGGGCTGTAAATAAATGACGGAAGCCTGGGGACTCATCACCAAAGAGACGTACTGTCCCCTGGTCTGCAGCCGGAGTCTGAGATCGAGGTGTGTGCAGGGCCGCGCTCGCTCTGGAGGCTCCACGGAGGCTCCTCCCGAATTTCCGGGGGCTCCGGGGTCCCTGGGCTTGTGGCCTCGTCCCCGGTGTCTGCCTCCATGTTCACTGGCCTCTCCGTGTCTCTATGTCTTGTCCTAAGTCACCAGTCACTGCTGCGACCCCACGCTGACCTGAGAGCATCTGCAAAGCCTTTTCGTACCAATGAGGCCGAGTCCCGGGTTCCGGGACACAGGGTCTTTGGAGGACACAAGTCCACTCGCTGCCCACACTGGCAAAGGGCCAGGCCTCTGACCGCCGCCGCCTCCCCCGGCCCAGCTGCCTGGTGTGTGACCGGGGGGAAGGCGCGCACCCCTGCGCCTACCTCCTCCCCGAAAGAGGGGCGACACGGGGAGCCCTCCGTGGACCGCGGTGCCTGCGCCCGGGGCACGGCCGGCAGCTCTGAATCGTCAGCGGACACCCAGGTCGGGAGTTTCAGGAACTCTCCGCTGTTGCCGGATGCCGACGCTCACGGCCCGGCGGTGGAAGCCACCCTCACGGCGAACAGAGTGCGCGGGTGGGCGGTTTCTGGGGCGCAGCTGGTCCCCGTTTGCGTCTCTCCGACCAAAGCGCAGTGTTTTCTTAAAGTCGGAGACGTGCCCGCCCGCACATCCGCACCGGGCGCTCTGTCTCCTGGACAGACGTCCACGGAGCCCACGCGCACAGAGTTGCGCGAGGACCACGGGCGCGCGGCCAAGCGAGGGGGGGAGGGAAGCAAGCGTCAAAGCCACGGAGGCACGGGTGACCGGGGCCTGCGGCTCACACGCGAAGACGCGGCGGCGCTCGGCGGTCCTCACGCGGGTGACCGGGGCCAGGGCTCGCCCTGCGGCTGGAGGACACGTGACGGAAGTGAGCCACCACGTGCATGAACGCGGCCGCTTAACTTCACACGGAGGGACCATTTTAAATGAATTTAAAACAGTAATTTGTACATCATTAGCAGCTAAATCCTCAGATTGAAAATGACATTAACCCGCGTCTGTAAACAGATGGTCGGTAATCTCGATATTATTGTTCATACCGCGATGGGTTAGCTATTGCTTAACGGGTGCCGTGTGCGCGCGCTGCTCGGGAGGGGTGTCGGCGCGGGGGTCCGCGCTCAGGGGGGGCTGTGAGGGGGCGCGGGCGGCGGGGAGGGGCGCGGACCCCAGGCCCTGCTCGCCCCGAGGGAGGGGAGCACTTTCCTCCGCACACCCCCTCGGGGAGCCCCCGCTCGCTGTGCCCCAAGAACGAGGTGTCCGAGGGCGTGGACCCGCCGCCGCCTCCCCTACACGGAGGGAAGGGGTGTTTTTCCGCGGAGAAGAGGGGCTGCTGGCCCGCTCTCACGACGTCCCCTGCAGCCTGGTCCCGGGGCAGCCGTGGGTCAGACGAGATCAAGCAGCGTCGTCTGGCTTTTGTGGAGCTGACGTGTGTAAGCGTTTTCCTGGTGTTACCTGTGCTATGCGTGCGTGTGCAGTTCCCATCACACGTGCGTGCACACACCATCCGTGTATTTACACACGCGTGGCGTCCAGCAAGGCCTGATGGGGCACCAGACCCCCCTCATCCAGGCCCTTGGGCTCCTGTGCCACCGCCGGCCCCGGGACCCGCATTCTGGTCCCGCCACCGCCCCAGTTCCGCGGCCCTGGCCCTGCTGTGGGAAGGTGACGCCCTCCGCTGCTGGCGGTCTCGCTCGGCGCTCTGTGCGCGAGGGCGACCCAGACGCTGGACCCCGCCGTCCGTGTACCTGCGTCTGAAGAGCCCGCCGCTTCTCCAGATTCTCCGGACCCGAGCAGGGCCCAGAGGGTCGGTAGCAACCGGGCATCAGCCTCCCGACGGGCTCCCCACGTGGCTCGGCCTGTCCCACCTGAGGCTCGCGCTCACACGCGCGCACGGCGCTCTGTCCCGGCCGCGGTGCAGCGGGGCGGCTAACGGAGCGCCTGCGGGAACGGGTGTAGACTGCCCCAGTGCAGGGTCACCCGCCCGATCCGTGGACCGCCTCGCGTGGCCGCGGCGGCTCCCTCAGTCGCTCACACGTCCCACTTACAGATGTGGCTTCTTCTGTTTCCTCTCCCTTCACTTCCTAGACACTGGAGACCGCTGTCCGTCTTTGTCTCGTTCTGCCCCACGATCACGGGGGACCGTCTGATAAGTAAATGCTCGCGTCCCCGTCCCGCAAGAAGAGAGGCATGGCTGTCCCCTTCCATCACTGACCGGGACGCAGAGGCACAGAGAGGCCAAGCGTCCTACTCAGTGTCACACAGGAGGGAGGGGCTGAGGCTCTGCTGCGCAGGGACGGGGACGGGGACGGGGACGGGGACACGGCTGTGCCCTCTGACACCCCCGGGGACGCGGGGCCTGGCAGGGAGCGTCCTACGGGCTCCCCCTGAGAACCCCACGCCCCCAGCGGTTCAGGCGACCCCTCCGCTCTTTCAGCTCCGCGGGAATGGAGGTGGCACACGCCCCGAGCGCATGTGACCACATCCCTCTGCTGGCGGGCCTCCTGACGTGCGCCCTGCCCGGGGGACTACAGGCCCCTGAGGGCCGAGCCCACCTGGATCTCCCCACTCCTGCCCCTTCCCCATACGAAGCAGACAGAGCAGGGGCGCCTGGGGGCTCAGCATTGGCCTCACCGCCCTGCACCCAGAACCTGGTGCCTGGTGCCCAGCACTCAGTGCCCAGTACCTAATGCCAGCACTCAGTGCCCAGTACCAGCACCTGGGTTGGTCTTGCCCAGGCCCAGCATTAGGCTTTCCACCTCCACACCAGGGCTGCCCCGAGCTCCTGGATGGCCTCCCGCCACACACACACCAGCCTCTGTCCCCTTTTCTACCAGGTGCTCAGACATCTGCTCTCTGGTCAACTGCCTCTTTAGGCGCCTGGACCTGGCCCAGGGCCACCGGTTCCAGCCCAACCCCCCGCACGCCCTCTGCCTGGAGCCTCCGACTGCTGCTGTGCTCAGCAGAGTGGCACCCCCGTTGACCCAGGAGGGGGTGCTCCAAAGGCCCTGCTCCCCTGAACCTTAGGGGGTTGGACCCCTAACTTACCCCTGAGTCAAACGATTCTGACAGATCTGTCCCCAGACTTCCCCCTTGATGGCACGCAGCCAAGTGTCCCCCCAGGGAGCATCAGACACGCACACACGCCCTCACCCAGCACTGGGGGGCCCGAGGTTCCCACCCAGATGGGCTCAGGGGGCGAGCCGGCCACAGAGAAAGTGAGGAGAGAGATGATCCTGTGCCCCGGACGTCCCGGCTGGAAACCAAGTAAAAGTACCTCACGCACAACCCGGAGGGAAACACACACCAACCATGACGTCACCTGCAGAAGGGAGGGAGTCCGGTGTGCACGGATGTGCTTTTAGCCCGGATCCACCTGTGTTGAGGGCCCAGACCCCCCCTAGGAAGGGGCACAGAGTCAGTCTGCATACGGGGGTGGCTGGCTCCCCCCCCCCATATCTGCCGGGGCCACCAGGGCACATGGCACCAGCCTTTCTTGGGTCCAAATAAAGCAACCACCATGAATCTGTCTCCAGCAGCATCTGTGGGAGAGGCTGGGGGCCTCAGAGATGAGTTCTTCAAGGTCCCTTGTGGACATCCGGTCAGTGTGCTCACCCCCTGTGCTCCACGGAGGCTGGCTGGGGACACTCCGGGCCCCCCTCCCATCCTTCTGCCCCCACTCCAGCGCTCCAGACCTGTGCTGCACCTTTAAAGGCCACCATCTGGAAATCCTCGATAATTCTTCTTTCCAAAGAGACCTCACCTCTAGATTGATTTTTTAGGAGCTCTGGCTTTTCCCCCCCCCCAAATTGAAAAGGGTTTTACACAATTGACAGATTACAAAAATAGGTCTGTCAAAGTGATTTTTCTTCTCAGGGGAAAAGCTGTCCCCACGCCAACGTGCACGTTGCTGTGCCCGCCATGTAGAGGGGCCAGGAGGGAATGTTCCTTGTGCAGGATGGAACGGAGCACCCCTACTCTCCAAAGCGGGAGCTCGACAGGCACCTGGGGGAAGGCTCTGAGGGTAGGAGGGGGGGGGGGCGCCGCACCGACCGACCCGCTCCGGCTCCCGGGGGACAGCACCTCCTGGGTGGGCTGGAACCCAGCACGAGCTTCCAAAAAGGGGGGGAGGAGGGCCCGTCTCCTGTGGGGACAGGGGCATCTCCGTGTGGCCGGGCTCCCTGGGGCAGGTGGGGGGGCAAACAGGGTTCCCAGAGGCAGCGTCATCTGCCCACAGTCACAACCCGGGCTGCAGTGGAACCAGGACCGGTCCCCTGGGAGGTCCGGCTGATGCAAAAGCCACACCCTCTCTCCAGGGCACAGACAGAAACTTTCTGGAGCGCCCAGCCCCAGCCGGGGCAGTGAGCCTACAGCAGCTTCCTTTCCCGGATCAGCAGAGCACACGCCAGATAGAAATCGCTCCCTGAGCGCACGGCCCGCCCGGGGCAAAGTTGACTTCGCGATTAGATAAATTATAAAGCATCCAGCTTATCTGCCCATCTCTCTAATTAGCCTTCCCCGGCCGGTATCTGCCAAGGATGCTTGGATCCCGCACCTTTAATAAATGGAGGGGTTGCTGCCTCCCTAATCTCCAGCAGCGGGGAGATAACAGATTCACCCTGTTTACTCAGGATTATGGCCGGCTTTGCCCTTGAGCTGGGAGTCATTGTTTTCTGAGCCGACTTTGAATTGGAAACCTTGTTGTCTTTCAAAGAAACTGGCGCGGGAAGATGTAGCCAGGCACAAACGACGCTCGGCCAACTTGGAGGCCCCGGATAAATCAGAAGCCGCCTTATTGTAAGAAAATAACTAATTTCCAAACGCGGCTGCATCCAGAGAGCGAGCCAGAGGCAGTGATGTTCGCTAATCTCCCGGAGCCGCGCTGATCTCGATAATGCATGCCTTAGCAATAATTAGATGCTTAGTAGGCTAATTATTTTGTGAATAAAATCAAACATAATCAAGCAATTAAATAGCAGAGAATGTCGAAAGTCCTGTCCTGGACCCTGGTCAGAGTCCCACTCGACAGGGGACTGTGTGAACACAGGTGGAGTCTCCCTGCACAGCCTGGCACGGTGGGGCCTCGAGCTTGGGGGCACTCCTGGAGGGCAGGCTCGGGGACCGCAGTGTCCTTGGGGAAACGTGGGTTCCCAGCCCAGAGGCTTGGGGAGGGCAGCCTGGGCAGGGGGAGTCAGTCAGTGCCCCGGCGGCAGCCGAAAGGGGACAGCCCGGGGCCTGTGCTGCCCCTCCCGGGCCACTCACTCTTGGGGAGGTCTTGCCTCTGCCCTGCAAACGGGTGCACCCACCTGTGTCCTCCGGGCACCGAGACCTGCCCCACGTCCCTCACGGGCCACCATCACAGAGCCCGGGGCCGGGCCTTTCTCTCATGAGTGAAGAAGCTGGTGTCCGTGTGCCGGAAGCTGGAGGACGCTCACGACGGCGGAACAGCCGAGCCTCGCGGCGGTGGCCCCAGCCCCCACCACACACCCAAGTCCATGCTGCTCAAGGAGGCGCGCAGCCCCCCGTCCCTCCCGCCCGCAAGCCCAGGGCCGACCGTCTCTGCTCAGAGTCCCGGACGGACAGTGGAGGAATCGGGTGGGAGGCGCGGGCCCCGCCTGGGGGGCTTGGAAGCCGGGCTCTGCGATCGGCCGGGCCCGTCGGCCCGTCGGCCGGGGAGACCGCCTCCCGCCAGCTGCCCAGACCTGGCAGAACCTTCCAGATGGCGTGCTCCGACTTCCCCTCCCGGGGGCTCATTCTGCTCCTTACTCTTCCTGCCGCTGCACGCCGCTCACCTTCCGTCCGGCGGTCACTTGCCGGGTGGGTCTGGAGGCCAGACAGGCCCCCGCGCGACTTTCTCTGCGAGGTACCAGGCACCCGCTGGAGGCCGGGGCTTGGCAGACGCCTTTCCTACGGGGATGTCTGGCAAAGGGCAGTAACGGTTAGCTTGGTAAGGGTTGGGCCACTTTGTCGAGGGGCACAATGCAGGTATTTTGAGCTTAATGGATCGCGTGGTCCTTGTCAGACCCTCACCCCCGCTGTCCTGGCCCACGAGACGCCAGACTCAATCGTTAAACCAGGGATGCGGTTGGTTTCCAATAAAACTTGATGGACAGCAGGCGGTGGGCTGGATTTGGCCCTTGGGCCTTGGTCTGGGCCCCCTGATGGCGACGGTGACTCTTCACCGCCAACCGTTCAAATCCACCTTCCTGCTTGGGCAGAGGCGGCTTTGGAGCCACGGCCACCCTGGTTCCTGCTCAGCAGGCCTTCCGCACGTGAGCACTTTGCCCGGAGCCGACAGCTGCCAGCGCCCCGCGGCCCGGCCCCTCCCCCGGCGGAACCTCAACAGAGACACCTTCCACCGGAATGGCCAGCGCAGGCCACAGCGTGTCACGTGCCCTACGTCAACTCCCGTCGCGTTCAGAAATGAGGAAACAATTTCCAACCAAAGCACCCAGCACAGAGCTCCCGTCTGCTTCCGGGGGGCAGCGTGGCGGAGTGGACAGGGCCGCTGCGATTTCCGTCCTGCCCGGCGGCTGGCCGTTCACCTGACTTCTCTTAAATCTCGGTTTTTAAATCTGTTTTTTATTTTTTTATAAAAAAAGTTAACCCTGAAAATTCATGCGAGCATTCAGTGAGATACTGGGTATGAAATGCTCGTTCCAGATCTCCCTAAAATGAGATCCCTGATTTGTGGGGTCACGAGTCCCAGCCGCCAGGCCCACCCGGAAAATATCCAGTAGGACGTGAGACCCACGGGGCAGGACCCTCCACCCGGGAAGGCGGCGTCTCCACGCATCTTTCTAGCCGGGGAAACCTTGCTTTAAATAATAGCATAGCAGGAGAGAGGCAACCACTAACTATAGAATTAACTGCTTGCAGAGAGATTTGGCACTCGGGATTTGGGGACAGGAGGGAAGTCTGGCCAGGCACCCTAAAATAGTATATTTGTGTTCGATCCTCGCCCAAAATACAGACACCACATTGGCACAGGTACAGCTGTCTGTTTTCATACAGTCTGGCAAGTCTGGAAAATAAACACACCGCCCCTGAGCTGCCTGGCTGGGAGAAGCGGAGGGATCTGATTAAGGCATTTCCATGGAGCAGAGCTGTTCAAACCACAGCGAAATGGATTTGGAAGGTGCCGTATCCTGGATGTTAAAATGCGTGGGGAGGGGGGTGAACGTTCACCGACTTCAAATTGGTTTTAAATGTCGTCTGCTTTTTAATAAGATTCAGCTTTACGAAGTTATCCTGTGTGCCTGGGGCACGTCCCGTCCCCGCCCCTGCCGACGCAGGCCTGGGCGAAGCGGCCCACACACTCGGCCTTGGGTCACGACAGGCCAGGGCCGACCCGCGTCTGACACTGAAGATCGGCGAGGCTTGGGCCCCAAGCGGGGAGCGCTGCGAACGGGCAGCCCGCCTGCGGGGCCCCGCGGTCTGAGTTTCCTCCGCTCCTCTCCCCCTCCCTCCTTCAGCCCTGCTCTGCAACCCGGGGACCCAGCGGTGAACAAGAAGACAAACCCACCGCCCTCAGAAGAGCTAACATCCAAGAGGAGGACAGACTCCAGGCCACGGACAAAGTGAATCAGGGGGTGGCGGCCCCTTAGACAGCGGTCACGGCAGAGCAGGTGACAGGAAGGGGGGCAGGCAGGGGTGAGCCTGGACAGGGTGTCAGAGGACTGAATTTTAAACAGCCAGAGGGAGAGATGTAAGGGAGGCCCGCAGTGCAAAGGCCCTGAGGCACATTCCAGGAAGCAGAGAAGGAGGGAGGGGCGTCTGCTGCAGCCCAGGGCCTAAGGGCTTTGGCTTTTCAGAGGCCTGACATCCCCAGGCCCCAAGGAACAGGCAGGAGTGCCCTGGCTCACGCTTCCCCGCATCCCCTCGGAGGCGGCGGGGGGCTCGGGGCAGGCGCGGAAGCCAGTTTCTGCACAAACCCATGGGGCCAAGTCCAGGAGTCGCCCACGTGGTGGTTCACCCCTGTCCTCCCTCCTCCTGACCCCGGACCCCGCCCTCAGCCCCCTGTCCTCGCTGCAGGTCCCCCTGGCCGAGCAGGACCCCGGCCTCACCGCTCCTCGGTCACGGCAGGTGTGTGCTTCCTGTGTCGTGTTCTCCGCTGAGCACCTGCCTGCACCCACACAGCCCGCTCCCGAGGCTTTCCTTCCTGACACACCGACTCTCAGCACCTGCGTGTACACGTGTGTACTTGGGCGTATACTGTGAGCCGTTTTTTTTGTGTGCACACGCACACGCGCGTATGCCTGTACGTGTGCGTGTGTGTGTGCACGGGCACACATCACACAAGCCCACGCGTGCAGCGCTAAGGCTAAAGGGCGGGCTGCTAAATAACAAAGAGCTTTGCCGAGACCGTCTGCGCAGGTCGTGAGAGCTGCCCGTGGAGCGTCTGCTGACAGCCTTGGGGGACACAGTAAACCCACAGAAGGTGGACAGCATCCCCGGGAAGTTGGCCCCGGGCCGTGGCTGGCTTCCCCCCCCCCCCCGCCCCCGTGGGCTCCCCCAGAGTCTGGGAGGCCCTGGGAAGGGGCAGAGGGGGACGCGCCGACCTAGGGCAGGGGGAGAGGACAAGACCGCCACCGTGTGGTGGCCCCGGGGCCCCATCTCTGGGTTCCAGCGCCCTGACGCAGGAGCTGGAGGAAAGACGTCGTGGCCTCCCACATTTGGACCTCCAGCCCAGGTCACCTTCTGGGGCAGAGGACAGTCCTGGACGCAGATCCTGGGGCGTTGTCTGTGGGCCCTGGAAGTCAGGACCCTCACCTGCCCTGTCGGCACCCCGACCCCAGCACGGACCCGAGGGAGTCGGCGTCTGCAAGCCGATGGGGACAGACAGACCGCGTCCCCCCTGGACCAGCCCTTAGGGAACAGCTTGTCCTCATCCCGTTTCCGTGGTGGCGGAGGTGACAAACCCAGCCAGCCCGTGCTCGAGACGGACAGGTGTGGCCCCTGCCCCCCACTCCCCTGCAGCAGGAGCTTTGCAGCAAGAGGCCAGGCAACGCCCCTGACTGCAACTAACCTCAGTACCAATGCGGCCCCGACAAAGGGCTTTCTCACAAAGCGTCTGACACCCAGAAGCCTGCCGTCAGGGAAAAATCATCCCAGAGTCTGGGATGAGGCGCCCAGATTCAGGGCCCTGGGGTCTGAAATCTGCAAATCACCCCAACTCCATCATCCGGACCCGCCAAATCCCCCAGCCTGTGGGTCCCCTGGAGGCAGCAGCAAGACCCCACCCCTGCCGGTCACACAGGAGACCGGAAGCGCCCTCAGCCCCCAGCTCACCCGCTTTGGAGGCCCGGCCTGTGCTGGGGGTTGGGGGAGGGGTGCTAAATCTGCACCACCCTACGCAGGCTCACTGGAGAGGCCCCATGCACACCCCAGGCCCCCTCCCGCCCTAGCGGCCCTCCTCGCCCGAGCCCGAGCTCCCAAACCCCCAGACCACACTGGTCGGAAAAGAGCAATGAGGTTGCCAGCCGGAAAGCGGCCTTCGGGTGCGTAATGCAATTGGAGGAACCCCAGGACAGGAGGGAGAGTGAGAGGCAATAAAAACGCTCCGCAGCCCAGGGCCTCCGGGCGGGCACTCGGGAAGCTTCCAGACGGTAAATCAGAGACTCTCTTGACATAATTCCCTGAAAACAAGATTGTGAAATATGCAGAGCGTGTGATGCTAATGTTAGAGTCTGAGTGTAAGCATTTAATCTCTCTCTTCTTTCTTTCCTATCCTACCTACGGCTTGGACGGGCAGGTGACATCCAGCCCAGGTGACTGTTCCCCCGGGATGCCCTGGAAGGGCCTCTTCCCGGCCCTGGAGGGAGTCACCGTGAGCCCTTCCTTGGACTTGTCAGGGGACCTGGTGACACACACCGTTAGGGCCCCGCCCCCAGGCATCAGGGCTCCTCTCTGTGTGGCAGGGCCAGTGACCCGGCCTTCCCGAGGACCAGGGACCCTGTAAATAGCACCACCTGGAATGTTGCTCCTAACAAAGGCGATCCCAAGCGGGACAAATTGCACCCAACCCCCCACCCCCACCCCGGGGGATGAGCCGGGTTAAAGACACGCAGCAGTCTCTCGTGGTGGCCTCCCCCACCTGCCAGCCGGCCGGGGGCACCGCGCTCGCCCGCCCGCCCGCTTCCGGAGCTGCACAGCGGACCTGGCTCCTTCAGACGCAGGGCTCCCATCCAGTGCGGGGGCGCCCGGGGGCTCCCCGCAACCTGACAGGGTGGCCTTATTGGGAAAAGGGTCTGGAGACGCCGTCATCCTGAATTAGCCTGCATCCACTAACCGGCATCCCCACGAGAGAGGAGAGTGAAACAGGGCAGCGAGAGGGCCCCTGAGAACGCAGGCGGGGACAGGAAGGGCTAGGCCGTGACCCAGGAGCCCTCAGGCCACCAGGGGTTGGGAGAGAAAGGAGGACCTTCCTCTGAACGTTTTAGGGGGAGCGTTCCTGTCCTGCACAAACCACTGTGGGGGGAGTCCTTCTGTTCCTTCGTGGTGCCCCCTGCAGCAGGGCCAGGAGGCTCACCCACACAGGGCCCCCAAAATCCTGGGGGGGGGGGGGAAGGGGCGGGGCATTCTGTGGGGGGCGGAGCCTTGACTTCCTGTAGGGGCGGAGCCTGGGCACCACAGGGGAGGGGCCTGGAGCCTTGAGGGCGGGGCTTCGTGCCTATGGGGTGGGTCCTGGGCGCTGCAGGGGCGGGGCCTGTGGGACGAGGGGCGGGGCTTGGCACCTGTGGGGGTGGAGCCTGGGCTCTGCGGGGGAGGGGCCTGTGGGGGTGGAGCTTGGGGGTCTGTTGGGGCAGAGCTTGGGCTCTGCAGGGAGGGGTTTGGGCTCTGTGGGGTCTGGTCTGGCTTCCCTGTGGGGGCGGGACCTGGGGTCTGTGGGGACAGAGTTTGGGGTATCTGGGGGCGGACCTTTGGGGCTCTGCATAGGTGTGGGGCCTGAGTTTTCCATAGGGGCGGGACCTGGACTCTGTGCGGGGGTTTGGGGGCTGGAGGGGTCTTGGGCTCTGTGGGCGCTCGGCCTGGGTTCTCCGTGGGGGAGGACCTTTCGTGGGGGGGGCTCTCCGTGGGGGTCGGGCCTGGGTTCCCTGTGGGGGCGGGCCTGTGGGGCTCTGCATTGGGGTGAGGCTTGGGTTTTCCACGCGGGCGGGTCCGGCAGCCCCTCCTGCCTCAGGTCCCAGGGCATCTGCAGTGGCTGCGGGAAGAGGCAGCTCACGACTGGCTGGAGCGGCCCCGGCCTCTACCTGGGAACCCAGTGGGGGAGACCAGGACCTCAGAAGTTTCCGGCTCACAGGCAGTGTTAATGGAAACGTACCGTCGCCGCTAGCTGGGTCTGTCTAGCTGTCTGCTGCCTTCTCACTTCCAGAAATGTTGAAACCGTCCACAGTCCAGACCCTGGCACAGCCGCGTGGGCCACGAAGGGGCCCCAGAGGGGACACGGGCCTCCAGAGGGACGCCGACCGCAGGTCTCCAGGGCCTCTCCAGGGCCCTTTCTAGGAGGCGAGGCGGACCTTCCACCCCACCTGCTCTCCCCAGGACTCTCGGACCTGGGGTCACTGCTGTCCCTGCTCACAGTAGCCTCAGGAATTAACGTGCGGGGGGAGGTGCGCCTGCCGCTCACACCCCCACTTGTCACATGGCAGAAGCCCAGTGTCGGGGCTGGGCTTGGCCCGACGTGGGCCCGCGGGGTCACCTGCGCTCTGGAGCCCCACTGGCCCCCACCTAGCCTGTCCACCGTGAAGCTGCGTCCCCCAGCCTGAGACAGCTGGTGCTCAGGGTCCCGGCCACACGGCGAAGCCCCAGGCAGTGTTTAGAGAAATGCCGTCCCCCCTCCCGTAGGGCCCAGTGTTGAATGGTGGCCAGCAAGCCTTCTGGAGGCAGAGCTCCGCGGGGCCTGGCTTTGCTTCATACGCAGCCTTGTCACTTCCTTCCCGGGAAGGGCCGAGAGGGTCCAGGCATCGAGCGCGGCCAGCTGGCTCCTCGTGCAGTCCTGGGCTGGGTCTGCCCGGGCACGGGGTCCACCGGGCATGTCTGCACCGTGACTCGTGCAGGGACGAGGCCAGTCCCGTCTCAGGCGGCACAGAGGGCCTGCCCCTGCCAGTGTGAACTTCAGATCCAGCAGGCCAGTCAGCACCGGATTTAGATGCCGAGATCCGAGCCTCCTTAAGACAAAAGGAAAACACAGCAGGCCTCCTTCTCCCCTCTCGCTCTCCCGCTCGCTCACGCACACACACACAGACGCACACACACCCACTGTGGTTTCTAGGGTGGAAACAGTGATCTGATTTGCTGGAAATGCTCCAGTAGGGACACACACGCGGCTATTCTCCCCACACCCGTATTCTTCGTCTGGTATTTCCAGGAGCAGATCTGGGCTGTCATCAGCCGCTGCTAGGATATCCTGGGGCTAGGAGAATTAGCTGCACTCAGCAAGTGACCCTCATTTCTTCCCATTTTCTCCCAGCGCGCTCCAGATTCCATTATGCCCATTAAGGAGGCGGTAGCTCATTGCCCTCCAGAGCATTCCACAGGCCAGAGAGTTCCTTCCGACCTGATTTCCATTTTCGAACAAAGAGAAGTGACATTTCTGAGCTTTGCCAGCAGGTAAAATGCCCAGTAAGGCCATGCCCGGCAGAGCCGCGGGACCGCCAGGCCTCAAGCTCCACGCCCCGTCAGCCCAAGTGCATCCAGAAGGAAGCCCTCCCCGCCATCCACACGCGTGCTGCCGCGCCAACACACGCGCACGGGCGCACGCAGGCACCTCACAGCCTTCTCGATTCTCAGCCGCCAGGATTCTTGACGGTGTGGAACACAGCCGACCTTCAGACAGCTTTCGATGGTAACACGGGTGACGGCCATCTTTCCGGACCCCCCGTGTGCAGGCCCTGTGCTTTCTGACCACGACCCCAGGGGTCGGCCCTGCCCCTGGCCATCTCCACGGCTAGAGCATTGGGGCTGCGGTCTGGTAATGTCCGGGGAAGGGGGCAGAGCCGGCCCCCCACCCAGGCCTCTGGACCACAAAGCCCCCCTCCGCCCAGCACACCATGCTGCACTCGGCACTGGGCAGAGCGCGGAGAGCCGGGCTGAGCTCGCTCAGACGCCGAGGTGCAAGCCTGAATGCGCGCCCAAACGCACCCGTCCGTACTTTGGTGAAACTTTAACCAAGCGTTCCGGCTTAAAGGCAATAATACATCTCTCCTGCTTGTGCACACGTGTAAATATTTGCACGATGGTGCGGAAAGCTTCGTGCAGAGGAGCTGGGAGTTTATCTTGGCCAGATGTTCTGCCAGACGGGGAGAGCCCAGGGGATAAAGTAGGTGACCGAGGCCCCCCACCTGCTGCCCCGCCCACCTGCCAGCAGCCTGGACGTCTGGTGGATGCCCTTGACCCCCGTCACCTGCCGCACGCGGTACTGGAGCCCTGCTCTTCCCAGCATCCCCGGTTCGAAGCACGAGGGCAGGGACGGGGTCTGCCTCTGCCGCTGTCCGTGGGGGAGGAGTTAACGCCCGTGAAGGAAGACGCGGGAGCATCCCCTGAGTGGCGGGCCAGCAGCCACTTTGGTCTGAATGATGACGCCCGCCTTCTGCATGACACATGGCTGTTGAGCATGACTTTCTCACCCACACAGATCCAGCCTGCGCCGGGGTCCCACACCCCCACTTCCAGTGGGCGCACGAGGTTGTCCGCTGGCTCTCTGTGCGTGGGAACCGCCCCGCCCTGCCGTCTGACACAGCTTCCCCCGCTCACGTGTCTCCTCCTTCCAAGCGAGGTCTTCCCCATCCACACCCCACCGGACCCCCGGCAAGATTCCTCATTTCTTGGCTACGGGTTTGCTGTGCGTGCCGGGCAGAGGGGGGCCGACCTACCGGAGGCTGATCCTGAACACCGGCCACAGACACACGCGAGGCGCAGATAGCCTGTGACCAAGTGAGAGGCAGGACGTGGGTGGCTGCAGACGACCGACGGACCGGCCGCCGAGCCTCGCGGCCGTGACACGGCCCAGCCTCACCCACAGGAAGGCGCGTCTCAAGGACGGAGAGAGCATTTCACCTCATCTGAGGACAAGTCCCCAGCCCCAGCTCTCGGGGAGGGACCACGAGTACAGTCGGCTCTGGATAGATATTTGTTGAAAGAAAGCGTGGAAGGTTTTCCATTAAGTGATAGTTAAAGGAAATACTTTAACAGTCTACATAAAACCCACAATGAGGTTTTCAGTCCCGCTCCGTGTAAGAACTCTGCCCGGGGACGAACGGAGGAGAGTGGACACATCACGGAACTGTGTTGTGATATCTTTCCTGGCCATATTTTGGTGGAGCCATCACTTGAAATGCTGGAATAAGGAAAGTGTTTATTAATGGTGAGTAAGCCGCAAAAGTTTTAGCGGGTTCCGTTTCCTTCAGATAAGAATTCAATTATGTAAATGCATGTACTTCCTCCTTCAGAAATAAGGTTCAAAATAACAGAACATCAAATTCCAACATAAAATTCTGTCTATTATTTTTAACTTTCAGAGTGGAGGACGAATACATTTTATGCTGTGAAGGAAGAGACTATCAGACTCCTGACTCTGTGCTCCCCGAAGAGCATCTATGTCGAAAACGTGACTTGGAAAGGCTTAGGACGGGGGTGTAAAAGAGGCAAATTCTACAGAACAAATTAGGTCCTGTTCATCACTAAAAGAGAAAAGCGAGTGAAGACAGAGTGAAGGATCATTATTCCCACTCTGGAGATGAGGGTCTAGAGGCACAGAGAGGTTAAGTAACTCGCCCAAAGCTGTATGGCCAGCGGGTAGCAAACCGAGGATTCAGAGGAAGGCCTGCGTGACGCCAGAGTCCATCTTCTAAGACCCAGAAACGTCCCACCAGCGTCCAGGCAGGCTTGTTACACCTGTTGCTGCAGGGACTACCTGCTGTAAGCGGGACCCACTGGATCGATTCAACAAGGAGTGTATAAAACAGTCCCACAAAAGGAAACTCAAAAAAAAAAAAAATGGAAAAATGCAATACTTTAGAGTAGAAAATCTTCATGGAAGATTAATGTCAGGTTTTTTTTTTTTTTTCCTTAAGTCCCCATGAAGGTCTGTCTGGTTTTGGATCTGGTTTTGGTTTCTAAAACTTTTTTTTTTATTATTTTTTAATTTTTTTTCCATGTTTTTATTTATTTTTGGGACAGAGAGAGACAGAGCATGAACGGGGGAGGGGCAGAGAGAGAGGGAGACACAGAATCGGAAACAGGCTCCAGGCTCCGAGCCATCAGCCCAGAGCCCGACGCGGGGCTCGAACTCACGGACCGCGAGATCGTGACCTGGCTGAAGTCGGACGCTTAACCGACTGCGCCACCCAGGCGCCCCTGGTTTTGGTTTCTAGAGAGGTAGGCAAGTTGGTTGCCAATTTTATCAGGAAAAAAAAAAAAAAAAGGAGACCAGAAAACCCTTAAACAAAAGGTGCAGGGAGGAGGGCTAACTTGTCAAATATCGAAGCATGCCATGAGTCCCCTGTAATTACAAGAGAAAGGTGTCAGTGCACGAACAGACGGGCTAATGGAAGGGAACGGAAAATCCAGGAATAGACGCGATTACGTATGAAAGCTTGGCGTGAAGCACAGGCAATGTCTCAGGGAGGAGAAGAAATACCCACGTGTATGAGTAGAACCGAGCGACTGAACAGATCCAGTCGGGTGCCTTTCCCACCTTGAATATGAAGATCAAGTCCACACTCTCAAGAAACTAAAACAAAGAAGTCGACATGACCGAGAAGAAATGTGATGGGGTCATCCGTGACCCAGAGGATTACCTTGACTTCGTAGAACCTAGAAACACTTCTTCAGGGCAAAGATGTCCAACGTCCAGGAAGACACACACGCTTTACCACAGAGGGAGGGTCATTGCCCTTAACACGTGGATGGCTTTTTTTCATGGATGGAAAAAAAAAAAGACCATGCCCAACTAGGAAAATGAACTGGAGCTACAAACACAGGAAAGTAAATGCAAATCATCATCAATCACGGGGAAAGATGTTCAGTCTTTCTCATAAGAACATGATGGAAATTAAAACTGCACCTGTCCAGGCAGGACGCCAGGCAAGATGGGGTCAGCACCTTGTACCCTGCGTGTCCCACGGGCCGCAGCTGAGTCCTGGGCAGGGGGCCCGGAGCAGCCAGTCGTGTGTGCTGAGAAGTAGATGTCGCCGATGGTTTGGTGAAGAAAAGCAGGCTTCAAAGTCCTACCAAGCCACCTGAGGCTCCTGTGCTCCCCTGCAGGAACACCTGGCCCCGATGCACGGTGGGCACCTGGATGTACACGCCGAGCTCCAGGAGAGAGGACCCCAGAAGAAGCTGTGGCTTTCTAGTCCGAGCAGGGGGAAGGGTGCGGAAGGAGCAGACAGTGTGGGGGGGCCCCTATTTTTTCTTTTTCCTGTTCTCACCTCTCAGCCAGAGGCAAATGGCAGAGGCAACAAGGGGGCAGGGACACCTGCTTGAGCCGCCAGGAGTGTGCATGACCCCTCTCTGTCCTCTTGACACCCGGGCCCAGAAGGAGATGTTGGAACCCGAGGCTCAAACCAAATCTGGATGTCCTATTGAGGAGACACCAAAAGAAATCAACATTCAGCTCAGGTTCTAGAAGACCCAGAGTCTCATGGAATAACTCTGGGAATGTCTAGAACACAATCCAGAATGGCTCAGCATACGAAGGAGCAGGGAAAAAGAGAAGAGAGAGAGACCATTCAGCTACAAAGGCAAAACAATGAGCAGGAGTTGGAACACAGACACCGCTGCTGGACTCAACGGACGGGCCGCCCCCGTCGTGCTCCAGGAAGCAGAGGTGAGCTCTCGACACACAAGGAAGGAGCCTCGGCCAAGAAACAGAAGGTGTGAGAACAAGTCAGACACACGCATTAGAACTAGACTCTTCAATAACCAAAGTAGAGCATTTGCCATGTGGACTCCACACCAAAATGGAAAACAGGAGAACACAGAGACAGGAGAGTGATGGAAATTATTTTGAACAACAGAAAAAGGAAAAAAGTATTGGAAAAAAATATAAGCAGAGCTCAGAGATTTGTGGGATAGTATGAAAAGACCCTCCCCAAAATAGTATGAGATTAGAGTCCCCCGGAGAGAGCGGGATGGACGCCTGTCCCACAGGTTCACGTACACATCAGAACTCCCCAAACTGCATAATTGATATATGGCGCTTAGCTGAAAATAAACATAACTTAAGAGGTGGTCTTGATCAGTGGAACCAAGAGATCCTTCTCTGAAATGCTGATAATATAAGCACGTGTATATAGAAGGAAGATACAATAATCATAATAAAATAAATATGGTAAATTTTAAGAGCTACATGAAAAATTCATGTACTTATGAGAAATTGTCTGAGGAAGAGTAAAAGTAATCGTAAGGAGACTTTGTCAAAAAGAAGTTCAGAAACATCAGGGGTCGGCCTTTCATGGGCATTAGCCCATGTGGTGCCCAGGAGGGTTCTGCCTGACCCCGCGTTGAACAGACAGAACCTCTAGAACTTCAAAAAAAAAAAAAAAAAAAGATGGAAAGCTGTTTCAACAAGATGCTGACAAAAGATTATCCGTCACAACCAAAAAGGCTTTATATCAGAGACACAAGGCTGTCTCAACTTTGGGACATTTATTCGCCTGCATTAACTGGTTATAGGGATGATAAAACCTGTTAGTACTGTGACCAACACAAAACACATTTTATAGATTAAATACCTGTTTAGCTTTTAAAAGTTTTAACAGATTAAAAATACCAAGAGTTTTCTTTAACTTGCTTATATGAATCTATGACAGATCCGCAGCCAAACAGTCAATCTTAAAACTTAGTAGTTTTCCACAACATAAAACAAAGCACATTCTATCACTGTTTCCTTGTGTGACTGTTTGCTTTTAATTCAGAGGATTTATTACCATGGTGTGCATCGTCGTTCATCAGTTTCTGATCTGTTACCCCCAGAAGCTAAGCTGCCAGGGACATCATTCCATTCTGCATCTCCAGGGTGGAGAAGCTGGACCATCAAGACATATGTGCTCCTTAAAAAATTGTGGAACGTGGGGCGCCTGGGTGGCGCAGTCGGTTAAGCGTCCGACTTCAGCCAGGTCACGGTCTCGCGGTCCGTGAGTTCGAGCCCCGCGTCGGGCTCTGGGCTGATGGCTCAGAGCCTGGAGCCTGTTTCCGATTCTGTGTCTCCCTCTCTCTATGCCCCTCCCCCGTTCATGCTCTGTCTCTCTCTGTCCCAAAAATAAATAAAAACGTTGAAAAAAAAAAAATTGTGGAACGAATGAGCAAAGCAAGACTCGGGCAATCGGAGCTACTGCACCCTTAGGAGAGGCGGTCTTAATGTAATAGTGCAGGAAAAAGGGCTATAGGTATTAAAAAAGAAAAATCTTTTAAAACATATGATAACTTACAGATCGAATGACGGTATCTGGAAAACCCAATAAAATAAAATGGAAACTCATGGAATTATTTCAAGGATACAGAAGGGGGCCAGGAACCAGACCAAAACACCCAACATCTACAATAACCAAGTGGAAAATATACCTACCATATTCATGTTAGCAACAGAAAACTCAGACTACCCAGAAATACACGTGTATATAAATGTGTGTGTATAGATGCGTGTGTATATGTCTATATACATGAAATTCAATGTATGTATTTAAGAAAGTCATAAACATTACTGAAAATACACAAAAGAAGATCCATCTAAATGGAGAGACAGCAATGTCTCAGCAAGGGAAGACGACACTGAGAATACAAATTCTTTCCAAATTATTGTATAAACTTAAAGCAACTTCAATGAAAATCCCATTGTTACCTTTGTGAAACTTTATCTTAAAATATGTGTGAGGTAGAAAACTCGCAAGGCGAACCGTGAAAACAGAGGACAGGAAAAGCGCAAAGGTGCTTCCAACCAGATAGCAGGGGAAGTCAACGTATTGGCCCGGGGTGAACATAGAAAGATCAGTAGATAAAAGAATAAGAAAATCCAGAGAAAGACCCACACACACCTGAGAATGCGGCACGTGATGAAGATTACATTGAAATTGCAGTTTTCATCAATTGTTTTGAGGCCATGACAGTCCATCAGGGGGAAATAAAGACCGATAACTACCACAGGCAATAAATTAAAACAAACAAACAAACTTCTGAGTGACACACAGAAGAACTCAGATTTATGATAAAAGACGTATTTGTCAATGTGAAGATGGAAATATGTGACAGTGGTGGCATCCTAAGCAATGTGAATAGAAATAATAGAGAGGATATTTGAAATACACGTGAAATGGGAGACCGGTGGTCACAATGTGTCAAGAGACACCCAGAACCATAAGGAAAAAGGCAACAGCAGGGAAATGGGCAAGAACGTGAACAGGCAACTCACAGGAGAAAAGAAGGACAGCCAGTGAGCAGAATAGCACACCGCTGGGTGTCAAGCAACGGGGCCATCAGCCTGGGGGCCGGCAGTGGGGACACTGCTCATGACGGATGGCATACTCATGCTTCGGATGCTGTGCAGTCAGCACGTGTGAAGGGGCAGATCTTTGGGCGTGCGTCTGGGGAGATTCTAAAATACAACCTTAGAACAGTAGAAACGCAAAAGCAGGTTAAGTTCACTTATTTCCAAAAGACCAGCCCATCGGTGCACATGCGCTCCTGTGTTTCACCCACACGTGTGTGCGGCTGGAAGGGCACACGTCAGTGTCCCCGGGCCTGGTGAGCTCAGAGGGGGGTTTCAAGGGAGGAGGCTTCACCTTTTACTCTGTAGGTGGTGCTGAGGCTGCAGTCAGAGGTTCAAGGGCAAGGAGTGGGCGGACATGAGGAACCAGGAGGGCGGCCACCTGCTGGGGAGGTGCAAGTATTTTCAAGTGGACCGGGGACCCAGGGAGGGGAGGAGGAGATGGGAGGCTGAGACTGGACCCAACCTCCTGTGGGCAGAAACAGCAGGCAGGGCTGACCTTCCTTCCCCCAGCCGCACCTCTTCCTTCTGCTCTGCCCAGAGGTCATCTGCCAGCACCGCCCCCAAAGGGCGGCCGCCTGGTCTCCTGGTCAGCGCAGAGCGTGGTTGGCGGTCCTGGAGCCCCCGCCCCGACCTGCAGAGTTGGCGGTGCTGGGAGCGGCCTCCCAGACGCAACATGAACACCTGCAGGGGGGCAGCTATGCTCACCTGTAACCACCCATCCCTGAAAGCACCCACCGAACGGTGCAGTTTGCTGCCTGGGTGTGTGTGGATGCACACGCGTGCGTGTGCACATCTGCGTGTGTTTAACCAGCGTTCATGGCGCCGGTTCTCTGTCCCCCCCCGTGTCCCTGGTGAGTGTGCAGTCTGGTCCCTCTGACGGGAGACGCGGGGCACTGACGTCACGGGTCCTGCTCTGGTGGCAGGGCCTGCGTGGCAGGTCAGTGCCCTCCCTCAGAGGTCACTACTGGGAACGTGCACGCTAGGAGCAGGGGCTCAGACACAACCTGACGGTCACCTCCCGAGCTGCCTGCTGAGGCCCCGCGGCCCGCGGCGGCCGCACCCCTCCCGGCGCCCCCGCCCGCGCCCGCAGACCACGCCAGAGCCGTCGCGGCCGAGGAGCGATTGGTTCTGGTATCGGCGATGGGTATTGACAAAGGCCTTCAAAGTCACAGGTTGGCTTGCCGGATCAATAATGGTGCAGGGAAATAATTAAAACTGTCAGATTTAGAAAGTATTAGAGGTACTTAGAGCTTTCTGCCAACTATGGAAAACAGGGATTAATGGTGTTATCGCGAACACTTCTAAGTTACAGAGCAAGTTATTAAAGTCTTTCTTTGACACTCATTTGCAGCGAAGGGTCAACATCAAAGGTTTCCGAGCAAACTATTGGAGTCCATTAACCCAAAGCCCAGCTGCTTCCCCACAGAAGTCAGACGAGGGCCAGGAGATCAGAGGCGCCTTCCAGCAAGAGGCTGTAAAATTAAAAGGCACTTAGAGCACTCACACCTCCACGTCCCCGGGGCGCGGCTGGGGGTCTGACAAGGGCCGTCTGGGCTGCAAAGGAGGAGTCCCATTTGGGGACAGCAGAGCACAGTCAGGTGGGGAGAGGGCAGGGCTCCTGAGGTCCCGGCTGGCTCTGTGCACAGGCCACGGTGGGGGGAGGGGGGGAGGCCAGCCCTGCTCCCACCTGCTCCTTCTGTGGGGGCCTCGTGCACGTCCCTCCCGTGGATTCCCTGTCCCATCACCCCGCCTCGAACTTCCTCTTCTGGCTTTTCTGGTGGAGGGAGGCCCCCGAGACCCAGAAGGTGTGGGTCCCTGGGCCAGAGGGCAGAGGGAACGTGACAGGCAGACGCCCCACTCCTGGGGTGAGCGCTGCCCAGGAAGTCGTGCCCACTGAAGCTCGCGGTCCGAGCAGACTGCGCCCCAGTGCCCAGGGGCAGACCGTGCTGGTGGCACAGGGCGTGGCCCACGTGGTCTGTCCATGAGACTGGAAGTCCCCTGTGGAGCGTGTGGCGTGGGCCAGGTTTGGGGCCACAGAGGCACCTTGGTGATGCCTTGGCAACAAAGAGCTGTGGTGTGTGGGTGTGCCCCTGGTAAAGGGCAGGTGACAGGAGTGCCGGTGTGGTTGGGAGGGGACAGGCCACCAGGGGCTCAGGACTGGGGTCCAGCTCTGGAGATTTATGACCGCCTCCCTCTGACACTGAGAGGGAGGCGGGAGAGAGCAAGTCCGGAGACCCGAGTAACGTCGGTGAACAGGAACACGTGGGGTGTCAGGAGCGGGGCCACCCAGCCGGGACCACGGAGCACCTCACGCCCAGACACGGCACCTCTCGGCACGGTGCATTCACTAGGTGCTCCGGGAGAGGGACTGTGGCTGATTCTGGGGCCCTGGGGACTCTGCCCCAGGGGTGGGGCGGAAGGGGGCTTGCTGTCGTGAACGGCGGCTGCTGGCCGAGCACAGCCAACCTGAGTCGCCCGGAGTTGGAAGCAGAGCTCCCCCGGACCCAGCGCGCCCTCCGCTGCCCCAGGCGTCTCCAAGGGGTGAGCGCCACGGCGCCCCCGCCAGCTGATGAGGGCCACGGTGTGCCCTCCCTGCCTCCCCGGTGGCCTGTGTGCGAGCCCGTTGATATCCACCAGGAAGCTGACTGACCGTGGGCCGTGACGGTCACCCGCAGCTGGGACGCTCCTAAAAGACAAAGACGGAGGCTAACGCTGCTGCTGGCCGTCCCACGTGGGACACGGCGCTCCCCCGTGGAGCAAAGGCGCGGACAGATGAGAGTGAGTGGAAGGACGCCGGCAGAGGCTGGCATGAGCCTGCTGGCGGGTCGCTGGCCGTGGCCGCGGGCCTGTGGTCCGCCGGTCTGGTTTCCACCCCCGCGTGGGGTTCGCTCCGCACCCCTGCTCGCGAGAGCCAGTGTCACAGGAAGGGCGTCTGCGTCTTCGGGAGCCTTGCCCTCGAGGGCCCGGCCCGTCACACCCTCACTGTTTCTTTTTCCTGTCACCGTTGGCAACCTCCCAGGTAGACCTTCAAACATTGTAATGGATCCGATGGACAGGCGCTCGCACGCTCACACCCACGTACGTGTGTTAGATCAGAACAAGTAGTCAGGTGCAAGGAGTACGTCACGGGGGCGAAGGGCACAGCGTAGGGAGCACGGTCAGCGATATCGTCGCAGCGCTGGGTGGTGTGGTGACAGGTGGCAGCCACACGTGCCGTGAGCACAGGCCACGATCTCGCGGTTCGTGGGTTCGAGCCCCGTGTCGGGCTCTGTGCTGACGGCTGGGAGCCTGGATCCTTCCTGCTCCGGATTCTGTGTCTCCCTCCCTCTCTGCCCCTCCCCCGCCCGTGCTCTGTCTCTCTTTCTGTCAAAAATGAATGCATTAAGGCATCTTTTTAATTCTAAAATAAAAATTGCCCCGATACAACGCACACACTTATGTGCAGACTGCGTTGTGTTTTAAATTTGATTTTATTTCTCCCACCCCCACCCCACCTCGGCAACCACTCATCTGTTCTCTGCATCTGGGGCTAGTTGTGTGTGTTCTTAGACCCCACAAGTACGGAGGCCACGGGGCACTTGTCCTTCTCAGACCGGGTGCTCTTGACCCAGTGTTCTGGGGGCCCGTCCGTGTTGTGACAAACGGCTGGGTCTCGCTCTCTGCCGTGGCCAAGTGGCGTTCCACTGTGCACACCCGTCTCCCCGTGGACACTGGGCGACCCCCGTGTCTCGGGCCCCTTGGGCACTGCTTCGGTGGACACGGGGGTGCTCGCGTCTTCTTGGTTCAGGGTTTCCCTTCCTTCGGAGAAACACGCAGAAGTGGGGGGGCTGGAGCACACGGGGGTTCCGTCGGACCCTTTGAGGAGCCTCCACGCTGCTTTGCGGAGCGGCTGCCCCGGGGCTGGGCACGGGAGCCCCCGCACACGCACTGGCACTCTGCCCGCCCCAGGCGACGCCCGGGACCACCCCCCTCAGCCATCTGGGCACATTTAGTGATGGAGACTCCAGACGGTCGGGAGGCAGGGCCCAGGCTGTGTGTGACCCGAGCCCCGAGGCTCGGAGGTGGAACAGGTGCAGCCGGGCTTGGGCCAGGGCCGGGGACCTTCCGGGGCTCGGACCCCGCCCGCAGTTAATCAGTGACAAATGGCCAAGAGGACCAGCCAAGTCGTGTACGCCCTGCTCCCCGTCCCCTGACGCTGTCCTCTGGCTGGCACCCCGTGATCTCTGTGCGGCCCTGGCCCTCTCCACCCAGCGCGCGGTGACCTCTCCCCGGCCTCGTCCCGCCCGCCGCTGCCCTGCCCCAGGCCGCCGCGTCTGTGGCCCTGCCAGAGTCCCAGCCTCCGGCTTCAGTTCCACAGACTCTGCAGGAGAGCTGGGGCTGGGGCACGTCCTGGGGCTCCTCGGGGACAGCGGGCACGGTCAATGTGGGCGGCACACAGGGGCCCTTCCGTGGGGACCCCTGCCTGCCCCAGGGCCTCCCGTTCCCCACTTGGAAACGGGGATGATGACAAAACACCCCGAGACCCCAGGAAAGGGCGACGCTGCTTGGAAGGTAAGGAACAAAGCACGGGGACGGTCCTCTGCCCCAGCAGCGGCCTCCTCCCCACCCCTCAGCGTCCTGGCGGGACGACGCGTCCCCAGCCTGCCATGTCTGTGTCTGCTGGGGGGCTGGGGTGCAGAAGTGACCCAGGGCTGCCCCGTGGGGGACGACCTTGGACTGCGCCCTGGGCCCCGGGCCGGGGGGACATCCGAACCTCTCTCCTGCCCCAGGAGCCTGGCCTGACTTGTGAGGACCTCAGATCTGTCACCCGCACAGTGGGGGTGAAGCCCGAAGCAGACACTGTAGAAGGTGTGGGAGTGGGCAGGGGCTGAGGGGGGCGGCCCTGGAGAAAGTTCCAGCTCCCTGGGTCCCGAGGCCCTGAGCACAGAGCGGGCAGACGTGGGACGCCCGACCGGCTGCCTCTTTACCCTGTGGGGCCTGGTTTGCCCCCGGACCTGGGCACCTGCTGCTTCTGCACGGCCCCAGGCCCACTCGGGGACGGGGGCTGCACTCTCGGCCCTCGGCCCTGACCCCCACCCCCCGTGCTGTTCATCCCGTGGACTCCCAGGCAGCGTGAGGGCAAAGCCAGTGAGACAGGGCCAGCGAAGGGGGCTCAGCGGCGGGCAGGGGGGGCGCCCGGGTCCCGGGAAGAATGCGGCCTTGAGACGGCGTCCCCGTCACCTGGGGAGCACTTGGTATATCTCCTTACACTCGTGGAGCACGTACCACATACGCCCCATTGTACTGGATCACGTGGTGCCTCCTAGCCTTTCCTGGGACAACGTGGCAGGACCTGTGCTGTGGTCACGTGCCTGCGGACAGGTCGTTTGCAGCGGGTCCGGGCCCACGACCCCCGTGCTCCTCTCCCCTCCGGCCCGGAGGCTCTGCTCGTGCTCGTGGCTGCGGCAACTACGCGGGGATGAACATTCGGGACCGGGGGTTCTGCGTCCTTTTGAGTTAAGTGTCAGAGTTTCCGCGTGGCTTTCCGAAGGCCCGGTTCCGACTCCCGTCATCTGCAATGGCTCCAGAGGGTTTCTTCCTTCAGATCTCCACCAAAACATGTCACCTTTGTGGTTTTGCCTGAGAGGCGGAAATGGCTATTTCCTTATTAAAATAATTTGCATTTTCTGTCTACTTAAGACACGGTGTAACTTTTCACACTGTGTTTGGCCATTTGGGGATTTTTTTCGTAAGTGCCTATCCGTATACCTCAGCTAATTTTCTCTTACTTGTCTTTTTAAAAATCCATTACGGAAGCTCTCGCGTATTATAGCTGTGAGCCCTCTAACAGTTCTGTGCTTTGCAAAATGTTTCCCTGTCATTTTTCTTCTGGGCTACAGTCTCTTACGCGGCACATTTGTTTAAACGTAGTGACATATGTTTCTTATAATTTTTTCCTTTAATAGCTTCTTGGTGGCCAAAAGTCATTAAAAATATTTGCCTGAACCATAGGTTATACAGATATTTGCTTTCTTCTAAGATTTTATTGTGTTATATTTTAAAATTTTATTATCCGACGCATCTGCTCTGGGTCCTGGCGTGAGCTGAGCCGGGAGCCGGTGTCATTCGCCTGCACGCAGATGGCCGTGGGGTCCGCGTCCCGTCCCAGGCGCCGGACCCCGGTCGGGACAGCAAAGGGCAGCCTGGACGCGGGCCGGCCGGGTGGTGGGGGCAGGAGGGTCGCCCCTGGGCATCCGCACCCTACGGGTCAGAGGAAACCGGCCCGAGACGCCCCAAGGGAGTCTCGGGCCGCCGGCTCGTCTGGACGGGACGAGGGGGCTGAGGCGCGGCTCTGCGCGCTCTGTTTGCTCGCGGGCTCCCTGTGTGGGTCCAGACGGGGCTGAGCTGACGCTTCTAACGCGGGGGCTGGAGGGCGAGCCGCGGGCGCTTGGTCCCTGAGAGCAGCCGCGTCTGTTGAGTGGTGTCTCCTGGACGCGGCCAGGCGGGAAGGGGGACACCGAGTCGACGACCGCCTGCGGGCGGCTCGCGGTCCTGGGCGACGGGAGGCGAGTCCCCGCTGCTCTGGCCCCCGGCTGCGCCCGCGGAGCGGCTGTCGGCCGGGATGGATCGCGAGCCCTGCCGCCGCCTCCCGAAAGATGAATGCAGGCGTCACTGGCGGTTTCTGTTTCACTTCTCGGGAGTTGAGAACCGGGAAGGAACAATTAAGCCCAACCTGAGGCAACCCAAAATATTATCCATCAGAAGACGCGCGTTCCGTCCTCCCGGCGCATCCATCAAAATGTCAGTTTTTCCAAACACGGTTCTATCTTATTAATGCTAATTTCTTCCTCGGAAAGACTGGCGGATTTTGCCGTTCAGTGCTTACCAGGGAACCGGAAGAAATGCTTTGCATGTTAATTCAGCAGGTAGCCGTATTCACGGTCAGCTTTTCTATAGCCAGCTGACAATCTGCTCGTTTCCTGGCCCTGGGCTGGCTCGCCCGGGGCTGGGGCTGGGCTGACCGTCCCCATGCAGCGGCGGCCACAGCCTCTCGGCTCAGGACGTCTCTGCCCCCTCCGTCCCCTGGACTGATGTAGAAACTGCGAGAATGGTTCATTTCTGGTGCCCCTCAAAGCCGTGGCTCCACCGGCCCCCAGCCTGACCCAGCACGCTGGGCTGGAATCAGTCCATGCCCCACGGAACGTCTGGATGTGTCATACTGTGCGTGGGGACAAAGGTGACCTCACACTGACCACCACTCCCTCCAGATTCCTGGGGCCCTAATCTGCCACACTCTGCCCCCCAGGGCATCAAGGCCCCGGGGAGGTATTCCAGCCCATGAGGACGGGGCCGGTGCGGGGGGGGTGGGGGGGGACTGGCCCACCCCCTGAGGACGGGGCACGTGCGGGGGGGGGCCGTCCCACCCCCTGAGGACGGGGCAGGTGGGGGGGGCTGGACCTCGCCCCAGAGGACGGGGCAGGTGCGGGGGCCTGTCCCACCCCCTGAGGACGGGGCAGGTGTGGGGGGGGCTGTCCCACCCCCTGAGGACGGGCCAGGTGTGGGGGGGCTGTCCCACCCCCTGAGGACGGGGCAGGTGCGGGGGGGGCTGGCCCACCCCCCTGAGGATGGGGCAGGTGTGGGGGGTCTGTCCCACCCCCTGAGGACGGGGCAGGTGCGGGGGGGCTGGCCCACCCCAGAGGACGGGGCAGGTGCGGGGGGGCTGTCCCACCCCCTGAGGACGGGGCAGGTGCGGGGGGGCTGGGCATATTTGAGGCGGGGGTGGTGCCTGTGGGTGCGGGCGGGAGTCCGGAGTACTGAGGCCCCCCAGATCCCCGCCTCTCCCCTCAATAAGGTTCTCCCTGTGGCTGCTCACGACTCCAGCAGCACATTGCAAGTAACACGTCTGGAAGTGACTTGAAGGGTCAGAAATCAAGATCCCATTTGGCAGGAACGCACAACGAACGGCCAGTCAGCAGATCTGCAGCAAATTCGATCGATAAAGAGACAAGGAAGGATGAACAGGGAGAGGTGAGGTAGACACTGGGGTCCGTGGGTGCCGCAGGGGGAGGTGGGGCGGGCGTGCTGCTAAATCCCTTCTGAACGCGGGTTCCCAAGAGACACTCAGGGGACGACCCCTGCAGGACGCTGTGACGACGCCTGTCTCCGGGCAGGACAGCGCCCAGGCACCTGCCGTTCACGGCCCTGGCGGTTATGCCGCACCCTTGTGGGCCCCGAGCCATGCAGGCGCCCGCGGGCGCCCGCTCAGCTACCAGGCGCCCATCTGGGAGGTACAGACCCTGGGGTGGGACAGCGGGTGAGCCTACGACCTGGGCTCACGGGGACGCCGGGGCCTAGGCCACACGGGCCCAGGTGCTCGGGAGGGACTCCTGCGGGCAGGCGCCCGGAGCCTGGGTACTTGGGTCCCTGCCCAGCGGGCTCCGCCCCGGCTCAGCACCCAAGACCGTGGGGGTGTCCAGAGGCGGGCGGGCAGGGCTGTGACCGCAGGCCGCGTGTGCTCAGTGGACAGAAGGCACCGTTCCCGTTGGAAAAGCACAAGGAGAGGCAGGGACACGGGCGGATGACCGGGAGACCCACGACTAAGGCAGCTCCCACAAAGCAAACCTGCCTGCTGCCTTGAAGGCTCTGACCTCCTCCTTCCGGGAAGGAGGGAATTTTAATGGATTTGTTGCTATTTATTATGGTTGTAGGTCAATGAATCATTTCATATCATTAACAGAAATCAATGTATTAAGTGCATTTCCTATTTTACTCGCGTTTCCTCCTGCGAACGATTCCAAATGTAAATAAAACCACAGCAGATAAATAGTGTAAAAAAACATGCTTCACTCATCATTGTCCTTAAGAGAATTTTTAAATTGTCCGTATTAATTGTTAATTCTGAAAAAAAAAAAAAATGATTACAGCTCCAAGTGAAACTCCTTCTCTGCCTCTATCGTTCCAGCCCTTCCCTGCCCAGGAGTAACCATGAGGCAGGGACAGCATCCTTTTCACTTTCTCCACGTCTTCCTGCTACTAGTGAGGTAGAGGTGGGACTGCTGGAGCCCTGGCAGCCCCTCTGGGAACGTGAGGTAACCTTGAGAACAGACGCTATTCACAAACGGTGCTGGAGCAGAACAACACTGGGAGCCCATCATCCTCGCCTCACCACGGAACCACCCACGAGCCCCGGACTTGGGCCTTTAGGCGTCATAACTTCATGAGAGAAAGGCAGCCTTTCATTGGGTTCAGTCTGCTTTTCGGTTAAGAGGTTCCTGTGTGGTGCGGCTGAGGCTATTTCCAGCTGAAGTGAACCACCCGCCTTGATCGGCTGTTCATCAACGCCCCTGTCTCTCGACAAGGCGCGCGCGTAACCGACACGACGCGTAACGCCACCCTGATGATGCCACGCGATGTTCTGTAGACACACGCACTCCGCACCTCGTCACACGACGTGGCTCTTGAGACACGTCTGTCTTGACCGACACAGGCCTTCCTCGTCCCCGTTCGTCTCACGGCTGTGTCCCCACCCCACCCCGAGGAGCGCTGAGGTGACTCCAGAAGCGTTCGTGTCGCTAGGAACAGCCCAGGTGTTCCGTCTTCCCGCCCGCTTCCTTTTGCGCGAGCTCAAGGCCCGGCCGTGGGAGTCTGGGGCGGGGGTTTCCGGGCCGCGTTTGTTCCGCACGGGCTTGCGGGACGTGAGGGTGCCGCCGCTCGCCTGCCCTCCGCGTGACGGGTCTCCCGGGCTGCCTTCGGCCCTGGCTGTTGACCGCTCTGATGACCCAAAGGCTGTGACTCTTATATTGTATCGCCTGAACCTTTAGTATTAGTAAGTTGAGGCATTTACAAATGTTTTTGGCCTTTGTTTTTTCCCCTTTTCTACCAAATCTCTGCTCAGATCCCTCCCCCAGACGTTCATCGGGCCGTTCGTGCTCATCGTGCCGATCTGTCCCACTTTCCTACGCTCTGACACCTTCCTCTCCAGTTTTTGCCCCATCATTTCTTTCCTTTTTCCTCCTCTTCTGGCCGAGACGCACCTGACACCAGGGGAGCGGGAACCCCCCGGGTCCCGGGCCGGGTTTGCCTATTTTGTTAGATTATTCCTCAAAGAACAAACTTGTGGTTTTCTTGATGCTCTCTGGTGTTCTTTCATTTCTATGGTCGGTGGCCCTCCGTTGTTTCTCTCCCTCTCCGGTGCCCATGGCTGTCGGTCCTGGCCAGACAGCTGGGTCCTGGCTGTCCGCCGGCAGGGTCACGGGGCCCTGTCTCTCCCTGGCGGGGGTTGCCTAACCCACGCTGGACACCTCATGACCAAAAAGTCAACCCGTTTGGGGCTAACCCATCAAGACCCGTCTGCTTGCCCATGATGACGGCTGAATGATCATCCTCACGGAGAAATGATACTTGAAGGTGGGGACAGCTGTAAAAACACCTACAACATGTGGACTCGGGGGTTTACTAAGGTGAGCCTCCTGGCATCAGCGGGTGCAAAGGCGGAGCCTCGCAGTCCTGGGGCTGCTGCCCGAGATACGGCGGGGGCGGCGTGAGCCGTGACGCAGGGGACTGGCCGCACGGGGAGTCCCTCGACAGGGGAGTTCGGGAAAGAAACGTCCGCTCCGCAAGACGCAGAAATTGAGACTCATGGGGTTGAAAGAGCCAATTGTTTCTGACTCTTAACATTAAGAAACGAGATTAAAAGTCTAATAAAGAAAATACCAGTAAAGTCTTGGTTGGATAAAGCCACTCAGATAAACGCCGTGACCTTTGTTTTCGAACCTGAAACTCCCCTCGGGGAGGCAAACGGAGAGAAGGGGAGGGACAAGAGGGACGCGGAGACGAGGTGGGCAGGGGGACGGGACGGGAGAGCCGGGCTGGACGGGGCTCGGACGACTGACACGGGAGCAAAGGCACAGGGGAGGGAGGCCCGGACGTGCTCACTCGCAGGGCATCTGACAGACGGATGTGGACAGAGTCCTGAAAACCGACAGGTGGATGTGGTGGGGGAACACGCTTGTTTCTGTCAGTCGGGCTTGTTGTGCTGAGGGGGAGCCCCGGGAAGAGGGCCCGGCCCCACGGGGGGCAGCGACCGTCCGCACCTCACAGAGCGCTGTGGACGCTCCTGCGAGGAGGCCCGGGCAGTCCTGCAGCTGGACAGTGGCGTCCCTGGAAGCCGCGTGCCGTGAGCTGATCCCCCTGGGTCTCCGGCCTCAGCCCTCACCAGCACAGTGGCCGACCGCCGGCGGGACTTCCGGGCCCTCCAGGAACTGATGGTCAGGGTGGATGTCCCTGCTCTCGGCATGTTCACAGGTTGTGGGGACGCTCCTGAGCCGTGGGGACAGCAGTCAAAGGCAGCGAGTGCCGGACAGACTCCTCAGCTCCACGTACACGGGGCCCGGGCGAGTGCTTGCCCCTCGGGGGGCAGGGGTGGTGTCTCTGTGGCGCAGCAGGGCCCCCAGGGCGGGTGCTGTGCATGGATGGGCCCCGGATGGGGTCTGCAGCCTGACCCCACTGCCCAAGGGCCCGTCTGTGCCCTGAGGTCACGCAGGCACACAGAGCAGGGCATTCTCACCACACGGGCTGCTCTGGGTGCAGGTAGATGTGAAACCACCCGCCTTCACGGGTCCCTGGGGGCCGCCCCAGTGCTCCTGGTGCTCCCTGTCCCGCTCACGGGCGTGACTGGGCAGAAGATGAGCCAGGACATGCAGAAGCTGTCCCAAATGCGGGGGAGGGACCCGTGAAAGCCCCGGGCGGTGGCTCCCTGCTTAGAAACCTGGGGGCGTGTATTTATGTAGCAGAAAAGCGGGCGCTGGCCGGCTGAGCAGAGGTGCTCGCACCGGGCCCTGTCCTGCACTGGCCGCGGGGTCCTGAGCAAGGCCACCCAGGTCCGGAGGCCGCCTGGTGGTGCCCACGAGCAGGAGGGCGGGGCCTGGGCTCGGCCGCGGTGAACGGGGGTCAGGAACGCAGGCAACCCATCCGTCCCTGGCAGCCGGGTCCTCCGGGCTCACGTCAGGGCCTCCACCTGCGCCCAGACTGTGAGGTTGCACCTTATGGTCTCGGGTTGCAGTTGGCTCAGTCCATGCCCCCGGCCCGGCTGTCCTCTCGTCCCCGCATAATGCAGGCGCCAGGACAGGGTCAGTGACGCTGTGCCTCCCAGGCGTCTGCTCAGGACTTCTGCTGGACCGCGGGCCCTGCTTCTGGTTTGGAGTTTTCCAGAGAAGCGGGGGGAGGAGGTGCTGAGCAGGGACACAGAACTGCATCTTTCCAGGGCTTCTGCGTCTTCCCCAAGGGCACCGTGCCGTGGCCCCGACGCGCCGTGGCCCCCAGTCTTCCTCCAGGCGGCCCCTGCTCCTGAACGTTTGCACCTGCCCCTCAACTGCCCGCATCACTTCGCTAGTTAGGAAAGTGGGTGGGTCAGCTTTGGGGAAACTCCCGAGAGACTTTGCAGGTGTGGGGGGTCTTCCTGGGTGGGGCTGTGCAGGTCCCCACTGTCCCCGCTGTCCCCCCCCAACCGTCCATGCCGTCACACCCCCCCCCCCCCCCGGCAGCTGTTCTGGGCCGTCCCCACCATCCCGCCATCACCTCCGTCCCTGCTGTCCCCCCCCACCACACCCCCGCCATCCCCGCCGTCCCTGGCTGTCCTCCCCAACCCCACTGTCCCCCCCGCTGCCCCTTCCATCCTGGCTATCACCTCCATCCCCACTGTCCCCACCGTCCCCGCTGTCCACCCCCCCAGCCGTCCCACCGTCCCTGCCGCTCCACACGTTAGCTCTCAGCGCAATTAGCCAGAAACCGCAGTTCTTACCAAGATGGCTGCAAACGTGCTCTTTTCATATCTTCCTGTGTCTCTCTCCCTCTTTTGAATGTTTAAGGGGAAAAATCGCCCACGAGTCTTGAGCAAATGTTCTTTCTACGATCTCGCGGAAAGACAGGGACAAGAACTTGCCGTGATTGGCCTCGCTCTTTTCTAATCATGGAAAATTGACCTATTGAGGAAAATGAAATTTAAGTTTCCTCAAGAAGCCTGCCGACAGCCTGCCAGTTCCGGGCACGGGCCCCTCCGGGGACGACAGGTCTGACTGAACCCCCGGCTCCGGTCTTCACCGAAGGGCCTGGCGTGTCCTCGTTCGTCAGCTCAATAAGACGAGAAATTGTACGCTTTCCCTCAAAAGCTGCTTCCGATCCCGAGTCTGGGCGCCCAGGGGACCAGGTGTGGCCGTCTGCGTGCGGGCATCGGTGAGGGGCGGCTTCCAGAATGTCGGGATGAGTCACGTGCGGTTCAGCTGAGCAGCCGGAGAGGAAAACCAGCCGCGGCCCGGGGACGGCGCGGGAGGCTGTGGTGGGCGGAGGGTCCCCTGGCACCGCTGACCTCACTCGGGTCCCACAACGACACTGTCCGTCCTCCACGCGGTCGCCCGGGCCCCTGGGGCGTGACTCGGGTCACGGCAGCCCCACGGTGACCCCCCGCTGCTCCCTCACACTTGGGGTCGGGCCCCGTCTCGCTGTGACCTGCCGGGTCCTCAGCACCGGGGAGCCCTGCCTCTGTCCACACCCCGAGCCTGTCCCCAGAGGCTGCGTGACGGTCCTCTCCGAGGATGACGATCACGGGCAGTGGAGATGCCGGGGACGGAAAACGTGCGGTCCCACGTGCCTTGTGCGAACGAAGCCACTCACACCCGCCCTCACCCGGCGCCCGGCTCAGAGGCGACCCGCCTCCAGCATCACCGCCTTCCAGGCACCAGGCCCTGCCCGGCGCCCCGCATCCCGCTCGGGGGCATTTCTGTCGCTAACCCCGTGTCCCTGCCCGCGTGTGGGTTCTCGGGCGTCCACCCTGAACTCCGTGCGTCTCCTCCTCCCGGCCCAGCCCCCGCCCGGCCCTGCCTCCGAGAAGGTCCCGTTGGTTTTCGGGATGAGCCGTCTGGGTCCTCCCTGAGAGCCACAGGCAGATCAGAATGCCTCCCCGGGGCGCCAAGAGCGCTCAGATGAGGCCCTCGGACCCGGAGCAGCTCAAACGCATCCCGGGTTCAGGGACGGCCCGGGGTCTCCCCAGGGACTCGCCCCCAGACGCCCCAAAGCAGTGGTGTCTCCTTGTGCGGTCGTGGAGATGCTTCCGCGGTGACGACTCCTGTCTTCAGATGAGAAGTATGTGATTTACGTATTTGTGGGGGGGCCCGCTGTCCGGCTGGTCTGTGACGAGACAAGATGTTCTCGGCAACACGTCCACATCTGCAAAGTCTTCCAAATGTTCCAGACCAAACATCGTCCCCGCGTGGGAATGGCAGGCGGGGTGGAGGCCGGCCGGGCAGACGGCACTGCGGGGCTCTCCAGATTCGGGGACGCGGGACGTTGGACCGTTCTGGGGCCCGGGTGCGGCCGGCTGGATGGCCGGGGCCCGGAGCAGACGGGGCAGGACGGCCGGTTCGGACGGTCACTGACTCCTGCTCACAGAGCGGTCCCCGAGCCCCAGGCAGGACGCGGCTGCCGGGGACTCGGGCTGAGACCGAGCCCTGGGGCTCCCGCTCCTGAGCCGCGGGCACGGACGTGAGGACCGGCTGGGAGGGACCTGGACACAGGCCCAGCTGTCATTCCACGTGCACGAGAAGGGGCACAACTGGAGGGAGGTCCTTGCATGAGCCACTGGAGCATTTGTAACTCAGGACAAAAGGGAGAAAGCTGCCCCTGAAGGGACTCCCCCCGCCCCCCGGCGAAAACAGCCTCCCCAGAGACCCCTGCCAGGTGCCAGGCGGCCACACAGACCCCAGCGGTGCTTGGCGGTGGGGTCCTTGCAAAGGAAGCTGGCAGGTGAGGCTGAGACCGGCCCTCGGGGCCCCAAGGAGCAGCCCTGGGCCCTAGCGCGCGCTGCCAAGGCTGAGCCCCTAGGGGACGCTTCGTGCTCTGCGGCCCACTCCACACCCCTGCCTGGGGCACCTGCTCCCCTCGCCAGCCAGGTGTGCCCTGGGGCCGGGCAGGTAGGGCTCGGTGCCACTGCCCTGCATTTGTCTTGGTTCACACAGGCTGTGGCCTGGACTTGACCCCGTGTCTGGCAGGGGGTGGGGCCCTCGGCAGGGCGAGATGGAGAGCCTAGAAAGGACCAAAACGCAAGGGGGTGAGGCACAGACAGGTGCCCTCCCGCCCTGCCCTGCCCTGCCCTGGCCGGCCACCCCCAGACCCTCTGCTTGGCATTCATGGCGACGGCTGTCTCCACTCTCCTGCTCGGCTGCCTGTGAACAAGGACGTGCACCTTGAGCGATTGTTCCTCACGGCCACCAAAACGGCAGAGGGCGAGAGTCAGCCGACTTCCGGGGTTTGCGTGTGGGAAACCTTGCTGGAGGGGCACACGTGCCCACACACGCACACACAGGTATGCACACGTGCCCACACGCACGCACGGGTGCTCACACACGCACGCACACGCGCCAACGGGTACGCACAGGCGCCCACGTGCACACATAGGTACGCACACACGTATCCACATGCACACAGGTACACACACATACCCAGAAATGCACAGATGCACACACCCACACGCACACACACATCAATGCACACACCTGCGACGCATGCACACATACATATGTACATACACGTGAATGTGCACACATATGCCACGTGAACACAGGTGTATGCACATTCAGGAATGCACTGAGGCACACACTTACATGCACACACATGCACATCAGTGCACACACACTCGCACACATATGCCCTACAGGCACCCCCACACACGTCTACAGGCACCCACGTGCACACGCACACATGTACACACATGTGAATGTGCACACATATGCCTACATGAACACAGGTGTATGCACACTCAGAAATGCACTGAGGCACACACGTGCACACACATACCCACACCCATACACAAATCAACGCACACACACGCACACATATTCCCATGTGCACACATATCTACAGGCACACACAGGCACGCACATGGCCACATGCACGCCCACGTGCACGCGCATGGCCACAGGCATGCACACATGCCCCTGTACACACGCACGTGCACACACATGTGCCCACATGAACACACATCCCAGGAATGCACACGTCCACACACACGACCTCTCTCAACAAACTGTGAACCCAGACCAGGAACCAGGTGGACAAGTGATGGAGTGAGGTCAAGGTATGACAGGTGACAGGTCGTGCAAAGATCCTCCCCAGATCTGGGCGCTCACCAGCAGTTCTGATCTGAAATACAGAGACGTCCTTTTCCCTGCCCTCACCCTTCACCCCAAAACAGGAACCCAAGACACAGGGAACCCCTTGGCCGTGCCCCGGTTGATGTGCTCTTGTCCCCAGGCCTGCATACAGCGTCAGCCCCAAGCGCCAGGACCCCAGGACCGCCTGCTCACCGCCCAACTGCCCAGAAAGGCTTCTGCAGGTGGTTCCGTCCTGGGTCTCACCACAGAGAGCGATTTGGGGAGGAGGCCACCACCTGCTCAGGCCACCTGACAAGGGCCACAGCCGTGCAGCCGGGAGACCCAATGCTCTTTCTGAAAGCAGGACTTCTTTGTTTTTTTAAAAATTCCTTTTAATGGTCACCAATTACCCCCATTTTAATGCCAGTGTCCTGTTCAGTTTCAAATGCAAACCACTGCACCTGGGTCCCCAGAAAATTCCAAAACCAGAGGCGCCTGGGTGGCTCCGTCGGTTAAGCGTCCGACTTCAGCTCAGGTCACGATCTCGCGGTCCGTGAGTTCGAGCCCCGCGTCGGGCTCTGGGCTGATGGCTCGGAGCCTGGAGCCTGTTTCCGGTTCTGTGTCTCCCTCTCTCTCTGCCCCTCCCCCGTTCATGCTCTGTCTCTCTCTGTCTCAAAAATAAATAAACGTTGAAAAAAAATCTTAAAAAAAAAAAAAGAAAAGAAAATTCCAAAACCAGAGCCTGACTTTGCCAAGAAAATGACTCAGGAGCCTAATCAGTGAGAATGACCACTATTCAGGAGTGTGAGGCCCTTTCGTGTAACTGTCTTAAATAACGTGACAAATACAGACAATCCCCCAAAATAGGTCTCCTGTAAATGCCCTCTAGTCAGTGGGGGAAGGGCACATCTCAAAGGACCCGAATCTCATCACGTTCCTGAGCAGACCCTACCTGGGCATCCGTGGGGCCCGGCCTGTCCACAGAGGACAGAGGACACAGGTCCCTAACACACAATTCCTTTGCACCCTGTCTCCATCCCCCAACCCCCCACTCCTGGGCACGTGTGACTCTGGTCCAACAGGACTCCCCACGGGCACTGTCATGGGGGTCTGATTCCATGTGCTGAGTCTTGAGTCCTATCAACACGGGATCTGGTTCTGGAGTTAAGCGTAAACATGTACCCATTGAATTTTACTGAGATTTGCATGCAGTTATAAGAAACAGTAGAGACACCTTGTGCATCTTGCCAAATCTCCCCCAACAGTAACATTTTACAAACTCATGGTAGAATATGTTGATCTCAGCGTAACCCACAATCTTATTCAGATTTCCCCAGGGTTTTTGGAGCTCAGGAGGTGTGTGCTGTTCCACACAAGCGTATCACCTGGGCGGGCTCACGCACCCGCAGAACCTCAGTCGGGACATTGAACATCTCCATCCCAAGGTTCCTTTGTGACCACTCCCCAACCCGGCAGCCACCGGTCTGTTTCCTCCATTCCCCAAATCTTTCCATGTAGCATTCATTCAGGACCGGAGTTGAATTCCCTGGGGGTCATCCAGGCTTTATGGGCCAGCGTATTTCCTCTGTATCTGGGTGATGTGGGTGGAAGGCAGCTAACCATTAACCCGCTGAAGGACAGATGTCTGAGCTGTGTTCAGTCTTTGGGTTTTCCGAACAAAGCTGCTGTGAATGTCAGTGTCCGTGCTGTGTGACTGCAAGTTCTCATTTCTCCAGGATAGAGGGTGTGAGTGCTGGGTTGTTTGGTGATTGCATACTGAGGACATTGCCCGGCCACAGGCGCGTGAGGGATCTTACTGTGTGCGGCCACATTGGCGTTCACTACGAGCGCGATTTCTCTGCGGCCACGCAGCAGGTATATAGCGAGGCTTCAGGCTGCATATCCGTGCTGGCCAACGACGCTGAGCGTTGCTCCCTGTGGTCGTTAGCCATCCGTGCACAGGTTCTGTGGGATCCGTGTCCATGTCTGTACCCATTTTCCAGTTGGGTTGCTTGTTTCCTATGTTAAATTTTTAGAGTTTTTTAATGCATTCTCAATGTGTAGTTTACAGGTGTTTTCTCCGAGCAGCTTGTACCTCGTCTTCTCATCCCCTTCCCGGGAATTTTTATGGGGGAAATAATTTAATTTTGGTGAGGTTCAATTTGTCAGTCTTTCCCCTTTGGGTGTCAGGTCTAAGAACTGTTCACCCAGCCAGAGACAGATTGTGTGTGTGTGTGTTTCCATGTTTAATTAATTCTATGATCTATTTTGAGTTAGATTTGTATAAGTCTGAAGTTTAGGGGGAGGATCATTGTCTTTGCCTGAGGAAGTCACCTGCCCCAGGACCATTTGTTGACAAGATTATCCCTTCCTCTACTGAACTGGTTTTGTATTTTTGCTAAAAATCAGCTGGACATACTTGTGTGGGTCTATCTCTGCACTCTCCGTCCTGCTGTGCTGATCTGTGCGTCCACCCCAAGGGCTAGCGCCCCCTCACGCTGTTTCCTCCAGTCGGGTGGCAAGCCGTGCCTTTGATGGAGCGATTCCAGCCACTGCCTTGTTCTTTAGCCATTTTAAGACCTGTGCCTTTCCGTATAATTTTAAGAGTAATTATGTCTATGTTGCAAGACACGTCACTGGGATTTTGACAGGAATTGCGTTAAACACAAAGATCAGTGAGAGGGGGAGGAATTGGCGCCCTCATCGTGTGAAGTTTTCCGGTCCTTGAACATTTCTTTGGGTCTTCTCGGAATACTTTCATCTGCAGTTTTAAAATGTTCAGTACGAAGATCCTGTACAGGGTTTGCTCAGGGTCTACTAAAGTGAAGTACTTAATTTTCTTCGGATGGATTGTAAACAAGATGGCACCCCTAATGTAAATTTCCTCATGCTCTGTTTGGTCTCCTGCCAACCACAGATTTGCAAATGACTTTTGTGTGTTGATCTTGTGCCCTGTGATGTTGTTGAACTCATTAGTTTTAGGGATTTATTTGTACATTTCTTGGGATTTTCTATTTAAAGATAATTGTGTCATCTGCAAAGAGAGATACTTGTATTTCTTCCTTTTCGACCTGTAGGTCTTTTGTCCCTTGCCTTGTGTCAGTCGCTAGAACTTCCCAAACTGTGTTTATACTGAATAAACCTAGCAAAAGTGGACATTTTTGCCTTGCCCTCAATTTCAAGGGAAACACATTCAGTATTTGACCCTTAAATGTAACCGCAGCTGTAAGCTTTTAGTGAGTGCTCTTGATCAAGGATAGCCATCCCTAACTGCCCGGGGATTTCCTCACAAACAACTTTTGCATTTCACCAACTCCTTCTTGGGCCTCATTCGATATAATCATATGATTTTCTTCATTAGGCTGTTGATATGATGGATTACTTGGACTGATTTTCAGATGTTTCACGCCAGAATAAACCCCACTTGGTTGTGATGTATAATTATTTTTAAACATTATGGGATTTGTTTTGCTAATATTTTTTAAAATTATTTTTACATTTAAGTTCGGGAGAAATATTGGTCTGTGGTTTTCTCTTTTGTTGTACTGCCCTTGTTTGGTTTCGGTACTAAGAGAATCCTGGCGTCGTATGTTGTGTTGGGACTTGTTTCCTCCTCTATTTCCTGGAAGATATTATGCAAAGTTGGTATTAATTCTTCTTTAAGCATGTGGTAGAATTCTCCAGCAGCACTCTCTGAGCCTAAAGATATCTTTTTTCAGGAGCTTTTCAATTACAGATTAAATATTTAAATGGTTATAGGACTATTTATATCATCTATTTCCTCTTGGTTGAGATTTGATAGTGTGAAGCGTCAGAAAATTGATCTTTGAAGCTGTGGAATGTGAGATCAAGCTGCTTGTAGTTTTCCTAATTGTATCTTTGGAGACTGTGGGGTCTGTAGTGATGCCCTCTAGTGTGCTCATAATATTGGTGAATCGTTCTTTACTCTGCTTAGTTCTGCAATCTTCATAAAGGTTTATAGATTTCATTCACTTTGTAGAGAACCAGATTTTTGTTTGATTGATTGTCTCTATTGTTTTTCCTATTTTCAATTTCATTTTTTCTACTCTTATCTTTATTATTTCCTTCCTTCTGCTTCTCTGAGGTTAATTTTGCCTTTCTTTCTCTGGATCCTTGCAGTAACTTAGATTATTGATTTGATACAATTTATCATTTCTTATGTAAGCATTTAGTGTTATCAATTTCATTCTCTGCACTGACTTAACTGCATTCCACAGATTTTCATATGCTGTGTTTTTTTATTCTAATCTATGTATTTTTTGAAAATATATAGTTTATTGTTGAGTTAGCTAACATACAGAGTACACAGTGTGCTCTTGGCTTCAGGAGTATATTCCCATGATTCATCTCTTACATACAACACCCACTGTTCATTCCAACTGGTGCCCTCCTCAATGCCCATCTCCCATTTCCTCCTCTCCCCCAGCCCCCATCAACCCTCAGTTTGTTCTCTGTATTTAAGAGTCTCTTATGGTTTGGCTGCCTCTCAGTTTGTAACTACTGTTTTCCTTCCTTTCTCCCATAGTCCTCTGTTAAGTTTCTCAGATTCCACATAAGGCTTCTTCTTTAGTCTATGGATGATGTAAAAGTGTGGTGTTGAATTTCCATGCATTTAAAGACACTTTTGTTATGGATTTCTAGTTTGATTCCTTTATGGTCAGATGGCACACTCCACATGAGTTCAAGGCTAATTTCACCGCCCAGGATATGATCCCTGAGCACTTAAAAAATGATGTGTACTGTGCAGTTGTGCAGTGTGTTGGTTGTGTGTCTCAGATCTTCTCTACCCTGCTGACTTTCTGTCTGAGAGTCCTACCAGCTGCCAAGAGGCCAGTGGCAAAGTCCCCAACCACACTTATGGATTCATCTTTTCTCCTTTCAATTCCATCAGTTGTTTCCCCCCCATGTTTTTAAGGTGGTAAAACACACACGTTTTACCATCTTGGTCTGTTGTAAGAGCACAGTTCAGTGGCATTAGATACATTCATGGTGTTCTGGGCCATTGCCACCATCTGTCCCTGTAGTTCTCTCCATCCTGTAAAACAGAAACTCCGTCCCCATTTAACAACAACCTCCCCACGCCTCCCCCAAGCCCTGGTGCCCACACCCCCATCAATTTTGTCTCATGTACTTTGAAGCTTATTCTTTGTGAAGCTTATTCTTTGGTGAGCATGCATCTTGGATAGTCATATCCTCCCAGTAGACAGATCCTTTTATTGTTATATGATGTCCTGAATTATTTTCTAGGTTTTGAGATCATTTTATTAGGTGTTAACAGAGCCACTTCTTTTTAAAAAATCAATGTCTGTGTGGGGCATGCCGTATATTTTTCATCTTCTTACTTCCAGTTTACCTACGCCGTTGGATATGGAATGAGTTTCTTAGAAGCAGTATATTCTTGGATTGTGTGTTTTGCTTTGTTCTGTTTTTATCCACTCTGTAAATCTCAAACCATTTACATCTGTGGTCATTACCGATAGGCTGGCACTTACGTCTGCCATTTTGTTATTTTGCATTTGTTTCTTTTCATCTCATGCCTCTGCTTCTCTTTCCTTCCCTTCCTCTGAGTTATCTGGACTCATTTTAGGATTTTGTCTTTTTTAATTTATAGTGGTTTTAGTGCATCTTTTTATGCAGTCCTGTAGTAGTTTCTCGGGAAATATATAAACTTTTAACAGTTTACTGGTGCCAGTATTTTACCACTTCGAGTCAAGTGTGGAATCCTCACTGCTACCAAGCTCCTTTTATCTTCCTCGCTTTTAAATATTGTCTTGGCCTTTAAATGGTGTCATCATTTTTATTTTAATCATCAACTATGATTTATAAAACTCTACTGTGTGTGCTCATATTTCTGCTCTTTCCTTTCCTCTTTATTTCTTCCCAATGCTCCCAGATTTCTTCATTTATCATTTCCTTCCTGTTTGAAGGACTCACTTGGCCAGTCTTCAAGGGTAGAGCTGGTAGTGAAAGATTCTTTTGGTTTTTCTTCATCGGAGAATGTTTTCATTTCTCCTTTGTTCCCGAAGTACATTTTGCCAGGTACAGAATTCACAGCCAACACAGTGCTTTGAGCAGTTGAAAAATGGTGTGGCACATCCGGTTTCAGATGAGAAATTCTGCGTCACTCAATCTGATTCTCCTGTAGGAGATCGTATCACCATCTCCGGCTGATTTCATTTTTTTTTTTTTAAGTTTTCTTTAGTTTCCAGAAGTTTAATTGTGATGCGTTGGTATGAACTTCTTTGGGCTTAATCTGCGTGCTTTGCACGCCTCTATTGGGTCTGCATGGTTGCGTCTTTTAGCAAACCCGGGAAGCTTTCAGCCATTATTTCTTCAGATATTCTCCTAGCCCCTTCTGTCCGTTCCTCCTTTAGTCTGGGACTATAGTGATAACGATGTGAGACCTTTTGTTATTTTCCCATGGATCCCAGAGGCACCGCTCATTTCTGTTTTCTGTTGAATTCCCATCTTGTCCAAACTGGGTGACTCCTTCTCTTCTGTCCCCATGCTTTCGGACCCTGTTCTCTGTTATCGCTAATCTACTGCTGAACCTGTCCAGCAAGGGCTCATGTTCAGTGCTGTATTTTCACTTCTACAATTTCTATTCTATTCTAAAACTTCTATTTTATTGCTGAGATTTTCTATTCTTTCTTTTGTTTCAAGAACATTTTAATTGATGGAGTTTTTTGCTCGTTTGTTTGTTTGTTTTTTAATGGCTGCTTTAAAATCCTCGTCAGAAAATCCCAATGTCCAATTCATCTTGGTGCCCGTGTCAGTTGATTGCTTTGTCTCCTTCAAAGTTGTGATTTTCTTATTCTTAGTATGACAGGTGATTTCAATCCTTTCCTGGACATTTTGTCTATGATGCCAGGGGACTCTGGATCCCCTCTAAACTGTTTATTCTAGCGGGCAGTCGCCCTGGTTGTACGTAGCATGTGGGTCCTGGCCAACCTCTGTGTGCCGTGGGGCCGGAGACACCGATGATGATTTTCGGTCTCTGTGTGCTATTTCTGTTTTCCTGGGGGCTCCTACCGGTCCGTGCTTGTGCTGCCCGAGAGGGAAGGAGCGGTTTCCCCGGGCCAGGCCCAGTGTCTCGGTGGGCCTGGGTGTGGTGCCACCCCCACCAGCACCACTGCTGCTGTGTCCCAGGCAGGGCGGGATGGGGGTGGGGGGCGCTCGGGTGGGGCCTTTCACCATAGCTGAGTCTCCTATTGGCTTTGCCGACTGGTGTCTGCATCATTTAGCAAGAAAGGGAGTTGGGTTTGGCAAAGAAAGAGTGCGCCCCGGCCGCGGTGCTGGTGGGACCCCATCGGATCCCCTCACAGGTGCTGTGGGGCTGCCGATGTTGTCAGAGAAACCTGACTCGGGATCTGGGGGCTGAGCCAGGCTGGGCCATGCCCTGTGGTGCACGAGGGGTCAGGAATCTCTGGGTCTTGTTTCCTTGTTCTCTTGGGTGAGGGCATGAGACACCCCAGTGCTATGCTGTTCCTCTGTCCCCCGGGGTCCCTCCCACCCCCTGCCATGTCCAAGAGCCCCTGCTCCCACCATTCCCCTAGTTCAGAGCTATGTGAGCCATAGCAGGAAAGAGCCCGGAGAAATGAGCCTGCACAGTCTTATCTGGAACAGAGTCCATGCATTTTTAAAATTGAGATATTATATATTTTATTATATATCTTAAAATCCACTGTTGCAAATACACAATTCCGCGGTTCCTAGTATGTTCGCAAAGTTGTGCCTGGATCACCACTTTCTAACTCTGGAACAGTTTCCTCATCCAGAAGAAGAAACCCCATACCCGTTGGCGGTCATCCCAAATCTGTCGGTCGGCCGAGCCGGGGTGGGGTTACAGCTCCAGAAAAGACAGTATCCACACCTAGGAATTCAGGTTCAAGCGGGGGGGAGGGGGAGAGGGAGGGAAACAAGTGACCACCAAACACTCCTCATTGTAGTTGTTGTAAACGAGGTGAGAGAAAACGGAGAGGCTGTGGGATGGGAAAGAGGACGGGGAGGGCAGACCGGGCGCAGGACCAGGCGGTCCTGGGGGTGGAGACGCGAGGTCCGAGTCCGCCGTGCTGGCCGCAGCTGTGGGTTTCAGTGACTTTACTAAATGGCCCCAGAGCGACGGCGGTGAAATGTTTGTTTTCATGGGTCGGGTTGGGTTCTGACAGCACAGCGGGATTCCGTGCAGACACAGGCTGGGGGGACACTTCTGTGCCCGCCGGGAGCCCCTTCTGGCGATCAGCCGATGTCTCGTGGGCGCGGCCACTGCACCTGTGAACCGGCAGCCCCAGAGGGGGGTGTGGGCAGTGGCCACCAGCTCAGGCACATGTGCGTCCGGCCAAGCCGACGTGAAGGACGGGTGTCTGCTGCGGCCCCTCGCCGGCAGGTACTGGGCGCCCCGGTCCGCTGCCCGCCTGTCGTCCAGGCCCACGCGGATCCCGAGACGGTGGGGCTCGCCTCACCGGGCACTTCGCGGGCACCTCCCAGCAGCCTCCGTCACTTGCAGTGTTATTCACATCCATGGCCTGGCGTCGGCGACCGGGGAAAGGACAAGGTCTACGCAAGGGGAGGAAGTCGGATCACCTAAGGAAGTCGGCAAGTGGGGACTCCCGTTTTGTCCCAGGGAAAGGGATGCCCGGTGTAGGAGCAGGACCCCGTGATGCGCACCGAGCAGGCCCGGTGAAGGGACACGGGTGGCCGGGCTCCACGGGGGGCTCACAAAGGGGCTGGGAGTGGCCTCGGGGACGCGGCTGCCCGGCCTCTGCACCCCGTGGGCCTCCTGTGGCCGAGGAGGACGAGGACCCGCACCCGTGGCTCCGCTCCTCGGCGCCCCCCGCGTTCCTGCAGGTACAGTAGACTCCGAACGGTAAACGGTACTAAATGATTAGAAGTAAATGCTCGTGATCGGGACAAGAAAGCCATTTATCATTCCAAACCCTTCCCCAGAGGTACCTACGCATCGGGCAGCATTTATCTTTATTCTCCCGCACTGTAGCAGCCAATCAAAGAGTCAGCTCATCTTCCTGACTACAAAACCATCTACTAAAACATTTTTATACAATGCAAATGTTCGAGATTTATCATCTTCTGTGCCCATAACTTAGAATGTGTTAGGCTGGTGTTATCAATTTTAATAATAGGCTTCCCAGCTAAAATTTGGATCAACATCACTGGGTTTTTCAAAATTTCATTACGAGACTCACTGAAAACACAATATCCCATGAAGAACACACATTTTTCTTGTCAGAGACGGGGGGACGGCCCTGCCGACGGCTGCCTGTGCCTTCTCTCCTCCCATCTCAGCCCACTTGACTCTGTCGTCCTGTGTGTCTTTGCATCTGCGTCTGCGGCTTTCCGTGTCTTTTCCACGCGTCTATATGTTAAATTAATCCACTCACATCCTTGATTTGTTTTCTTAGGATTCCCAGGGAAACAAGTGTTGCTTTTCAAAGAGACTTCTAGTTTCTGCCTTCACCGGGGAGCGTTTTCGGAAGCCGAGGCTTCAGGCTGCTCTTAAGACACGGCTTCCCCCCCCCGACCTCCTCCCCGGGGACAGTTTGGGTCTGTCTCCGGAAGCTTTCCTCCTGGAAAGCCCATGTGGTGGGTTTTTACTGCAAAGCCCAGATACCAGCTGAGAACCCTAATTTCTCTCCAAGCTCGGGGGATCGGCCTGGACCGGCCACCCCGCAGCGTCATCAGGTGGGCACCGCTGGGCTCTCAGCTTCTTCCCTGCGGTGAATGTCCAAGCCCAGATCACCTGTCCTGTCAGCAGGAGGGGCCACTTCCTCTCTGGAAGCTGGACGTTGCAAATGCCTTCGCAGGGTAAAAATGGTCCCACGAGGCTAATGCGTGTGACTGTCAGCGTCAGTCAGCTACGAATCGTTGACGCTTGTGAGGCCAAATGGTGAGAGCCCACGGCTCCCGTGTGCAGGCCCCTGACCACGTGACGTGGACCCCGATATGTGTGCGGGCACAGCCGAGCGGGCTCTTGACCCCCCGGGCCTGGGTCGGGGCCCCCTGCCATGACAAAGCCACGGAAAGACACACACTGAACAGAATCAATCTCTCACTCCAGAGCAAGTGTCATTAAAAAAACACAACAGGGCCCTGAGATCGGACATAGAGGTGATGGCGGGCAGCAGGGGAAGCAGCAGGGAGAGCCGGGCGGCTGAGGTCTCCAAGGAACAGAGAGGTTGCCGGCCTGGACCCCCGCCCACCGCCCCCCAGCACGTCCTTTTGCCCCATTCTTTCCCCTCCTGGCAGAGGACGTGGGGCGGGGACTGAGACACAGCAGCTTCTCACACCTGAGCTGCCAGGCTCTATCACAGGGTCTCAGAGCCCCTGCCAGGGACAGCTTCGGTCAGGGCTCGGCTGTAAGGGACAGAGCCGTGGCCGTTCGCAGAACGCGGTGAGCGCGTGTGGCCGTACGCCTGTGGCCTCAGAAGGCAGGGGGCACGTCGGCAGTGGTGAGAGGCGAAGCCACCACAGACAGCGTGACCGCCGAGCCACGGCCTGAAGGATCCAGGTCCCCGGGGGGTGGGGGGGGGCACTGGACGGCCACGGGCCAGGCGCACGAGGGATGATGGCATGAGGCACCGCTCCCGGCATCCACGAGGGAATTGCCTCTCAGACTCCGAGTCTGGGGGCCTCACTCCCTCGGATCGGCCAGGGGCCTGTCTCGCACAGGACACTCTCGGCCCCTCGTCATAAAGTCAGAACAAGAGAACTTCCCAGGTGGGCACAACGCAAATCGTTAAGGACACGTTAACCACAAAAACACATAAACAACATAGAAACTACTCCCAGGCCAGACGTTGGTGTCTCTGCCTCTGCTCACCTCTCACGGGGGCCTGAGTCTCGCAGAAATCTGGACCCGTGTGCACAGGCGTATTTGGAGTTGTGCAGACAGGAACCGGGAGGTGTTGGGGGTGGGGGAAGAGGAATCCTTCCCAGGTCTGGACTCTTGGCGCTGACCCCGTCCATCCCCTAACGGGGCCCACAGGGAGGCTCCTGTGCCCCTCGTGTCCCGCAATCAGGCCCAGAGAGGGGGCCGTGCTGCCCGATTGCGGGCGGCTGGAAGGAAGCACGGACTCGTGGGCCGCACTCGGGGTCAAGGAGCCTCGAGGGACGTCAGGTGTGCGCCGGCTTTGGCTAACCTGAAGCTCCAGCGGGGCTGTGTGGGCAGGGGAGGGCACCCACGGGGCCGAGGCCTCCACAAGGACGCTCCCCACGGACGTCTGTGGGGAGCGGGAGCCCCCCTGTGGGTTTTTTCCCGCAGAGCCCACGGGGGCCCGCTCTCTGCAGTGCCGCCCAGCCTGAGAAGCTTCCAGAAGCCGCCCAGCACAGACGGTGGGCCCACCAGCCCTGCCCTTCCCGTGCCCATTCTCGTGACCCCACACGTCCTACCGAACGGTGATTCCACTGAACCAGGTGGGGCAGAGGGTCAGAGCTGGTGACAGAGCTCTGCCCGGAAATTTCCAGCAACATGTTCACATGAGCTTCTAACTATGCTCTCCCAGCTGGAGACAGAGGACAAGGCTGCCCGGCTCGGTTCATTCTTATAATTCTTTAAAAAAAAATTTTTTTTAATGTTTATTTTAGAGAGAGACAGAGCATGAGTGGGGGAGGGGCAGAGAGAGAGGGAGAGAGAGAGAGACAGAGAGAGAGAGAGAGGGGAAGGACCAGAGGGAGAGGGAGACACAGGATCCGAAGCAGGCTCCAGGCTCCGAGCTGTTAGCACAGAGCCTGATGCGGGGCTTGAACCCACGGACTGTGAGATTGTGACCTGAGCTCAAGGCGGACGCTCAACCGACTGAGCCCCCCGGGTGCCCCGCATTCTTACAAGTCTTAACATCAGACGTTCCATGCACTTTGCTCGAAACCTGCAGCCACAGACACCGGTGGGGTGAGAGGGAGCGCCTGGCGTCTTGGCAAACGCACCCGAGCGAGCGCAGCTGCCCTCGTGAGGCCATGGTTCCCGGCAGCGGCGTGTATCTTCGTGGACGCTGCAGGGCGGCATGGGGACGTCGGTCGTGCTCGTCCCAGAGCCTCTCGCCACGGCCGGAAACCTCAGCCTGACAGCGCGCCCACGTCTGGCGGTGGCCCCGTGACTTAGCACCGAGTTGTGTGGGTGGCGACCTGAGAAACGCCAACCCCCACGCGGCCAGCCGGGCACAGCGCCTCTTATCCGTGTCTCTTATCAGGACGCTTGTCGTGGGACCAGGGCCCAGCCGCATCGCCCACGGTGATCCCTTCTGGAGACCTTGGCTAATCGCACCCGCGAAGACTGTTTCCAAACTGGATCACGTCCACACGTTCCAAGTGGACGTGCATTTGGGGGACACAGCGGCACCCCCCGCAGCGCAGAATCCCACCTCCCAGCAGACGTCCAGGTGACAGGCGCTGGAGCGGGTGGCTGGCCCGGAGCAGCGACGCCCCAGTCAACAAAGCCGCCCGGAGAACGTGCTAAGGGAGCTTCACGGGAAGAGAGGCGACAGGACGTTCCTGTGAAATGCGTTCCGGAGAAAGGTCAGACTTCACACTCCGATACCCTGAATTTGTATTTCACATTCATGCGCCATGTTCCCTGCAGCCAACTCGCGGCTGAGCAGAAAATATTTTCCCAATGAGCCGTCCCCTGAAACAGTGCCCGAACGCCCTGGCAGTGACCGCTGGGACAATTGGCCGTGATTTAACGTTCAGATTTGGACCGCGGCCTGATGGCCACGGTGACAAACGGCCAGAGACGCACTCTTCAGGGAGGACAGACCGCTCGGTGATTGTCCCGGTGCTGAGGCAGGCGCATGCGGCTTCCCACGTGCGGGGGGCCGGCTGGAGCCCCCTCCTCACAGGGCTGGGCTCAGGAGAGGGGTGGGGAGGAGGGGGCGGGGGGGCAGGGCTGGGTTCAGGGGGCATGGGGGCGCGCAGGGGAGGCGATGGCCCAGTCCTCAACTGCCGGGCTCAGGAGAGTGGCAGGGTCAGGCAGCGATGGCCCCCCCCCCCCGGCAGATCCCGTCCCCAGCAGGGATCTGCACCCCGCGATCGGCCCGGGGTCCTGGCAGAGACATCTCTGCGGGCTGTCTTCCCCTCTCTACCCTCAGGCTCTGCCTCAGCACCCCTGGCCCCACGACATCTGCCGAGGACCCCCAGCCGCCACACGACAGCCCCTAAGCCCACAGTCCGTCAGCCGTCTGGAGAGAGTGCTCCCCGCAGCTGCTCGCGCAGTAAGGGCAGGAGGCTGTAAAGTCCGGCGCGGCCAGGGCTCCGTCTGGACTCACCGGCCGGCCGGGGGCCTGGGTCCTCTCGGCAGCAAAGGGAGCCGGGTACCGGAAAGAGACCTCCCAAGGCCCCAGAGCCCCACGTGTGCCCACGAGCCCTCCGCCTGTCCCCGCGGCACCACACAGCTTCTCACGGGCGCCTCATGCGCGATTTGTCCAAGCCGGGCACTCAGAACAGGCCGTGCAAACAACCGGGAGTATGGGCGAGGTGCCGAGCCCCCCGGGCCTCGAAATCCGGAAACTTCTCTGTCGCGTAGAAGCCCACGACAGCAAAAGCCCCCGAGGGAGGGCCCCCCAGAGGGACATCGGCCTTTCCTCGGGTTTGAAGCTGTCCCCCGAAGAGATGGCCAAGTCCTCAGCCCACAGGTTCCCACCGGTACCTGTGACCGCGACCTTATTCGGAAGCGGGGTCTTTGCAGGTGTCCAGGTGAGAGAGGGCCTGGGCGGTCCTGACCCAGTGTCACGGGCGTGCTCACAAGAAGAGGAGATGGGGACACAGGCAAACAGGTGGACGACCGGGCGGGGACACGGAGAGGGATGGGCTCACGTGCCCGGGAGAGAGGCTTCAGGCGGACCCAGCCCTGCCCGTGCCCGGATCTTGGACTCCAGCCTCTATCGAGAACCAGGAGAGAGTGAGCGTCTGTGGTCGAAGGAGCGTTGTTCTGGCCGCCTCCGGACACGGACACGGCCTGCCCTCCCCCACGTGGGCCGTGGGTGGGGAGTGGAGACCGATGGAGAGGGGTAGCCTGCGGGCATTTAAGAGGCCTCCTGGCTGTGCTCCCCTATTTCCGTCCTATGCCTCGTGAGTCAGACCAGTTTCCCACGGAAACTCTTTCTTTTTTTTTTTTTTTTTCAACGTTTATTTATTTTTTTTGGAACAGAGAGAGACAGAGCATGAACGGGGGAGGGGCAGAAAGAGAGGGAGACAAAGAATCGGAAACAGGCTCCAGGCTCTGAGCCATCAGCCCAGAGCCCGACGCGGGGCTCGAACTCACGGACCACGAGATCGTGACCTGGCTGAAGTCGGACGCTTAACCGACTGCGCCACCCAGGCGCCCCATGGAAACTCTTTCTTTCCCGTCCCCTCGAGATCCTGGAGGCCCCAGCGAGGCCCCCGGGCCGGTAACAACAAAGCTTCGGGGATGGAAAAAGAGACGAACAGCAGACCCGGCCTCCCGGCCCTGGTCCCGTGGCCCGTGACCGGCAGGCCCTCAGAGTCCCCTCTGTGCTTCTGACTCCCGGTCCTCCCAGGGACGACGTGACCCTTCCGCACGCTGTGAGTTCACCTCTCGCCTCACCCGCCCACCCCCGCGTCCAGCAAACACTCACACAGGCCAGGACGGCGGCCGGCAGGAGGGTCCGCCACGAGGACCGCCACAGCCTTCCCCGGGAAAGCCAGCGTTCGGCCCGGTGTGCCGGCCTCCGCGCCACGGTGGAGACGAGCTGACAGCTCGGCCGGGTCCCCGCGGTCCAGGGCCCTCTGCCCAGGTGCTCAAGCTCCTGGGCGTCTCGTCCCCGGGCACGAGGCCCTTGGCTGGGGACCCTCCCGATTTCCCCACAAACTGTATATCAACAGCTAACCACTGGCTCTTCTCTGTCGGCCAGCGTCCTGCAGGTTATGACAATTGGGTGATGAATCACCTCCCTGATGTGACACAAGGTTAAGAGAAAGCCAATTAAGCATTGGCTGTGCGTCCCCATCAAACCCATCTTAATTTCACCGAGACACGAGGTTTCTCTTCAGGGAAACACCCTCTCGGGATCTGAGAGCGATCCCTCATTATCAAAACGGCGCGCACAAAGTGACCTGTCAAAACGCTGACTGACGGGCTCTAAATTGGCTCTCCCGCCCCAGCTGGGGGCTCGAAGGTCCTGCCTCAGCAAGGTGGGCCCCCCCCCCGAGGCAATGGACGTGTCAGCTGTCGCTCAGCATTATTCAATTTCCCGGCGCGGGGAGGTCACTGGGCTCCTGGGATCGATGGTCCGGAGACATCCGTCCGATGCCACTCCTCATTCCCACGCATTATCTCGTCTAAGCTGCAGGGACAGGAGCTCAGTATCGCGGGGATCTTGAAGTTTTCCAGCCTCGGCCAACACAGCGAGGAAGGCAACGTCGTCGTCGGGAACGTACTAGCCACCCAGTGACCCGACTCTAGGGGACGGTTCTAGAAGGTTCTAGAAGTCGCTCAGAGGAGTTGTGGACAAGCTCACCACCGCGGCACCCGCGGGCATCTCCAGCCGGCCCCCTGCGGGGGAGCCCAGTGATGGGAGCCCACCGGGAGCACGGTGACCGACCCTGGGCCCTCACGTGGAACAGAACCAGAGCGCAGGGAAGGGTCAGAGCCACACGTCGGCCGCCCACGCATCTATGATGCAGGGTTGCCCCTGGGCAAGTCCTGTGTCCCTCTGTCTCTTCCTCTTCTCCTGCTGGACGTCCCCTCCGAGAGGCTGGGGAAGCTTTAAGGGACGGTGGGCACGAACACCGGGCTTACGCTCAGGCTCCGCTCTCCCGCGACCTCACGCGCTGGGCACGCGTTCGAAGGTAAAACCTCCCAGAATCTCACTCAGGATGACAGAGCGGAGTTTCCAATCCCGTCTGGGCCCTCCTGACACCGCCCAGGCCCGCGAGTCCGAGGCCAGCGCTGCCCGGGGAAGGGGCAGGTTTCTGGGACGGGAGGGAGGATGCCGCTCTCTGCACGGCCCTGTGCTCACGCATCCACACCCGGGGAGTGCGGCGGGCACTCGGGGCTGTGACACCAGGGGCCCCTGGAGAGCTCCCGCCGGGGACGCCACAAGACCAAGTCTCGTCCAGGCGGGGAGGGGCGGCCACGCGGCCCAAACTGTAGGGCCAGACGTGGGCCGGGTTGGAGGGGGAGGGGGCCAGGGCTGGCTCACTCGGGAGGCGTCTGGGCGTGTGGGCTCAGGGGCCCTGGGTACGTGCCTCCGTGTCCCCCACCTGCACCTGCCTCTCGGGGCCCCGTGGGCAAGTGCGGGTCCTGTGTGCCGCCACCCCTCCAGGAGAAGCCGTCCCACCTAAGGAGCAGGCACACCTGCCAGGCGCAAGCCTGGATCCGCCGGCCACCCAGCTGGTTGCGGCTGAAACCACGCCGAAGCATCGGGATCCACGGAAGGAACTGAACCGGTGCCGCCCCCGCCCACCGGCCGGGGCCTCCGCCTTCCCCGGCTCACACCCCACAACCCCACCCCCACCCCGACGGGGCCCTGGGCCTCTGCTCCCCGCCTGGGGGACCCGCCCCCTCGACGGCTCGGGCCCCAGCAGCGGGAGGTGGGCTCTGTCCCCTCCGAGCCCGGCAGCCCCCCAGCCAGCCGCTCGGCAGTTCCCTCGCCCCAGTTCCGCAGCTCTGGGGACTCCGCGGCCGTTGAGAAGGGGCCGGGATGGGAAGCAGGGCCGGCGAAGCAGCAGGAGGCGGCTCTGGGGGGAGGCCGCCTCCGTGCATCTCCGTCCCCACCGGCGCTTTGCTTCCAAGTTGGGCTGATGGCCTCACGCTCTGATTGCTTACGGATTCTATTTAAAAACAGGGCCGGAGGAGGGAGGTGGAGACGGAGAGAGCAGATGCCCAGGAGGGACCCCAGGCTGAACGCGGAGAATGAGGTTTGCATCTGAACAGAATTCCTCGGTGGCCTCTGGTGACGTGGGCGATGTCCCCAGACTCAAGGCACGGGGTCTGTGAGGAGCCGGGGGGGGGGGAGGAGGGCTGGCCACCGGGGGGGGGGGGGGGGGGGGGCCGCCTGAGGAGGGGCTGGGGGGGTTCGGGGAGGGAGCGGGCCCCCCCCTGCACCCTGCAAGCCTGTCCTTGCTGCTTCCGGAGGCCGGAGGTCCCAGGTCAGGCTGCGGGCAGGCCGCTTCCTTCTGGGGCCGGGCGGGAGGGTCCGCTCCAGGCCAACCTCCTGCTTCTGGTGTTGCCGGCCACCCTGGGAGGTGCTTGGCCTGTGCCCAAAGGTCTTCCGTCGGAGTGGCTCCGTGTTCCTGGAAGACAGGACCCCAATCAGAGGGCACCAGGGCCGCCCTGCTCCGGGGGACGCCATCCCGACTAAGCCCGGGGGCTCAGCCTGTTCTGGGGACAGGGACGCCCTCTGGGCCGCAGGCCTGCGGGGACGGGTCGCTGTGCCGGCTGGAGCGGAGACCCGTGGGCCGAGCCGGGAGCTCCGGGGACGCCTGCCTCCTCCCAGAGAATCCGGACGTGATGCCCGAGACGCCGGGCCCTCGGCCTGGGAGCAGCCGGGTCCCGTATCTGGCACCTTCTCCCCTGGTGGACGCACGCGGGGCCCTGGCCGGCCGGAGCCTGGGCTCCCGCCTCTCCACTCACTGTTTTGTCACCAGAGAGTTCTCTCCTGCTCACGCGGCTCTCGGTAATGCCGGTCCCAGAAACAGCTGCCTTTTTAGGGCAAATTGTCTCCGAACGGTGATCTCAGGCACAAGTGACCACATACAAGGACACGCTCTGGAGACGGTGCCTTACCAGAAGCTTCCAAATCGTATCTCATTTGGCCCACGAGAAAAACCAGAGGCGGGGTGTCGATGCCCGGCTCCGAGTCTGGTAAGACTAGAACCTTCTTACCACTAAACGGGGATGTCTGGGCGTCACCTCACCAGTACTCGTTGTGTGACTCACTATGACTCACGTGCTCCTCTGTCCAGTCCCAAGTACTGACCAGGGCTGACCGCTGCTCCTGGGCCGGGACGGACCTCTTCCTCAGGTGCCCACGGCCCCGGGCAGAGGGGCCGGCTGCCGTCCAGGTCCGAGGAGGGGGCCCGGGAGAGGGCAGAGCACAGGAGGGGGACCCCGCACCGTGCGGTGACGGGCCGGCTCCTCAGAGATGGGGGCACAGGGATGGAAGGGGGGGTCAGAGCTTCACGGGCGCCCCCGCCCCCCCAGCCGGGCCGAGCCACAGTCCTTGCGGGCACTGTCTCGTTCTTCCCAAACCTGAGCAAAGATCCCGCCCACACTGGCCGTGCTGGAGCCCCAGGTCGTCAGACGGGGCCGTGCCTGCCCCTGCCGTGGGCCCAGAGCCCCTCTGAAAGCCCAGCAGTGGGGTCTTGGTGAGCACGGAGGGGAAGAGCGCCCGCGGCGGTGGCCGAGGGTGTGGGGCCCCCTGTCCGTCCTGCACGGCCAGGGCACTTTGGGGCCGCGGGCGTCCTGTCCGCAGCCAGGCCTGGCTTGGCCCTTGAACTCAGAAGGAGCGTGAGCAGGAGGCTGAGTTTCAACCCACCCTGGGTCTCGAAGGCCCGGAGACGAGGCTGGGGTCACGGAGGGCACCGGGGACAGGGGTCTGAGGCCCAGCAGCCCGGACGGGCCTATCCGAGCCTGGCCCGTCGTTCCTGCTGTCTGACCGCCAGCCCCAGCCGCCTCCTGCCACCCGTCCTCTTGCCCCAACTCTGCCCTGATCGTGCTGCCTCCAGTCCCTCCTTCCCCCTGCAGGGTCTCCTCTCTGTCTCTGGGAGCCCCCCTGCCCTCTCCTGCCCTGCTCCACGTGGCTCCAGCCTGGCCCGGAGTGCTCGGGGGAGGGGCAGGTGACCCGGGCAGGGAAAATTCATCAGGAAGGATTCCAACCCAGTTTCCGCAGGCCTCATTTAGAGCTTCCTCTCTTTCCAAAGTGGAACGCGACACGACAGATGGAAATTAGGCTGCGGTCTTGGTAAATAAGTCACCCTCCTGGGGACACTTGAGAGACACAGAGAGACCCACAGCCCAAGGGCACTGTTCGGCCCACAACACCCGTGAGTGCCCGGTCCCCCGGCAGGTGATGCCCGCCTCGGAGAAGCACCGGCCAGGCCTCCACCCGCCACGTCCCCTCGGCAGAGCTCGGCAGGCAGGCCTGCCCTCAGCACCTTCAACTCCTTTCTCGCCTCCGGTGCCCACTGCCCGGGCCCCTGGGGAGGGGATGCCACCCAAAGTCTGGATCGTTCGGACTGTGCGCACGCAGGACAAGGACGGAGCAGGACAGAGGGGCGGCTGTAGGCCCCGGTCTTCGTGTGAGGAGAGTGTAGACAGCAGACGGATCTCACAGGCTGGAGGGTGGGGCCCCCTGCCCGGGACACCCCTGGGCCCGAGATGGACATCCAGGGAGGCCCTGTATCGCCTGCCGGCCTCGCTGTGAGCAGGGCTGCGTCGGGGCCCCGGGCCCGCTGTGGTTTCCTCCGAGGCACCTGCTTCCCACGGTCTCCTGGTGCCGCGAGGGGAAAGAAAGTCCCCCGCGGTGTCGAGCACCTTCAGACCTCACTCGCAGAGACCTCAGGCGGCTTGCCTGGCCCAGCTGGCAGCTTTCTTGTGTGACCTCTGCTCCCTCAGCCACCAGGGAGCCTCGCCTTCCTGGGCGGTCAGACACCCCACAAACCACAGGTGGCGGGCCGTCCTTACGAGCACGTGCTGTTCCAGGTGGGGGTTACTGTTCCAGGTGGGGGGTTATCTTTACGAGCACATGCTGTTCCAGGTGGGGGGGTCGTCCTTACGAGCACGAGCGATTTCCCGACGTCCTTGGAAAAGCCTCAGTGAGGATCTCCCGTTTGGAGTCTAATCTTAGTGTCACAAAACAGCAAACCAGAATTACTTGCTGCCCTCCCGCCTGGGGGCCTCGGGACCGGAACCTCCAGGGGACCCCAGCCACGCGCCCTGAGCCCGGGGGAGGGGCAGCAGCAGGTATGAGCCTCACCTTGGCCATCTGCTCACCCTGTGCCCTTGGACAAGCCCCTTAGCCTGCGGGGCCTCAGTTTACCCATCTGTACAGGAAGAACAATTCTTATCCAGGCTCCGCCTGGGGGTGCAAAGGGACAGCCCCAAGAGCTCGTGTGATGGGAGCCCCAGGTGCCGTGAGCACCCGGTATGGCTCCTGCCTCTGGGGACATGTAAACAGACACCTGACCGTACCCCCCGGGGCACCTGTGGGGGTGTGTTTGTAAGGGTCACGGCTGGTTGAGGTGGAGCCCGCCCTGTGGCCAGCACTGGCATGTGACCAGCCCCCCCACCCCCCGTGCCCAGGCTGTTCTGGATGTGGGAGACGGAGGGGGTGCTGGTCCCTCGCTCCCAGGCAGGAGCAGGGCACGCAGACCTCTAGAACACGCCCCAGCCGCAGGACGACATTCCAGGGCCCCCGTCACCCCTGCCCCCAACCCTTAAGCCCGGGGACTCCCGTTGCCCAAAGCCCCGGGGTTCAGGGCACCTGAGGCCAAGCCTGGGGAGGCAGCCTGACCCCCGACGGCTCCTCTCTGTTCAGTGTTGGGTGCGGCTTCCTGTGTGACTTGTCGGACGAACAGACCCTGCTTTTCCAAGGAAGCCTGGGGAACGCACCAACCCCGGTGGCCTCCTCGGACGGGGCCGGGGCTCTGCCCCACACACGCCCCTCTCTGGTCTCCACGGGCCCGGCTGCCTCAGTGCTTTCCTCGACCCCTACCTGGAGGAACTCATCCCCAGTTAAGCCGAGCCACCACCTCCTCCAGGCAGGCTTCCCTGACTTCACTTCCACAGGCTGTGCTCCACCCCCCGGTGCAGGGGACCCCGCCTGACACAGGCTGGCCGTGGCTCTCTACTTTCTGCCAGCCTTCCTGGCGGTCAGCGAAGTCCTGGGGGGCGGACAGGCTGTCTGCCACTGCCTACAGTCAACACCCGGCCTCGACCAGGCGGCGACAAGCTCTCGTCCCCTGGTCCCGCACTTCCCTGGGCTTTCAGCAGGAGGCCACGGGCCGTCTCTGTGTTTCTCTCATCAGCGTCCAGGCCCCGCCGATGGGGTCTTGCCTGATCTGTAGCAGCGCCTGCGGGGAATGAATGAATGAGTGAATGAGTGAATGGCCCCGGGGAGATGGCCTGGGCTCCGGAGTCCCAGGGTGTCCAGGGAGGCCGCGGGCCCAGCGAGGCCGGAGCTGGCGAGGGGGCGCCCTCCCACCACCTTCCTCCCTCTCCCACAAATAAGACACTTGTCCCCACAAACGTCAGAGTGCTGCTTCCCGGAGTGATTTATGGCCTTATTATGAAGCCCTCCTAAGGGTATGGATTTTTTTAATGCAATTTGCATTTTGGGGAAAATTGATCACCATTCTGCCTGCTCCCCTGAAACTGAATCGGAGCCGCACGCTGGTTGCTGAGGCCCCTCCACGCCCCGGCCTCGGGGTCACCCAGCCCGGCCAGCCTGGCCCGGGGGCCTGCGAGCGCCCGCCCAGCCGAAACATGGGCCAGCCAGCTCCAGCGGGGCCCTGGGCTCTCGCAGGACCAGGTGGCCCTTTGGCTGGGCCTCCGGGGTCCGGGGCTGAGCGGCCAGGCCAGGCCTTCTGTGCGGAACAGCCAGCTCCGTCCCTGCACCTGTCCCCTGGCACTTCCTTCCTCACGCGGGGGCTGCCTTCTTAGTCCCCCGCAGGCGTCCTGTCTGTCGTGGCGGCCAGAACCCGTCTCCACTCTGGGACAGGCTGCGCAGGGATCGATCCCGGTCGCTAATGGAAAATGCCGCTCAGAGGTGTGACGTGACTGGTCCCAGTCCCTGCTCCTGAGCACCTGCGTTGACCAGGCGGGAGGAAGGATGCGTGAGGCGTCCCGCCTGCCAACTTGGGCCGTAACCTGCGAATTCCCTGCCAGCGTTTAATTTCTACTGTTTGTCTAAATGTATGCGGCTCTGAAATAGCTGGAAGCGAAGTCCTCAACTTAAGGGCGAGCTGTAAGTGTTTGTGATATTGTCAACAGGCTGCTCACGGGGGAGGGAGCAGAGCCGTGGAAGGTGCCGGAACGGACGGCGGGCAGTGCCGGCCCCAGCGAGCCTGCGGGAGCCAGAAACTCCCTGTGTGAGTCCTGGAAATGTGGGAGTTTGACGCAACTGCTGGCCCGCGCTGCTGATGGAAATTACCACCTAGAAGCCTGGGCTGCTGCGCAGAGAAAATCAACAACAAGGCAAACACTGTGACCTCGACGAGGTGGTTGGTAGCAGATACAGTAAAGGATGGAAACAGCGGAGAAGGCAGGGAGGAGGGAGAGGGAGGAGGGAGATGGAGGAGGGAAGGAGGGAGGGGGGAACAGGGAGGAGGGGGCAGGGAGAGGAGGGAGGGGGAGGAGGGAAGAGGGATGAAGGGGCAGGGAGGAGGGAGGAGGGAACTGGGAGGGAGGAGGGAGGATGGGGCAGGGAGGAAGGGAGAGAGGAGGGAGAAGGGGAAGGAGGGGGGAGCAGGGAGGAGGGGACAGGGAGAAGAGGGAGGGGAAGGAGGGAAGAAGGAAGAAGGGGCAGGGAGGAGGGAGGAGGGAACTGGGAGGGAGGAGGGAGGATGGGGTAGGGGGAGGGAGAGGGAGGAGGGAGAAGGGGAAGGAGGGGGGAGCAGGGAGGAGGGGGCAGGGAGAGGAGGGAGGGGAAGGAGGGAAGAGGGAAGAAGGGGCAGGGAGGAGGGAGGAGGGAACTGGGAGGGAGGAGGGAGGATGGGGCAGGGGGAGGGAGAAGGAGAAGGGAGGAGGGAGAAGGGGAAGGAGGGAGCAGGGAGCAGAGAGGAGGGGGCAGGGAGAGGAGGGAGGGGGAGGAGGGAAGATGGGGCAGGGAGGAGGGAGGAGGGGGCAGGGAAGAGGGAGAGGGAGGAGGGAGATGGAGGAGGGAAGGAGGGGGGAGCAGGGAGGAGGGGGCAGGGAGAGGAGGGAGGGGGAGGAGGGAAGAGGGAAGAAGGGGCAGGGAGGAAGGAGGAGGGAACTGGGAGGGAGGAGGGAGGATGGGGTAGGGGGGAGGGAGAGGGAGGAGGGAGGAGGAAGAAGGGGAAGGAGGGGGGAGCAGGGAGGAGGGGGCAGGGAGAGGAGGGAGGGGGAGGAGGGAAGAGGGAAGAAGGGGCAGGGAGGAGGGAGGAGGGAACTGGGAGGGAAGAGGGAGGATGGGGCAGGGAGAGGAGGGAGGGGGAGGAGGGAGGGGGAGAATGCTGAGGGCTGGAGGGACTGAGAGCCATGTTCAGGACACCTTATTGATGCTACTGGTGTCTGGGGGGCCCTGTGACAAATTACCCCAGACTTGGTGGCTTTAGAACAACAGAGACTCTCAGGGCTCTGAGGAGGGGGTTCTAGGCTCAGGGTAACGGGACTAAAGCTGAGGCATCAGTCAGGCTCGCACCTCCTGAGGTTCTGGTGGGGGAGGGGGCAGAATGGCCTCTTTCCTGGTGGCCGAGGACAAGGGTGCATCTGTCCCTGTTCCCGCGGTCCCTGGGCGGCTGCCGGTGATCTGGGAGCCAGCCTGACGAAGACCTCGGCTTCCGAGGGGCGTCCACAGCCAAGAAACCACAGCTCCTATCAGGCGCCCCTTGACCATTGGATGTGGAAACAAGCCTGAGCCCCCAAACTTCCCAACTCGCACTCCGCCCCCCGGTGTGCACGGGGTGCTGGACACAGCAGATGGTCGGTGGGGGGCCGTTGAGGGGGAGGCTGGGCCCAGAGAACGCCCACCAGGGCGGTCCCTCCGAGAGCGGATGGGCTGATGTCGGGACCCCCACCCAGGCCCGGCCCCGGCCCCCGCCTCACGGGGTTCGGGGACAGCTTTGGGCCACTGACCGCTGGCTCCCCTCCCCCCGGCTCTCCGGGGGGCCACACTCCTGTCTGTGTATCGTGTTGTGATGACCTTGTATCGCGTCTCATTGCTTTTATTTTGCGTTTTTGAAGACAAGTCACTTCGTCAAGGTGGCCCCACGTGCCGAGCCCTGTGTGGTGGCTCTATTTTGTTTTCTTGCTGGAACCCGAAAGTCTGTTTTTATCTCGACTTTCTTGAATTTGGAAACCGGCGCAGAAAATACAGAGGACGCTGTGTCTGCGAGAGTCAGGTGAGTCCGTGCGGCTCAGAACATGGAACGCGGCTCCCTGACCCCAAACAGCAGCGCTTGTGTCTTGGGAAACTGCCTCCCCATCTTTGTAAAGGCTGACTGAGGCCCTCGTGCTGGGACACAATGGGGCGCAGATTTTCTATTCAATTTCCAATGAGAGCCAAACACAAACAGCAAAAGGAATCTAACATAATGGAAAGAAACCTATCTTTAGCGACACCAGAAATAACCAGCCGTAAACCGCGGATTATGAAGCGAGTGTCCCACGCACGATATTTGGGCAAAATGTAGGGCGCTAGAAACAGCTATAAAATGTTACAGATCCCGGGAAAGCTGCCGATTTCCCCAAAAGCCGACAGAGGAGCCCAACCAGTGAGCAGACGGCCGGTTCGGGGCAGCGTGTGTGCTGAGAAGACGCCCCTGTGCTGTGTTCCAAACCCCAGAAAATGGGCTAAAACAGGGCGGATGTGCAGTCTGTGTGGGGACGGTGGGCCCGGTGGCCACGTGGGCTCCGTCACCGTGAAGCATCTAGTGAGGACGGGTGTGTGCAGACACACAGCTATGGCTGCACCGAATCCAGCCGCGATTCCTTCCGGAAAGGATCCGTTGACCTCCAGGACTCACCTCACACCTGCCAGCTGACACCCGGCCCCAGACCACGGGTGCCACACTCACTCTTCCCAGGAGGATGGGCATAGCCAGCAGCTGGGTCCAGCCAGAGCCTCGCTGAGGCTGAAGGTGGGGTCAGTTTCCAATCAAGAGCAGGGACCCTGGGTGGGTAGATGCCACCCCCAAAATCAACGGGGAGGGACATCTGCAAGGGCAGAGTAAACCCCCCAGATCTGCTCCTTCATCAAATCAATGGAGAGCCTGGCAGGAATTGTCAAAATGAACTTACATTAACTTTGTTTATATATATATATATTTTTCTTTTTTAATTTTTAATATTTATTCTTGTGATAGACAGAGCGCAAACGGGGGAGGGGCAGAGAGAGAGGGAGACACAGAATCTGAAGCAGGCTCCAGGCTCCTAGCCGTCAGCACAGAGCCCGATGTGGGGCTCAAACCCACGAACCGTGAGATCATGACGTGAGCTGAGATCAAGAGTTGGACGCCCAACCGACTGAGCCACCCAGGGGTCCCTGTTAATACACGTATTAACAAAAGGCTTACGGTAACCCACAACGTGTTCGTTCAGGGAAAATGTGGGTGGATCCTGGTAAGAACAAGGAGATTTCTGGTATCTTCACTTGTCCTGTCCCACCCCCCCCACCCCCACCCCAGCCCTGAGGTGCCTTGAACACCAGCAGCCTCCGGAGGAGGCCGACCAGGATGGAGGTTCCTCACAACGTCCAGTCCCCAGAGAAGTGTCACCATTTGGCTCGTCTCTAGGTTCCCTGGAGGGGCCCCACTCACAGGGCTTTTCATGTAGGACCAGACTCAGGGTGTCGGCTGAACGCAATCTGTGGAAATGACCTAACGATGCAGCTGCCTGGGGCAGCAGTGCGGTTTTAGGCAAGACAGACGATGACCAAAACACCTGAAAATAAGATCTGGAGGACGAGGTTGACTATAGGGGTCTTTGAAAAGCTCCAGTGTGTTACTGTGGATGGATAGAAATATGCACGTGGTCAGGTTTCCACACGTGTCCAGGAAAATCCTGGGAAGGTCCTTATCTGTCTGCTCTGGAGTTTGAGGCTCTGACACACGGGAAGCAAAGCGTAAGGCAGAGCTGAAGCTGTCTGAGCACTGAAGGCCGACACAGAAACCTCAGCACGTCTGGGTGACCTACTGGCTCAAGGCCTTGAAGGACACTCCTGCCCACCAGTCGTGGACCAGGTGTCCAGGAAACTAACCCAGCAGAGGCTCGAGTGGCCACATGCAACGGGGAGCCAAAACTTTACAGAATTACACCAGATAATCACTAAACAAAAAGCACTGAGAAAACAACAAACGATAACAATAAACCTGATTATGAAATCTGGTTTCCAGAGTTATCAAGTCTTATTACTTAAGATGCTCATCTTTCAGCCAAAATCTGAGACTTTCAAGGAAACAGGCAAGTATGACTCATACACAAGAAGAAAAAACATTAGTAAATAGAAACTGTCCCAGAAGAACCCAGATTTCAGACTTACTAGACAAAGACTTTAAATACAATAGTTCAAACTTCTTCATAGAACTAAAGGAAATCATGTGTAAGCAATTAGAGGAAACTATGAGAATGACATCTCACCAAATAGAGAATACCTACAAAGGGAAAGAAATTATTTTAAAGAAATGAGTAAGATCCACAAATGGACTAATATAACTCAAAAGAAAAATGTACTAGTGAGATGTCAGGAAGGGTAATCAGAACTTAAATATTAGTCACTATTACCTAATCCAAGGAACAGGAAATAAAAGAGATCAAGAAAAATAAACAGAACCTCAGAGACCTATAGGAAAACATCAAATTAACAGCATGGTGAGGATCCCCAACAACTAGCAGAGGAAAAAAAGGGCATAAAAAATCTGCAATAATAATGATGAAGAGCATTTCAGATTTAAATTAAAATATTAACGGACATGCCCAAAAGCTCAGAGAACCCTGAGTAGGACAAAATCAAAGAGATGTACATTTGGGTACACAATGGTCAAGTGACCGAGAGACAAAGAGAGAATCCCGAAATCAACAGGAGAAAACATGACTCATCTTGGGTAAGAAATTCTCCAAAGAGTTGACTTCCCCAGATAAACCACAAGGGCCAGAAGGCAGCGAGAGGCTGTATTCAAAGGGCTGAGGGAAAACCGTTAACCAAGAATTCTCTATTAAGCAAAGTGATCCTTCAACAAGAATATGCAAAGAGCACTTACAACTCAATGACGAGACAGGAACCCAAGTAAGCATGAACCTGAATCAGCCTTCCTCTGGAGAAGATACACGAATGTCCAGTAAGCACATGAAAAGATGCTCAAAATCATTCACCATTAGGGAAATGCAAATCAAATATAATTAGGTAGAAGTTTAGACCCAGGAAGGTGATTGCAATAAAAAGATTGTAGCTAGCCACTCTGACCGGCATGAGGTGGTTTCTCAGTGTGGCTTCGATTTCTATTTCCCTGATGATGAGTGATGTTGAGTATCGTTTCATGTGTCTGTTGGCCATCTGGATGTCTTTGGAAAAGTGTCTATTCATGTCTTCTGCCCATTTCTTGGCGGGGGGGGGGATTACAAACAGAGAGGGAGGGAGGCAAACCATGAGACTCTTAAATACAGAGAACAAACTTAGGGTTGATGAGGGGGTGGGGGAGAGGGGAAAGTGGGTGATGGGCATTGAGGAGGGCACCTGTTGGGATGAACACTGGGTGTTGCATGGAAGCCAATTTGACAATAAGCTGTATTTTTTTTTTAAAGTAGCTAACATTGGGGCACCTGGGTGGCTCGGTTGGTTGAGCGTCTGACTTTGGCTCAGGTCACGATCTCACAGTTTGTGAGTTCGAGCCCCATGCTGGGCTCTGTGCTGACAGCTCTGGGTCCAGAGCCTGCTTTGGATTCTGTGTCTCCCTCTCTCTACCCCTTCCCCGCTCATGCTCTGTCTCTCTCTCTCTGTCTCTCAAATATGAATGTTAAAAAAATTTTTTTAATCAAAAATAAAAAAATAAAAAGTAGCTAGCATTGACAAGAAGGAAGAGAAATTCAAAACGCCATACGCTGAGATGGGAACACAATAGTACAGCCACTTTGGAAAACAGTTTGCAAGCACACAAAACATAGCCCGGTAATTCTACCTTTGGTCTATACCCACAGCCACACAACAATTTGTTCATGAAAGTTCATAGCAGAGTTATTTATAGCAGCCACAGAATGGATACAACCCCCGTGGCTATCACCTAACGAAGGGGTAAATAAAATGTGGTGCATCCACACAGGGGACGATTATGTGGCCATAGGAGCTGTAACAGTGACCACTTCTGCATCCTGGACGAACCTTGAAAACATGCTTCCGAGTGAAAGCAGCCAGGTGCAAAAGACCGCAGATATCATGATTCCACTGACATTAAATGCTCAGAATAGACAGATTCAGGGAAGCAGAGAGCGGGTAGGTGGTTGGCAGGGGCCGCAAAGTGACTGCTGACGGGCCTGGGGTTCTTAGGGGGAAGAGGAAAATGTTCTGGAATTAAAGCCGTGGCGACTGCCGCGGAAATCCGGGAGAAGAGTAAACACCACTTAGATTCTGCCTTAATAGGATGACGTGTCTGGTGGTGATCTACCTCAATAAAGCTTATTTTTTGGAAACCAGTGGAGGACTTGGAAGGGAAGGCGACGGGCGCTGAAGGCTGGGGAGACAACCCATAAACACCGATCGGGGGAGCTTCCCATGATGCTTCCGCCCAGAGCCCCAGACGCAGAAGCTCGGACAGAGCTGCTGCGGACCAAGAAACCCAACGAAGCGTGAAAGTAAATCCAAAGACATGCACGGGCATTTGGGAGACACACATATACGCAAACTTACACCGTGTATATGTGTTTAAACTTCGAGGGGCGCCTGGGTGGCTCAGCCGGTTGAGCGCCGGACTTTGGCTCAGGTCATGACCTCCCAGCTCAGGAGTTTGAGCCCCACGTGGAACTCGCAGTCGTCAGCCTGTCAGCACAGAGCCCGCTTCAGATCCTCTGTCCCCCTCTCTCTGCCCCTCCCCCACCTGCGCTCTCCCAAAAAATAAAAAATAAATAAATAAACTTTGACACACACACACACACACACACACACACAGGTCACGTGGGTGAGAGCAAGGTAAGTGCCCTGATTTACTTCATAAGCACTTGAAAATAGTCCTCAAAGATCATAAACCAAATATTAGATTTTAACAGGTGTGAAGGTAACCGTTTGAAGTCCTAAACAAATGAATAAGTAGAAACATCAGAAGGCAGTGGTGATATCTGGGAAACATGTAAGTGAATTAATCTCCTCCCTTTCCATAGGGGTGTTAGCAGACAATCTAAAGTTAATAAAGTTAGAAATGATGTTGTAATGTTATTAAAATTTATAAAGGCAACTACCAGGAAAGATTGAGCAGATGCATTAAGTTCCCAGATTATCGGAAGGAACGCACACACACAGACACAGAAGCTGCAGACCAAGAAGGAAAAGACAGAAAACCAATAAAAGTGGAAACATAACCAAGACGCCAGGAGAACTATAATCCAACGCGTGTGCCTCAGCCGCAAGTGCAGATGACATAAATCCCCTTCTGAGAAGATTCTCACGGTACAGACAGTTCCCAGCGCATCGCGACGGACGTAAGGACGGGAGGGGCCGGAGCAGGAAAGGCAGCAACGCACAGGGCTGTGGTCAACGCCAGGAGCCGCGGAGAGGGCAAGGAGCACCACGTGACCGCGGTCAGGAATACAGTCCCAGGAACACTCCAGCCCCACGAACATCGGTGTTTGCAACCAACAGAAGGCAAAACCTAGAGGAAGTAAATAGCCAGATGCGCACAGGTTGAAGTGTCCTGATTTGGGTCCCTGGACGCAGGGCCAGGAACAGGGTTTTGCGTGAGGCGAGTGTGGGAGGCGAGTCCAGGAAGTGGGGATGCGGGGGACGCAGGCAGTTACGGGCGAGCCCCTGTGTGGCCCCCATGTGGGTGGCTGCACCCCGCCGGGCTTCCTGTGGTTCCCCGCACAGCAGCCTCGTGACCCTGTGGCAGGTGGCTCCGGAGTGCGTGGAGGGAGGGTGTCGGCGCCACTGAGGATCTTTGTCGTCCCATGAGGGCAGGTGGACCCAGTGTGGGACTTCGGGGAGTGTGGTACCCGACGAGGAGGACGCACAAGTCTGCACCATCTCTGCTCTGGAAACGGAGGACAGAGCCTCTTACCGACCCTATGAGTTATTTACAAAACATGACCATGTACTTGGACGCAAGGCAAAGCTCCCGGTGTTCTCAGGAAGGCCCCCAAACCTGCAGAAAACCTGGAGGAAAATAAAAATGAAATGCATGCAACTCGAACCATACGAGTTGTGGATTAACACCACACCCAGGGCAAAATCACCCATCGTGAATATTTCCAATTCCGAATTTTAAAAAAAGATTAAATAAATTAACCACCCAACTAAAAATAGGAAAATAAATGTATGAAAAGCAGAAGGATTTTATAAAGGTAACATAGAAACTGATGATGCATTAAAGAAAAGAATATATAAACGGTAAATGATGACCACAGAAGCTTCTTTACCAAAACCTTGTAAAACATAAAATACCAAACTTAAATATAAAAAGGAAACACAAAACACAAATTGAGAAATTCACATGGGAGATAACCAAAAATGGAGGCAGATTACATGCATATTTTCTTTATAAAAATAATTTGAAAAGCTAGAATTAACGTGGTTACTCAAGAAACTATCTATGGATCTAGACCTGTCTATAGCTCTATCTATCTATCTACCCAGCTATCTATTCATCAATTATCTATAATCTATCATTGATCTATCATCTATCTATCTATCTATCTATCCATCCAGCTATCATCTATCTATCATCTATCATCTATCTATCTATCTTCTATCTATCTATCTATCTATCTTCTATCTATCTATCATCTATCTATCATCTATCTATCTATGTCTCTCATCTATCTACCCATCCATCGTCTATCTTTCGAGAGTCCACAAATCACCTGTAGAGAAGATTACAAATCTAAAACGACCAGTTGCTGTATACAAAGCTGAGAAAGTTGCCCAGTAGTCGTTTCCCTTTAAATCACTCTTGCCATGAAAGGTCTTTACTGAATTCTATCAAACCTTCAGAGAATAAATACTGTAGAAGTTATTTAAAATTCTGGAAACGTTTCTTCTCTTTTGCGTTTGTAACCAAGTACAAGTGTGTGTTCGCACAGACCTAGAAATGCATCTAGTTTGTGAATAAAGATGCAAAAACGGTACCTCATATATTAATTAACAAGTACAACAAACAGTTCATAAAAAAGCAAAATACGCTGTGTGATTCTTTCCAGGATCCAGAAATGATGAAATATTTGAAAATTAGTTACATACTAAGTCAGAAAATGATAAAATAGAGATTGTTAAGGATTCAACATATTTAGTTGATAAAACTGTATAAAATATTTTGGGATGCCTCGGTGGCTCAGTTAAGCATCTGACTCTTGGTTTAGGGTCAGGTCATGATCTCACAGATTCCTGAGTTCAAGCCTCACGTTGTGCTCTGTGCTGACAGCACGGAGCCTGCTTGGGATTCTCTCTCTCTCTCTCTCTCTCTCTCTCTCTCTGCCCCTTCCCTGGCTTCCATGCTCTCTCTCTCTCTCTCTCAAAAAAAAATGAATAAGTAAACATAATTAAACATTTCTTTAAATTTTATTTATTTTTTTTTAAATTTTTTTTCAACGTTTATTTATTTTTGGGACAGAGAGAGACAGAGCATGAACGGGGGAGGGGCAGAGAGAGAGGGAGACACAGAATCGGAAACAGGCTCCAGGCTCCGAGCCATCAGCCCAGAGCCTGACGCGGGGCTCGAACTCCCGGACCGCGAGATCGTGACCTGGCTGAAGTCGGACGCTTAACCGACTGTGCCACCCAGGCGCCCCTTTAAATTTTAAAAATAACTCCCCACCCCCAAATGAGTGACAGACACAAGAAGGTCATTTGCACAAAAGATACACAAGTAGCCAATAAACAAACAACAAATTCTTCAAAGTGCTCAAAGTCAAGAAAAGCTCACTTCCAGGTCAATGACACAGCATTCTCCCGAGAGGGTGGCCCGTAGGAGCCTCGGAATCGCCAGGGGTTGACTGGATGATAGGGGCGCGCGGGACAAGCCTTCCCAACGCCCTCCTAGTGGCACAGCCGTGCGACTTTCGCCGTCCCTCATCCCTCAGGAGCCTATTGTAGAGTGACTCTCAGATCTGAGAATGTGCTATTTGTCACCGCATTTAAAACACCACCCTGCATAAACACACACGAGAGCAAAGATATATTATGAACATTTCCATTTGTTTCTAATAATCACGAGTGCTTGGAACCAATCTGAGGACCTCTCATTATGGGAATGAGTTAATAATTTAGGGACTACTGTGGAGCTGTTTAAAACAGAATGTATTAGAATAACTCCCAAACACGTACATAAGGCTCTTATCAGTGTTTTTAAAATGGGTGTCTCCTGGGTGGCTCAGTCAGTTAAGCATCCAACTTCAGCTCAGGTCACGATCTCGCGATCCGTGAGTTCGAGCCCCGCGTCGGGCTCTGGGCTGATGGCTCAGAGCCTGGAGCCTGCTTCCGATTCTGTGTCTCCCTCTGTCTCTGCCCCTCTCTGTCTCACATGCTCTGTCTCTCTCTGTCTCAAAAATAAATAAACGTTAAAAAAATAAATAAAAAAAAAACACGGGTGTTGTACGTACGAACGAACTCGCACAAGTACAGAGAGACCCACACAGCCCAGAGCAGCTACAATGTCTACACAGGGCGCGGGCGCGTCAGGTGGAAACCAGCTGGGCTTTCCGTGCGTGACCTTTGGAATTATTCGATGTATCAACCATGCTCAAGTGTTACTTTTCCAATAAATATGTGTGCAAATACATGTGCACGAGGCAAACATACATGTTCGCATTTACAGATATTCACGGATACACACGCGTGTGCACAGGCGCCTACACACGCGAGGGTTTTGACGAGGCAGCCGGTTCAGGGGCACCTCGCCAGGTGCACCGGGCGAGCCGCGTACCGGCTCGACACCCGTTTCCTCCTCCCAGCAGGGGGACCCAGCAGCTTCCTCGGAGGGTGGCCATGAGGACTGAGTTCACACAGTTCGAGCGTTCGGACCTTGTCAGGCTTGAAGGTGCGTGTTTCGGGGGCAGCCGCTCTTGGCGTTGTTTCGTTGTTGGTATTAGCGTTGTTGTGCGTGAGGGTCCCTCATCTTAGCTCCACTCCTCGGCAGACCCGATGGCACATGGCGGGAGTGGACGCACCAGCCTGTCCGTCCCTCTGCTTTGCTGTCGCACGGGTCACATGTGCTGAGCCTCTTGCCGGGCTCCCAAAACACGAGGGTCAGCAACTCCAGGGCTCGGTGCCCCCCCTCAAATGTGCATCCCCCGGGACGCGGACGGGAGATCGTTCTGTGAAGCCGTTTTGCGGACAGACCGGCGGGTGCCACGGGAGCATGTGACCTCGAGGGGGTTAGGAAAGCCTTTTGTTTGCGGAAAGAGAAAGTCAAACAAAGAAACAGAACGAAGACACTCGTGGCCAGATTATATCTGCCCATTTCAAAGATGTAAATATTCCATAAAGGGGTAACGACCTTCAAGCCCGGGGTGCAGGCATGAATAACTGTGACCATGGGGTGGGAGAGGGGGTCCATGAAAATCTGCAAACTTGTGCCCCTGCTCGGCTTATGACGAAGACGTCACTGACATAAGTGAGACAGGGGTGGGCTATCCAGTAAACGACACAGGACAACTGGCTAGCCATACGGGGAGATAAAATTTTATACTCCTGCAAGGCACGCACAAAAGTGAATTCCAGATGGCAGACACATCTAAATGTTAAAACCAAAACTTCAAAATCTTAGAAGAAAATGCGCTTTCTTATTCTTATTCATATTCCTATTTCTTAAATGAGACACAAAAGCACAAAATCTAAAGGAAATAAATAATGCATTTTATTGCGTCAAAATTTAAAACTTTATTCAGCAAAACCACATAAATAATAAAGCAGGAGAAGATTTTCTATCCAATAAAATCAACAAAGATTTTTATCAAGAGTATGCAGACAACGCCTGCAAATCAAAGAAAAAGGAAAAAAAAGTAATAAAGGGTGCAAACGATACAAATACGCAAGTTCGAAAAGAGGAAACTCAAGGGTCCCCAAAACACACGAGAACCGTTGGGAGTCATTCGTACGAAAATAACGGGATAACCCTAGACAGGTCAGAAGTACCGTAACTGATCGGCACAGATGGGAGAGAAGTGCGGGGAGGGTCTGGGGGTGCAGCCTCGGGGCTGCGCGAGGGGCAGGGGTGAGGCGGGGCGTCTGTGCACCCCTGAGGCTGATGGCCCCCCACCCCCGGGAGTGCCTGCGCTCCACGGTGGCTCTTGCTGGTGTACCTGTGCAGATGTGCGGGGACGCACGCACAGCAGGGTTGGGGACAGCAAATGCGCGGACGCCACCAACGTGCCGGCCAGCTGGCGGAGGGACAGGTGCACCGGGCGCGCTCCTAGGCGGGGGCGTCGGTCGTCGTCCGCGCCAGTGATCCCTGCGTCTGAACCTGGGCCCGAGAGAGCTCCCCATACAGAGTGAAAACCAGCAAACGGCCCAATCGTACCTACCTGGCGTGTTACCTTTCTGTAAAGATTAAGAACATGACATCTGCGTGTTACACTGTTTGTGGCCACAGACACGGGCAGAAAATACAGGAAAGTTTCTCTGGAGAAACGTAGAGACACAAACTTCACCTTAGGGCAGACTTCCTGGGCTGCGTGAAATGTACTTTGTATCCGTGATCGGCTCTCTGTCGTCCAGTCATAGGGTTTTGACACAGGTACGATGGCGGGTATCCACCCCTAACGGCTGGTGCGGAGCATCTCCACTGCCCCACAGATCCCCTGTCGCCCCGTGTTCATCCCTCCCTGCCCCCTCACCCCAACAACCCCTGTTCTTACTGTCTCTATAGTGTTGCCTTTTCCCAAGTGTTTTACGGTGGGAGTCATCCAGGGTGAGGCCAGTCGGCCTGACTTCCTTCACTGGATGACGTTTGCTCCCTGTTCGTCCCCTGCCTTCTCCCAACCTGGTAGCTTTTTTTTTTTTTTCCAGTGAATAACACTCCGGTGCCTGGATGGGCCTCCACTTGGTTCATCACCTACCGCAGGGCAGCTTGGTTGCTCCAAAGCTCTGGCGGGGACGACTCCGGCCGCGTAGACGGCTGCCTGCCTTTGGCGGAGACGACTCGGGCGGCATGGGCGGCTGACTCCCGGAATTCATCACAAGTGCTCCCGCCAGGGCCTGGCCCCGGCACCTGCTGTCCAGGTGAGCAGAGCAGATCTTACCTGTGATTTCGGACTCACCTGTGTCGCCCAGTTGCACGGGGTGCTTCACGCGCCACCTCGGTTCTCAGGAGGTGCAAGAAACGTCACCGGGGTTCAGTTTGTTCAGCCTCCTCGTTCCGTAAGCACGGGCGTGAGGTCTTCCGCGTTCCGGGTGCCGGTAAACCGGGGGTCTTGTCTGCTGTGTCTTCACGGGGCGCGGGGAGCCTGTGGCCTCAGTTCCTTCCGGTCCCCTGTCACGCGCACAGGTCACACTCCGGCCCGACACTCTGCCACCTGCACTGGTGTCCCTGCCCAACAGCCGTGTGAATGAGACGCATCAGCCCACAGTCCTTCTCTTCCCGACGTCTCGAGTTCAAGGCCACTGCTCACCGCAAAGCTGGCACCGACGTCCCGCCCCCGCCCCCCAGCTGGCGCACGGAAGGTGCTTGGAGTCTGGTTCCTCCCGAGGCACTTCCCCAGACTCCAGGGTGTTCGGGCTGCGTACAAGCGTGCCCTGTGTTTGAACCTCACTTTCTTTGTGAGTCGTCTTGGCATGAATATTTATCACATGGGGAGCGCGGCCAGCACAGCAGCCCCCCATTCACGGAACTCATCAACAACTCCTTTGTGGGACCTGACCTGGGGACAGAGGACTGGGAAGCAGTGAATGTGTTCCGTTTTCCGAATCATGGGCTGTTATAAACAGACTTTTCTTCTTCGTCCTCTTTTTCTAGATGATCCGGAGCCTCGGGAGAGCGGGGTCGCCGCTAAATAAAACCGTTTGGTCAGCGCAGGGGGAGCCTGCAGGGGCGTCCCTGCTGTGCTCCAGGACACTCTGACCCCTGCCGGATCCGTCCGCGGTCCCGCTCTGAAAGGACGGTCGCCCCTGCAGGAAATGCCCACCTGCCCGAAGCCGGTGCGGCGTGGGCCTCCCGGTGGGAGCACAGCGTGGGGGCTCGGGGCATGCCGGCCTCCAGCACCAGCGTGGGGAGGGACTGAGCGCAAAGCACTCTGCAGGACGGAGCAGGACCCACGGCCAAGCCCCGGTCCGCTCGCCGGCCAGACGGCTACACATCCAGCCAATCCGCGGTGAGATGCAGAAGGGCCGGGTGGATTCGTAAACGTCTCCTTCGGGCCGACCTGTCATCGTGCACACAGACCACGCGGCCAGAGGGCAGCCCGGACGCAGGGGAGCGGAATGCGCCCCCCCCCCGCACCCCTCACCTGCCTCCAAGCCGCAGCCCCTCCCCCCTGCCACGTCCACAGCCTGAGAGCTGCCCCCCCCCAGGGCCCCCTCCGCCCCCCGTGGGGAGCTGGCAGCCTGGGACGCCCTCGGGGCACGGGAGCATGCCCCTCTGCCCTCTGCATTTCGGAGGGTCAGCAGCCGGACCCCGAGACGTCCTCAGACTCGGGGCGTCCCTCGGGCAAGATCATACTAGGTGCTTCTGCCAGGAAGCACAGGAAATCTGGTCTCACTCTGACGTTGGCAGTCGCCGAGGCTCTGTGCTCCGGTCATTGGTGCGCGGGGAACCCACGCCCCATCGCCTCATTCTCCTTTACTAGCCGGACACGCGTCACGAGCACAGGCCTCCTCCCACGGCTGGGCTTGCACGGGGTCCACTCTCGGCGGTCAGCGCTGACCCCCACCTGATCCACCTAATTTTGAGGAGACGGCTTTTCCTCTGCCGTCCACTCGGTGCCCGCTGAGTTGCCGTTTAATCCCACCGTCTGAGGGACACGACCACGCAAGCGGGGCATCGAGGGACCGTGGCTCCCATCCGTGTCAGGGCGCAGACCTGGCCCGCGGTGGCCTCCGTCCGTCCGGAGCTCCTGGGCCAGGGCCCCTCAACCCTGCGAGCGAGGAGGGTCTCAGGTCTCCCCGGCCACCCCGCCAGGAGCACTTTCCCCCGTGTTTCCCACACGCCCCTGATTCCGCTCCGGGTCACGGGTTTCTGGGCACTTGGGAGAAACGCAGAAACTCCCCAGATCCGAGGATGTCTGTTCCTGACGTCACTGGGTCACAAGGAGGAAACCGTTGCCTGTCCCTGGGCTTCCCTCCCGGGAGGACAGCGCCCTGTGACTAACGGTGCAGTCCCGCCCTGCGTGCCCCGCGTGCCCCGCGTGCTCCCAGTGCCCGGTGCGTCCGGGCGCTCAGCACACCCGCGGGGGACGAGCCAGCTTCTTGTGTGGATCTGTGCCGTCACGACACGCGCGCCCTCTCGCTTCGCCTCTGCTGGGGCCGGAGGAGACGTGTCACCATCGACGCATCTCAGAAAGGAGGAAACCGTGGCACGACAGGCAGCGGTGTGCCCCGGATGCAGCCCCAAGGGTGCGGCCGGACGCGGCTCGGGACGTGCATCTCGGGGGCGCACTGCACGCCAGCCGCAGGACTGCAGCCCTTCCCCCCAAGGCCGTGTCCAGGCGAGGCCGCCACCCCCTTCCGTGGACACACAGGCCACGCACCAGGGTCGGGGGCTGCAAACAGCAGCCACGTGCGCAGATGATCATTTGCCAAGTTGACTGGGAATGTGTGACCTCGTCGCTGTAATTTGTTCAAAACGAGCTCCTCAGGGGCGCCTGGGGGCTCAGTCGGCCGAGCGTCCAACCCTCAGTTTTGGCTCAGGTCCCGATCTCGTGGGTTTAAGTCCCCGAGATTCTGCTTGGGATTCTCTCTCTCTCTACCCCTCTCCCACTCGCGCTGTCTCTGTCTCTCTCAAATAAATAAATTTTAGGAACTTAATAAAAATGAGCACATCAGATAAAAATAATCGTAGACAAAATGCAACAAGGAAACCCCGGTATTTTAAAAAGCCGTCAATCCTGTGTCCCCACTCCAGAGGTCGCCAACAGACGCCCCCCAGAGGTCAAGGGCGGACGGAAGAGGAAACTGCAAACCCTCCTCTGCAGGTGAGAACAGACTCATGTCTGTTATGTCACCTGGATTCCGCGTGGCCTTACTATGCGCCTACTGTGTGCACGAGCTCCTCCAGGCGGGAGGCCCTGCGTCACCTCTGTCCCACGTGCCCTGGGGCCTCAGCGGCTGGTTGCCTGCACCCTGAGGGACACGAGATGAGGGGACACCACCCGAGCCCCTGCGGCACCCGGGGCCCGTGGAACCGGGTGATCTGTCTGCACTTTGCAGCAGGAGCTCACGGAGGAGTCAGTTCTGTGGCGACGGGGGGAAGGGGAGAGTGAGGGAGTGCGCAGGGCTGAGGGGTGCGGGGCGCCGGGGGCACCGGGGTCCCCGGAACGCTGCCTCCGGTGGCCGCGCTCCTTCCGGCTGGACCCCCGTGCCGAGCACAGCAGCCACCTGGCCCGGCCTCCGCACGCACGGCGACAGGACGGAGAAGGGGACGCCGTGAGAACAGTGACCTGCTGGTAACAGGAAGGAGTGGCCACAGCAGCTGAAAACCGAGATCGGGAGGAAAATGAGTCGTCTTCACGGATGAGGAGAGGCCGGAGGCAGCAACCGTCCCCGGGGCAGGGGCCTGGCCTGGGTTTGTCCCCACGGAGGGTCGGTCCTGCATGGACGGAGAGAGTCTGCCGGGAGAGGGCAAAGTGATCCCTTCTGGAAACAAGGTCCACGAGCAAGCGTTCTGACCTGAGAGTCGCTGCCCCGCCACTCCCGAGTCCACGGAGGAGCACGGGGTGGAAGCTCGTCCCCACGGCACCTGCCAGCGTGGAACCCGCAGGTGACCCGAGAACGCCTGGCCGCGGCCCGGACCCCACAGACAGGCCACGCCGGCGAAGGCAGAGCCGTGCTCGCCTGACTGAAGGTTCAGCCCCAGCCCCCCCGGACCCAGGCTGCCCGCGCAATCGTGAGGGAGGCGGAAACTACCCCCCGCAGGTGTCCGGGCGCCCTCGCCACGCGAGGTCCCCTGCAAATCTCTGAACTCCAGAACAACGGCAAAGAAAGTCTGTGCCGTCTTAAGCCTCTAACTTGTGGCGATCTGTCTCGGAAGCACAAGGAAGCCCCTAAAACGGGCACCTTCCTTGACCGCCTGAGAAAGGACAGGTCGTGTACGCTCGCGTTCTCCAGAAAATACAGCAACAGCAACAACAAACACATGTTTTTTTTTTTTTTTTTTTTTTTACCATGTTTCCACGGTTCTCTTACACAAAATAACTGTAATACTGTACAAAACCAGAAATCGAAGACTGAACCTACAGTCCCTCATAAAGAGAAACAGATCTGAGAGATTGCAAGTTAGCAGAAACACACAAAAATGTTACAAAAGGTAAAAATTGTCACAAAATGTCACAGAACGTTCTAGAATATGAAGCCATGAGGATTGTAACATCGTAACAGGGAAGAGAAGGGGGACGGCAGGAAGGTCGTAGGAACTGAACCACTGTTATTCTTTCTGCAAAAGAAAGGGAGAGTCAGAAGGTTAACAGAAATGACTCGGGGCGCCTGGGTGGCTCAGTCGGTTAAGCGTCCGACTTCAGCTCAGGTCACGATCTCGCGGTCCTCGAGTTCGAGCCCCGCGTCAGGCTCTGTGCTGATGGCTCGGAGCCTGGAGCCTGCTTCGGATTCTGTGTCTCCCTCTCTCTCTGCCCCTCTTCCTCTCATGCTCTGTCTGTCTCTCTCTCTCACTCAAAAATAAATAAACATTAAAAAAAACGAAAGAAAGAAATGACTCAAACCAAAGAGACCAAAAAAACCCAGCGGCCGTGATCTGTAGGCAGGTCTTGGTGGATCCGTGTCTGTGGACCCTCGACGCCACAGAGGCACGAATGGTTGTTGAGGAAATAATGGTAAAAACACTCCTATACACTTGAAAACATCAACACATAGGTTCAAAAGCTCGAAGAACTCGGAATGGAATTAATATAAAGAGAATGACACTTGGGCAAATCAGAGAGGAATTGTTGAAAACCAAAAGTAAAAAGAAAATGACACGTAGAAAGAATGGAGACACAGGACACCCACAGTCGATGCTGAAGTATCATCGAAAACAGTGCATATCGGAAGACAAGGAACGAGCGATTTAAAGTAAGCAAAATATATATGCCAACCTAGAAGTCTCTGTCCAGGGAAAGGTCCTTCAGAGCGCAGGTGCAGTCAAGGTGTTTTCGGGGAAACACGGGGCCGAGTTTGTTCCCGGGAGAACCGTGGTGCAGAGGGACTTTGTGGTGGAAATCCGTCTGCGGGAGCGGGACACAAACTGGGAAGTCACCAAAGGCCACCTTCCTTCTGCTGAAGCAAATGTCGCGAAAACACGCGGCACCCGCCGCACACGTGGAAACACGCTCCTGGGAGAGGCTGGCACGGACAGGAAGCGCTTCAGGAACGTTCTAGGGAAAGTACGCTAAATTCACGAGGGCATCCCCGGAGCATGTATCACTTTAAAAGAAGATAAAAAAGACATCACTGAAACGCCAAGAAGTTTATTTTCTTCCCGTCGTGATGTCACCTCCCGTCTTAAAACAACCACAAAAGCACACAGAGCATCTGAAACACAGATTTTTCAGACACCGGAAGGCGGCCACACCCAATGGCAATCCTGGGGAGGAAAAATAAACAGCCCCAGTGAGCCCCACGATGGCCCCACGACGGCCCCACTACGGCCCCGCTCACCTGCCGCCTGGAGGGGCTTCCAAGTAGAGGCTGCTGAGCTCCGTTTGGCACAGAGTGTGGCATTTGCAGTCAAAACACCGGAGAAGGAGGCATGTACAGAAAGGATTTGAGGGTCTACAGAGGGGTCCCATCGACTCTTTGGCAGAACGGTGGCCTGCTTATGAGCACAAGGAACAGCATGAGGAACAGCATCACAGGAACAGCACAAGGAACAGCATCGCAGGAAGGGCAGGTGGACCCCGGGGCTCCCTGAGGCTGGGCAGGGTCTGGGCTCCCGGTGGTGGCATAGACCCACCTAACGACACAGAGGGCACCACCCAGGGCCCCCCCACCACCCTCCCTCCGGGGCAGCTGCCTCCCTTGACCGCCAAGCCAGCCCGACAGCGGACTGCTCCGGACGCACCCCTACAACAGTGAAAAGCAAGTCTAGAAGAGGTGCAACGGAACGAGTGAGTTCACCGCATCTCAGGATCTGTTCCAAGAAGGATTAAGAAATGGAAGGTTTATGCTATATTATATTATATTATATTATATTATATTATGCTATATTATGCTATATTATGCTGTATTATGCTGTATTATGTTATATCACACTATATTATGCCATATTACATTCATTATATTATATGTATACACTACTAACAAAACTTCTGCAAATGAAAAACAATGCCTCAAAAGAAAAATTCACTAAACGAGGTTAAGAGCAGATTCGACCCTGTGCAAAGACAGTATTATTGATCCTCTGAAAACAGTCCCAGATGAAGCACAAAGAGAAAGAAAGCCGAAGCAGTAACCTTCAGGATAATACCGAGGAGCCGAATACACGTGTAATTGGAGTCTGGGACCCGGGACAGGAGGCCAAACATGTATTTTAAGTAATCATGCTCGAAAATATTCCAAATTGATGAAAACTGTAAACTCATAAGGCTCAAAAGTCCAGCAAACCTCAGACTAAGAAATATGACAAGTACATGAAAACACATCACCCAGATAGCAGATCAAAGACACCACAAGAAGAAAACCCACAGACCAACATCCATCACGCAGATGTCAAAATCTTTTAGAATGTTTAGCAGAACAACCCCATCAACGTAGTAACAGGATAACAGATCATTACAGATGACAGTAACGCCTGGAATGCAAGGCTGGCTTAATACTAAAACCCAGTTAGCGTAATTTACTGTATCAACAGAGAACAAGCAAAGAAAAGATACAGAAGATACAGAAAACGCGTTCGCCCATTTCATGTGCGCGCCTGACGTGAACAGACAGCAGCTCGCCAAGCTGCAGACAGCCGGGGGGGGGGGGCTCATAAAGGACAGAAGCAAAACCCCTACGACAGACACAGTGTGGTGGGGTCGCGACGTCTCCCTGAGGCCGGAGGGAGGCGGGAACGCCCAGTCTCGGCACCCCGTCCTGGAGACCCCCGGCCAATTCAGTGGGCGAGAAGAGATCCAAAAGTCTCTCGGGTTGGAGAAAGAGAAGAAAAAGGGTCTTCGTGTGCAGGTGACATGATCATCTATGTAGAAAATTCCAAGGAATCTACCAAAACAGCCATTCTAACTATTGAGCGAACATAGTGGCTGGATTTCAGGTCAGTTCGCCAAAACCAGTGTCTTTCTGAATGCTAGTGACAAACAACTGGGCATCGAAACGTCCCTTAAAAATCTGTTTACCGTAGCTATTGACAGCATCGCAAAGGTGCTTTACGTTGTTTAAGGTCGAGGGGTCGGGAGGGCTGTGCTCCTTTCTGGAGACACTGGGAGAACACCTGTTCCTCCTCTTCCGCTCCTGGAGGCCACCTGCTTTCCTTGGCCGTGGCCCCGCCTCTGTCTGCAGAGCCCGCAAAACCGCTTCTCGCTTCCTCTTCCCCCCCAGTCACACCGCCCTCTGACCACAGCGGGGAAAGACTCCAAATGTAAAGTTTATTTGGTTACAGGGCCCCCCCTGGATAATCCAGGATAACCCCCTCTTCTCCGGGACTCCACGTTCATCACGCCTGCAAAGTCCCTTTGACAGAAGCTAGCGAGGTCACGGTGTTCAGCGACTGGGGCTCAGATATCCCGGCGGGGGCGCTACTCTGCCTCCCACAAATAACTCTGCAAATGGAGAGATAAACCATACCCGTGGTTGGATTAAAGATTACTGTCAACTTACGAGTCCTCAGTAAGTTCATGAACGTGATCTCAACTAACATCCTGATGGTTTTTTTTTTTTTTTTTTTTCTGGAGAAATGAACAAGTTTATTCGGACATGCAAAGGGGCCGTACCAGTCATGGTAGCTTTGAGAAAGGACAAAGCTGCAGGACATACATGTCAGCTCTCAAGACGTAGCACAAACACATCAGGAACAGAATCAGGACAGAAGGATTATATGTAATAAGTGAACAGAACTGAAATCCAGAAGTTGACCCACGGACATAAGGTTAATTGATTTTTTGACAAAGGTGCCAGGATAATTCACTAGGAAAGGGCAATATTTTCGGGGTGCCTGGGTGGCTCAGTCGGTTGAGCGTCCGACTTCGGCTCAGGTCATGATCTCATTGTTCATGGGTTTGAGCCCCATGACAGGCTCTGTGCTGACAGCTCGGAGCCTGGAGCCTGCTTTGGACTCTGTGTCTCCCTCTCTCTCTGTCCCTCCCCCACTGATTCTCTCTCTCTCTCTCTCTCTCTCAAAAATAAATAAATAAATTTAAAAAACGAGGAAAGGACAATATTTCAACAAGTGCTTGCTAAGAATGCAAACCCATATGCAGAAGCAATCAACCATGGCCGCCATGCACAGCGTATAGAAAAATTAACTTAAGTAATTGAACTAAACTGAAGTGATAAAACCACAGATCTTCAGGAAAAACATGCCGTGGAAACAATCAGTGGCCTTCTGTTAAGTAAAGATTTCTTAATAAGGTAGAAAAAACTTGCGCTACAGAAAGGTTAAAGATTGTAAGTGAGACTTCATGAAAATGGAAATGTTTGCTCTTGCAAACACACACGAAAATGAAAAGGCAAAGCCCAGACTGGGAGGAAACAGAAAGTTGTGAAACGCACGTACCAGACCTCCATCTGGAGCGTCCACCGGCCCCTCACAACTCCATGTAAGATGACAGACCAAACATTTAAGAAATGGGCAGATATTTGAACGGTCGCTTTACCTACGAAGATGGACACGTGTCTAGTGTGTGTGCGGATGGATGCCCAGCCTCGCCTTGGCCCCTGTGAGAACTGAAGCTCCCACCAGGACGTACCACTCCACCCACGCTGCCACGGCGAACATTTGGAAGACCGGAAACACTGAGTTTGCAGACGCTGTGGATGTGGAGTGTGGCATTCTCGCGGCCACTGGTGGGAGTGGAAAGAGGAAACTGCCCAGCGGCTGTGTATGAAGTGTAGTTCGATGCACACGTACTCCGTGACCCCGTAATTCTGATCCGAGGTGCATATTTTCCTAAGAAAAGTGAAAACGTGTGCCCACGCAGACTTGAGGGTCAAGGTGCAGGCAGCTCAGCTCCCTCTGGAATACCTAGAAAGTGCTGACAACCCAGATGCTCATTGCCTGGTGCACACGTGTGTACCTGGGGGCACGTCTGTGCTACGAATACTGGTCAGTGGAGAAGCAGGACAAAACAGGAGACTTTCACCCGCGCCACACACCGACCTGGTTCTAGAACGTTCTAGAACCTTTGGGAAAAATAAGATAAAAACGGACAGGGAGGCAAACCATAAAAGAGTCTTAAATAGAGGGAGCAAACTGAGGGCTGCTGGAGGGGAGACAGGTGGGGGGATGGGGATTAAGGGGGGGCACCTGTTGGGACAAGCTCTGGGTGTCGTACGTAAGTCATGAGTCACTGGGTTCTACTCCTGAAGCCAAGAGTATGCTGGATGTTGAGTAACGTGAATTTAAATAAAGATAAATAAATAAACAAACAAAGCAATAAATACATAAGAAAATAAACTAAAACTAAAAACGAAATGAAACAAAAGAGTTAACGTGACTCAAAAAAGGAAGAAAAAAAAACTTCAGAGCTAGGGCAACGGAGAGGAGGGCCGCATCGACGGGGGCTGGCGTGGGCGCGTGGATTGCCCGCCACGGGGCACGGCAGGTCTGGGGGCTGATGGAAGAGTTGCCTGCCTCTGTTGTGGTGGCGGTCGTGGTAAGAAAATTCATGGAATTATTCGCTTGAAATGGCGATCTTACCGCATACGAAACATACTCCCATCGGGTAAAGCAAGCAAGACCCGAGCAGAGGGAAAAGCTAGTCAAATATGATCGGTTCGTGTCAAATAAGGCGGGCAGGAGGAGCCAAGGGTGGACGGGGTAAATGGAAGACGGAAGGAGACAGGGTTGGGTCAAGTGGCCGTCTCGTATAAACGGACGAAAGGCTCCAGCGGAAAGTTAGAGCGGACGGACAGCAGGGCTCGTAGGTGCTGCTTCTGGAGACACGACGAAACACGAAGAACCAGGCAAGGTAACGGTGACGCCAAGCGGGAGGCACGCGTGGAACCAGCCGTGGCCACGCTGACGGACACAAGACCGGAAGTGGGATCGGCCAAAAGGCGCCGTTGGGTAACGCAGGGCAGACGCATTGGCTCCGAAAGGGCATCGTTCACGTGTGTGCTCGCAGAAGCCGAGCCTCAGATGCTCTCAGCGCAAGTCTGTGGAACCGATGGAGGAAAGGGAGCCACGGTTGCCGGGGGAGATGCTCTCTCACACTTCAAGCAGCCACCCCGTGCGTAGAAACCGTGATGGCGGAGTCGGTGGCGTTCAGAAGGCGCGTCCACACCACGGAGCCACTCACGCGGATCCACTCCTAGAGCGCCAGCGACCAAGCAGGACCCCGGTCCTTCCCCAGCGCTCACGGAAAGGCCCTGCGCCCAGGGACTGAAATCGCACCACTGGATTTCCCGATCGCGAGCGAGCTAAAACAGAAACGAAGGACGAGACGGTCACTGTCTGCAAACGGACGGCCCGCTTCTCGACAATCCGTTGGTCGGAGAGGGAACTCGCGGGGAGTATTGGGAAACATTAACCTGAACAATAGTGGCGACAAAACTATCAGAACGTTGGGACGGGGGCGGCTGGGTGGCTCAGTGGGTTCAGCCTCTGACTTCGGCTCAGGTCACGATCTCACAGCTCGTGAGTTCAAGCCCTGCTTTGTGCTGACGGCTCGTGGGAGCCTGGAGCCTAGAGCCTGGAGCCCCGTGGGATTCTGTGTCTCCCCCCGTCTCTGCCCCTCCCCTGCCCATGCTCTGTCTCTCTCTGTCTCAAAAATAAATAAAAACATTAAAAAAAATTTTTAAAAACACGTTGGGATGTAAGCAAATCAGTGCTTAAGGAAAACTCCCAGACTTAAACTTTTGAGGCAAGAGAAAGAAATGTATGAATTCAATTGTGTGTGATTCTATCTTGAGGAGTTAAGGGCCGGAAGCTGGGCTGGGGCTTCATACCCCACGTGAGAGCCTCTCAGCCACCCTCCTACTGTCCGTCCCTCCCCACGAAGCAGCCACCGGGTCACACAGTCTCTGCCACGTCACCTGCATGGGAGGGGGGCTCCGAGGAGGCCTTTGTTGGTCTCTGCTGTGCCCGTGCTGCCAGGGGCAGGAGGACCTTGTCCCCTGGGGCTGGGGGGACACCCTCGGGCCCCGTGTCTCGGGGAGCCCAGCACCGCAGAGGGCGGACGGAGCATCTGTAGACACGAGTTCTCCCTGGCCTTTCCCGGGAGGGATTTCAAGCAAGCCCTCTGTGCCTCAGTTTACCCCTCAGCACAGAGGGCACAGCACCCCTGCTTGGCCGCTCTGGGAGGCTCATGAGGCTGGGTCTGTGAAGCAGGACCCTGCTGTCCCCCGTGAGCCCTGTGACTCCAGACGAACCTTCAGAGCCTCAGTTTCCCCACTGGTAAAGCGAGAATCTCCTCACAAGCTCCACAGCCAGAGCCCCCTGTGGTTCCGTCCTGAACCCTCCTGCCGGTCTCCTCACCCCGCGGTACCTGGTCAGCGGGGGACATGCCCCCAGTTCTGTCCTGCAAAGCCTCTGGATGCTTCCGAGGTCAGGAGCGAGACTGGGTACCGGGCACAGGGGCGGCCACGGGGACCCGAGGCAGATCCAGACCCGGGGCCGCCAGAGGCAGGAAGGGGGTCCCGGGGCAGACGAGTGGGCCCAGGACGGCCGACACTGGAAATGCAAGGAGATCCGAGGTTCCCTTGAAGGATTAGCATCCACGCAGCCCCAGGGCCATCAGAAGGGCGGCTGACTCGCGACCTTGACCACCCCGCCTCCTCCTCCAGGCAGCCCACAGGGGTTGCTTCCATGCGAGGGATCGCCAACAGCTTGGGAACTGGCAGGATCGATTACCATCCCTCCGTGGACTTGAGTAAATGCCACACGTTCCCCCCCCGACACCTGTCACGCCGACCCAGAGCCCGACCCCTGCAAAACCAGCCCAGTGGCTTCGAGGGTTTGCATCCAAGAGCTCTGGCGTCTGGCCTTCCCAGAGCCTGGCGCTTGGCAGAGTTTCAGAAAACAAAGTGTTAATTGCCCGGCCCGTCCGGGAGAGGCACTTAGTGGCAGAATTAATGCAGGTTCCAAGTCAGCGTCCACTCTCGGGATGGACGGCGGCTTAGAAAGCGTTCGCCTTTTTTTTTTTTTTTTTTTAAGCTGCCTTCTAGATTTTTCACTTTCTGTAGAAAGACAAATAGGGCAATCCACTCCACGCGGGTGAGCCACAGGCAACCGGGCCGGTAGAGGCTCCTTCAGAAGAAGGTCACAACGGTGCTGATGGATCCCTTCCCCGGGGCTCCCCTCCAATCGTCCCGCCTGACGCAGACCCCTGGCTTCGCGCTCGCTCCGCGGGGAGGAACAGCCAGCCGCCTGGCCGTCTTCCCCTACTTCCCAGATTTCATTTCAAATCCCAGAATCTGCAGCCCGGCCCTGTCACTTTCCCGCTGTGGCCGTGGCGCGCCACGTCCTCTCTCTGAGCCTCAGTTTCCGCCTCTGTAAAATGGGGAGAAAGACGTCCCCTCGCGGGGTCGGCGTGCGGACTCAGGGCGCAAACGCGCCCGAGGTCCCGAGAAAATGCCTTCATTCAATGGAGACCAGGACGGGCACCGCGCGGCTCACGCCGTCACCCGAGTGCGCGGTGGTCGGCGTTTTGGAAACCCGGACGGCGTTCCGATGCACGTGCCTTCGGGCGCCCCCCCCCCCAGGTGGTCCAGAGAAGAGACGCACGGATCCCGGAGCCCCGGGAGCCGCCTGACGGCAGCCTGCGGGGTGGCTGGGAACAGAGACCCACTGGGGCCAAAGGCGCCACCAGACCGTCCCCAGAAGGGCAGCGAGGACGGCGGGATCTTGCAGCAGACGGCTGGGCTGCCCCTTGTGTTCAAAAACTCAACTGATGGAAACAATGAAAGAGAAAAATAGTTCGCCGGCTCCTTGCAGCCCCCATCCCTCGCCTCTGGCAACCGACCGTCTGTTGTCCGCGTCTCTGAGCGGGAGGTTTGAAGATCCACACACAGGAGGGACCGTCTGTCGTATTTCACTCAGCACGGCGCCCTCGAGGTCCGTCCCTGCTGCTGCCAATGGCAGGGTTTCCTTCTTTCTTACGGCTGAGTAATATCTCATCGCGTCGCACCACCCCTTCCCCATCCGATCATCCGTCCGCGGACACTCGGGTCGCTTCCACGCCGTGGCCACCGCAGACGGTGCTGCAGCCAGCCTGGGGCGGGGGTGGGGGGTGCGGAGAGCTTTTGGAGCGCGTGTTGTTTCCTTCCTGTAAGTTCCCAGAAGTGCGAAGGCTGGGTCGTGGGGTCGCTCTGCGGTCAACTCTTGGAGGACCCTCCATGCTGTGGTCCAGGGCGGCTGCCCCCGCCTGCGTTCCCACCCACAGGGCAGGAGGCGTCCCCTTTCTCCGCGAGGTCGCCAGCCTCGGTTGTTGCCCGAGTTGCTGCTTTTAGCCGTTCTGGCGGGTGTGGGGTGGCGCCTCGTGCCTTTGATTTGCATTTCCGTGACGACCAGCGGCGTGGAGCGTAATTGTGCGTCTGCAGATTTGGGGGACGGCGTCTGTTTAGATCTCTGCCCGTGTTTGAGTCGTGTTGCTGTGTTGCTGCTACTTGACTCGGGCGAGGCTTTTATTGACTGAGGGCATCAGTCCTCATCAGACACACGAGGCACAGGCACTTCCTCCCCTTCCGGGCTCCCTCCCGCTTTGGTGCCGGTTTCCTTTCTGTGCAGCAGCATTTTAGTTGCACGTGGGTCGTTTGTTTGCTTTTGTCGCTTTCGCCTTTGGTGTCAGGGTCGAGAAGTCACCGCCGAGACGGAGGCCGAGGAAGAGGGCTCTGCCTTTGCCTGGGTGAGGGGTCCGGGGCAAGCACTGCTGACCTCGACTGTTCGGGGAGGCGGCCGGGTCGCACACGTGGGAAGAGAGGCCCTCGGATGCTGCTGCAGGGGCAGGTGGAAGCAGGCTCGGACGCCCGACCCCTCCGCCGCCGTGTGGGCTGTCCCCAGCTGAGTGTCGCAGGGTGAGGCTGAGATCCAGAGCAGCGCTGAGGGTGTGGAGAGCGGAGGGCGGCCCGTGCGGGCTGAACGGCTCCTGCCGAGCCCGGGAGGCGCCGAGAGCGCAGGCGGGTGGGTGAGCCGGGAGCAGGAGTGAGGCTCACAGCGCGTGGACGGCGGTGGCCCCCCGGAGCCCGATCCGAGAGGCCGCGGGCCGCGCTGGCGGGGCGGACATTCATCAGGCGGCCGGCGGGGAGCCCCGAAGGGTCCAAATGGACACGTCCTCGTCCTTGCGCACAGCACACAGCGGGGCGACTTGAGCCTGGATTGGAGGGCGGGGGGCCCGCATCACAAAGGGGATCATGAGACGTGAGGACAGGAAGCAGGAAACAAAAGCGGGTTGAGCAAAGGGTCCTGACTACGGACGAGGGGGGGCGGAGAGAGAACGGTGCCCGCCCGCTCCCGAGAAGGCGCACAGTGGGACCTCCAGAGACCGCTCGCGGGGCTTGCGGAAGCTCATGGACTCAGGCGGAGATTCCAGAGACGGAAACCGCAGACGAAGCTGAGTCCTTGGTAACCGACCGAGGAAAAGAGAGGAGACCAAAATGCCGAGAATTCGTAGACGCGGCATCAGGGACGCGTTTATGTTTTCCGGCCTGGGGCTGGCGCGGCACAGGTTTGGGGTAACAACGAAACCGTGAAAATTCATAAGGCCAATCTTACCCCGTGGCTCTGACACTTGGCGAGAGGGTCACGCAGAGGGGTCAGGGCGCCGCGGGCTCGGAGGGCACGTAGGCGGAGAGGTTTGTGCGCGGTGAGGGGTGGGCTCGGTACCACTTCCTGAGTTGAGATCCGGGAGCCACAGCAGGTTGGGGGGGAGGCGGAGCCCGGAGATGCACTTCTGCAGGAGGCACTGTGTGGGCCGGTCGGGGCAGCGCTCGAGGCGTGGACCGCCTTCCCTGTGCACGCGGGACGCTCTGGGGTGAGGCTGAGCCGTCACCACCGACAGACGTGTTCGCTTCCCACGAGCCCCACGACGATCGCCGCTCACAGAGGAGGCGTGTTCAGAGCCCCCACGCCCAGTGGCAGCTGTGACTCTGTGACAGAAGCGAACACGGAAAGCAGGGCGCCGAGGCAGGGGAAGGGTTCACCAGCTTCGCTGAGGCAGCAGAGGCCAGCGGTCCTTCCGGGACCCCCGGGGCCGGCAGCAGCGGGGACGTGGACGGACGCGGAGCATGAAGGAGGCGAGTCGGTGAGTAAGACGGTCCTTGGGGCTCGGCTGCACGTGGGGCCCAGGGCCCGTGGGGCTGAGGGGCGCGGGGGGGCTGTGGGGGTGTCCGCCTTCCAAGGCAGGCTTGGGGGACAAAAGTAAGACACCCATCGGGAGGGAGCAGAAACACAAATCCCTTCCTGGTCTCCACGCGAATCTGGGGGAGCGGCTTCCGTGGTGGAAACCTCCAGATTGGCGACTGTGCAAAGCACAGTGGGCCTCGTTTCCCCAGGGGGGACGCTGTAGCCCCAGTCTTGCTTCTGCTGCGTGTGGAGGTGACCAGGGTGGTTCCATCTCCTTAGTGGTGGAAGGAGGGCCGCGGTCACAGGGGACACTTGTCCCTGGGCCATTTCTCAGACCCGCACGGTGTTTTCCAACATGCTGCTCAACCGTGAAGGCAGATGTGTTGACGTTAACTCGAGCCGTAACTTCCCCCAGACCCCCACCTTGCCGTCTAGGGTCTTAGGGACCCGGGTCCCGCGCCCCAGGGCTGGCCCTTTATGACGTCGCTGGTCACGTGCCCGTGGGAACGCCTTCGGGTGGCGGAGGCCCAAGACCCCTCTCGGGAACGCACGTTCCGAGTGGAGGCCGGGCCGAGATCTCCCGCCGCCGGGACTGGACCGTGAGCGACATCGGAGACCCACCTCTGTCGGCGCTCACAGACGCGCCCGTGTGTGCATCCGGGGTCCGCAGATGATCGCGCGTGGGAAACCCAAAAAGGACCCCTTAACCACAGCCCCCGATATGCCTGCGGAGGGTCCCCTGTTGGAGCAGCCCCGGGCTCCCCAGTATCCAGGAGAAGCCTGATGTGGGCAGGGACATGCGGACGTGGTAACTGTAACGTGCACCGGGCTGCAGGGGGGCGGGGAGGGGGTCCCCATCACCAGGATGAGGCCTGCAGGTGAGGGAGGGGGAGCGGGCCCAGGGAGCCCCGCCTGGGGACAGGAGCCCTTTCGGGCTGGAGGAGCACACGGAAGGGACTCAGGTGACCTGGGGAGGCCCAGAAGCCCCCCCACAAAGTCTGGGGCCCGGCTCTGGTCAGGACCAGCGTGTGCCCAGGACCGAGCCTGAGCCACAGGGCAGAGGAGAATCAGGCGGGACTCAGGGGTTTTAGTCTGAACCGGCCCCACCCCGGGACCTGCCCGGGGCATGGGGGCGCCCACCATGTGGGCCGGGGGGGCCTGCAGCGTCTGTCAATGCTGGTCCCTCCTCACTGCCCCACGGACAGGAAGAGAGGGGACATCCCTGCCACCGTCCACGGTTATTCCTGAACTCCTTCTAGAGCATTCCGCGGGGCTCCTCCCGGAGGCCACGGGCTGAGCCGGGGGGCTTCCCCAGTCTGCCTCCCCCCCTTGGTGCCTCCTGGTCCGAAAACAGCTCAGGAAACACCTCCACCCCCATTTCCAGACGTAGAAGGAACACACGGATGCTTCCATCTCACGCACACCTCGGAGACCGTGGGACGCGGACTAACGCGCTCGGAGGGCCTGTGCCTTTTAGAAGCCGAGCAGGCGCGCATCGGGGCTGTCGCCGCAGGCGGGGGCTTCGCCCAGTGAGCGGAGGTCATCTGTGCCCCGCGGACCGGACGGGAGGCCCGGAGGCCCGGGCTCGGCTCAGGCCCCTGGGGGGCTGGCAGGAGGCGTTCGGGCCGAGGCGTGCGGGCGGGGACTGTGGCCAGGACTCCAGGCGCCTGTGACGCAGTCGGTCTCCACGGCGCCACTGGGTCTGGAGCCGCTGGGCGGCTGGCCCTCCCGCTCCCGTGCCCCTCCGGCCTCTGGTGACCTGGGGACAGCCGCTGAGCCCGTCTCCCCCGGGGCCCAGGGCAGCCCTGCCCACCAGTGCCCAGCAGCTTCTGAGGGAAGGGGCCCCGGGAGGGTGGGGAGGGGGCTGGGAGGCTCCCGGGCTGTAATTTGGGTGCACTGTGGGTGTGCGTGAGCGTGCCCGTGTGTGTGCGTGCAGGCACTCGTGTGTGGGTTCCCTCCTCCGCTGAGGCGGGCCTCTCAACGTGACGCTGCGGGCACACGACGCGGGCCGCTCGGGCCCCTGGGCCCAGGCCGGTCCGCAGCCCCCCTCACGGGCAGCACCCCCCACGACACCCCCTCCGTGCGCAGCCCCCCGTGGCCCCCCTGCGCTGATGCCCGAGTCTGGCAGGTCGGCAGGTTTTGGCAAACAGAGCAGGGGACGCTCCCGTCGAGCCGCCTAACGTCCTCGCAGAAACACGGCGGGGTGTGCGGGCGTCACTTCCTTACCTCCGAGGCCGGTGGGAAGCGTGGCCCCAACAGACACCATCGGTGGCGGGCGTCAGTCACGCTCGTTGAGGACGCGGCTCTCCCAGCAGGAGAACGGCGTCGTCTGTGAGTCGCACACGGTGTCGGTGGCTGTCGTGAGACCCTCGGAGATCTCTGCGGCCGAGACCAGGGCGGCCGGGTCCCCCTTTGTGCCGCCCGACCCCAGGCCCCCCGGGCGGGAGACCCACGTCTCTAGAGCCTGTGCTGCCCTGCGGGGGGGCAGAGCCCTGGTCAGTCCGCCCCGGTGGACTCGGGGGAAAGTCAGTCCCAACCAGCTCTTTAAACACCTGGGGGGAAAGTCTGACACACGGGTGAGGCGGCTGCCCCTGATCTAGGCTGCGTCCCTCCGGTTTCCTGTGTCCAAGGACTGCCCTTTCCTAGGACTCCTGTCCCCTCCTGTCCCCTCTTGCCCCTCCTGACCCTCCCTTCCCCTCCTCTCCTCTTCTGTCCTCTCCCTCCTCTCCCCCTGCTGAAACACGACCAGAGGAAGCTGCCCCCCCCCCCCCCGCCGCCCTGTCCACATAGCCGACCACTCTCAACGCCCCGAGAGGCTCCACCTGAGCCCGGACAGCACTCTGCCTCTGTCCCTAGCCTGTCCTCCCCGGGGGTCCCTACACTCACCCTCAGGGGTCTGGCCCAGGCCTGGCCCCAGCCCCTGTGTCACGCACCCCACCCCCTCACCGCCTCTGTCGCTGGCTTCGTGCCCCTGCCTCCTGGGTGCAGCCGGGGCCCCTCCCACTGCAACACCGGGCTCACTGGGCGTCTTCTGTACGACCCCCTGCATCCCCCTGGTGCCCTGCTCCCCCCTCTGCTCCCCGCCCTGCACAAGGGGCCGAAGCCATCTTCCCATGCCCACAGTGGCCCCGGTCCTCCCTGCTGAGAGCAGGACCCGACAGCAGGGCCAGGGGTTCGGGGGGCCTCGTGCTGGGACCTCTGGCTTCACCTCTGCAGCTGACACAAAGCTCCTGCCTCCAGTCCCCGAGGAAGATGGTGTCCACACTCAGGCTTCATCCCTTCTCCCACCGGGGAGCCCCAGGTACCCAGAGGCCACTGTGCCCGGGGAGCACTGTCACCTGCTGCAGGCCCAGCCCCTCTGCCTTCGTGCCCTGGACACAGTTTTGGTTGCCGGTCGGCCAAGTGCGCCCACCCCCACACCCCGGGCTCAAGGTGGGAGGGGACTCAGCCGGCTCCCCGCAGGCCCCTGGGCCCGGAGACTCAGAACCAGTTTATCCTTCCTCCTGAAGCTGTGAGCCTCCCCCCCTGGGGCCGAGGCCTGGGTCAGTCCTCAGGCGGAGAGGGGACTCTCTTGGTGACCTGAAGATGACAGCTGCTCACGAGGGGCAATGCTGCTGCCTGGGGCCTTTCTGGAGCCCTCACCCTGCGCCCCGGGAGTGTGGGGTGACTGAAGGGCGGTGGCCTCCCCCGGGGCCGGGCACACTTCGCAGACCTTGAAGACAGAGTTTGGCGGGGGTCCTGACCTCCCTCCCCGGCAGGCGGCCCGGCCCCTGGCCTCTCTTCACAAGCCTGACACGCGCCCAAGTTGCTGCGCGTCTCCAGCGAGAGCTCTTGGGCCACTCGTGGTTGCAGGCGACAGAAACCCCATCAGGGTGACACAAGCCCGGGGACCACGGGGCGCGGCTGGGGGGGGGGGCTGCCGCGAGTTTTCAAGTGTCCCCAGGGACGTGGTAACGATCAGCCACCAGCCAAGTAGCCGAGTGGCCTCACGCAACAGGAACTTACTCTCTCCAGTCCTGGAGGCCAGAAGTCCAAAATCAAGACGTCAGCAGGGCTCCGCTCTCTCGCAGTCTCCCGGGGGGACACTTCCAGCCTCTTCCAGGGCCCGGTGGCCCAAGGTGCCCCGTGCTGTGGCCACATCATCCAGTCTCCACCTCCGCCCCCAGGCCCCCACCGGCCCGGAGACCGTGCACAGGTCATGGCTGCCTCCCCGACAGCAGTCACGGATGATGGTGTCAGCCCTGCTCGGGCCACTGGCGAGGACCCCGTGACACGAGGCTCCGATCGCTCGTCCGCTGGAGACCCTGACCCCGGCGCCCTGCCCTCTCAGCTCTCTGAACATCCTCCCTGCATTCGAGACGGCCACAGGCAGGTGTGCAGAGCAAGAAAGCGACCGCCTTGTGCGCCTGGGAGGGGGGTGGCTCCAGGCAGCAGACGTTAATCAAGCTGGACCCTGCTCAGCCCGGAGCGACTGTGCAGACACAGCCGGTTCCTTGGGACAAGCTCATTATCCCAGAAAGGATGGCGGTGGAGGAGGGGGGAGGGGGCGGGGAGAGAACCCCTGCTCACCCAGGACCGCGGGATCGCAGCATGAAAAATGGCCACAGCGGAACCGGCCGTCCCCGCGGCCGCTCAGGGCCGGACACAGTACGAATGACATCATTAACGGGTCGATGCGTTTCCATGCTCCGCGGGCGCTTGTGGACGTGGGTCTGCTTTTGGAAGGCCCCCAGGCTCACCGTCGCTCGGGTGACCACGGACAGGCACGCGGCCAGGCGGGACCCGCTGCACGGTGCGGCCCACCGATCCGTGGGGGAGCAGGCAAGGAGGGGGTTCTGAGTGACGGATGTCCTTCTGGAAACTTCTGCACTTCTAATGCCTGACGAGGAGTCCGTAGACCAGGGACACCTTGGCCAGAAGAGGCCCCAGCTGTGCCTCGGGATCTGTGGCCACCAGCAAGGTGGGCTGAGCCTCAGTTTCCATCTCATGTTCCCACGAGGGACACTGCCCCCTGCGCCTCGCGGGACAGAGCCCACACGCAAACGCTGGGGCGAGAAGTCCCACGGCCCTTCATGGCCCGTTCCCAGGCAGCTCGTGCCGGAGTCGGGGGGGCCCCAGAGCAGGGGACATCACTGGGGCGTGCGCAGGGCACGTGCCTGGCCCTGGGGGCTGAGCAGAGAAGGGACCCCTCACACCCGGGGAGGGGGCTCATCACGGCTCCTTGTTTCCGGAGCTGGGTCCCCACATGCACCGATCCCCTCCAGGTGCAGACACGGACCCTGGACCGGTGGCTGGGGGTGGGGGGCACAGCGCCCCCCAGGAGCATAGCCCCTCGTCACTGTAGGCAGGAGCCTCCCCAAAGCGCACAGGACTCGCCCGAGCCAAGACTGCTCTCCTGCAGGCTGACTGTGTGACTCCTTAGTGTTCTCAGACGAGGAGGGACTGACGTTCTCACGTTGCCTGGGCAACACGAGCACGTGCCCGCAGCCCAGGGTCCATCACAGCCCGACGCTGCAGCATTAATGGAAAAATATGCAAATGGATTCAGTGTCCTCCTTGGGATGACACCACTGTGTCCTCCGGGACGCACCCGAGGGAAAGGTGTCGCTGCGGGTCTGGTGATGGCGGGGGTGGGCGGGGGTCCCAGGCGGAGGGAGCCGCACGGGGTCTGTCACCGCCCCCCACTGCCCCAGGGAAGACGGGTCTCCCGCCCACCCACCTGCCCAGCACCCGAGGAGCCCGGGAGGCGCCCCAGGCCGGAGTGGGCCGCAGAGGCCTCGAAGGTCCAGGACATCACCGCTACCACATTCAAATCCGTGATGCAAGAGGAGGCCCCGTCGGCGGGGTGTCCCGAGGAGGGCATCCCCGACAGGCCTCCTTGACCCCCGGGCCCAGCTGACCACCTGCTGCGCCCGGCACTCAGGGCCCAGTTGTCAGACGGCGGCCACATCCCGGGGGCCGGGTCTCCTGTCTGTAGCGCCTCCCCCAGGGTCTCGACCATCCTCTGCTGCGAGGCCCAAACAGGCCCCAGCCCCCTGTCCCCACGGGCCAGGGCAGGGGAGGTTCCCGGGAAAGCAGGGGAAGTAAGTCTCTGCTGACGGCCGGCCAGGCGGTCAGACCTCAGAGGGGGCGCTGGGGGCCCAGGACCCCGAGCAGTTACGGAGGGTGCTGGATAAATGGACTTGGGCGGGTTCTTGCCCACACTGGGCGCTGCAGGGATGAGACGCCCAAGGCGGGCCTGGTGCCGAGGCCTCAGGGAGGTCACGCGGGAGTTCTGGGCCGCCCCTCGCCATCGGGGTGGGGGAGACACAGACAGAGGGCGCTCTCCCAGCCCCACAGGCAGTCCCCGCAGCCCCCCGCCCCGCCTAGCTGGCGGAGGAAGCCGGAGGAAGCCCGGGAAGGAGAGGCTTTGGGACCAACCAGAACAGCCGTGGCCCCTCTCTGGGGGGGGAAAGTACGGGGCGTGAATAATCGAGACCTGAATTAGCACACCAGGGACAGATCAACTTTTTCCTGGCCACTTCATGACAAAGAAGGGACAGGGCGGGAGCTCCTTCCAGAAGTTTCTTTCCACGGCTTCTCCGACCAACACTTGCTTGCTCCTCTGAGCTCTGGCCGCAGCCCTGTCCCCTGCTCACCAGGGTGGGCGGCATCGTGGGCCGGGCCGCAGGGCTTCTGCAGAAAGGAAGCCCCACGGGGCCCGGGCGCCAGGGGAGGGTCCACAGGGGTTTCAGAATAAAACCGTGACCCCAGGATCGGCCACCGCCTGCTCTCCTGGCCTGGAGGGGGGCACAGAGCTGGTCGCCGCCCTACAACCCTCGTGGGTGAGGACGGTGTCCCTGCATGGGACCCGGCTGCCACCCCGGCACAGAGGCGCCTGTCCGGGGCTGGGGCCTCACCCGTCCGCCCCAAACCAGCGCCAGACGGATGGGCCTGGAGGGCTGAGCGGTTCCCAGGCCGCCGCCTCCAGGAGCTTGGCCCAGATTTGCTCCAGAAGGGCCCAGCAGGTGGGCGGACACGGGACCCCCTCGGCACCGCCGCCCGGCACATTCCGGGTCGGACGGTGCCGCCGCCCTACTGGGCGCCTGGCGGAGCTGGAGACCAGGGCCCAAGACCTCTCCTCCCTCCCTGCCCCTCCCGGACCAGCTCGGGTGCCTGCATGAAATCAGACCAGACGGCAGCCTCCAGCCTCGCCCGGACCCCGAGAGGCCACCACGGCTCTGCCCTCCTGCGCCTCGCCCTGCGGGACGGCTGTAGCCGAGGAGCCTCCGTGGGTCGGGGACGCCACGGCTCAGGAGGACGCTGAGAGCCGCAGGTGTGTGTGAGGTGACGGCCTCGGAAGGACGCTCGGGCTCCCCCCGCGGGGCTAAGTTTCTCAAACGCCATTTACCGTCTGGCTTGAAGCAAGGGGACACGTGAGCAGGGCCGCTTCTTAGGCGCCATCAGGAAGTGGCCGGGCCGTGAGGTCAGGACGGGGACTTAGCACGTGAGGCCCAGGACCCCCGCCCCCCCGCGACGCCCGCAGCCGTGCTTTTCCTTCCAGAACAGGGGCCGCCAGCGAGACTGGCCCCGACGCGGTGCAGAGGCCTCGGTGGTCTGAACACCGCCGTCCTGGACGCCGGGCCCTCTGAGCCGCTGGGCCAACGTCACCGTTACAAGGCCCTCAGGGGACGGCCACCCTTGGCCCTGACCCATTGCTGTCCTAGCTGGGGACATTCCCCCCGGAAAGAGTAGAATCGGGACGCTTTCCCATCTTACACCTGCCGCAGAGGGGAACAGAATTAGGTGCCCGTCCCCCCGCCCCCCCAAGACACCGGTCTCCCCCCCGCCAGGCGCCCGCGCACAGCCCGCCTCTCCATCAGACAAGGGCATGGCTGAGGCTCCCGGGCTGCGTTCCGATAGGGTACGGACCGGAATTAAGTGCTGCGACCTCCTTCGGGGACACGAGAACACGTACTTTACTTAACTATTCAGTTCTCACTGTGCCCAACCCCCGTGATTTCAGCTCTGGCTCACGGTTGCTCACTTGCACATGATCCTGGGCGTCCCATCCAGTGCCCCGGCCACTCCCCTGCTCGGCCTCCTTCCCCCGCCGCCGGCCGGGTCCTCCGTCCGCCTTCCCTGCTGTGCCCTTGTCGGTGCTAACGACCGGGTGCCCCCGCCGCACCCTGACTGCTCCCCTCTCCCCGTGCAACTGGCCCCCAGTACCTGCACTGCGACCTGGCCCCCACCCGCCAGCCTCTGCCTCACCCCTCCCTGCCCACCTCGTATCCTGCCTTCTTCCCGAGACCCCTTCCGCTCACCCTCTGCCCCGCCCCACGTGAAGACACCCCTGCAGACGGAGGCCCAAGAGCACAGCTGCCCTGCACCCCGGGGGCTGGGGTTGCACGGATCCTTCCCGAAGTCATGGAGTTAGCCTGGAGGTAACCAACGGCCCTGGTTCTGGACTGTGGCGCCCGCCGGCACGCCCGCCGTCTGTGAGTCTCAGGCCAGGATTGTGCGTCCGTGCGTCCTCTCCGACCTCGCTCACCAGTTGGCACAGAGGGAGCCTAGGAGTTAGATTCTGAAGCTGATTTCTAGAAAGACCATCCTGTCGGCGATTTCCGTGACACGGGCCACGGGAGGAATGTCTGTCTGAGCCACCGAGGGTGGCCGTGGTGTCCAACACAGCCGCCAGCACCTCCCGAATCATCTGCCTTCCACACCCTTCCAGTCTGGAAACGTCTAGAAGCCCTGCTCTACACCTGCCCACCCTGAGCCCTGTCCTTGGCCTCCGCGAGGTGTGGCGGGGAGGGCTCTCCCGAAAGCCCAGGCTTCTGAGCCGTGTGTCCGTCTTCGCGGCTGTGATAGATTTCAACGACCCGACCCACCCCAGGTTCTGAAAGCAGAGGACCCGGTTCGAGCCCTCCAGCGTGGCCGGCTGTGGCTTCAGGCATCTCTCTGGGCTTCCGTCCCCGTATCTGTAAATATCGGGGTGGCAGGAATACCCATCCTGCGAATTCAGAGAAGCAGTCTAAGGTCCCAGGAGGCCGAGTGGGGATCCCACAGGTCGGTGGGCTGCAGGAGCGGAAGGGAAATTGGCCTCGGGGGCGTGTTGTGCTGGCTCCTTGCTTCTGTGGCTTTGATTTATGTCACGCAGGAGTGCTGTCCCTGTACCTGGTCCCAGGGGATTCCCTATTTTAGCAAATGGAATACAAACAGGATTAGTCGGCCCCAAAAGCTGTTGCACCTGCAGGTTGCGACTCAAAAGGCGTTTAGAAGAGGGAAGGAACCACCAGCTCCGTTGTCCCCGCAGGTGCTCCGAGGGCCCGGGGAGCCCGTGTCCCGCAACCTGGCCCTGCGTCCTACAGGAGGCAGAGCCCCCAAAGGCTCGCGTCCCTGTGCGTGTGGTCCCGAAGCCACCTCGGTGCCCGCAGCAGAGCGTGCGTGGGGTCAGTGCCCCTGGTGTGCCCACATCTGTGTCCCTCTCCCCAAACCACCCAGGAGCAGTGGGCTCCGGGCTGTCCCTTTGAGGCCACCCTCCTGAAAGGTCCCTCCTGGTGAATGAGAGGGTGCCCCCCAGAGAAACAGACTTGAGCAGGTGCAGCGTGGGGCCGTCAGAGGGCCCGGGGCAGAGGGCAGAGAGAAGGGGGCGCTCCGCTCCCCGTGGTCAAGGACCAAAGACTGCAGACTCTTCCGCCCGCAGCGGCTGAAGCAGACCTCGGCGCCTCTGTCACTCCAGGGAGCTCCTCCTCGGGTTTCTCTGGGAGGGTCCCTCCCGTGGCCCCTGACCTGTGAGCGGTCGGCACCCTTGACCCTGCGAGGTCCTCTCTCCCCAGCCTCTCTCTCCCCGCACCCCTGCAGAGGGGAGCTAGGCGTCCACGTCCTCGCACACAGCACCACCCACCCTCCCGTGCTGTGCGTGTCGGGTAAACTGACACCGGCTTCCAGGAGACCCATCGGGAGGTGTGAACTGCGCATGCCCTCGAACGAACCGCAGCGCCCGGGGGGTTCACCTGAGACCGGTGTGAGCCCACGCGGGCGTGTTGAGGGGCCGGTGTGAGGTCACGCGGGCGTGTGCGCGGGGGCAGGTGTGAGCACGTGTGGCACGTGACCGAGTTGTGACCAATGGACACGAGCGGAAGGAACGCGCACCCCTCCCGGGCAGTGGTCTTCAGAGGAATGGGCGTGCCCTTCCTTTGCCCGGTTTCCTTTCGGCTGAGATGCGGATGTGATGGCAGGAGCTGGAGCAGCCACCCTGAGCCCCGGGCTGGCAGCCATGAACTGAGATGGCGGAGTCACCCCACCCGGCGGGCACTGCCCACCTCTGCGCTGCTGAGTGAGGCTCAGATGACATGGCAGTGAGGCGGATCGGTCCGGTGAGCGTGACAGCCACCCGGGTTCCCGCTCGGACACTTACAGGGGACAAGGTGCAGACAGCACCCTGAGCTGGAAGCGGAAACCATTTGGGCCGCTAACCCCCTCTTTCTCCATCGAGAAAGTCCGTGACTGGCCACACCACCGACCCTCCAGCCCCAGGAAAGTTACCTGCCCCTCGGGCGCGGTACCTCCAGGCTGTCACAGAGCCCTTGGCTTCCAGCCCCGCTCGTGGGTGACCAAAAAAAGAGAGGGCGGAACGGGACACCAGATCTCAGAGGGCTCGGCCGACGGGCTGCGTCCTTCCGATTACCTTTCATCGGACGAACCGGCCACTGGCCCCAAGCCCGGGAGGCGTGGTGCGGGGGAACGTGAGGATACCTGAGGGCCCTGTCACGGCTTCGCGTTTTACCAGAAGGCCATCTGCCCTGCTTAAATGTGAAAACCGTTACCGTGCCTCCCAGGAAGCCTCTCGACCGAGAGCGTGCCAACAGAAAACGGAGGAAGGACCCCAAGCTGCCCCCAAAGCCACAAAAGCTTCCGTGCCGTGAAAAGCCTCTCGTCCCGCGGCGGACAACGGAGGGCACGCGGGGCACAGAGGAAGCAGGTGGAAATCTAACCGAACCACCCGGTGCCAGAAACGTGGGCACGTTCAGCCGTGCAGCTTTTTAAAACTCCTCGACTTTGAACAAAGGGGAAAATTATACGGTATTAAGTTAATGGCTGTCCCTACACCCAATTAGAAGTGTTGAACCCATATTTGAAAGGCTGTCTGAAGGACCCCCACGTCACCGCTCAGTCCGGCCGTGGCCTGGAATGCACCTGAGTCCTGAGTGAGGCGCCCACAGCCCCCGCCTCCTGTCCGGCCCCCGATCCCCAGGGACAGGTCCGTGCACTGAAACACCTCCCTGCGCAGAGCGAGCCCCCACGGGACCCCCAAAGCCGCCTCCTACAGCCGCCTGTCCCCTGGGCCCATTTTGCTTCTGTGCCGTCACTTTTCTCCTGCCGGGGGTCACCGCAGCCCCCGTGTTCACGGGAGCCTGGCCCCGCTCACGCTGGTGAGAGCCGGGCCCACCCCCGCCAGCTGCCCCGTGTCCTTGGGCAGGTTGTCCGCGCTCTGCCACGGCCACGCACGATTCCGCACGGCCCCCTCCCTCCTGACTACGCAGCCTTGGGCTTTGCTCCTTCCACGTCCCAGCTTGGCTCGGGGACAGGGGGACGGTGCCCAGCTCGCAGGCCACGCAGGAGGCTGGGCGTGGGGGAGGCACGGGAGTCCCGGCACCCGTCAGGAGAGCTTGCTGGGGCCGCCGCAGAAACGGCGTGAACCGGGGGCCTCTCAGGAGCGCCTTCTCCCTGCGCCTGGAGCCACACGTCTGAAACCCAGGTGTCAGCAGGGCCGTCTCCCCCCCGAGGCTCTCGGATCAGATGCTTCCTGCCTCTTTCAGCTCCCGACGGCTCCAGGGTTCGGTAGCTCGCGGCCACGTCTCCGTGGCCCTCTTCACGTGGCTTCTCCCCTCTGTGTGTCGGGGTCTCAAAATCGCCCCCTCCGCCTGGCAGGGACTCCCCTTATGCATCTGGAGCCCGCCCAGGTAATGCCGGAGGACGGCATCCTGAAACCCTTCATCACAGCCCAAACACCCTTCTCCAGATGGCACCACGCCGTTCCCAAAGATGAGGGTGGGTGTACCTTGCGGGGGCTCCCGCCCAGCCCGGCTCACTTCCCAGCAGGCCCCGTTCCCAGCGTCCGCTTCTGCGTGTAGGAGACCTGCCCCCGCTCTCCCTCCTGCGCCCCTCACCCCAGAAGCCTACCCTGACCACCAGAGCCTTTTCCCCTTTCTCCAGACTCCCAGAGGGCCATGCCCACGACAGATGTGCGGCCCCGGTGGCCCCGGGCCCCGTGCTGTCACCCCTCGGCCTCCCTGCAGGCCCCCACTGCCCCCACCTGCGTCAGAGCCCCTGCCACAACGGAGCCTGGCTCCGATCTTCGGAAGTACGTGTGGAATCAAACCCCGGCCGCGCTAAAGGAAAGCCGCATCGCCCCCACACGGCGCGCGGGGTCTGGACCAGGAAGCTGGGACTCGGGCCGTGCAGGCCCGGACGGGGGACGGCCTCCAGATGGGCGCGCTGGAGGGGAGAAGCTGACCAGGGCCACGGCGCTCTCTGCTCTGAGGGTTTGATTGAATGGGATTTCGGGTTTAGCTTCACTGGTTATTGCAGTTTTCCCATTATTTTATTGTGCAAATTCCTAGGAGCGTCAGCAGAATCCGGAGGTAAACCGAGCAGCCACTGTGAAGTGTGAAAATTACCCTCAACTAATACAATCAAACTATTTGCTTATGGGATCACTGCATGGAAATGAGGCCTCGGGGCCGGCGATCTGGCGGAGGGCTCAGGTCACCTTCCCGGGCCGCCGCAGCCCCCACGGGACCGACGGGCTCGCTTGTGCGGGCTCCACGACCATCGGCAGCACACCCCCGGGGCCAGGCAGGGCGGGCGGGGCTAGAAAATACATCCGTGCCAGATGCTCCCTCACCCGCAAATAGGAACCCCCCTCCCCCTCGCCCCCCGCCCCACACCAGACCTCAAGGCCAGGCAGCCGGGGACTAGAGGCTGAGCCTCCTGCGGGACCCCGGCTGCGCCGAGAGGGAGTGTGCGGCTCCTGCCGCCGTGTGTCCCCAGGGCCTGGCCCTCCGCCCCGGCCACGTGACGGAATCACCTGAAGAGTGTGGCAGTCCTCCTGGCCGGCCACACCGAGAACAGCTACAGCAGAATGTCCTGGCAGGAGTCTGGCTCCGGCGCTCCTCACACACCACATGGGTCTCCGCAGGGGCAGCTTTGCTCAGAAACGCTTTTGCAGAGAGTTCGGGTACAGTCGCCCTCACTCATCGGAACGTGAGCCCGGAGGATGGCCAGGAAGGACTTACCTGCAGGGCACCTTTCTGCAGCGTGTGCAGAGACGAGCCAGGCATGCAGGTGTCGCTTCAGGTCAGGAAATACTTAAGGAGCGAGTGGTGAGTGAGTGCAAGGACAGAAGCATGAATAGATAGATGCATGGACGGGTGAGTGGGTGGGTGATAGATGGATGGAAAATAAATGAGACAGAGATTTTGTTGGAGGACTGCACAGAAGCAGAAGACAGCACCCCCAGTCTGTGGGAACTTTCAAAGAACCAATAGGTTCGGGTGCCTGGGTGGCTCAGTTAGTTGAGCATCTGACTCTTGGTTTCAGTTTGTGAGTTCAAGCCCCGCGTGGGGCTCTATGTTGATGGTGCAGAGCCTATTTGGTCTCTCTCTCCCTCTCTCTGCCTTTCTCTTCCTCTGTCTCTCTCTCTCTCTCTCTCTCTCAAAAACAAATAAACTTAAAAAAATAAAAATAACAATGGTTTACTGAAGCAGCACGTGACTCGGTAGCTGGTTTGAGGAGAGGTATGGAGATCCTGTGACTTACACTTAACTGAGGCTGAGCACCTGCTGTGCTCCTGGCCCTGGGCCTGGAACCTTCCACAGGAGTGGATTCATTCCATCTACTACTCACCCCTGTTCACAGCTCCCACATCTCCCCACTCACAGGTGAGGAAGCAGCACTCACAGGTGCTCACCTGCTGTCCTAAGCCTGTGCGTCCAGGAGACGGCAGGACTGGACCGGCACTCTCCACACACAGGAGGGGGACTCAGGGCCCGCTGGGCACCAGGGGGGACACAGGGAAAGGACAAGCGTCTTCCTCAGGCCCTGCACACACCGGGGGAAGGAGGTGGGGCCACTGCCTGTCCCAAAGAACCCCTCCCTCCCCTCCTGGGGCCCCCAAGCTTGTTCTTGGACCAGTTCTGAGGAATAAGGAGAGTTTAGGGCAGTGAAACGACTGTGATACTATAATGGTGGATAGAACTCACGATACGTTTGTCCAAACCCATAGAATTTCCAGCACAGAGACCGGACCCTGCTGTCGGCTATGCACTCTGAGTGATAACGATGTGCTCATTGGTCGTAACAAATGCCCCACTCTGGTGGGGTTGTAGGCAATGAGAGAGGCAGCGTGGGGCGGGGGGGGGGGGCGGTACACGAAGTCTCTGTACCTCCCGCTCAAGTTTGCTGCAAACCTCACACCTAAAAACTAAAGTCAGGAGGAGAGTCCCAGGCGGGTGCACGGACCCTGGGGTCCAGAAGGCAGCGGAGGATACGTTGCACGTATGAGCAGGGGGAGAAGCCACAGCGGGGACCCAGGCCAGGGCATGAGGCTGGGGACCGGGCAAGCGCCGGGCTCTTGGCCCCCACGTCCAGCCGTGAGCCACCCGGTGCCCAAGACCACCAGCTACATCCCCAAGCTGAGCTGTTTAAATAAGCCCTTAGCTATTTGTACATAAATCTCCATGGGGAGGATGGCAACGTGGTCTGATTCTGAGTGTGGTTTCTGTAGCATTCTAATGATTCCATCAATCTGCAAAGCATGTCTCTTGGATCTGGCATAATTAAATGCTGAGTTATTTGCAAATGAAATGTTTAAAGCAAGAAAAGCAGCTGGAAGTGTCCCAAGGCCGAAAGCCGGCAAGCGGGTCTGCCCTGCTCGTCTTCTCCCCCCGCCCGACCTTCCTCCTCGACGGCCGGTGGCAGCGAACGGGAGCGCGGACAGGAGGGCCGAGGGCCCCAGAGCCCGGCCCCCACCTGGGGCAGGCGGGGGGGGGGCGGCCAGGCTGGCAGGGGGGGCTGCAGCCAGATCCCCCCCCTCCGCTCCCAGCAGGCAGGGTTCTCAGAGGGCGGGAGGTTGTGGTGGCACGTCGCAGCCAGATGCTCAGAACAGCCCAGCTGTGACAGAGCGTCATGACCGGAAAACTAAGTGATGAGCCCCCTCCGCCCCTTCAGAGGGAAGTCAGGGGTGCGGTCAGCCCCAAGGCAGAGCTGGAGGGCAGGGCTGAGTCAGGGCTCCCCGCGGGATGCCACAGGGGCCCGGGGCCAGCTTGTGTCTCCCGGCGACACAGGGCATTAGCGCAGGTGTGTGGGGCTGAATGTGTGCGGGTGAACGTAGGCGAGACGTGGGGGTGTGCACAGGTGTGTACAGGTGTACAGGTGTGGGGGTATGCAGGTGTAACTTGCAGGTGTGTGCATATGGGAACGCGCAGGTGCGTGCAGGGCTCTGTGTGGTCAGGGCACTGGCCCCCGTGGCTCCGTCAGATCCAGGCGACCCGCTGTTTCCAACTGAGTCGTCCAGCAGTCAGCCCTCTGGGCCCTGCTAGGTGCCCGCACCCTGCCAGGCTCTGGGACGCAGACCCCAGGTGGTCGCCACCTGGCGAGGCCCCCAGACGTGTATCTGTGACAGTAACATAAAGACAGAGATCCCGCGGAAAGGCGTGTGCAGAGTGTGCCCGGAAACAGACGGGAGGGAGCCGAGCGCACCTGGCGTCCCGAATGTCCGGAAATGCAGCGTGAGCGGAGCAGGTGATCCGAAGGGTCCCCGCACAGAGGGGGGGGCGGGGCGGGGTGTGTGCGGGGCTCATCTGCGAGGCGGCAAGGGCTCCCCGACGCCTGGGATCTGGGGCACGGCAGGGCCAGGCGGGGGCGGCAGCGGGACTCACCACCGAGTTGAGCTGCTCCCCTCCGAACGCTACTGCGCATGCCCGCTGGGGCCCCGCCCCCTGACCCAGCTCTGCACGTGACGCGGAGGCTCCCCCGGGAAACGCGCGCCGGGGTAGTTTCCGCCGCCTCCCTTCCGGGACGCGATGCTTCCCGAGTTCGTCTGTGCTTCACGCACCGTAGAACCACGAGCTCCGTGGTTGGTTTCCCACCAGAAAGGCGGCCACGGTCTCAGAACCACAAGGGAACGGTGCGCAAACCGCATGACGTCCTACAACGCAGCGTGGACCCGGCCACCCGCGCGCCCGGCGGAAGTGGAGTGCGGACTCCAGGTGGCGTGACGGGACCGGATCGGTGACGAAGGTCCTGGCGGTAGCGTGAGAACACGTCCTTCAGAGGAGGTGTGGCTGAAGCCTTGGGGTGAAACGTCACGGTTCTGAAATTGGCCTTTTTAAAAGGAGTTGCTCCCGAAGCCCAGCTGACCCGCGAGGCCCCATCAGTGTCAGGTGCACAGCATCCCTGTGACGCCGTGTCAGTAACAGTCACAGGGACAACAGCCGTCCCAGCCAGGAGTAAAGCCAATGCAGCGAATGTCCGCACTGCTGACCCCGGGCTCACGGCCTGCTCCTGGTGCGTCCTTGCTACTTCTTGCTGGGTTTGGCCTGTTTCCAGTGATGGCGTTGCTTTACCAGAAACACGGATCCCGGGAGAGCTGGGGAGCATGTTCCCCGCCACACAAGCCGCACACGTGGGCAGGGCGCACACATTCAGGCCGCACGCGGGGAGGGAGCACACTTTCAAGAAGCACGCGGGCAGGGTGCATGTGGGCAGGGCACACAGTGGGGGGGGCGCAGGTATGGGGCTCAATGACCCGAACACAAGAGCAGACCCGTGCTGCCCCAGAATCTGTAACGACAAGGGCTTGGCTCCCGGGACGGGAGGTGGACGATCAATGCTGCAGATTGGTCTTGCTCCGGGATCCGTAGAACTAGTAGGACAAAATCCCGAGCACATAAATCATCCAGTTACGGAGCTCACAGTAGAAGACATACAGGTGATTTTACAGCACGAGGTACAGAACACACATCCATCTGGACACAGAGGGAGAGGCGTGTGCCCAGAAACTAACCAGGAACCAGAGTGTCCGCAGAAGAAACCCCCAGTCTCCAGAGCACTGACACCATGACTCTCCTCCTGGCCAAAGTGGAGTTGAATTAGGAGCTATCAATTTAAAATCATTTTTTTAAATTTTTTTTAACGTTTATTTATTTTTGAGGCAGAGAGAGACAGAGCATGAACGGGGGAGGGGCAGAGAGAGAGGGAGACACAGAATCGGAAGCAGGCTCCAGGCTCTGAGCCGTCAGCCCAGAGCCCGACGCGGGGCTCGAACTCACAGACCGCGAGATCATGACCTGAGCCGAAGTGGGACGCTTAACCAACTGAGCCACCCAGGCGCCCCGGGAGCTATCAATTTAAAAGTATCATTAAAAATCTCATTAACCTAAACAACATGCAAGTCTGTATAATTGGGGATAAAAATAAAATGACATAAAATTACAAAGTGCTTAAAATGAAAAGGAAAATATTGCATTTATTCATGGGGCACAGCTGACGTGCTATGAGGCATTTATGATTCAAAATACATTTATCAGCAAAAAACCAGAGTTATGTCTTCAAGTTAGAAAAGAAAGGAGGCAAATCCTCTCCCACTCAGCGTCCTGCAAAGAAGAAAGGAAATCATAAAGTTCAGGAAACAACAATGTTGAGGATAATTGTGAAAAAACAAAGGCCTGAGAATATTCATGAGACAGTAAACTTGGGTCAAGACCGGGGAAGAAAAACAAGGAGAGATGATGACAATACAGTTGGGAATAAAAGAGGGTGATAAAAACCGGCACAAAAGAAATAAAATTCTCTTTCCCCAGGCAGTGCAGTGCTAATGAATTGGAAAAACGAGAAGAAATGCATCTTTTGAAAACCTGAAAATGCAGACTTGGGCCAAGGAGAACAGGGGTCCGTGAAGGCACCCCGGGGAGCTGCAGGCTTGGGGTGCCACCAGCACAAGCAAGCTGTCACTGACAGCGGTCGCGTAGCTGATGGATTTGCTTATGCGCCTGGTACAACGTGGTTCCACAACCAGAAAGCTGTTTTGTGAGGCAACACAATTTTATTTTATTATTTATTTTTTTTTATTGTTTATTTTTGAGAGAAAGATAGAATGAGAGTGGGGGAGGGGCAGAGAGCGAGGGAGACACAGATTCTGAGCTGTCAGCATGGAGCCCGACGCGGGGCTCAAACCCACGAGCCACGAGATCATGACCTGAGCAGAGTCGGGCGCTTAACTGACTGAGCCACCCAGGCGGCGAGGCAACACAATTTTCAGCTGATTTTATTTATGACCGTACATACTCAATAACGTGTTATTCACCCAAGTACATATTGGAAGGTCATTCAATATGATTGATTATGATTTTTCCTTGCATGTGAGCATGTCTCAAGACTAGAAAATCCATCCGGAGATTCCCTGATTCAACGGACTGAAAAGATAACGCCACATGATTCCCTGAAGAGATGTAGAAAAAAATGTTCACAGCAAAAATAAAAATCTGTTCAGATTAAAAATAAGACTATCAGAAGGTTGGCAATTAAAGAGAGTTTTCTTAAGGCTACATAATAAAAACCTATGGCGTGTACCATCCTTCACAGAAACTTCAAGTCGACTTCCAGCGAAATCACACCGAAGATGAGTTCGCGCATCCGCCCTCTATCATCCTCCCATTTAACGTGGCACCGAAACTCTGGCCGTGGACACACACGCATGTGAAATAAAATGGTCGTCATCCACAGATGAGAAGCCTGTACACAGAAATCCCAACAGAAACGTGGGTGAAATCATGGCACCAATACAGGAATTCAGCACGTTTATCAAATGCAAGGTCGACATAGCATAACTCAAAGGTCACTTCTACACTAGCTACACCCGGCTGAATATTAATGGAAAATAGAAATGTAATTTACCCAAACAACAAAATTTTAGATATACTGGTCTAATGAGGACTCGGTTGGTCCAACAAAAAATACACAAGACCTTTATGAAGATTGTTTAAAAAAATTTTTTTTAATCTTTATTTTTGAAAAAGATAGAGACAGGGCACAAGTAGGGGGAGGGACAGAGAGAGAGGAAAACACAGAATCTGAAGCAGGCTCCAGGGTCCGAGCCATCAGCACAGAGCCCAACGCGGGGCTCAAACGTACGAACCGCGAGATCACGACCTGAGCCGAAGTCGGGTGCTCAACTGACTGAGCCCCCCAGGCACCCCTAAAGATTGTTTTTAAATCTTACTGAAGGGCATAATAAAATAGATTCAACACAGTCCCGCTCAAACTTTCATCCAGATTATTTGGGGAAATTTTTTGAAATCATTCAAGATCATCCCAAAATGTACATGAAATCTGCACAAATAGCTGAGTCAATTCTAATAAATGAGCTGCCAACACGGGCGATTCGCCTAACAGGTGTCGTGACGGGACAGTCACACAGGTAACAGACGTGGCAAGCACAGTGTGGCCCCCGCGAAGGAAGAGAGAGCCCAGAGACGGACCCGGACGTGGATGGCATCTTGCCAGAGCTCAGGGTGGGGAACAACAGTCCACGGCCACGCGGAACTCTCCCCGGGGCCGACAAGGAAGGAAAAAGCACCGTCCGCACGGCGCGCACCAACCCCCCGGTGGAATCGCCCGTGGCCAGGGGGATGGGCCGGCCACGGCGGCTGAGTCACTCCCACACAAGAGAACGTGGGAGTGGGGACCCAGCTCCCTGCCCAGAGAAAAATGAAGCCACGCTCCCACTTTGCACATCACGCAGGTTAAATCCAGGGAGATGAAAGTGTGAGCATATGAGGACAGACAGGGAAGCTGATAGAAGCAAATACAGAAGGATACGTGTTGTGAGGCGGGGTTGGGAAATAGTGCTTCATTTAAAGGTCTTAGAAGCACGAGCCAGAAGACCGGGGGGGAGGTTATGAATTTGAGTTCATCGCCGTTCGGGGATGCCCGGGCCTCGGGGAACATGGAGGAGGCAGGCTCCCGCCAACCACACGCCCTGGACAGACATGCGGAGCAGCTCCCGGAGCCCCCGGAAGGGCACGTGACAGCAGGTGCGCTGGGGACAGAGGCTGGCGTGTGAAGGACCACCCATCCAGGGGGAGGTATCGTCCAGCCTGGGCTCAACGCAGCCCCAGACAAGAAGTGAGCCCCTGGAGAGGCGCCCCCCCTCCTCGCCCAAGGACAGAAGACGGGGCCCCTGGATCAGGAAGAGGAGGAAATGGCTCCATTCCTGTTTCCTGCCTTCCAGATCCTTCCGCAGCCTGAAATAAAAGCACCGTGGCGGTAGCCACCGCGGCCCCTCGATGCCCGTGGCGGGAAGACGCCCAGCCTCTGAGGGAGGGAGGCTTCCTTCCGACCGGGCGGCTCCGATCCCGAGGGCACAGGTGAGTCCCCAGTGGTCTTCCTCTCTCTGTCTCCCAGGAATGAAGGGAAACCAGGAGACCCACTGGCGGCAGACCGGGTCTGAAAGACACGTGGAAGGAGTCTCGAGGTGGCCGGCTTGGTCCCCGAGGGGACAGGAGACCAAGGGGTGACGACAGAGCCGCGGGGGGAGGGCGGTGTAGTGATGCATCCGGGGAGCCCGGGGCTGTTCTCCCTCTAGAGTGAGCCGAGTGTGACGGGGCGGAGGGGAGCGCAGGGGGCTCCGGGGGCGGCCGGGCGTGGAGACGCTTCACGGGTGGCAGGGAAGCGCCTGAACCCCGAGTGGGTCGTCCAACTGCAAGTGTGTAGACGGTGATGTCCGGAGCAACGTCAGCAGAGAGGCTGACGTTTAGGGCTCAGGAGGTAAACTGAGGTAGGGCACAGACTCTTCGAGGAGGCGGCAAAGGGGAATGACAGGAACGCATCAGATGTGATCACACACGTCGTGTACCCCACGTGCACCACCTAACAGACCCACGTTGCCGAAGTGTGTCCAAAAAAGAGCAATAATAGAGGGAAAACACGAACAAGATGCTGTGTGCAAAGCTCGATTGCAACAGAACGGTGTAAGTCGGTTAAAAGGATGTGAAACATACACCGCGATGATTGATCAAAACGGATCTGGGCAAACCCGGAGCGTCTGCTCCTATCGGGTAAAGAAACCTGACGGGACACAGTCGGCGAGACACAAGTGGCCACAGAAGGGCCAGGGTGGCTTTGGTCAGTGCGTGTGTGTGTGTGTGATGCACTCACTTGTGCTGTGTGGACGTACTCGTGGACACGCGCACACACACACCGCATTCCACGCATTGCAGCTGTGGGTTCCCTCCCAGGAAGGACCCCAGGGGTGGCTGCTACAGAAGAGGCAGGACTCCGGGGACGGTGTTGGAGGCGGGTGGCCTTCCGGGGCCTTCCGCACACAGGGAGGGGGTGAGAGGGACCGAGGGCAGCCTGCGTCCCGGGCGTGACCTGACGGACAGCAGTGCTCTGTGGGGAGGACCTTGGGGGGCCGAGCTGGGGCAGGAGTGGCAGGCAGGGTCGAGGGTCAGCTTCAGGCAGGGCAGTGACAGGTCACGGGGCCATCTGGGGGACTGAGGCCACCCGGCCGGACAGCTGCCCTGTGTGGCCGTGGGGAAGATGAGGTCGCCTGGGGCCAGGGGGCTGGCCTCCTGGAGATCAGAGAAGGACGAGGAATCAAAGACGTGGGCCAGCCGGGCGTCTGGATGGGGGCCGGGAGGTCTCGGGGGACCAGAGCAGAGCATCTTCCGCGGGTGGGGGTTGGACGCGCAGCCGGGAGGGGGAGGAGAGGGGAAACGATGTCGGTGTAGAGGCTGATGAACCTGTGCCAAGCGGGTGGGTGTGCGGTGGGCACGGGATCTGTTCCCGGGCTCCAGGCAGCGGTCAAACTCCATCTGGGCGCCCGCGGCTGCCAGGCGCTCGGCTCTGTGCTGTCCAGGACGGAGACGCAGAGGTTCTGCCCAGGAAAGCGGATGCGCTCACCCCAAGTCCCCCCGAGGCCAGGCAGGGATCGGCCGGGGCACCGCCACCACCCCTCCCCCCCATGCCCAACACATGTTGTTTAAAGGAAATGCACACGCGGACCACTCGGCCCGCGGGGCCCTCCGGTGCCAGCAGCAAGAGGCCGGGCAGGCTGGCTCCCCCTGCCGTGGGTGCGAGGGGTGCCCAGAGGCGCACGCGTCCTGTACATGTGCTGCGGCCATGTCCTCCCGGGCACGGCATTGTGGCAGAATTTTGCCTGAAATTACGGATCGGGTGGCGGTAGGTGGCCCCTCTCAGGTGTTAGAAACAGTTCCGCGATCTGTTTTTCCGTCTCAAACACACCTTCGATGTGCTCTGCGTGCCTGCGAGGGAAAAGGACTTCCGACAAAAGAGCATCTTCATGACGTGAGCTGACGGGCTTCCGGATGTGGGATGTGCGCTTTGGGAGGTAACTCGAAACGCACTGGCCACACCGGGCTGACAGCGAGCCGCGCTGCCCGTGGCCGGGCTGCCCGGCCACGGGTGACCTTCAGCGCCTGCCTCACCGCGGCCGCCGGGCGACCCGGCCCCTGTGCACACCTGGGCCCTGACATTTCTCCCCCCCCCCCCACCCCTCCCTGCATCGGGCCCCGGTGTAGAGATTACTTAAAAGAAACAAACGAATAAGTAAATCACAAATGATGAAAAGTATTTCCTGTTTGTCTGAAATTCGCATGTAACTGGCCTTCTGTATTCACTAAGCCCAGCACGCTGGATTTGGAGGGTGTGACCCTGGAGAGACAGACGGACTGAGGATTATGGGAGCGGGGTCGGTGACTAGGGAGGCTCAGACGTCCCCATCTGCTGTCGGTCTGTCTGTCTGCTGGGGGCCCAGGAGGGCGGGGCTGTCGCTCCCTCCAAGTCCCCGGGCGGGACAGCAGGACAGACAGACAGGACGGACGTCCCGGCTCAGCAGCGAGCCCCCCCTCCTCTGCCCTCTGTGCCACAGAGACCGACCCACACCGGGGACGCCTCCGCTGTGCTCAGCCCTTCCGGAAACACCCCCAGAGACACTCCCAGAACTATGTTTTACCAGCTCTCTGGGCACCGTCCTGTTGACACAAAATTAACCATCACAAAGTCTTTCTAAAAACCACAGGGGCGCCTGGGTGGCTCAGTCGGTTAAGCGTCTGACTCTTGGTTTTGGCTCAGGTCACGATCTCACGGTTTGTGAGTTCGAGCCCCATGTCAGGTTCTGCACTGACAGCTCAGAGCCTGGAGCCTAATTGGGATTCTCTCTCTCCCTCCCTCTGCCCCTCCCCTGCTAGAGCTTTCTCTCTCTCTCTCTCTCTCAAAGTAAATAGACATTACACACATTTAAAAAAAAAACATACAAACCATATTTGAGCTCTCCTTAGCCATCTCTGGTCTGGAGCAAAGACAGCAGCCCAGTTTCCAGGAGAACCCCACTGGTGGCTGACCCAGTACCTTCCAATGGCCAAGGAATGTGCTGGAAACCACATGAACGGGGGGTCGGTAGGCACGTGCCCCCCATAGAGGTCAATCCATCTCTGAGACCTTCCAGAGGGGACCCCTCTGGGGGTGGCATCTGACCCAGCCCTCGATGCTAGTGGGCAGGTGGCCGGGCTCAGCTTTTCTCTGGCTCTGCGGCTGGTTAACTCCCTGGACAGAACCACAGACAGAACCGCCCGGGGTCCCCGATCTCCAGGACTGGGGGTGCACACCGGCCTCCCACCTGCCTGCCGAGGGCAGGGCCGTCCCTCCCGCGCTGCGTCCCAGAGCGAGACAAAGTTCCCTCTGCTCTTGTGTCCCGTTGAACAGAAACGCGGCTCTGACAACTGAGGGCAGGGCGGGGACTGCTTTTTCTTGCGCTCGGGGACCCTGGCGGGAACGGTAGCTCCCTCACCGGCTGGTCCAGACGAAGCAGACACACGCAGGGCCTGAGGCAGTGGACCGCCGAGTTTGACCTTGTGACGGCGAGCTGGCTGGAAGTGATGAAGAGGTCGCGGGGAGAATCCGCATTGTCTCGGAGAAGCCGCTCCCGGGGTCCAGAGCTGACGACACCGATGTGCGTGGCCCTGTCCTGCTGGTTCCAGGAAGTCGGCCCCGAGCGGACACAAGGGGCACGACTCCGCCCACCTCCGGCCCTCCCCTGATGAGCCTGCACCCCGACCCCCCGCCTCTCTCCGGGGGCCGCCCCTACCCTCCTGTCCCCCACCCCCTGCAGGGTCCCCATCCACGTGTGCAACTTGCTCCGCCCTTTCAATGACCTTGCATTTTGGTCTTGCTTCCGGGGAGGACTTGTCCCCCCGATCTGTTTTGTAAACTCCTATCCAGCCCTCAAGACCCACCACATGAAGGTGTTTAATGATCCAGGGCCTGGCTGGTCCCTCCTTCCTCTGTGGGTGGTGCCGTCACATTCTCCACACTGTCCCCTTACCGGCATGTGACCTGTCCAAGGGCGGGGACCTGCTCACGCGAGTCTGAATGCCCCGTGTTTGGCACACAGTGTGTATGGTCTGGGGTCAGTCGAATTAATAAATTCCCTCCTAATGTTTAAACCTCCTGACGCCCAGGAGGCCTACTCTGATGGGATAAACTACATTCCAAGCTTTACTTGAGTTCCCTGGACGCTTCTCAGAGAGTGCACCCCCCTCCCCAGGCCTCTCCCAGCATGCCTGCCCCTTCCCATAGGGAGGCTTCTTTTCCAGAAGGCTTTTCAGGCATCGCCAGAGCTGGGGGAGGGGCAAAGCTCAGACACCTGGGCAGGCTGAGGCCACCTGGGGGAGCGGCCGGTCTCTGGGCGTCAGGACGAGCCCACCTGCTTCCTGATGGGGCTCCGGCCGCTCGGAGGTGTCTCCCCGAGGACGTTCTCCGGCTTGTGCCAGGAACAAAGCCTGGAGCCGGTGGTTAGCAGGCTCTCTCCGGGGACACCCGGGAGAGCATCCCAGCCCCCAGCACGCTGACTGCCCCCCCCCCCACTTCTGGCTCCTGGGAGCCTCGACCAGGAGGGTCCAAATGGAGACGGGCGCTTGAGGTGAACGACGCACATCCGATTTCAAAACTTGCTACGAGATAAAGGTGGGAAACTCATTCATCATTTTTTGAACTGGTTACACATTTCGGTGATAAGAACTGGGTAATTGGATTAAATACAATAAATAACTAAAATACAGACATTTCACCTGTTTGTTTTCCTTCATCGAGTGTGACCAGGGGACACAGAACACTCAGTGGCTCGTGCAGGGCTCCCTCCGGGCGCTGGACCGCAGTTCGTGCCAGCGTTCCGGTATCTTCCCTGCACGCCTGGGCCCCGGCCCAGCCCAGGGAGGGTCTCCCCGCTGTCACATGCGGGGGCTCTGTGACGGCACCTCGCTGTGTCTCTGGGAGCCCGGCGCCATGTGGGGAGGAGCACGGCCTGGAGGAGGCAGGAAGTTAACCACGGCTCTCGAGGCTGGGCCAGAGCGAACTCCAGGGCGGGATGGGCGGCCTCCACCAGCACCAGGGGCTTGCGCGCAGGGCCACTTTCCTCTTGGTTTGCCCACGGCTCACGCGTGGCTTCCGTGTGGCACTCAGGGCCGGACTGGGGGCAAGGCTGAGCCGCACAGGGGTGGGGCCGGCGGGAGGGCGGGCTCTGCGAGGTTCAGGGAGCAGGAAGGGCCCCGCGAGGCCCCCGGTTTGGGTTTGTGCTCATTGCAGGTCAACGCCCTGCCGACCTTTGCCGCACAGCGGTCCCTGCAGCGTCTCCACGCGAAGCAGCCTGGTCGACTAACGCACGCGGCTGTCTGCGCCCGTGCCCGTGCAGGGGCCTCCTGGTGACCAGTGACCGTGAGGTCCTGGTGGCTCCGGGTTGAAGGTGGGCCCGTTGGGTTCGGGGCTGGGGTCCAATAACTACCAGCTGCTATCTGGGCCCCCACTTCCTGGTCTGTAAAATGGGGTCCTCACGCCACCCCCGCGTCAGCCGCGGGCGGTGGGCACAGCCTCGGGCACCTGCAGGCCTCAGAGCGTGGGCCACGTGTGGCTGGGTGTCCTGATGTTCCTGAGCACCAGTACCGGCCCCACTGGGGCAGCTCGGGAGGGGGCAGGTGGACGTGAGCCCTGCTTTTGCTCCGAGAGGGGCCCCTGGAAGGGGAAACAGGGACAGAGAGACGGAGACAGAGGCTGAGTCTTTCCGCCATGAATGATTCAGAAACGGAGTCCCCGGGGCCCAAGCGGTCCCGTCTCGGTCCCACGACGACCACGGGGAAGGGAGGCGTCGTTTGGAGACCCTCTCAGGATATCCCCGGCCATGCTGGGTCTGTGAAGTCACCTCCGGAATTAGGGAAAAACAGGGAAAAGCGGATTCATGCTTTGAGGGAGTATTTACAGATAGAAAACTAACAAACTATTAATTTTAAAACAAATTAAGAAGCTCAAAAGGGTGCCATCTTTTTTCCCGAACTGTCATCGATGAGGAGCTAATGTATTATTTTGAAGAATGCCCCTCAGATGACACCGTAAACTCCATTTTTATTCTGGCGATTAAACCAGCGTGATTTATGGGAGTTTTTTCGAAGGCATTTCCCCCCGTATCTGAAAACACAGACTGCATCAGAAGGGCCCATTTGCTGCCACTATTTCAAATTGTATTCCATTATCTCGTTTGGTGATTTATAACCTGGTTTTTCTCGAGATTCTAATCTTAATATTGTTGACCTGTTTGTAAAGCGTGTCTCCCTATCTACCTTTGGCGACATGGGAATCGTCAGCCCGTCCCGTCTGGGATTCTCGGCCACCCGCCTGCCCTGATGCAGGTCGTGCCCCGGGGGGGTCGGGTGCAGCCGTGTGTGTGTGAGCGAGAAGTCCGCCGTGCCAACGCCGAGCGGGCCGCGGCCCAGACCCTGAGCACCGCCCTGGGAGGGGAGGAGACGGTCCGAGAGGAAACAAAGCTGGATCCAGCAACCGCTACCCCCCCGCCCGCCGACCGCTTCTCTCGGGAAGAGACACAGCCGGTCCAGCCACCGCCGCATTGCCAGCCTTGATCAGCGACTCCGCTCTGTCGCTCATCCTTCAGCGGACAGGCTCCCGGCAGTCAGACTGAGCTACGGCTGGGGCGGCAGGTGCGGGTGTGTGTGGAGACGGACGGACGGGGTCGGTTGTGTCGAGTCGATGACGTTCACGGTTTCAGTGAGCCACAGGCACACCGCCCCAGTGTCAAACACACCCAGGTCCAAGTGCAAACGCACGCACAGGACAGACAGCTGTTTTCAGGAAAGTGGTCTAAGTCCGGGACCCGGAGCAGGGGAAGGTGTGAGGACAGCTTCCCTCTGCGACCAGGTGGGAGGCGGGAGCTTCAGGCCCCTCGGACCCCGGCTGTTACGGGAACCTCAGTGTGGCCAGCCTGACCTGTGGTGTCCCCACCTTAATCCCCAAGGCCATGCCTTGCGGGTTGTATGACGACCAGAACCGGCCCGTCACACGACCCTTGGCTGAACCCGTCCCATGAGCACCTCCAGCTGCTTCCAGAGACCTCCAGTGGCCCCGCTGTCCCCAGGGCAGAGAAATGTCCCGGACGTCCTCTCCAGGAACGGCTCAGGCACCTTCCACGGGGGTCTCAGCTCCCGGGGGACGGCGCCCAGATTCCTGCCAAGGACCCGGCAGGGGCAAGTGATGGGGACAGAAGACAGTGCCCGCCCGGCCACCGAGCTCCTTCTGGAAGCTCCTCCGTCTTGCTCACCTGTAGCCGCCATCTTTCCAGGAAGCCCCGGATTCATCCAGAACCAGGCTCCACCCGACAGCCCCATCGGGTGGGACGAGGGGGGCGGTCCACGCAGCTGGGAAGGACCATCTGCTCGTTCGCTTTGGCGGTTTTGATAATTTCACTTTTGTGAAAAGTGAACTTCTTTGATCTGGAAAGCAACACATCCCCCCAAATCCCATCGACTGGAAGGAGCCTGGCATCACGTGAGGCCAACACAGACACCTGCCAGACTGGAGGAGGGAAGCGGTTCCCACCATCCCTGCCTCCCAGGCCGCTGGTCAGGCGACCTCCGCCGTGCTCCCCTCCAGGACCTGGGTCTTCGTTCACACTTAAACGTGTGTCGGGAACGCACACGACAACACAACCAGCGTCTGTTTCGGACGCCCTTCCTCCACCGGGCGCCGCTGTTTGCTTGCACAGCAGGCCACGGGCTGCGTCATGGGCCACGTGCTTTCCCCGGAGAGCCTTGCCCTTTCCGGAATTTTCTTAGAGAGGACTCTATTCTCGAACACGTGCATTTGGGGCAAGAAACTGGCTGGTTTTAAGATCACGGAGCTCCCTTCCCGTGGCCACTGTGTGCACCGGCCCCGTGTCTCCTCCACCGTGTCATCTCATCCGCACGGGAGGGGCCCCTGATTCGCTTGTCCGCTGTCCCCGCCGTGACACTGGGCTCTGTCCCCCACCCAGGAGGCCCAGGCGGCGGCCAGCTCCACAGCCCCACAGTCTGGGCAACCCCGGCGTCTGGCCGCACGATCGCCGAGCCCATCCGTGCGTCATCAAATCTTCAGCGGCCACCCTCCGCTTGGAGGGGCCTCATCATAAACCTAACGCGGGGGTCAGGGTGATTGGGAATCTTATGGGGTTTGCAGCTGCTTTTCAGGAAATGACCGTCGCTCAGGAAACTGTTAACACCCCTGCCTCGCCTCCCAGAACCTGTAGCCGCGTGTCCCCTGTCGGCCTGGGTGGAATGACGCGGCGGGGAGAATGGGAGGTGCCTGCCCGGGGACGAGGGCCACCTGAGGGCGCCCCGGGTGCAGGGAGGCCGCCGGGCGCGCTGGTTTCTGACGTGGGCGCTGTTCCCTCCCTTCGGGGGGTGGCTTCTCTTCTGCTACATCTTCAAGGATGTCATCTGTCCCGCTTTGTCACGCCCGGTATTGGGGTTCCGGAAATGCCCCCTGGCTGCCCGCCTGGGCCTCCGCACCCGCCCTGAGCACGTCTCCACCATTTTCTGGGCCAGCAGCCTCATTTTTGCCCACATCTCTCCTTCGTGGTGCTCGTCCCCGGAGCCCCGGATGTTGGCCCCTGCTCAGGGTTCCGCAGTCTTGCTGGAGCCGCTCGCTCCGTAAGCCTCTGACACATTCGCACTAGATTTTCTTCCAGTTCGGTCCTTCGATGCTCATCGTTTATCTTCTTTCTCCTCTTACCGACCGTCCCTCTCTCCTCCACTTTGCCAACACATTTGCAGAGTGGCCACGCTGTCTGTCTGTCCCCCAGACCCCCCTGAGAGCTCCCTGGCGGCCGCTTGGCAACTCCGTGGTGGGGGAGGGCGGACTCCTCAAGCCCCTTGGGGGACCCGAAGCCCCTCACCTTCCCTCTGCCTCCGGTCGCGGCCCGTGGTTGAGGCAGGTTCGTCCAACACGGGGCCGAGGGCACGTGGACAGTGGCCCCGGGTGGACACCTGCACTTCTGTGAGGAACCCAGACTCTAACTTCCTTCTAGAGGTTTCTAAACGTACAGGTGTCGTCCCTCTACCCAATGTCTTGAAGTGAGCCCTCTCGAAGGATCTGATTCTTCGGAGAGGGAAGTGGTTTTCAAAATTCATATGCTGACGTCACGTGCCCTTCCTTCCTGGTGCACGTGCTGGATTTTTATGTGTATAATGACACTGCACACGTCACTGCTTTTGTTACCCCGCTCCCCCTCCGACCTCAGCTGCTACAACCCACTCCCCACGCGGCCACCGAGGCTCCTAAAGCGCTCACTGCTTGCCCCGCCCCCCCCCCCCCACGGCTCCCCACTGCTGTGAAGTTGAAGTTCAAATTCTCGGGCCCAACATGTAGGTCTGTTCCTCCAGCAACAACCGTCTCTCCCACCCCACCTCCCGCGTAAGTTCACTTTTAGGCCGATCTCTTTAAGGTTCCCATTCTCGTGCCTGGGACTGTTCTCACCCCCTGCTATGACCCAGCGCGATGTGGCAGAAGGCTGGCGGAGGGGCGGAGGGGCCCCGGCAACCACGAGCTGTGTGTCCTGGGTCTATTTGCTCGGTTGCAAAACATCTTCCAGGTAGGACACCTGGGGGCTTAAATGAGACGATAGGCTTTCAACACCTGGCACCCAGCAGGTGATAAAAGGCCTCACGCCCCTTTCCTCTTCGGACAAGCCAGCCCCACCCGCTCTGCAGACTCCCCGCCTCTTCCGGATCAGGAGCGGGTGTCTCCCATGTCTGGAGCTGCAGGGTCTCCCCAACCCCCATCCTCGCTTGTGCTGCTCAGTTTCACCCCCCACCCCAGACTATTCATCCCATTGGGCGGAACTCCCTGGAGGAGGGGACGGTGTCTCAGCCCGAACACAACACCTGATGGACCTCAAGAGACAAAGAACGTGGGAGCGCCACTTACCGCCCGTCTTCCCGGCCCCCCTCATACACGACCTACAAAACCCAGCAACCCCACCTGGCGGGGCTCCATCCTTCAGACGCCACGAGCAAGCAGAGGCTCAGAGAGGCTAAGTGATGCACACGAGTCGCACAGAGGACGACCACAAGGTCACGGTGCCGACGCGTCCCTGACCGCAGCGGTTCGGCCACCGTACAGCCAGCTGTCTCCGTGGGGTCGAAGAAAGAGAAGCAGGGGTCAGGAGTCTGTGAGGCTGCCGCAGCTCTTCTAAGGCCACACTCGGGAGCAAGACCTCTCCTGGGAGAGATGTCAGGAGGAATTAGCACGGGCGACCAACCCAAAGAGGGCTTCATGGGAAGATGTGGGCTTTGGAGGTCGTTCCTCCTGATGGGGGGGCTTTGACACTGGCTGGTTAGTCAAGTTCTTAACTTTCTTAAGCCCCGTGTTTTGTTCTGTAATATGAGGTTAATAATAGTAGTTATCACTCTCTCTTAAGGTTTTGGGTGTATCAGTTGACTTAAACGTATGTAGAGCACCTGTGAATGGTGCCCAGCACTCAATAGCTGTCCCGTGGATGGATGGATGGATGGATGGATGGATAGATGATAGATGATGGATGATGGACGTATGGTTGGATGGATGGATGATGGACGGATGGTTGGATGGATGGATGGATAGATAATGGACTGATGGATGGATGCATCGGTGCATGGGTGGATGAATTATGGATGGAGGGATGGATGATGGAGGGAAGGATGAGGGATGCATGACGATGGATGGATGAATGGATGGATGGATGATGCATGGAGGGATGGATGATGGAGGGAAGGAAAGGGGGGATAAAGGAGAGGTGGTAGAGTGAGAGAGAGAGAGACAGATGGGTGGGCACCTACCATAGGCAGTCTCCATGCCAGGCAATAAGAAAAAACATGGTGGGTAAAAACTGATATTTACACCCCCCATCCTCACGGAATTTACAACATGGTGCGATAAACAAGCATTATTCAAATAACCACACAAACAAATATAAACTTGCAACTGTGAAATGTGCTGAACGGCAGAGCCGTGCAACTTTATGAGGTACTGTCCCAGGGGATTTGACCTGGTTTGTGGGACCAGAAAAGACACCCATGACAAAATGACTTAAGCTGAAAAGATGTCTGGCTTCGTTTGGGCATGTCCCAAATCCCAGAGCCAGGTGCCGGTTGACCAAGCTTCGGAGATGCTCAGGACACAGAACTGACCAGGCAGAGCACTTGCCTGACCATGGAGCATGGAAAGGGTTAGAAGAAGACAGAGCTGGCCCTCAGGTCTCTGGCATCAGGTACAGGTGGTGTTGGTCCCACCCCATGAGAAAGGGAGCAGGGTCATGAGCTGGTTTGGGGCAAGTTGATCTGGGTGCTGTGAGAAGTCCACGAAGAGGTGCTGGGGAGGAGGATGGACGCAGGTAGAACCCTGGAGCTCGGGGCCAGAAGGGAGCTGGATTGGGAACGTGGGTGCCATTTGTCTGTGGTCCACACCTGACGCTACAGCTATGCACGGCATCCCCCAGACAGAAAGCGTGGGGCAAGACGGGAAGGAGGAGGGTGTGGTTCTCCTTGAAGAGCCCCATCGGCCCTGGGCTGGACACCCAGGGGAGGAGGTGTGGCCAGAGAGACGGCACAGAGCCCTAGGTGGCCATCTGGAGCGAGTCATAGGTGGGGGGACGGGAGCAGGACGCAGCAGCAGAGAGGGCTGGGAAGGCCCGGCCAAGAAAGGGCCGAACGGACGGCACGAAGCTGGAGGGAGAGGAGGCAGCAAAGCCCTCGCCGCGTCCCCACAGACACGGTCATGCATCCGACGGGCCACCTCCCAACACGTGCGATGGAACCTTCCGGAAACTGTGCCGTCTGTACAGCACTCGCTCTATGAAGGGCAGCCACACACACACAGAGCAGGATTTTGTCCTGTGTTTGTGTTGTCCTTTGTCTGGCAGTCCTTGAACGCTGCAGTCCTTGGGGACATTTGGGGACCTGATAGCTGGACCTCAACATCGCAGTGGTTGGTTCTCCTTAGGGCTCGGGGGTCAGTTCACACAGCAGGCCGCTCAGAGTCTGTGTCCGTTTCCAGTCCTTGCTTCTTGGTCAAGGCTTCGGGCAGGGGACCCCCTTCACACACGGGCTCCCCCAAAATTACACACTCACACATTTACACGCACATTCATACACGCACACATGCACACACATGTATACACACTCGCACAGGGAGACTCACACACACCTATGCGTGCACACTCACACACATAAACACACACACGTACACATGCACGCTCACACACACGTGCACACGCACACCCACACACATGCAACTGGATCCTTCCTTCAGCCTCATCGCTCATTTAAAGATTGTGTTTCAATTTCCTTCAAGTTGACCCATTGCCAAAAACTCCTTTGACTCCTATTACAAAAATGATCACTGCTATCTCCATAAATCACGAGCGCACAACCCGCAGTGTCACCGGGCACAGCGGTGGTTCCGCGCAAATGGATGGCGTCCTAGTCACTGAGCCCTCGGGACCGTCACTGCCATTAGGAGCCGCCGCACCCCCTCACCGCCAGGACGGCCGCCAGGTCCAGCGCCCGGGGCCACCGGACAGACGCCTGCCGGAGCCCCAGGCTGGACCTCAGCCCCCGAGCCCGACCCGGCCAGGCGAGGCCTGCATCCCCGCCCCCCGCGGTGCGCGTCTACACAAGCCTCCTGTCCGAGGGGCGTGTCTGCGGCAGAGGGGGCGGGGTGGGGGGTGGGGGGCGGGCTCCCACGTGCTCTTCCAGATGCCACGCCCCGTCCCCACCGCCCGGCAGCCCGAACACAAACACCACCTGTGTCACTCACCTCCTGCCCGGCTGCTCTGCGTCGGGGCTGACCTGGCCCTTCTCTACAGCGAGCAGCGTCCGCAGGACAGACACTTTGCCCTCGGCAGGCCAGAAGAGATGCTTCCTTCTGAGGGTCTGAGTGGACCACTTCCCGGGTGGGCGGCGGCGAAGGGGAGGCTGGTGCTGGGCTGGGGGAAGCTGGGGTCGGGAGAGTCGTGGGCCTTGGTGGCCGTGAGAAGCCAGGGAGCCCCCGCTTCCGTCTGAGGGGTCCTTGGTCATCTTGACGGAGGGCCTGATGAAGTGTTGGGAAACCCACGATACGGGGACACCGCCATGGGGCGTCCCGGGCGAGACAACAACAGTAAGGGAAGCAGCGATTTCTGTTGAAAGAACATTCAGATTTATTGAGCCGGAGGTTCCCGCTGATTCACAGGGTCGGCTGGACCCTGACCCCTGGGGTACATTGGCCTCTGGCCTGAGGAGGGAGCCAACATATGCTGCGTCCAGCCCCACCAAGGCCACACTCCGGCCTCCGCAGCCCTCACGACCCGGGATCCCACGGCCTCTCTGCCTTTGTCCCTGCTCCGTGGTCTATACTCCGTCACTCACTTCTCTTCCCCTGGTTGCGTCTTCGGTCGGCCTTACGGACTCCGGACCCCAAGGACCCCACACCCTCCACCCTTTCCTCCAAACTTCCTGATGTTCCTGCTAGGTGACAGGCTGGCAGAGGGGACACGGGAGCTGGGGCGCAGGGTCCCCCCGGGGCAGACAGCCTGGGCCCGGCCAGGTGGGAGCGGGCGCCCTTCTGGAACGTGTTGACCCAGCAGCACCTCCGGAATGTTCCAGCGTGCCCGAGGCGCGCGCGTCCCCAGACGGACCGCATTCCGCTGCTGCATCGTCTGCAAAGCTACTTCTCGATGACAAGTGGGCTGTGGATGTGGAGAAGACGTCCCCCGTGACACTTTAATAACTGCTCTCCCCATGAGTGTGGCGGCCGCTCCGGTGCCTCTCAGGCCCTTCGTGAAAAGCCTGCTGTGACGGCAGTGCCCCTCCCGCGGGGATCCGGGGCTGGACGCCCAGGGAGGGGGGCGGCCCCGGGAGGCAGAGGGACGTCTCTCTCTGCCCCTGCACCCCGCGTATCAGGTGACCTTGTCGGATCACCCCGGAGAGGGACCGGACCAGACAGGCCGGGCCGAGGGAGGTGAGCACGCGGGCAAACACCCACTGGAGGTGAGCACGCGGAGGGCTGGCTCGCACCCACCTCCCCCCCCTCCCATCTTCCTGACGCCTCCTACCAGGTCTCCCATGAGCTGTCGTGGGGCCCCGGCCCGGGCTGGGGGCTGGGGAAGGGAGGGGCCTCACCCCAGCAGTTACGGGGAGGGACGAGCCTCACCCCAGCAGTTACGGGGAGGGACGAGCGGCCAGCCACGGACCTCGGCCTGGAGGTGAGTGGCCACCTTGGCAGGTACATTTCAGCAAGCGAGTCGGGCGGGCGAGCCCCGGATGGGGAGGGGCGATGAAGACTAGTGTGTGACCTCAGTTTTCCTGAGAGTGGGGCCGAGAGGCAGGGGGGCCTGGGGAGGCAGGGGGCAGGCCGGAAGGGGGGATCCGCTGCAGAGTGGCTGGGGTCCCCGGAGTTTGCGGCCCCCACCCGGTCCCCCCTCGGGACCCCAGCCCCTCCCACTGTAGCCTGGATGGTGGGGGGAGGGGGGAGTCGTGGAGACCGCCCCCCGCCCCGCCGTTGTCTGACTGAATTTCAGAACTGAGCATATTTCAGTGAATCCAGAAGTTCAATTAGCCCGGTGACATTTAGTAACAGGCCGCTGTGCCCCGCCGATGCCTGCTTTCCCGGACGTAACGGGTGTATTTGTGAAGAACGCCAGTATTTATCAGCTGCCGGTTTTCGGGAAAGGAATAATCTGTGAAAACACTCTCCTTAGGAGTGTCGCTTTTACGCAAACCTGTTGACAAGCGTGTCCTCTCTGAGACACGCCCCGACTTCCCTGCACACGGGCTGGGCCCGGCCCAGGCGGGTCCCGGAGGGACGGCCGGTCTGCGGGTCTCTGCCAGGCGCCCGGCCTCCGTGGCTCAGTCTGTTGTCCACGCTGTGGGCCGATGGCCAGCCCGGCAGGTGCAGAGGGGCAGAGAGGAGCTGGGCTGGGGCAGGGCGGGGGGGCGGGGGGGAGGCAGGGAGGGGTGGGTGGGGGGCCAGACCTCCCGCTGTAAGGTGAGTAAGTCCCGGGGTCCAGCGTGCAGCACGGGAACCCTAGTTAACGATGGGGTAGCGCGTCCTTGGAAGCTGCTAAGGGAGGAGATTCTGGTCACCTTGCACAGAAGGGGCCAGGCAAGCGGACAGGGGTGTTCACCTCCTGCATCGCGGGACTCGTTCAAATGGACGCGGATGTCAAAATATCCTGCGTTGTGCTCCCAATACAGTAGGGACGGAGTTGTTTGTTAATGGCCCCTCAATAGAGCTAGAACAACATCATAATCAAGGTTTTTAAAACCCTGCGGGACAGAGTGACCTTGAGATGCCCTTGTGTGCTGACGGGTCCCCTGGGGGCTTCCTCCTCACTCCTGCCGTCCTGTTCCCTGGGGGTGGGGGGAGAGCTCCCCACTCACCTCTCTCAGCCCCCACCCCACCCACGGCTGCAGAAAGCAGGTGTGAATTGGAAGTCTCTGGGCGGCCAGGTCCTTCCTGGGGCTGTAGGTTGCTATTTGCCCAACGCCAGGGCCCAGGACGGCCGGAGTAGAAACACATTTACGCTGACTTTCAATGCAGAATCCTGGGCCCTGCACACAGGCGCCGGCCCAGGGCCCTCAGGCCCAAAGACCCTTCCACCAAAGAGCAGGGTCGGGGGGTGCCACGGTGCCGGCCATAAGCCGTTCTCAGCCGCCGGGTAGCTGGGCCCTCCCGGAGCCCACAGGGCAGGAGGCGGCCCGGGGCCACCACGGGCAGCCCTCGCTTTGCCCCGGAGGCCGCCCCGGGGCCCGTGCTCAGACGCCGAGCAGCGCAGACAGCTGGGGCCTCTGACAGGGCCGAGCGTTTCTAGGGATTCGAGACAGCAAGAGCCACCGAGGGCCGGCGCTGGGAACCGGGGCAGCCGGCTCTGGGCATTCGGCATTTTGGAAAATCACAGACGGATGGACGTTCAGAGACCAAGAGGCCGGGCGGCTGGGTGCCGCTGTTGCGAGCCCCCCGGGCGGACTCCCCTCCGGGTCCTGCCCGCCATGTGACGGCAGGCCTGGGCACAGACGCCCGCAGACAAGCCCAGCCCCGCCTGCCCGGCACCTGCCTCCATCAGGGCCCATCCCGCCCAGAGCGCTGCCCACAGGCCCGCAAGGTCCTCGGGTCAAGCAGATGCCACTCGGGCTCCTGCTCGGGGTGGGGACACAGCTCTAGGCTGAATCCCAGGCGCCCAGGGCAGGCGCCCAGAGCCCAAGAGCAGGGCACCGTGTCCAGCACGTACGATTTGCTGCCACAGTGGAAGTTTCGACATCATCACAGTTTTTTACACTTTGCTCCCGAAGCTATTTATCCAGGATATAACGATGTCGAGGTTGACACTGGCCCAGCTTCTCTATGAAACCACTCGTCCTCAGTAAAAGTCCGCCCGTCTCAGGGGTGCATCATGAGAACACAGGGCCGTTGGTGGACGAGCTTCCAGATCATTTCAAATGAGTTCGGGCTGTCCGCGGCCGCCGTGCCCACTCAGTCCGGGAGCCCAGATGCCCCCGGAGCCCCCGGAGCCGCCGGAGCCCACGCCCCTCCGAGGAGCAGTCTCGGAGCCAGGCTGCCCTGAATCACCGTGATTGTCCCCAGACTCTTTCCCAGCAAATCCTTCTGTGTCCGGCAGAAGTGACTTGTATTTCTGACTTTTTAAAATCGGACTCACCTGCCTAATGCCTTCCTTTAGTGGGTCTGGGGCTCGTCTCACCCGATACCGAAAGACAGACAAGAACAGCCCGCCGGGTGAGGACAGGGAGCGAGGAGCCCGAGCGGGTGGTCCTGTGCCCCTGGTGGGGGACAGCCCTGCAGTCCTTGGGGGTGCCGTGAGGACGGGCCCCGGGGTCTCAGCGGAGAAGGCGGGATTCCGAGGCCCCAGTCCCGTCCAGGGTGAGCCTGGGTCTTTGCCGGAACAGCCTGTGGGGCAGACCTTCCGAGCGAGCGGCGACGGGCCAGGCTCCCACTGTACTATCCTGGCGACCTGCAGCTGCAGGGGGAGGCGGGGAGGGGATTCACGGGGCGTTGAGAGGCCGGCGTTACGCGTGGGCTGGTGCCTCGCCGAGCCAGAGGAGGCCAGCGGTGAAGGTGGGTGTGGGGTGTGTCCGTTCTCCAGGGAAACAGTCCAGTGGGACGTGGGGGGTGCTCTAGGAGTCAGCCCCGGGATTAGGGATCTGTAGTCTGCAGGCTGTGGGTCCCAGTCGGGGGCAGAAGACCAGCATCCCAGCTCAGAACCGTCAGGCCGGGAGAGCGGATTCTCTCCTGCCCGCGGGCTCTGTTCCAGCCTCCGAAGGACCAGGCCCCTGTGCACCGGGGAGGGAGGTCCCCGTCTGCTCCCAGTGCTCCTCAGGAGCATCAGACTGACCTTGGTGGCTGGAGAAGGGGACAGGGGACAGGGGACACGGCTGGCGGGGGAGGAAGGGCAGCACAGAGGAGCCCACAGGAAAAAAAGCTAAATGTTCAGGTTTCTCCAAAGCCCAAAATAAATGGAAAGGCGCGGCGGCCTCCAGGCCGGGACGGGGGTGATAGATGGGGACACACGGCACCATCAGTCTCCCGGGGAGCGGGGGCTGTGAGGGAAATGGGCCGGAATTGGATTTTCTGGTTGTGTTTACTTTTGACAAAGGAGCAAGCTGCTGAGAACGGGACGGGATGCACCGACGGGGAGGCGGTGACTCTCATCGCGGTTAAGTGAAATGAATCACTCCTGCCTTTGCACCGTTACCCTGGCCCGTGTGCGAGGTGGGGTCACCTCAGCGTGGGGAGCAGGGGAGAGGTGTCCCCCGTGTGGACTAGAAGGACCCCCTGCCCCACGAGGGGCGCCCCCCTCCCACAGGCACCAGGCCTCCTTTCTGGCTGGCCCCTGGGCACCTGCAACACAGAACACTGTCCAGATTCCGGGTCCACGGAGGACGGTGGGGACCCTCCTGTCCTGTGTCCACGCCTGCAGTGGTTGGCACGTGGGTGAAAGGGAGGGGCGAACAAAGGGAACAAGGCAGGGCCATCCCTCAGCGAGAACAGGGCCCGGGAAGCCGGGAACCTCACACGTGTGCCCACATGCACACACTGCACATGAGCACACAAGGTATACACACGATATCTCCTGCTCGAGTGCGCACGCACGAATATGCACACGTGTGCACGCACATGTACAGGCATGCGTGTGAGCACATGCTAATGCTGATCACAGAGCACCAGCCCGGGACCCTCCTCCGCTGACGCCCTCACCCCCGTGGTGACCGTGTCTCTCGGCTTGTCCCTGCCGTCCCTGAGCCCGAGGGCCAGCACACGGTGAGCCCCACGCCCCGCCCCCACGTGCGCCCCTGCGTGTAAGCACTAAGTGCGAGCCACGTGCCCGGGTTCCAGAACCTTGCCGTCCACGGCCCGCCGGCTCAGTTGCGCGTCCACGTCCAGAAGCATTTTCCTGCTGAGGGCGCGGCTCCCGGCCAGGCACCAGGCGGACTTGAAGGGGAAGGAGGCTTTGGAAGAAATCTCACGTCGAAGCCAGAATGAAGCAAGATGTGAGGAAACACACCGGCCAGCGGAGGAACAGTGGGGCAAGTCCCACTTCCAGCAACAGAGGAGATAAGATACCCATGAATAAATTGAACAGGAGACGCGTGAGGCCTGGAGGAGGATGACTTCAAGGCGTTCATTAAAAAAAACAAAAGTGGGGCGCCTGGGTGGCGCAGTCGGTTAAGCGTCCGACTTCAGCCAGGTCACGATCTCGCGGTCCGTGAGTTCGAGCCCCGCGTCGGGCTCTGGGCTGATGATGGCCCGGAGCCTGGAGCCTGCTTCCGATTCTGTGCCTCCCTCTCTCTCTGCCCCTCCCCCGTTCATGCTCTGTCTCTCTCTGTCCCAAAAATAAATAAACGTTGAAAAAAAAAAAAAAAAGAGTCAATAATACAACTCTAGTTTAAAAAAAAATAAAAAAAAACAAATAAAAAAAACAAAAGTAAATTTGAGCAGATGGAAAATCACATGGTCGGGGACAGTCAGCATCACAAGATGTCGATTCTCTGTTAATGCATCAGTTCAACACAATCGGAATGAAAATGCTCATGGGCTGCGTTCTCTGGGAACAGTCAAGGCCACTGAAACTTCCCGGAAAAAATGAAAACAGAAGTGGCCAGGAAAGCGGAGAGCAGGAGTGGCTCGCTCTGGCCGACACGGAAGGTTCCCATCGCTGGGGTCCTGGAGCACCATGGACGCGCAGACCAAGGGCAGGGAGGGATCCTGAACGAGACCGTGGGCAGAAAGCCCTCCCCCGAATGCGGCCTGGCCTCGCCCCTGCAAGGCAGGCCCCCACCTCGAACTTGAGGTGTGGACGCATCTCCCCAGCAAGCGTGTACCTGTGCCTGGCTGGGCAGACACGCGGACGGCTAACACCACAGACTCCCAGGCACGAAGCTTCAGGAAAAAAGCTCCAGGGGCCGGCTTTCAGCCAGTCGCACCCCTGCCTCCGGGACCTGCGGCAGATGACTGCCCTTCTCTCCACCCCCAGCCGCACGGCTGTCCCAAGCATCAGTGTGGCCGTGGATGGCCCGTGAGCCCTGCTGTGCGGACAGGAAAGCCCCGTCTTTGCCCCATCGTGGTGAGCTGCTCAGCCGTGGGATGGCACCTGCTGGAGGGGTCGGGGCACCACACCATGCGGGCTGCAGCAGCCCCCAGATTGCCGTCCAGACGCCGGGGGGAGGGGGCCCCAGGCTGGGCAGGCGGTCAGTGCAGCCCACACAGTCCTGGAAAGGCACCCAGAGGTCAATGAGCTTTTCCTGTCGCTGTTTCCGTGCAACAAAACTTCATTACCGTTTTCCAAACCTAAATCAGTGCAAATGGCCGGGGGACAGAGTGACCCCTGGGCTCTGTGAATGCAGGAAGGAATTGCCAGCCGCCCCTCAGACGGAGGAGCAGGTGCGGGGGCGACTCCTTCTGGATGCTGAGGTCAGAACACGCGCACCTTCTCCAGCCGCCGGCCTGTGGAGACGGGCCTCTGCTCGTCCGGGCACCTTCTTCACGTTCTCTACGGCGTCACTCACACTCGGTCAGACCTCCGTCAGGCCAGCAGGGACTTCCGGAGTGTGAGGGACTTCCGGGGGCTTCGGACCACACACAGCTGCTCATAGCAGGACCTTTTTCAAGTGCACAGTGCTGCAGCTTTTCGTGTGTTCACAAGGTTGTGCCACCGTCAACCGCACCTGTCCTGAAACATCTCCATCACCCCGAAAGGAAACCCCACAGCCATGACCGCTGCCTCACCCCCAGGCCCCGGGGACCTGCATTCTGTCTCTACGGATTATTCTGTTTTTATGTATTTCATCTACACCGGCCAACGCTGTGGGTGAACTCTGGTAACCGGCTTCGATCACCTGCACAATGTTTTTGGTTCATCCACAGCAGATGTCAATGCTTCTGTTGTGTCCTTGCTGGAAAATATTGCACTGTGTGGATACAGCACCTCTCTCTCTCTCTCTCCCTCTCTCTCATCCATTCTGGGTGTGATTACACTCTTACCCCTACCACCCTGATGCATTTGTCCATTTTTATTGACGCCCCAGGTCAGTTTTGAGAGTGACCCTTTACGACTGTAGGGGGTTAGTTCCACAGGTGCCTCTGGACCCACGTGACTTGACGTGTTAACGTGTCACTGTTGCAAACACGACAGAGGTGAATGCACACACCGCCGCCCCTCTACCTGTCTTTACTAGACCTCAGGACAATATCCTACCAGTTCTAGGTCACGTTATGCCCAGTTCGAGGCTGTTTCCATAGCACTTGCTCAACTGCCCCCTTAAACCTGCAGGAACCAGTTCGTGCCTCCTGCGGCTCCTACGGGGGTCTGAGCTTCTGCAGGGACTTCTCAGCTCCGTGCCCTTTACGACAGCGCCGTGGTCTGCGGGGAGGAGTGGGGATGATGCCGCGTGTGCGGCAGGTGCGTGGAGGGAAATGCACGCACGCCTGGGGGTGCAAATGCGAGGAATCCGGCGGCTGGGAGCTGGTGGGGAGGCAGCCCCTCACCACCCGTGTGCCCGGGTCCCGGCTCCCTGGGTTCTGATCCGCAGGCTCATCCAAACATGGGTGGAGCGCCCTGGCCGCGTCTGATCGACGGTGCAAGACGGCGGTTAAAGGAGTTGACGGGTGTGGACGCCGTCCGTGAACCGTGAGTAACTGACGGGGTGGGGGGTCCCTTGACTGGGCCCCTCCCGGCAGGATGCACAGTGCTCCTCCTTCCCTTCTGTGCGGCCGAGACGAGGAAACTATCATCGCTTTGCGTCGTTACCCTTGGTCTTGGGAGCACAGGGTCATCGGGAAGCCGGGCCTCCCCCGGGGAGCACCCCTCGCATCCGGGAGCCAAGAGGGCTGGCTGTCGGGTCTAGAAAACCCACTGATGTCAGTTAATGGATACGACCAGAGGCAGAGACAGAGGCCTCTGAGGCCCCCTCTCCACTCTGGGAGAGAGAGAGAGAGATTGTGTCTCTCTGGTGGGTGGACCCCAGGCCCCTCGTGGGAGGTTACATCCTCTCCGGGTTGGGGGCGGGAGGGGCCCAGCCTGGGTGCCTCATGTTTCCTTGAGCCACTGGGTTCAGACAAGGGTCTTCCGGGTAACTCACAGGCACTGACAGCGAGGTGCTGCCCCTCGTCCCAGCCTTCCACCTGAGTTCTGATGGCCCTGCTGACGCCGGCTGTGAGCTGTCCGGTGCCCGGGGAGGGGCCATCAACAGCCGGCTTCCCGAGGGCCGGACCCTCACTCTGTTCCCATTCCCTCTGCGGTCAAAGTGGCTAATTCTGTCCTCATCTCAGTCCTTTCGTGGGCGACCCTGCCCAATTCAGCCAACCGTGTCCACGGCATCCAGGCCTCAGGCCCCCAGACGGACGGGGGCCGTCCCCCAGCTCCCGAGACTGTGTTCACGCTGCAATGACGTGTAGAGCACGACCCACCGCCCCCCAGTTCCACCCAAGTCAGGTGCCCAGTGTCAAACCCGTGCGGCCAGGGACAGTCCGGCTGCCCCAGATGCTCTCTAGGGCCCGGCCCTGTGGGTACGGGTGCTTTGCAGGGAAGAACTTTCTGGAAGTGGTGCAGTGTTTGGTCTCATGTGTCCCTCTGCATCCCTGCTCGCCCAGCATGCACATAGCGGGAGCTGAGCACGCGGCACCGGGTGGAGCTTCTGGTCTGAGCCACTGAGGCCACTCGGGGCTCAGGACAGTCGACAGCGTCTTGCTGAGCCGCCGGCTGACTTGTCCCCGGAAGGGCCACCCAGGCCCCGCCCGGCCCTCTGGCCCTCGAGCCCAGAGCACCTGCTGCAGACCCTGCCCCTCGACAGCTAACGGACAAGGGATACAGGGCCTGGCGGTGGCGACCCGTCAGGCAGAGGTGCGGTGTGAGGGGAGCCGGTGCCCCAAAGGGAAGGCCCTCCAGGCGTGGGGTGGCGCTCCCGAGCCCACACAAGGCCCCCGTGCCCTGCTTGCGACATTTATTTTCCTGCTGGTGGCAACTAAATTGAAGTGTAACCAGAGTCATCGGTCTCTGTGCAGAATTGCCCTAAATGATCTCTCTTCCCAGCAGGGGCAGCGCTGCAGGCCCAGGACAGGTCTGTTAATCAGTGCTTACAGCGGGCAGCGCACGCCTCCCAGAGATGCTTCCAGAATGAGAGAGGAGGGGGAGGGGAGGCACCCAGGACGGGGGAGGGGGGAGGGGAGGGGAGGATACCCAGGACGGGGGGAGAGGGGAGGGGAGGGGAGGACACCCAAGATGGGGGAGGGGGGAGGGGAGGGGAGGACACCCAGAACAGGGGAGGAGGGGAGGACACCCAGGAGGGGGGAGGGGGGAGGGGAGGGGAGGACACCCAGGATGGGGGAGGAGTGGGGGGCAGAGGAAGGAAGCAAACAGCCTGGGAGCAGGTGGCAGATGCTGACTCCCCACGACCCCCCAACACCGCCACAGCCTGGGCAGGGTCTGAGCACGCGCTCTAGCTCCACTGGCCTCAGGCTGGGTGGGAGAGAGACCAAGCGTCCCTCCTGGGGTAGCAACCAGTGGGCTGGCAGGGGTCAGCGGGCCGATACAGACTCCCTGGGGGGCAGACACAGAATCTCAGCAAGAGACGGGCGTGTGGAAGTGAGGGGGCTCCTGTAGGGGGGACAGGCCCCCGGCATCGCAGGACACACGGCCTTCACGAGGTGGTCAGAAGGGAGGAGGGGAGTAGGCCTCTCTGGGCACCGCAGTGAAGACGCTGACTCCTGGGCCTCACCCCTGCATCTGACTCCAGGGTCTCACTCCTGCATGACTCTCGGGTCTCACCCCTGCATCTGACTCCCAGGCCCCACCCCTGCATCTTACTCCTGGGTCTCACCCCTGCATCTGACTCCTGGGTCTCATCCCTGCATCTGACTCCTGGGCCCCACCCCTGCATCTTACTCCTGGGTCTCACCCCTGCTTCTGACTCCTGGGCCCCACCCCTGCGTCTTACTCCCGGGTCTCACCCCTGCATCTGACTCCTGGGTCTCACCCCTGCATCTGACTCCTGGGCCTCACCTCTGCATCTTACTCCCGGGTCTCACCCCTGCATCTTACTCCTGGGTCTCACCCCTGCATCTGACTCCTGGGCCCCACCCCTGCATCTTACTCCCGGGTCTCACCCCTGCATCTGATTCCTGGGCCCCACCCCTGCATCTTACTCCTGGGTCTCACCCCTGCATCTGACTCCTGGGCCCCACCCCTGCATCTTACTCCCGGGTCTCACCCCTGCATCTGACTCCTGGGCCTCACCTCTGCATATTACTCCCGGGTCTCACCCCTGCATCTTACTCCTGGGTCTCACCCCTGCATCTGACTCCTGGGCCCCACCCCTGCATCTTACTCCCGGGTCTCACCCCTGCATCTGACTCCTGGGCCTCACCTCTGCATCTTACTCCCGGGTCTCACCCCTGCATCTGACTCCCGGCTCTCATCCCTGCATCTGACTCCTGGGCCTCACCCCTGCGTCTTACTCCCGGGTCTCACCCCTGCATGACTCTCGGGTCTCACCCCTGCATCTGACTCCTGGGCCCCACCCCTGCATCTTACTCCCGGGTCTCACCCCTGCCTCTGACTCCTGGGCCCCACCCCTGCATCTTACTCCCGGGTCTCACCCCTGCATCTGACTCCTGGGCCTCACCTCTGCATCTTACTCCCGGGTCTCACCCCTGCATCTGACTCCTGGGTCTCATCCATGCATCTGACTCCTGGGCCCCACCCCTGTGTCTTACTCCCGGGTCGCACCCCTGTGTCTTACTCCCGGGTCTCACCCATGCATCTGACTCCCGGGCCCCACCCCTGCGTCTTACTTCTGGGCTTCCCCCCTGGGGTCTGCTCTAGAGACCCAGGAATCTGCATTGTGCGTGACCCTGCGTGTGTCCCCTGGGGCTGCCCTAACACATGACCACAAACCAGGGCCTTACGAGAGCAGACATGTACTCTCCCCAGTTCTGAGGGTCTGGAGCCAGAGGTCAGTGACAGCAGGGCCACGCTTCCTTGCTGGTCTGGGGGTCCCTGTTGCCTCCCGTGGTCTCTGATGGCCCCAGATGATGCTTGCCCTGCGGCCCCGTCCCCCCGCCCTCTGCCTCCGTCTATATGTGCCTCATCTTCTCCTAAGTCCTTCTTCTGTCTCCCAGAAGGACACGCAGCGTCGGATTTAGGGCCCACCCTAACCCAGGCCGACCCCACCTTGACCCCCTCAACATCACTGCACTTGCAAAAGGCTCTTTTTCCAAATACGGCCATGTCACAAGTTCAGGGCAGGACGTGCACATAATGTGGGGGGCCTCCGTTTAGGCAGCGACACACCCCAGGAGCCAAACGCAGAACTCCTGGGCAGGGGTGTCTGTCACACGGCTGAGGCTGGTCACCTGCAAGTGTGTGGTGGCACTTAGGAGACAGGTGTGCCACAGGCCGGGCAGCGCTGGGCCGGGCCGGCCCTCCCAGACTGACACAGGTCATCTGAGCAGGGTCCAGGGCCAGCTGCTGCCTGGTTCATGTCAGCCAGAGGGCGCCTGTGTGGCAGGGGCTGGGCGAGGGGGGGAGGGACCACCAGGCAAGGCCATCAAACCAAGGGGGACTTGAGGCGTGGGGAGGAGGAGAGGACAGCAGGGCTGAGCCCCCGGGGAGGACAGGGGACGTTCATTATTAGTTCAACGAATCCAGCCAGCGTCATACCCCAGCCACGTGCCATGCCTGGTCCTGGGAAGGGACGGTCACCCTCGGGAAGGCAGGGTAAGTCAGTGGGGAGGCGAGTGGAGAAGGTGCTGTGACAATCACCTGGCCGGGGGGAGGGGGGAACATCAGGGAGCCCTGTCCCTGCAGGCTTTGGGGCAGGGTCCCCCTTCCTCCAGGCCGTCCCTAAGTAAAGCAGGGCCCTGCCGCAGAGCTGAACCAGTGGGTGTGTGCAGACAGACGGCCGGGCGGTGGCTGGGCTGCTATGTGCTGGTCCCCACGGGGCTATTCATGCATTTCTTTTAATGTCTGTTTATTTTTGAGAGAGAGAGACACACACAGAGTGTGAGCGGGGGAGGGGCAGAGAGAGAGGGAGACGCAGAATCCGAAGCAGGCTCCAGGTTCCGAGCTGTCAGCACAGAGCCTGACGCGGGGCTCGAACTCACGGACCACGAGATCACGACCTGAGCCGAAGTCGATGCTTAACCGACTGAGCCCCCCAGGCGCCCCAGGTTCCCACAGGGTTATACTGAGCAGCGCTCTGGCCACAGGAGGGACTCGGGCAGTGGACAGCTGGGCTCTGGAAGTTTGGAGCTCGTGGGCCAGAAGGGGTGAGGTGGCAATGTGGACGATGGGTCTCAGGGGAGGGCGGCTGGGGCACAGAGATGGACGAAGCCTCGGCCAGCAGGAGAAGTCCCTATTTGGCTGATGGAGACCCGACGCCCAGGGCAGGGATAGTGTCCCCGGGGTCGGGGCCCAGGGGAGCGGAGGCAGGGACTCCACTCTGCAGGATGAATGGGAAACCGGGCGAGAGGTTCAAGCACCTTTCAGGCTGAGCCCTGGGCCAGTGCAGCCCCTGCAGCTTGGGGCCACCCCCAGCTTCCTTCCCTAGCTGCCCCCGGCCACTCTTCTCGCCGGGGAAGCCTGGCATCGCCCGAACCATCACACGCACCTCCTCAAACCAGTCAAGTTCCCATTCACTGAAAACAAGAAACAAGGAAAGAAAAATGAATGAAACCAAAAGCAAGAGGGCAGAGCAGAGGGGCAGTCCCAGCCACGGTTCTCCTGGAAGCCCGAGCAGGTGCCACGTTAGAAGTTCCACTGGGCGCACTGAGCCCGGCCAGGCTTGGGAACCCGTGGTCTCACCCGAAGGCATCACCCTGGGAGGGACTCCCACCCGCACCCCTGCCCAGGCTCCCGCTGGCCCCCCACCCCGACTTGCACCCCCCTGCTTCCTCACCGCCAACACCCATCCTCCATGCCCCGCGAGCGAACGGGGCCAGAGCAGAGACACTCGCCTCCCTCGCCACATTCTGAACAATCCCAGCGAGAAGTTCTTCGAGGGGATGTACACGTTCCTGATAATTGGCCAGTACGTTTTGTCCTTCAACAGAAGGAAAGGGTTGAAAAAGAAAAGCCTTCTTTTTAAAGTATTGGGGGGCATAAGAGCTTGTTTGTGGAGTGGAATTAGTACCGCATTGATAGCATTTGCTATTGTGTATCTGTCTCTCCCAATCTAGCAACAGGAGGTGACCTCCAAATAGAGTTAATTTAATCTGCAGAAATAACCCTGCAATTGACTTTCCCGAAACTGATATTAGATGAAATCTCTGTTCCGCTGAGCCCGCCTGTCATTAACGATTCCCCGTGAAAGGCCTAATGTACGGCGTTTAAAAATCTCCCCTGATGTTGTCAGGTTTCATAAACGCGCTCTTTTATTAAAGAATTAGCAACGTGGGCCTCAGGGCTGGTGCTGTACGGGCAAATCTCAGGATCCTGTCCTGGATGGACAGAGCTCCCGTGGACCGAGGCTGCGAGTGGCCAGGGGCAGAGACACTGGTGCCACCTGCCCACAGGGCAAGAAGGACATGGGGACCCCATGAGAGCATAGAGGACAGGGATCGTCTCCCCAGAAACCACGGAATGCACATTGCTGACCCAGGCTCTCAGCAGGGTCGGGGTAACAACGGTAGAGGATACCGGCCTTCCCTGGGGCACAGAGAGGACACGACGCTCACCGCCCACCCGGCCGGCTCTCACCGCGACCTGAGCTCTGGGCTCCCGCTTCACCACAGGGCTGGGCGACAATGGACATGCCCACGTCTCAGCTGTGTTTCCGCTTCCTGTTCCCGGAAGGAACCTTGTGCAGGTGACTGCACGTGATGGCTGCAGACTGCTGGGTGCACGCTTCAGGCTGCGGAGAGGGGCTTGGCAGAGCTGGCTTTGAATCTCGGCTGCCGCCCTCCTTCGCTCCCCATCTCTGTGCCCAGCTCCTACATCTATAAGTGGGCACACGGTGGTCCCACCTCACAGGGATGTCAGGATTCACTGAGGCACCGCTGTTGGGATCCGCCCACACTAGGCACAGACCAAGGGTTTCCTACACGTGAGCTCAGATGAGCACTTCCACGTCCTCAAAAGGCTTCTTGTAGCCTTCCTGTCATAGTACCCTGAAGATATGTGTGGGGATGGGCCTGTCCAGGGCCCCACAGCTCATCAAAGCCTTGTGGGTTCTGGACAGGGGGCCCAGGCCACCCACTGGTTCCCAGCCCAGCAGTGTGTTCAAGGGGCAGAAGATCTCACCCTGTTTTTTTGATCTCATCTCCAAAGGAGACTGTGCCTCACTCCCCAGTCACCTGACAGGATGGAAGAAAGTCACTCTCCTGGAGCCCTGGAGGTCTATCCCTACAGTCCACACTGCCAGTAGCACAATCACATTGGAGTTTTGTTAATTTGGAGGGTATTTTGGTATTAAGGTTGTATTTAATGTCAACATTAAACTTCTGGTAACTTTGATTTAGCCTCGCTTTGTTATTTAACAATATGCCAGAACCTAGGAGACAATCTCAGCTCTAGGGCCAAGCAAAGAGCTCTTGGATTTGACACTAAACCACGAGCCACCGAAGGAAAGACTGATACACTGGACTTTATCGAAATGTAAAATTACATTCTATGAAGGTGAAGAGAACTAAAAAATCAAGCTAAACACTGAGAGGAAATATCTGTAAACTTACATCAGACTCAGAATTAGTAGCTAGAATATATAAAGAATTCTCAGGGGCGCCTGGGTGGCTCAGTCGGTTAAGTGGCCGACTTCGGTTTGAGCCCAGCGTCGGGCTCTGTCCTGACAGCTCAGAGCCTGGAGCCTGTTTCAGATTCTGTGTCTCTCTCTCTCTGACCCTCCCCTGTTCATGCTCTGTCTCTCTCTGTCTCAAAAATAAATAAACGTTAAAAAAAATTTAAAAAAAAGAACTCTCAAAACTCGCCAGCAAAAAATAATGAAGCAACGCATTTAGCAAATGGGCAAAAGATGTTTCAACCAAGATGATGTCGAAATGAAAAATAAGCACCTGGAAAAGGTCCCGATTTCATTAGATGTTAGGGAAATGGGAATTAAAACTAGGAGACAGCACTACACATCCATCAAGATGGCTGAAATCCAATGGCCACAGATAACTGATGTGCTAAGAAAAGCAAGAAAATCAAAGCGTAGAAAATGCTCATTTAAAATCACAAAAGGCAGAAAAAGAGTGGAAGACAAAAATAGGAACGGAGAACAAGGGCAGCAAATAGAAAACAGTTATGAATATGGCGGACATTACTCCAGCTGTAGCCATAATCACTTTAAACATCAATGGTCTAAATATGCCACGTAAAAGACAAAGACTGCAGAGTGGATTAAAAAATAAGATTCAACTATATGTTGTCTACAGGAAATCCACCTTTTAAAATTAAGTTTTCACTTTAATTCCTGTTCCTTAACATACAGTGTTTTGTTACGTTCAGGTGTACAATACAGCGATTCAACAATTCCATACGTCACCCAGTGCTCATTGCAACAAGGGCACTCCTTCATCCTCATCACCTACTTCACCCGTCTCCCCACCATCTCCCACTCTGGGAACCATCAGTTTGCTCTCTACAGTTAAGAGTCTCAAGAAACCCACTTTTAATAAAAAAGACACATATAGATTAAAAGTAAAGAGATGGAGAAAAACGTGACGTGCTAACACTACACAAAGGAAAGTAGCATAAGCTGTATTAATTTCAGACAGAGCAGACTTTAGAGCAAAGACACTATCAAGAACAAAAAGAATAGCGGCACCTGGGTGGCTCAGTCGGTTAAGCGTCTGACTTCAGCTCAGGTCATGATCTCATGGTTCATGAGTTCAAGCCCCATGTCAGGCTCTGTGCTGACAGCTCAGAGCCTGGATCCTGCTTCAGATTCTGTGTCTCCCTCTCTCTCTGCTCCTCCCCTGATCACACTCTGTCTCTCTCTGTCTCCTTCTCTCTCTCTTTCTCAAAAATAAATAAACATTAAAAAAGAATAAAAAGAACATTACATAATGATAAAGAGGTTAATACTCCAATAAGACATAAGAATCCTTAATGAGCATGCACCTAACAACAGAGCATCAAAATATATGAAGCAAAAACTGAGAGAACTGCATGGAGAGATATACTAGCACAGTTAGAGACTTTAACACCTTCTACCAGTAATGGATGGATCCGGGAGGCAGAAAATCAGGACACAGCTGAACTCAACAACACCATCAATCAACAAAACATAATTGATATCTGTAGATGACTTCATCCAATAACTGCAGAATGCACATTGTCCTCAAGCTCATATGGAACATTCACCACGACAGGCCACATTCTGGGCCAGAAAACACACCCTAGCAAATTAAAAATAATATGAATCATATAATGTTTGCCCTTAGGCCAAAATAAAATAAATGTAGAAATAAGTAACAGAAAGATAGCTGGAAAGTCTCAAAATACTTGGAGATTAAACAACATAATTCTAAACAACACATGGTTCAAAGAAGAAACCTCCCACCTTCAGAGAAATTTTAAAATATTTTTAACTAAGTGAAATAAAAACACAGCTTTTCAAAATTTTGGGGGTGCAGTGAAAGCAGTGCTTAGAGGGAAATTTGTAGCACTGAATGAATATAGTAGAAAAGAAGAAAGATCTAAGATCAATAATCTAAGATTCCACCTTAGGAATATAGAAAAAAAAAAGATGAGAAAATTAAACCCAAAGTAAGCAGAAGAAAATAATAAATATTGGAGCAGAAATTAATAAGATTGAAAACAGGAAATCAATAGAGAAAATTAACAGAACCAAACATGGCTCTTTGGAAAGATCAATAAAATTGATAAGCGTCTAGCCAGGCTAACTAAGAAAGAAAGAGAAAGGGCAGTAATTACTAATAAAAGAAAGGAAAGAGGAGACATCACTACAGATTCTATGGACATTAAAAGAATCACAAAGGGATACTATGAACAACTCTATGCCCACAAATTTGATTCCAATTCCTTGAAACACATAATCTGCTAAAATTCATACAAGAAGAAATAAAAAATATGAATAAGCCTGTACCTATTAAAGGATTTGAATCAATGGTTAATAACCTTCCAAAACAGAAAGCACCAGATGAATTCTACCAAACATTTAAGTAAGATATTATATCAATTCTCTAATCTCCTTCAGAAGGTAGAAATGGAGGAAAATAGTTCCTAACTCATTCTTTAAAACCAGAATTACTCTAATACCAAAACCAGACTAAGACATTACTAGAAAATTATAGACCAATGCCTCTTAGGAACACAAAGGCAAAAATCCTCAACAAAGTAATAAAAAATCAATCCGCCAAGCTATGAAAAAATTATATACATCATAACCAAGTGGGATTTTTCTCAGGTATGAAAGTCTGAGAATCACTTAATGTAATCCATCACATCAAGAGGCTGAAGAAGAAAGATAGATCACATGATCATACCAAGAGAAGGGGAAAAAAAAGCATTTAACAAAATCCAACACTCATTCATGACAAAAACTCTCAGCAAACTGGGAATAGAGGAGAACTTACTGAACTTGACAAAGAACATCTACAAAAACTGTAGAGCTAAGATCAGACTTAAGGGTGAGAAACTTGAAACTTTCCACTAAGATCAGGAAGAAAGCAATGCTGTCCTCTCCCATCACTGCTTTCCAACATTGTACTGGGAATCCCAGCTAGTGTCATACTTCACCTAACACTCTTCGGTACGTCATCCATTTCTGGCTGTACGTAGGATGAGAAAAGAGCTCATACGTGGACGTGTCTGAAAACGGCTGCTGTATTTCAGAATTGTCAACATTCTCATTATTGAAGAGTATCTAGAACCAAAACCACCACGACACAGATTTTATGTTTCTGTATATTTGTGGGGCGATGGTCTTATTAAGGTGTTTACTGAAAATGGCCATTAGCCAGCCTTTCTTTCTGACCATCAACAATTAATAAGTTACTTCAGTTTAAAAAATAATTTAAGAAAAGAAAGGGACTATAGTATGCACACTGGGAAAGAAGAAACACAAGTGCCTTTGTTCACAGATAACATGATCATCTCGGTGGAAAATCTGAAAGAATCAACAAAACAACAAAACTCCCAGAACTCATAAGTGATTACGCAAGGTTGCAGATGCAAAGGTAACATGCAAAAGTCCATCAGTTTCCTATACGTGAGCAATGAACAAGGGGAATTTGACATCTCAAACAACACCGCTTACGTTGACACCCGCACCACTGATGTATGTGAGTATAAACCTAACAACATGTGCACAAGAACTATTTGAGGAAAACCACAACTCCAATGGAAGGTATTTAAGAACCGAAGAAACAGAGACAGTCCATGTTCGTGGACAGGAAGAGGCAGTATTGCCAAGACGTCAGTTCCCCGCACCTTGGTCTGCACATTCAATGCAATCTCAATACAAATCTGAGCAGGCAACTTCACAGATATGGACAAACTGATTCCAAAGCCTAGACGCAGAGGCAAAAGACCCAGAATGGCACACTCACTATGGAAGAACAAAGTCAGAGAATCAGTGCTACCTGACTTCAAGATTCAGGACAATCTTCAGTAAACGAGACACTCTGGTGTTGGTGGTGACACAGCAGACAAGCAGATCAGTGGAACAGATGCAGAGCCCGGACACAGACCCAGCAGAAATGGCCAAAACCCAGAACTCCGACAAGAACACACGCTGGTGGGGCTGTAGAGCAAGAGAAGCTCCCATCCACGGCTCGTGGGCGGGCACGGTGGTGCCGCCACTTTAGAGGACAGCCTGGCATTTTCTTACAAAGCTAAACATACTCTGACCATATGATCCAGCAATCACACTCCTTGGAATTTACCAAAAAGTGTTGAAAACGTGCCCAAATGAAAACATACACACACGTTTATAGCAGCTTTACCCATAATTGCCCAAACTGGGAAACAACCAAGGTGCCCTTCAGTAGGTGAATAGATAAACAGTGTGGTCCATGCAGACAATGGAATATTAGTCAGTATATATGCCATTTCTTATTAAAAAGAAATGAGCTATTGAGTCCTGAAAAGACAAGGAAGAAACTGAAATGCACATCAGTGAGCGAAAGAAGCCCATCTGAAAAGGCCTCATGCTGTCTGATTCCAGCTCTACGTCACATTCTGGAAAAGGCAGAACCACGGGGATGGTAAAAGGACCAGGGTTGCCAGGGGTTGGCAGAGATGACGGGTAGAGCACAGAGGTTGTTCTGGGCAGTGAGACTACTCTGTGTGATACTATTAACAGTGAATCCGTGTCAGTATACATCTGTCCAGACCCACAGAATTTATGACACCAAGAGTGGCCCTCGATGTAGAGCATTGATGCAGGACGACAATGACGTGTCACTGTTGCTTCATCTATTGTCACAAATGTCCCGCTCTCGTGGGGGATGCTGATACTGGGGAGGCTGTGCATGTGGGGAGGGGGATATATGAGGAATCTTTACCCTTTCTTCTCAATTTTGCTGTTAACCAGAAACTGATCTAAACAATCAGTGTATTCTTTTTAAAAAGAGAAAATGACAAGGAATTTTCAAACTTGACAAAAGACATTAACCCACAGATTCAAGAGACCCGACAAATCCCAAGCAGAACAAAATAAAATAAAATATGCATCTGGACACATAAATGCAAACCTACTGAAAACCTAAAGCACTGAGACAATCTGGAGAATAGAGAACCACGACCATCCACCTCTAAAAAGGCAGAAGTTTGGCTGACTGCCCAGAAGATCCGTTGACAAAGCAGCACGGTGAGGTCAGACAGCACGATGGAACATACACGACATAGGATTCTGCCAAATCCCGAGGGATAGCCACCCTAGCAAACCACAGTCGGGCCTCTGTCACATGCCAGGTTTGAGGAGAGCACCCCGTTCGGGAGGGAGGGGTAGAGTTGGAGGAAAGAAGGAGTGACCGTGAAAGTGTAGACATCGAGGTAAATCCAAACAAATGTGGGTTGTGTGAGATGCTAAGGAGAATATATGGGGGCATTTAGAATAGGGGGCGTGACAACATAGGCATAGAGAGGTGAGGGGACAGGTGGGATCCGTGTTCTCAGGTGCTTCCTTTATCAGGATGATGGGGAGAACACCTGTTACCCTTGGACGGTTCTGGGTCCAAACCTCATGCGGGGATTCTAGCACGGCTAACAAAATGACAGCAATAAAAACGTACGACTCTCAACCAGAGGGGGAGATTATAATAATGATAATTATCAATGCAAAATAAAGCAAGACATGAATGAAAGGGAACAGAGCAGACGGGGACATTTATGCGACATTGTAATTAACCCTAAATGCAACACTAATTGTGTCGAATGAAAAAGAATCAAACACTTCATGTAAAAGGCCATTGATGTCCTAAATGGATAAAATAGGAACACCCGTATATAGAATGTTTTAAAAATTATGTGCAAAATATAAAGGCCCAGGAAGCCTAAGGGGAAACAGACGAGGAACAGTGAATCATGGGGAAACACTGAGCAAGGGGACGTGACAGCCGTGGAGGCCCCTGAAGGAGTCCCCCCACAAACAGGGCTGAAGAAACACCGTTCACAACGACCATTCTAAATGTGTGTGCACATGTCAACCCGTCAGTGTCACGAGCAACGTCATCACAATGAAAGACAATCATCGGCATCACCTCAAGAGATGAGTTCTTTGAAATAATGGCAGACACAGGAAAAGCGAACTTTGCTCAGCTCACAAATGGCCTCACAGCCGCAACAAAACCCTACAGCAAATGGAGAAAATTCTGAAGGTTTCTCTTTGAAACTGGAGACAAACAGGGACACTCAAGCCTCGCCACTTCTACTCGGTGGTGCTGTAGCAACGAGCCAGAGAACAGAGGCGAGAAAAATAAGTAAAATCTATAAGGACTAAAAAGGAAGAAATAACTCTATTTACAAATGACACGACCGTATACATGGAAACAAGTAATAATACTCATGTCCCATTAGAAATGTATGTCACTTTAGTAAGACTGCTGCATACAAAGTCAATACAAATTAAGTCAGTTATTTTTATGTACTACAAATGGCTAAGAACGATTTTCCTACAAGGGTAAAATGTACAACACATCACAAATATGATACTACATCTCACAGAAGACGCGCAGGTGGCTGGGCCCCTCCTGGGCTATCAGGCCTCACCGCATATAAAACACCAGCGATTAAGGGAACGTGAGATTGGGGCGGGAATGGTCGCGTGCAGATTTGAACGGAACACACAGCCGAACGGGAAACGTTCTGGAAGGTGGTCGGGAAGAAGGGCTTCGTGTTTGTGTGGAGAAGGATTTCCCAAACCACACACGTACGATGAGGAGTGGATTCCCTGCTACGCACACGGTGAGTGTGGCGAACGAGACTGAGAGTCAAGCAGCCCGACCCACAGCAGGACACACAGCACGACCACGTATGTTGTGGGATACGCCCGGGTCCCTGGTGGTCGCTGTGCACATCTGGTCACTGTCAGGACAGGGGGCGTCTGCCACGGCGATGGTGCGGGAAGGGTTTCAGGCGCGATGCATCCGTGTGATCTGTTACTTGTCCCGTCTGCGCTCATTTGACAAATTGAATTCAGAGGCATGTCGCGTTTGACGGATTCTATGCATTTTATGTATTTTTCTTTGCACCGGCACGCTTAACAACAGGGACATGCAGCCTCTCGTAACTGCACAGAACTTGCAAAGAAGTGATGTCATCGTATTTCAGACGTTAAAAGGAAACCGTTACGGCATTGCTTAACATTTCTGCAAGAAAACCCAGATACACAGCCGGGGATACCGGGTGACATCGGGCTTTTGAAGAACTTGGTAACTCCTCATTTTTGCGCTGAGATGCACGCGGTGGCTCTTAGGGTCACCCCGCTGCCTGGTGGCATCTCGGCCTCCCCGGACCTGCAGCCCGGCTGGAGATGCTTTGTGGTCCCAGGTCTGCTAGACCCTGGTCACAATGTGAAGAAACACGCACAGAAACTACCGTCTCGAATGTCCAGGTGCCCTTGGCTTCGGCACCAGCATTTCCTCCCGGGTAAGTGACAGTTACCATTATTATTAACGGCCCTGGATGAAAAGCCCACGGAGATGGTCTACACACATTTTCACGGATAGTAAACAGAATCAGCTGTCTTTAAAACGCGTCTCAGGATGTGACGAATGGGGCCTCTGCCCAAATTTAAATCAAGTCCCCGGAGACGACAAAGTCAGTGTCCTGCATCCGTTTTATTCTTCATTTTCATTTTCTTTTCACTTAAGGCGCTGAGAAAGGGTCCACATCAATGACACGAGAACGAAGGGATCTTTTTCATTAAATGGACCTCGTTTTGTTGAAACTGTACGTTGAGTCGCCTGCCAGAGGGCGCACTCAGCCCCCACATCCCCCCCCACCCCCGACACCTGCTTGCGGGGCCCACCCCGTGACACCCAGCTGCCCCCACTGGCCGCCGGCAGGGACGCTGACGTCCAGGCTGGGGCACAAATGTGATACGCCCCCCATCAGGACGGCTGGTCCCAGGAAACCCACAGACAATTCGGGTGAGCCTGTGGAGGCTCTTACCGCAGCCCTGTCCAGGCCCCGCCCACACCCAGCCTCCTGGCCCGGGCCCCGCCCACCCCCACCTCCCTCCTCCAGGGCACGCCCGCATTCATCCTCCTGGCCCAGGTCCTGCCCACCCTCACCCTCCTAGGAGAGGCCCTGCCCACACCTTCCTAGGGGAAGGCCCGCCCACCCTCCTGGTCCAGGCCACACCCACACCCAAACTCCTGGCCCAGGCCCCGCCCACCCACACCCACCCTCCTGGCCCAGGCCCCACCTACATTCACCCTCCTGGCCCAGGTTCTGCCCACCCTCACCCTCTTAGGGGCGCCAGGCCCACCTTCACCTTCCTGGCCCAGGCCCCGCCCTGCTTGAGGAGGTGAAGGGTAGGGGTTCCTGAGTTGGGCTGTGGGTTGATCAGGGGCGTCTTGGGGCAGCACCGCCTCCACCCTGCCTCTGAACCAGCCCACAGCCCCGGCCTCCCGCGTGCGTCCACACAGCGCGTCACCCACGGCCCCACGAGGCACCCTCACACGCGCGCTCTGAGAGCCCGCCCCTGTCCCGGGGCCACCGCCTGGGTTCCAGGGTCAGGTCGCCCTGCGGCTCCCTCCCGCCTGAGGGGCAGTGGACAGTGCGGGCCCTGAGGGTGGGACCTGCTGTGACCCCGCGGCCGGCTGCACCGTGGGGGCCGCAGCAGGAGGCACGGGAGGCACAGGCCTGCACCCTACTCCGCCCTGTGTTCTGCCTCCCAGAGCGCATGTCCCGGTGTCTCCGGGACCGGGGGCACTCACACCTTGACAGGTGGAAGAGGGCACTGGGTTTTCGTGGTCGCTCCGGGGGACCTGAGCCGCCCCCACCGCCACCAGGCAGTGCCCCTGACCCCGGGTTCATCTCAGCCGATCTGGGTTTCTTCTTCTACCCCTGTGAGCCCGGACCCTGTGCAGGTCACCGGTCCCGGGGGCCCAGGACCCGGCCCCTTTGACGGAACACTCCCGGTATGGGGGTTTCCTGGCCGTATCCCCTGCTCTCATCGCCGTGGGGCCCCCAGCCGGGGGAGGTGCCAGGGCGCAGCTGTGGCCAGGGCAGGGCAGGGCAGGTCCAGGTCGCCCGCCGGGGTCCTCCTCCCGACTTGAGGGCCGCAGGGAAGTGGGGGGCAGGACGGGCTGGTGTGAGCGAGGACGTGTGGGCGGTGGAGACAAGGGGGCGGAGGACAGGGGCCAGGCAGCAGGCCCAGGTACGCCTGCAGGGAGCGGCATGGGGGAGGGGCACACCCTCCCGAGAGACAGACGGAACTAAGGAAACCACACCTGCCTTCAAATTGCTCTGTGTTCCTAAAGACACTCAGAGGGCAGGGTGTTTTTCACTCCACGGTAATAATTCACTCCGACACCAAACTCAAGGGTGGGTGTTCTTGAAACGGCCACGGAGGGAGACGCCCAGTGGCTGGGGCTGCAGCAGGGGAAGGGGGCCTTGCGCTCAGGACCCGCCTCCGCCTCTGCAAGGGCAGCCCTCGCAGCGGAGCCTCTGGGCAGGAAACGTGTGAGGTCGCAGACGGGCCGGTCTGTGCCAACCAACCTCAGGTGACCCGGCCCCTTCCCCTCCTTTGACTTCGGGACCCAGCTCTCGGGACTAGGACTGCTGCAGCCACTAACCTCCAGGAGTTTAGGCTCTGAGCGCACCAGGGTCTCGCTGGATGGAAACCGCAGGTGCGAGCCGTGTGCGAAATGGACCAGAGGGGCCCGAGACCCAGGGCCGGCTCCAGCAGCGCCTCTAAAAAATGGGCCCGAGGCACTCCACGGCCGGCTCCCGACCCCCACGCCCGCAGCCTGCCGAGCCCGAGGGCAGCCTGCACCTCCTCTCTCACACCGGAGGACACGGGCGCCCCGCCTGCAGGACGTGCGGCCCGCGCTCCGGGCGGACACCTGGCTTCCTCCGGCGAGACCTTCGCCGGCCGCTGGCTGTGGCGGGTGCGCGGGCAGCGAAGCGGTGCAGGGCCCGGTGGCGGTGGCGGGGGATGCTCAGGAGACGGGCGGGCACCTGGGTGGCCAGCCCCCTTCTCTCCTGGGGAAAGCGCGTGGCAGGAAGAGAGGACAGGAAGGCGTGGGCGCGAGGGGCAGGTGCACGGGGGCGGGGCCGCGTACAGCACCTGGGCGCAACCACGCGTGGGCTCAGAGAGTCGGGGCCCTGGTCACAGAGCCGGAGGGGGCTGAGGGGGGAAGCCAGCAGACGGGTAGGGTCAGGTGTGCGTGGGGAGGAGAGGTCGGGTGTCAGGCCCAGAGGGGGTCGACATCTTCAGACCCCGTGTTGCAAAGGTCGCTAAGGAACAGGGAAAGCGGGATGCGAAAGCAAGCGCAGGCCCCCAGGGGCCCCGAGCGTGAAGGAGGCAGCCGAGGTGCCTTCAACACCCTGTCCCCGGTCATCGTCAGCCCCTCCGGAGATGTGTCTGCTCCACACCCTTGACCCCGGATCCCACTATCCGCCCATGCGGACGAGGAGCCCGGGGCCCTCTCTGAGCCCGTGCTCTGCTCCCTCGTGCACCCCTGCCCAGGGGTAGGCCTTCGAGGCCTGCCCCACGCGGCCCTCCCCAAACTCTCTGCTCCAGGCGGCACCGTCTCTGGCCGGATTCTTGCCGAGGCTGCCGGCCTGTGCCCTGCACAGAAGCGTGGGTCAGCCATGCGTCTCCCTGCTCGGCGTCCGTAGTAACCTTATTTTACAGAGAGGGAAGCCCAACGTCCTCACATCAGGGCCCGTGGGAGCTGCCCGAGCACCGTGCCCCTCCGGCCTCACCGGCCTTGACCCCCTTCCTCTGGGAACAGCCCGTTCCTGCCAGGTTCAGGGCCCTCCCCACCCCGTGCCCTTTGTCCGGGCTTCCTCCTTTCATGTGACTCGTTCTTGCGTCTGCTTTGGGACTTCCCCCAAAAGTCACCTCCTCAGAGAGGCCCTCCAGGACTACAGTACCAAAGCTAGCCCTTCCGCCCCGCCAGGCCCCTCCCCTGCTTTTGCTTTCTTTCCAGCACCTCGCCCCCTTCTGTTCTTTATTTGTCCTTTGTCCTCCGCCTTCCTCACCCAGCCACCCCCCTCCCTGCCCTGGGAGCCGCGGGCGTGATGGGTGCATCTGCCCTGCCCCCACCCTGCCGGGAGGTGCCAGAGGGCTCCCGATGCACCGTGTCCTTGGATCGTGTCAACAAACCGGAGCCCAGCACGGCCTGCGTCCACGGGAGGCCCCGCGCCCCTGCGCGCCGCGGCCTGGGAGGCCTGGGGACCCCGGCCGGAGCCCGGCGAGAAGCTCCAGAGTCCGAGGCTGCCAGGGTCCCCGAGTGGCACGTCCGTCCTAGTGCCCCGATGCCCCGCAACGGTATACAGCACGCGGGAAGGCAGACGGGACGCGAAGCCGTGATTGCTCCGTGAAATCTGTTTCCTCTTTCTGACACGCGTTCTCCCCACTCGACTAATCATTAACTGATAGGTTGCTGCATGGAGATAATATCTCTAATATGTAATGCAATTTACAGAGCATAGAAAGTGCTTATGGAACACAGCTGCTCTTGGGGGTCAGCGACCTGTATGGAAATTGATGAAGAAACTGCCCGGCGGAGCCTGAGAGAGAGGCGTCCGCGCCCGCAGCCCGCTGTTTGTCTATGCAGAAGACGTCTTTGTAAATCACGGAGAAAGGAAAGTCGATGCATTTGCATCTTTACTCCCTCAAAAGCCCATTAGATGCACTTTATTTAACGTGAGGCTTGCTTGCTGTCCCTCACTTCGGGGGATGCACGAAGGGCGGGACCCGCCAATAATTTTAATCTCCGAAAAGTACATTTCTATGCTAATTTTTAATTACAATTAGTGCCAATGTCAGCTGTTAGCTGGGGTGACTGACTTAATGACCTGCCCGTGCCGGTCCACGGATGAGGGAGAAGGCCCCGGAAACAGCGACGTGGAGTTTAAGGGAGACTCTCGCACCCGGTGTGGACGCGTCCGTGGAAGCGCCAGCACGGCTGGTCACCCGCCACCTGTCCTCCGTGTCACGCACCTGCCCCTCCTCGTGAACCCACTCTGGCTGCAAGGAGCGCTCGCTCGGCCTACCCCTGTCCCCGGGGTCCCCGGCAGGATCTTGGGGACGCCGGCTTTGCGATGGGCCACAGCGGGGCCTGGTTCCGCTTCTCGGGGCTGGGCTCGATCAGCCTCGGTGGCCCCTGCTTTCAGGAAGAAAAATCCAGAAGCAGAGTCTATTTCTAGCCCATCAGAAGGACACTGGGAACTGAGGCCCCCGTACTGACTCGAAGCTCATGTTGTACTGGGGTTGTGGGTAAAGGCCTGTCACTTGGACAGGTGAGAGGGGATGTGAACTAGAGTGGCCAGACGGAGTCCAGGCAGGTGGCCTTCACCGGCGGCCGCCGCGATGCCCGTCCCCTCCCTGTGCTGCACCCCTGCTCTGGACGGGCCAGGGACCCGCTCTGAGTTCTGGGGCCATCCGCGTCAGTCGGGACCCAGGCCACGAGAAGCAGGACGGGCCCAGGGTCTCATGGAAGGCTGACCACACCCTCAGAGACCAAAGTCACCACCCGCAGCCAAAGCACGCTCGGGGGCCTCGCTGTGGGGTGCATGAGCCGCACAAGGTCTGGCCAGCCTGTGGGGCTGCGAGAAACCAGACATCGCCATTGTTTTAAGCCCAGAAGTTTGTAGGACGTGTTCCTCAACCGTAGAAAGCTTGAGAGTGACGGCCCCGTGCCTGGTTCTGCTCCTCCTGCCCAAATTCCCACAGGGACCCCAGGAAAACCAGGCGTGCAGGAGACTCTGGCCTGCAGCCTCGGGCTCGGGGACGGCGAGGAGGGGACAGCGGTCTGCACACCTGCTCTCAGGAGCTCGGGGGTGGGGGAGGTGGCGAGGAAGGCAGGCGGGGTCCCGAGCCAGCGGGGAGAGGGCTGGGCGCCGGGGGAGCCCCCTCCTCTCCCACGTCCCCCGCACCACCCGGCCCGGCCGGAGCCGCCCCCCCACTCCCTCCAGTGTCTGAGGCTCCCTTCATAATGGGAGCTGACAGCATATGCAAATGAGCTTCTAAAGGAACCAGCAAAAGTGGCAATTTTTCTCATTGAATCTTCAGATGAGCCGTCTGTCTCCCGGGCGCACGGTCTCATTAGAATTCCGAGATTAATTTTGTCCATCCGCATGAGATCATGGGTTTGAGTGAGGTTGCGGGGGGGGGCGTCCCAGGAGGGAGGCCGGCGCCCACTGCAGAGGCCGACACACGGCCAGCGGAGCTGTCCTGACAGCGCCTTACCATCCCCGGGCGCCTCTGTGCGGGCACGGTGCCCACGGCGGAAGAGGCCGGCCTGGCAGGCTCCGTGGCCCCCGGGGTGGGGGGAGGGGTCGGGGCTGGGTGTGCAGAGCGGCCAGAGAAAGGGGGCTCCCTGGGGGCCACAGGGACCCCCCCCCAACACATGCTCTCGGCCCGGGGACGGAAGGGCAGCTCCTGGGACCCATCAGGCGTGAGCAGTCCGCACACCCCACACGTATCGCTCCCATCGCTGCCTCCTGTCCGCTCGGAAACCCTCCGAAGGGCAGCACCGACCCCAGTTCACGCGGACGGAGACACCGAGAGGAGCAGCCTCGCCGAGCTCACCTGTCCCTCAGCGGTGTGGCCGTGCTGGGGTTCCAGCCCACACGGGTGCGATTCTGATCTCCACGCCCCGGGTCTCAGCGGCACACGCCTCCGGGCCGGGGCGCCAGCCATCGGTGTTGTGGGACCCCCGGGGGGACCACTCAGAGGACCCCGTCGGTGAAGACGGGAGCTCACCCTGCAGGACAGCCGACGCAGACTGCCATCCTGGCCCCACTCGGGCCAAGCACCGAGCCTCCTGCTGTGTCCCCTGCCCTGGGGCGTGCACACGTACAGAGTGTGACCCTGCCCAGATGTCTCCGATTGGACTCGTGTGCAACACAACCGACACAGGCCGTGAAAACTTACCCAGGTCTGGGGAAGGCAAGCGTCCGTCAAGGTGCGGACAAGTGCGCCCCACGCATCCGGAATCGTGGTTCTGCTGGAGTCCGTGGTAAGGAGCGGTGTTCACGGAGCATCATCTGCGTGCCTGGGGCTCGCTGTTCGGGGACCGCGTCGTCGTTCCAGCCCCACGGTCCCCCAGCAGAAGCAGACCGTCATGCGCCGGTCCCCACAGGGGAGGCCAACTCACAGGAAGCAGCCGGAGTCCCACAGCCGAGCGGTGGCAGCACCACAGCCACGTCGGGACGTGGCCGCCCTCGGAAACCCCGCAGCTCCGGCCACTGGCTCCTAAGTGACCGTCAGGCATGGAGGCCGCACGCCACGTCTCCTCCGTGGGGCTCCAGGCCCTTCCCAGCACCCGCCCGAGAAGCATCTTCAGACACGCGGGAGGGACCGGAGGAGCCTCGCCCCAGACTGGGCGCAGAGCGGGGAACTGTGGACATCGACTGACAGACTGTTAGGGGACGCCGAAAATGTTCTGCTTCACGACAGAATGGCTTCAAAAGAGGAAAAAAGCCCCCAATAATTTAGAAACAGAGCGGAAAACAGGGAGCCTAACCTGCCGCTCGGGGGTGGGCATTGTGGAGTCTGGTGCTGGGCTCCGGAGCCGGAGGGAGGCCGGGCTCATGTGATTCTCAGGGCCCCCGGCGCCCATGTGTCCCGGGAACAGGCCGCCGGCCAGGACTAGCCCACACCCAAGCTCCCGGCAAAGCAAGACGCTCAGCCCCGCTTTCTCTGCGTGCACACCTGCCCGCCCACCCTGTGAGCGCAGGGGAGAGTGGGGGCCGCAGCGGAGAGGCAGGGGGACGTGGGGCCTGCGGGCCCAGGCGTTGGTGGTCAGCCCGGACCTGAGACCCTGTGAGGCCTGGGCGGGTTCTGGGGACACCCCCAGCAGTCTCCCCGGTTTCAGAGCCCACGTTTAGCTACGGCCGGGGCCTCCCCACTCATGTCTGGGGCCAAAGGGACACAATTCAACACCTGCTCCTTCTGCCCAGTCCCAGCGGTGCCGGGGGCCCCAGCGGCTGCTGCAGGCAAAGCCTCTGCCCCTCTGCTCCCGGGAGGGCGGCCGAGGGGGGCTCCCGTGCGGCACAGACCCCTGCTGGCTCCTGTTGGCGGAGTGACGTCTGTGATGCGCTCTAGACCGCCTCCGCTTTGCTCTGGGGACCCACCTTGCTTCCTCCCTGGATCCTGGGCCTCACCCCCCTCTCGGTGCAAGACACCCACCCCCAACATCCTCCAGACTCCGAGTCCGCAGAACCTTTCTAAACTCAGCAGGTGCTCAGGACACATGTGTTGGCGGAGTAAATTCTCTAGACGTGTCTGGATCTCCTTCCCAGCAGCGGGCCCATCCGGAGGTCGATGACAGTGTCCCCGGCAGACCTGCACCTGCACCCCTGGCCCGTGCACCTGACAGGCTCTCAGGCCCCCGACCCCGACGTACACGCGTGGCCCTGCCCTCTGGCCTGGCGTGTGCACACAGCAGGGGCAAGCACACCCAGCCCTCCCCAGCCCCACAGCGAACCCGCACGTCCAAACGTGCCCGATGCGTCGCTAAGTGAGGCCGGGGGACAGGTGCTGCCCAGGCCCCAGCTGCCAGCGTGAGTGTCCACACCTCAGCCCGTCCCTGTGCTCAGGTCTAACGCAGCGGGGGGGAGGGCCCTCTGACCTGCACGCGGCCTCCCTACACCCCCTTGGATGAAGGGCAAATGGGCCGAACCAGGTGCCAACTTGGGTCACGGGGACCCCCCCCCTCAATTTTGGAGACTCACAAAGACTCACAAAGATGCAAATCAGGGCAACCAGTACAAATGCAAACACTTCCAGACCGAACGGGCAGTGGGCTTGTCCACCACCTCCCAGGGCTCGCGGGGTCCCGTTCCTGCCAGCCCGTGTGGTGCGTCTGAGCGTTTCATTTTCCTGCACTGATCCGGCCAGGCACTGTTCCTTCCCGGCTTGCGGCTGCGCCCGAGCGCTCCGATGGACGGTGACGGGCCGCTCGAGGAGAGGACAATCTCTTCATATTCTCTGAGGGCCTCAACTGAAACCGTTCGCCCTGCTCACCCCCCGTTTAAGGCCAATGTTTGACTCGGTGGTTTTGTGAGTGGCTCTTTGTAGAGGAGGACAAGGTGGCCTGGCTCAGGGAGGGGGGCGGGGGCCGCAGCCCAGGCAACTTTCGGGGTCCTGACCGGAGTGGGCCCTGCAGGAGCAGAGGGGAGGCAGACCCCCCTCACATTCGCTGGAGCCTCGTGGCTCAGGCACGGTCTGCGGGCTCTGTTAGCCCACGGTGAGGGCCACCCCCGCCCCGCGCGCTGGGGCCTTTAACCCCTTCGATGCTGAGTTAGGGCAGCACACCCTGGTGCCTTCGCAGGACCATGGGAGCAAGTGGGTCAGGCTGATGAATCCATCTGGGGAGAGAGGCTTCCCGGAGGAGGCGGCACAGGCTGAGGGCCAGCCGGCTGGAGGAGGGCGCCGACAGCCGAGATGCCCGCTCCTCGGGGACAGGGCTCAGGGGAGTCCTGGAGAAGCTTCTAGGAGGGTCTCTTGCTTCTCATCCGCACATGCATTTTGTTCACCAGGCAGGGTGGGGGCGGGGGATGTCCACTGGGCGAGGCTCCCAGGGCACAGGGGTGACTGGACGTGACACCCACCGACGAGGCCCTCCCAGACCGGTGGGTGGGCGGCTCTAGAGACGCTAAACACGGATCGCGGCCCAGGGAAGGCAGTGAGGCCCGGGCTGGGAAACCCAGAAGCGAACACGAGTTTGGGTCATTTTAATCCCGGAAAAACTGACTCACTGATGACCCATTGTCTTGGGCGTGCATTTTGTCCCCTGGCTAACCTGCCAGAACCCCTTCTCCCTCGAGCACCGGCCACCAGGACAGGGCCCGGGACCTGGGTGCCCTCCTGCCCGCAGCCCAGGAACCCCCCGCCCCCGCCCCTTCTGCCGCGAGGCCCGTGGGCCGCCGGTCCTGAGCCTAAGCGCTTGGCCCCTGCCTGGGAGAGGCGGGCTTGGCGGTGGTCCGGCCCATCCATCTCCTTAATGAGACCATTTGTCACTCGAGGGGCCGTGCTGTCCACCTGCCCGACGGAACAGGCCTGTTCCAGCCGGACGAGAGCCAGCCAGCCCTGGTTGTCGGGGTGCACTGTGCAGGCTGGCCTAGGGGCTCGGTCCAGGCTGCAGTGCCTGTAGAAAGGGGTCCGCTTGGGCCCCCCGGCTTGCTGTGGACCACGGGGTTCCCGGAGGTGCCCCTCCAGGGTCTGCGGGTCCATTTGCCCAGAAGCGATCGGTGGTCACGCCTCGCTCACGTGAGGGACGACACGGCCTGCACCTGCCACGTCTGTTCCTGGCTGACCCCAAGGACGCCAGCCGACAGTCACCCCGTCACCAGTCACGGAGAGGGGCCCCTTGGAAGGGGACGGGGTTGAGGAGGAAGGTGGTTCTGCCATACCCCTCCCCGGCTAAACAACCCTGGGGAAGTCATCCAGCCTCCTGGATTCTCCAGAAGGTTCTGAAGGGCACAGCGAGGCGCCCACCCCACGTCCCGCTGACGTCGCTCTGCCAGCTCCCAGTGGCTGGGGTGCTGAAATGCTGAAATGTCGGCCCGCTCACAGGGACGTGTCCCTTCGCTGACCTGCGGCCAACTCCGGCCAGGGGCCCGCCCCTGCAGGTGGAGGCCTGGGAACCCCGCACCTCCCCTCCTGGATGCACAGCTCCAGGCACCTGCCAGGCAGTCCCACAGCGAGCGTCCAGCTTGCCCTGGGCCGGCGCCTCGAAGGCACAAGAGGAGGTAAAGTGCCAGATGGGGTGGTCGGAGCGGGGGTGGCCCCCAGCCAGGCGGCTGCAGGGCCCTCAGGGGCCGGATGGGAAGACCCTGCCCCCCGAATTACCCACCCGCGCCCTGCCCCTTGGTGGAGCCATCCTGCCCTCCCTGGGGACGGCCAGGCCACCCTGGGGGTGGAACTCAGCAGAGCAGAGGAAGGGGGGCCCAGGATAAAAAGAAACAGGGTGTGCAGAGGCCCTGCAGGGAAGCACTGGGTGGATCGGAGGGAGGAGACCCTGTTAGGGTCCCGGCTCAGCTCCACTGTCCCCCATGTCCTGGAATCAAGGGGGCGGGGCACCCCCACGGTGGCCGGGCTTGGCGCGGGGTGTCCCAGGCTGGCCCGGGGCTGCTCCTGTCCCGCTCTGCAGACCCAGCGCCTTCCTGGGCACCTGCTGCCCCGCGGCTGCCTCACAGGTGCACAGACACATCATGTCCCTTCCCGGTTGCTCTGCTCAGAGACCCCCCACCAAGTAGAGCCGCCACACTGAGCAGCCCCCCCCCCCCACCACACACACTGCAGTCCCCGGGGGGCTCTGCCCCAGAATCCTCTGGGGCTTGTTCTTCTCGGGGAGACCCACCCCTGCTAAGGGCCCATGGGTCCACCTGCATTCCTGTCCCCAGACCTCCTTGTCCCCAGTTCTCTGGTGCCTCCTTTCCTGAGTTTCTGCTCAGACCAGCCTCTGTCCACGGGTTCCTCTCTGTCTTCCTCCCCGCTCACTTCTCTTTCCGCGGGTGGATCACCCACTGTCCTGCCCCCTGGAGCACGTCCCTCTGTCAGGACCACAGAGTAGGGACGCCCTGCAGCGACAGCCACACGCCAACCCACCGAACCTCAGAGACCAGCCCTTGTCCCCCCTCCAGCAGCCGGAGGTGTGGGCCTGGACAGCGGCCGGGGTGGTGGGCGGGGGCGGGGTGGATGGGGCAGGGGGTGCCGGGGGGGCTCCCAGGCTTGGGCAGCTCTCTCCTGCCCTCCGGGCCTGCCAGCTCCGGCCCGCGCCTGGACGCGCCTCCTTTGCCTTCTGAGGGCCCTGTGGGGGCCGCTGACCGAATGACCTGGGGGTTGACAGAGCACTTCCCCCATCAGACGGCACTTGCCGTCCCAGGCTGGTGCTCCCTTCCTGGTAGCCAGACCACTGGGGTGCACATTCTGAACCTCTTTTCTACAAGCCTCAGCGTTAGCCGTTCCCAGCACCAAACTGCCCACCGCGGGGTCTGCTAAGCTGACCGTCTCACCCCGCAGCGGCTCTGGGCCCGCAGCTGTTAGTGTCACTGGGTCAAGCGCTGGAGCAGGGCCCCAGTGTGGGGACCTCCTCAGCGGTGGGGCGCACGGTGCGGCCGGCCGTTCAAATGTTGCAGGGATTATCTCCCGCCTGCCGAGGCCCCCATTCCCGCCACTTTTTATCCATCGAGCCCAAGGTCACGGAGTGACTGGTGCCCGGAGTGTCCTGGGGAAAGCCCAGCTGCTATGAGGGCGGGCAAGACGTTTCCACAGCCTGGGATCAAACTGTGGCCCATCCCTGGCAACCGGCTGGGACCTGGCCCAGCTGCCCCTTCCCGTCTGTGCTGGGACAGGAACGCCGCCCCTGGTGGCCCAGCCTGTGGCCGAGGCTGACCGCCGACAGTCTGCCGGTCCGCTGTCACCCTCCAGGGCCCATCTGGTCAGCGGGGCCAGACTGGGCTGGCGAGGAAGGTGGGGGTGGGGCGGCCTCCCCCTCCGCCATTCTCCCGGGAGGCCGTGTGGTTTCCGTTTGCTCCCTCGGGTGGTGGGGCTGTCAGAGGTTTCCACTCGCCCTTTCCCACAAGGAGAGTCCCCCACCACGCAGGCCGAGGACCCGGAGGGCCCCGGGCCCCCCCCCCACCCAGGCCAAGACGCACTTGTTACCTGGCTCCCCCTTCCCCTCTTCCAACAGCCTCCGTGGGTCATGCTGGCCCGAGGAAGCCCCCTGCCGGCGTCCTGGTCCCAGTGAAGCCTGCATCACGGGAACATCCTCTCTGAGTTTACCCTCCCGTGGACCCGTGACCCGGGGACCCTGTCCCAACACGGTGTCCTGGCTTCTGCCCTGCATGTCCTGGGCCCACAGCTCCTTCCACGGCTGCCCTCCCTTCTGTTGGCAGGTGCAGCACGTCCCTACTGGGGTCTGTGACGGCCCAGCCTTGCTGTTGGCCTGGGGCCTGAGATGGAAGGGCTGCCCCTGGGGGTACATGCTGTCGGGTAGGGCAGGCACCTCCGTACCCCGCCAGCCAGGGGGCACTAGCTCTCGGTCTACTGTAATTTTAGGGGAGGCAGTCAAGAAACCCTAATCCTCTGGTGGGGACAGCCCTTCTCCTGCTGCAGGTTTGGGGTAGGTCTGTTCTTCCTCACTGGTGACCCCGGGGCACCACGCAATGGCGCTCCAGCCAGGGCCCAGACTCATCCCTGAGTTTCCCTGCATCCGTGAGGTCGGGGCCCCTCCCCGGTCCCCAGCGCTGCGGGCAGCTTCTGGGGGCAGCGCCCGGGGGACAGTGTCCCCTGTGGCCGTGATCCCTCCCCCCCCCCGCCCTGCGGCCTCTCTCACCCCCCTCCCAGGCGCCCTCCGCTGCAGACTGTGATAAGTATTCCAGGCCAACGTTCCCACGTTCCCTTCCCACGGTTCTCTGACCTCCTAATGCAGAATGATGGTGTTTTCTCCTGCTCGGCAGCCTGAACCCAGAACCCCTCGTTCCCCCGGTCTGCCCCCCGAATGCCAAGTAGCCCCCCGCACGCTTGCACACACAGCCGTCTGTGGGCGGCTGGCAGCTGTGGAGAAGCGATTACCAGGAACTAAGAAGAACAAGGTGCCGGGCGCCTGCCCAACAGTCTCGGAGGCGCTGGGAGGAGAGGTTCCCATCCTAAGCCCGGGGCACTTCCCCCATCCACCTGCTCAGACGGCCCCGTGTGCCCCGAAGGGCCCAGGCCAGGGCCCCACCGCGTGCTCACCTGGGACTTCCCAGACCAGCAGCGCGGACACGCACGGCCCTCCCCTGCCCCGCGCAGCTCCTGGTGCGGCCGCCTCCCTGGACGCTGTTTGGCTTCCGCTCCTGTCCCCCCCCCAATCCGTTCCCTTTGTCCCTTCACCCCATTCTCATCGCCCTGGTCTGGCCAGCCCTCGCCCACTGCCCTGCAGCCTCTCAGCCCAAAGTCCCTCGTCCCACAAACATCACTCCAAACTATCACGTGAGCCTCACCCGTGCGATCCCCGGCTAAGTCCCCACGTCCCGCCCCACGGGAGCGCCTCACAGCCACCGGTCCCTGGGCATGCCCCCAGGAGCTGCTCATGCTCAGCCTGCGGGACATCGGGCTCAGCTCCCACGGCCACTGGCCCCTTCCCGGTGACCACGCTCGAAACGCGGTGAGGAATCTGGTGGCAAAGACCTTTCCCCGTGGGGTGGGTGGCTGGGCAGCTCTGGGGGGACACAGTCCTGGGGACGTGGCCTCGGAGCTTGGGGGCTGCGGCTGCATGATGACCCTCCCTCCCACGGCCACCAGGAATTTCCTAGGGGCTCCTTGGACCCGCCCGCCCAGCTCCAGCGCTGGCCCCGCGGCCTTCAGTTGATGACCCGCCAGCCGGTGGCTTGTAAGACCCTGCACTGTGTTTCCTTTGAGAAGGAATTCACGCCCGGGGTCCCAGTCCCGGGGTCTGCTCATCGCCAACCCACCAGGAGTCCAAAGGGGACTGTGCGTGGGGGCTCGATGGACGGCCTGTAATTTAGTCTCCACAGCGGGTCCACGGGGGAGGGAAGCCCAAATCGGGGCCCACAGGAACCCCGAGGCCAGGCCCGGTCTGCAGGATGGAGGCTCTTCCTGTCCTCGGGGACACTCGTCTCCTGCCTGCGGCACAGGCAGACACACAGACCGAAGCAGACAGACACATGGACCGAGCCCCGGATGGACGGGACGGATGCCAGCCTCACGAAAATCAGCGCCTCCGAGCACCTCAGCCGCAGCTAATTGCTTGCCATCGGAACCTCCTTAATGCGTTAGCGTGTTTCCCGAAGAGAAAAATAAACATGTGCCCTACTCCATGGAGCGCGTCCAAGGCAACGACAGCGGAGCAGACGCTCTCCACGGCTGCGGGACGCGGTAGGTCCTGCCCGGGGCGCGGAGGCCCCACGTGGCGTCCCCGCAGCCCTGCTCCAGGGGCCCCGAACGCAGGCAGGCCAGGGAGGAATGCACCGTGTTCTTGGTCTCGCCCAGTGAGCCCCCAGCCTGTGGAGCTGGAAAGAGGAGAAACGGGCAGGTGCCGTACAATCCCGATTACAGAAGGAGGAGGCAAGACGGATCCAGGTGTCGGAGGTCACGGCCGTGCAGACCCGCGTGGGGGCAACGCCAGGGAGGGCGCAGGGAGCCCTCCGCGCTGAACACAAGGGAACCTGGCCTGACGGGTGGTTCACGGAACCTCACAGACCGACAGTCCTCGACAGGCAGGGCCTTCTGGGATTAGACATGTTGACCGAAAACCGGAAAAGCATCTCGACTGCAGCCCCTCCCTCCCTCCTCTGTCTACGCGGCCTGGTGAATAGCTCAGTCTTGTTTCCTGTTGCTCTGAAATCCCCAACCCGAACGTGATGCCCCGCACAACTCGCGGAAGACATCACAGGAGGAAGCGTGACTGGCCGCGTGTGGCGATGAGTCTTTAATTTGTTTTTTTAATGTTTATTCATTTTTGAGAGAGAGAGACACACAGAGCGTGAGCGGGGGAGGGGCAGAGAGAGAGGGGGACACAGAATCTGAAATGGGCTCCAGGCTCCGAGCCGTCAGCGCAGAGCCCGACGCGGGGCTCGGACTCACGGACTGCGAGATCACGACCTGAGCCCGAGTCTGAGGTCGACGGACTGAGCCCCCCAGGCACCCGGGTGATGAGTCTTTAGATGGGACACGGAAAACGCAAGCCTTGCGGGAAAGGTTACCAAGTTGGACTTCACTCAGATGGAAACTCTCTTCTGCCAAAGACCCTGTGACGACCCGTAAGAGAGAAGCCGCACGCGAGGACACGTCTGGGGAACGCATCCCCGACAAAGGCCTCGTGGCCCCAAGTACACGAGGAATCTTGACCTCAGCAATCAGAATGTCACGCAGCTGAAAACCAAGCAAAGGGCCTGAGAAGAGCTTCACCGAGAAGAGGTGCGGAGGGAGAGCACGTGTGAGCAGAGGCCCCGGCGTTTGTGGCTGGGGAGTCCCAAAGCAAAACAGCATGGTGACACGGACGTCCACGATGGGGGGTCCGGGAGGAGACGCACACGGCCGCACGGGGCCCTCGCTGTGTCCCGACGAATCACACGAGGTGACAGTCCATCTCTGGAGGGGCCGTGGGGACACGGGTGTGCACCGGACAACTTGGGAGGCGGGGGGTCCTGCGGGACCACAGGCGGGAAGGAGCGCCGTCCTCGGGCTCCTGAGGTCGTGTCTGCAGGACGAGGCACGAGGCGTGAGCTGTGGACCGCGGGACGAGCTCACAGAGGCCGGCGAGGCCGCGGCTCCCTGGGGGAGGGGAGGGAGGGGCCGTCCACGCGGTGACGGCCTCGTGTGGACACGTGAAGCGTGAGCTCGTGCTTACCCGAATATTCCTGCGGACAGTCACGTACACAGGTGCATCTGTGCGGCGACCTCCTTGCTCTGCGGGAACCTGGAAGTGGGGAGACCCCAGCGGCAATGTCCTCGCCTGCACCTCGATTTCCACCAGTGCTTCCCACATGGAGGAGCCTGGCTTCCGGGGGAATGGCTGCTTGCGGGACCAGGGGTGGGGGAAATAATCAGCCTGGAGCATCTTATAGTGAGAAAAAGTAAGGAGGTGGTGAGGAGGAGGGAGGGAGGGAGGGGGAGGGGGGTGGAGGGAAGGAAGGAAGGAAGGAAAGAAGGGGGAGGAAGGAGGGAGGGAAGGAAGGAAGGAGGGAGGGAGGAAGGAAGGAAGGGGGAGGGAAGGAGGGAGGGAGGGAGGGAGGAAGGAAGGAAGGAAGGAAGGGGGGAGGGAAGGAGGGAGGAAGGAAGGAAGGAAAGAAGGGGGGAGGGAAGAAGAGAGGGAGGGAGGAGGAAGGGGGGAGGAAGGAGGGAGGGAGGAAGGAAGGGGATAGAAGGAGGGAGGGAGGAAGGAAAGAAGGGAGGGAGGAAGGAAGGAAGGAAGGAAGGAAGGGGGGAAGGAAGGAAGGAAGGAAGGAAGGAAGGGGGGAGGGAAGGAGGGAGGGAGGAAGGAAGGGGGGATGGAAGGAGGGAGGGAGGAAGGAAGGAAGGAAGGGGGGAAGGAAGAAGGGAGGAGGAAGGAAGGAAGGAAGGAAGGGGGGATGGAAGGAGGGAGGGAGGGAGGAAAGAAGGGGGGAAGGAAGAAGGGAAGAAGGAAGGAAGGAAGGAAGGAAGGAAGGAAGGAAGGAAGGAAGGAAACAAGGGGGGAGGGAAGGAGGGAAGGAAGGAAGGAAGGAGGGAGGGAGGAAGGAAGGAAGGGGGGAGGGAAGGAGGGAGGGAGGGAGGAAGGAAGGAAGGAAGGAAGGAAAGAAGGGGGGACAGAAGGAGGGAGGAAGGGAGGAAGGAAAAGGGGAGGGAAGGAGGGAGGGAGGAAACGCAGTGCTGAGCATATGTTAAAGGGACACAGGAGACGAGGGAAGGGACACCTGGTGGCCAAAACCAGAGCAATGTGAGCCCCACAACAAAGCCGCAGGGGACCATGACCTCAGTCTGAACGTATATCCACGAATTCATAGCGATGTAAATAAGTGATGAAATAAATAAGAGAAAAGACACAAGTCTCTGTGCACAACAGTCACAAGTAATTTGTGTGGACAGCCGCTGTGTCAGAGAGCTGTGACGGAACCCCCCTGCCCCGTGTCCGTGCACACGGACCCCCTCCAGAGAGGACGGGATGTAAGGGGAAGAGGACGACGGACCCGTCCCCGCCGTGTGACCAGGATGGACACCACGGGGGCCAGTCAGCTGACAACACGCATCCCTGGGGCGGCCCGGCCTCCCTCAGAACAACCACCACCCCAGTGAGAACAGCGCCTGACAAATTCCAGGAGAGGCCGATCCGATCCACAGAACACCTGCCCCGCCCTCCCCCAAAACTGGGGAGGTCGTGGGGCCGGAGAGGCCGTCCCGGCCCCGAGGAGCCGCAGGAGAAGCTGTCCTGGGTGATCGGGGACAGACACCTGGGGCCCTGCCTCACCTCCTGCCCTCGTCCCCCGGCCGGGCCCCACCCCGAGGACTCCCATCCACGGTCCCAGCGACGCCCCAACTCCAGCGCAGTTTGGCTTCACCCGAACCCACCACACCACCCCTACCACCGCCGCTGGCTCCCCACTCCCCGCCCTCGCCCCTCGCCCCTCGCCCCTCGCCCCTCGCCCCGGACTCCACTGGGGTCTGCTGCTCATGCCGAGTCCTGACAGCGCCCGGCAGGTGAGGGGCGCCCAGCGCTTCGGAGCACCTGGCCGAGCACGGGGTTTGGCGGCCTCCTCGCAGCCCCTCACCGTGGCGGGGACCCCTCCCTCCCCTCTCAGGAGACACGGGGTTCACCCCAGGCGCAAACGCAGGCGCTAGGCCGCCGTGTGAATGACGGAAAACCCACGCCTTCCGGCGCCGAGCAGAAATTGCACCCGGGTGGCCACGTGCTCGCCAGGTCCCTGCGCGCAGGGCGCTGCGTCCTCGCTAATCGTTGCAGCTGCTCAAAATACACGGTGGTCCGGGAACGGCGCCAGTTCCCGCCCGCTGTCGGCGGGCACCGCGCAGGCCTGAGCGGCGGGGCCGGATCCCGGCTGCGGGCGTGGGCCAGGGGCTGCACCGGGCAGCGTCCCAGAGAACCAGAAAGTTCCGGGGAGCACCTGTCCTCCACCGAGGGGCCGTTTCTGGTGCGCCCGCCCCCACGGTCCGGACGGTCCCCGCAACCGCACGAGGCCTCGGAGAACTGGCTCACCTCGACCGACACTCGTGTCCTGCAGGTGGACAGGAGTGGAGGCCAAGGACACAGCGGATCGACATCATCTGCCAACAGGCTCGGCCACCGGGAACCACTGTGCCTCACCGGAGGCAGCAAGGACACGTCCCCGCGGCAGATCCAGCTGGGGAGGGGGCGCTGTTAGAGCTCAGGCTGATTCCTCCTTCTGTCCCTGTGCCCCTCACTGGGCCTTGGGAGGTGGGGGCACGGCCAGCTGCAAAGCCACCACGTTGAAAACCCTGACCTCCCGGCAGGGTGACGTGTCAGCCGGCCGCTGGGCGCGGCGGGTCAGGGAGCCCGTGCCCGGACCAGACGGCCGTCGCGGCCTCGCCTCCACACCGTCAGGATGTCAGCGCAGGAGTCCCGAGAGGTCGGCTGCTGACTCTCATCCGAGGAACCAGCTCTTCAGTGGCCCCCACCCCCCAGCCCGGCTTCAGGCTCCCGGCTCCCAGCTCACCCGAGCCTGGGCTCGAAACGCGCTGCTTGTCCCGAGACGGAGCACCATTCGTCTGTAGGTGGCTGGCCCCCTGGGGGCCGTGCTGACTGTCCCTGGGCTCGGCCAGGCCCAGGGCGCTGTGTCTGCTGGCCTAGCTGTGAACTGCTCCCCCAGGGGCCGGACACAGAGCCTGGCGCCTGCTGTGAGCCCGGCACAGGCTTCTCACCCGAGATGGTCAGCACACGTCTCCAGTTTGCAGATGAGGAAACCGAGGCGGCCACGTGCGGCTGGCTGGAATTAGCACGTGGGCTCCGTTGGGTCTTCAGCTCTCCGGGGAAGCGGTGTCACCCGGGGCGTGGGAGGCAGGGAGGGAGGGTCTCTCTCTTCCCGGCGCCTCGTCCCTCCCGACAAGGACCACCAAGCACAGACCACCAGCTCGTCCGTTTCCCCTGGGACGGCGTGTGGAGGCTGGAATCGCATGCGGCCGGGCCTCCGGATCCGGATGATTTTCTAAGGACCTTGAAGTCGGCGAGGACGGGAGATGACTGGCCAGCGAGGCCAGCGTGACGTGGAAGACGGTGAGGACCAGAAGCCTACGACACAGGGTCACAGACACGACACGGGTCCCCGATGCAGAGGACACGCCCTCCCGGCAGGGAGGACACATCCAGGGAGCCCAGACAGCGGGACCCGTGGTCTCACAGAGGACTCCAGAGCCTCGGCGTTGGCAGACCAAGGGGACCGGGGGCACAGGGACACGGTGTCCCCACGGCAACCACCGTGGACTCCTCCTGGCCACCACGCCCTGTCCACGACGTGGCTCTGTCCCCAGGTCAGGGGCACGGCTCCAGAAATTGGATCATGCCGTTCCCAGCAGCCCGACAGCACTGGACTTGGGTTCAATCTTACAACGAACGGTAGAAAAGAAAAGTTATCTTCAAGCCCACCTGACTCTGAGGGCTGAGCTCTGTGCCCGGGGGGGAAGATCACGTGCACATGTGCGTGTGTGTGTGCGTGCGTGCGTGTGCACATGTGGGTTCCCGGGGGACAGAAGAGGAGAGAATAACCTGCAGGCAGTGGCCCAGAGGTCGGAGCCCCCAGGGAAAGCCCCCCGCTCCCCACCCCGGGCCCTGTTTGCTCCCCTTCCAGGCCCCTTGCGGGCAGAGCCCCGGTTGGCGCTCACAGGCCCCTTTGCTCCTTTGCAAGGTCCAGTGTGTTCAGTGTAGACCGCTAAAGATTCTAAGGGGCTTGCGGAGTTGACTTCTTCCCACGTTCAGTGTCAGGGCCTGGCTCTCCTCCCCGGGCATCAGGCCAGGGGCTCCCCCCCCACAACTCCAAACCCGGCCTGGGACCGCGTTCTGCAAAAGGGCCCCTCCGCCTCGGTGTGGTCTCCGTTCGCTGCTTCCTCAGGCCCGTGAGATTGCATCCACCCGGATGTCCTGGGATGGAATGAGGGCCGCAGGCCTCAGGGACACCCCCCCAGGTCACGAACCCCCTGGGTGACCGCCAGCTCCCGGGGACTGATGTACGGGTCGCCCAGAACCCACAGGCGTCCTGTCCAAAGACGGAGAACTACGGGCGGTGGGGGGCAGCAGGAGCCCTATAGGACGAGTCTGCCGCCCGGGAAGGTGGGCGGGGACCCATCGAGGCCCGGGGGGCCTTGGCAGGTGACCTACACTGGGCAGTGGGGACTTCCCCACCCGTGCCTCAGTTTCCCTTAGCTGACAGGGTCAGCCCCGAGCTGAGGGACAGTTCCAAGTTCCTCCACCGTGCCCGAAAGTCCCCTTGAACCGAGACCTGCCTACTCCGCACGGCCCCACCCACCCGGTGGCTCAAGACAACAAATGAGCCCTTGGTCCCCTCGGCCCCCTCCCTGCTCAGGAAGCAGTGACCTCCTCCCACCCGGCCCAGCTGGAGCTGGCGTTACCCACACGCACTCACGCACACGCGCACGGTCCCTGCTCCTCCTCCCGGTCACCCCGGAGGAAGGCGGAGCCTCCTGACTCTCCCAGGCGTCTGGCCGCCGCTCGGCCCCTCCCCGCCACCTGCTCTGTCTCGGGGTGCTGACCCACTGGTGCTCCTCTGTTCCCGGTGTCCCCGTCCCACGTCTGGACCCTCGGACGGGGCCCAGCCTGCTGAGCTCTCCACGTGGGCTTTGGATCACGGTGCCCACGGCCTTAGGAGCGCTGCGATCACCAGCGGGTTTGCGCGCCACACTGTCCCCGAGTCCTCAGACTCCGTCTTCAGACGCGGCGCCCACGGAGGGCGGCTCCAAGAAGTGTCTTGTCCCACCTGAGGGTGAGCACCGGGCGTTCTGTCTCAGAGACCCCACCCCAGCCAGCAGACAGAGACCCGAGGGAGCCCGCGGGAACCCCAGCGGGAACCCCAGCGGGAAGGGCGGCCCTGCCCTCCGTGAGTGGGGGCCGCGGTCCCGTCTGCCACACTGATGGCAACAGCGTCCCTTCCATCTGTGTCTGGGCCGGGAGGCCGTGCCAGGGGCCTGCCCCTGGGGCCTTCTGCACCCCTTAGGAGGTCACTGAGGCCACAGACCCCAAAGGCGGAGCGAGGCTCTGAACCTCTCGCAGGCCTCAGTCTGCAGGCAGGGGTGGCGTGTGGCTTCCTGTCCACTGGCCTGAGCTCTGGGGCCACCTGCCCCCCTCGGGCCCGAGGCAGCCCCCCCATCCCCCATCGGGCCCAGTGCCCGGGAAGGCTATTAAGCACAGCTAATTTACTCCAGCCATTTAGGGCGTTAAATGGACATCAGGGCAGGGGTGACAGAGATGAACCCCCTCCCCCTGGAGGCGGCCTCTGGGTGGGGACCTCCCCCCCCGCAAAAGCTTTCTATAAATGGTTCACCTTCAGCTCTTCCTGGGAGGCCAGGCCTCCGCTGGCAATGACGGAAAATCCATACCTGGCACTTTTATTCTGAGAGGAAGCGTCTCCTGTGCTTGTAAATGATCAGCAGAGACCTGCTCCGGCTGTAAGGAACGAGCCGGATGGCCCGGGCCACTCTGCCCCTGGGCCCCGTGGGTAGTCTCCATGACAATGACACCAGCTTCCCAGGGGTGAGAGACCAGCCCCGCCCCCACCAGGCAGACCTTGCCACAGCGCCCCCTTCCTCAGGGCTCAGGCGCCCAGTCACCTGTGGCCCCGCCTCCAGGAGCCTCTGGTGGGAGGGATGGGGCATTTCGAGGGCCAGCCTTACCCCGTGTGGGGTCCTGGGACTGCGAGGCAGGGGTCGCCCATCTGACGTGTTTCCCGACTCAAGTGCCCACTGCATCGATGGTCAGAATGCCGTGACCGCTGCCCCGTCGGCCTTCCACACGAGCCCTGACCAAGCCCACCAGACTGGGAAGCGGAGGGTAAACTGAGGAAAGGAAACCCCCAGAAGTTCTGGCGACGACTGCTGTTTTAGGGACGCGGTGTGATTTGTGATCAGAGAACTGCTTCTGCCTCCAGGGACAAGGCCTGTCCTCTAAGCACCCTGGCGGGAACTGCCCTGGCCGCCCCTCCCCGCTGTCCTTCTGTGCCCTGGCCCTTCCTCTCCGCTGTCTGCCATTCCCAGGGCCCATCTGTGAGCAGGTTCCCTCCAGGAGCGTTCCGTGCGGCAGCCCTCGCTGGCCCGGCACACCCCGGTCACCGTCACCACGTTGGGACCCCTGCCCTCACTGGCCCAGTACACCCTGGTCACTGTCACCGTGCTGGGACCCTTGCTGGCCCAGCACACCCCGGTTACCATGCTGGGCCTCCCGGTACTTCCTGCCTCGGCCCCGTGCCTGGACCCCTCCGTGGATGCGGGAGAAAGGAAGCAAGGCAGGAGAGTGCTCCGGACCTGGGGTCCTTTTTCGGGGGGGGGGGGCAGACACACTTGACCCCTCCAGTCCAGAAGTGCAGGGTGGCTCAGCGTGTGGCCAGGGCTCCGGGCCTCGGTGTTAGTCCTCTCGCACCACGGAGAAAGTAGCAGAGAGCAGGCAGAGTCCTGGAGGCCAAGGCCAAGATGAAAGGGCAGGTCTGGGGTGAGCAGGGCCTTCCCCGGGCCGGCCGCCTCCCCTCTCTGCCCACGTGGCCGAGACGGAGCCCTAGGCTCTCTCTCTGCCTACGGGGACCCAGTCTTGCAGGACCAGGGCCACCCCATCCACGACCTCATCTCACCTCAGTGAGCTCCTGAAGGTCCTGCCTCCACACGGCCACCCTGGGGTCAGGGTTTCCATGTGCAGGCTGGGGGGAGGGGACACAATTCAGGCTGGAGGCCGGACAGAGGCGGTGACGGGAAGCAGGGTCCCCCAAGGAGGGGCGCCGGGACCCAAGGCCAGGAGACACTAGGGAGCCCTGTGTGTCAAGCCGTGGGGCCAGCACCAAACTCACGCTGACAGTCACACACCTGCCCCTTCCCAACACCACACACGCCCCGCCAGGTTGATTTCACTGGTTGGTTTTTTATCTGAAATAATTTCAAGCTTATAGAAGATCTGCACAGACAGCAGGAACGGGGGGGCAGCGGACCCCCTCCCAGGGAGGGGTGGGTGGTCTTCCACCCACGTGCAGGCATCCTCTCCCCCCCCGCGGCCCCCCTACTCTTTGTTTCCTGAACCAGGTGGAAGTCAGTGGCCCCACTGACCTTACAATGTCTGGTGGGCATTTCCTTAGGTCAGGACCTCTTTCCAAACCCAGGGCACAAGGAGGGACCTGGGGACATCCCACGAGGACACGGAACCCTTTTCTGATCTGCAGCGGCCCCTCCGTAGAAGGACATCATCACCAGAAGGGGCCTGGAAGGCCCTGGCCCCTTGTACGCACCCCCTCCCCGTGCCTGTAGTTGGCTCAGTCATGCTGTTTTCTGGGCGTCTTCCCAAATGCGGGGACATTAATTCACAGCACACGAGCTCATCATCCAGGCCCGCGGGGACGTCGCCCAGAAGGCCGCTGCAGACACAGAGCTCCCAGCCCCGGCAGACCGAGGAGGGGGGCGGGTTCTGCAGGTTGACAGACCCCCCTGTGGGAGTCGCCCAAACTGTGGTCCTCAGCTGGGAGATGGTGGTCCGCCCCGGGTGTGGGCGATACTCACGGCCTGGGCCCCCAGGACACGTCAGATGGAGCCAGTCGGGGGACAAGCTGGAATCTGGAGGCTCCCTTACCGGAGCCCGGTCCAGGGCGGAGGGTCCGGCCCCGCAGGAGGAGCGGCCACTGGGCAGGCTCGATGGAACCAGTCCTGTGGGATGGCCCGTCGCTCTACCGGACCCTCGAGGTCAGGCCCAGCGACGGACACCGTCCCCGGGGTCCCCGAGGTTGTAAACCCACTATCCTCAGACACGGGATGAGTTTTATGCACAATGTGTTTCATCACTGGGATTATTATTTTTTTAATTTTGGAATTAATAATCCAAGATTTCTCTACATGTTTTATGAAAAGCCCTATCTTCCATTTAATGAGCTCTATGCGACTAATCAGAAAATAAAACTTGAACAGCACAATCATTTAGTGGTAGGACAGAGAAGGAAGGTGAAGGAAACGCACTGAACTGGGAGGGGCCGGAGGAGGGCCTGGCGTGGGGAGGGTCAGGAGGGTCAGGCGGGAGGGTCTCACAGGCCTGAGGGTCAGGCTTTCCGCTGCTGCCTTAACTTCCCCCGCACTGGGTTCAATTCGCGCCCTAGACTGCAAAGCCACCAGGCCCGGCTCTGAATTGGGGACGGGGCAGCGAGGCTCCAGCCTCCGCCCCAACAGTGAGCAGCTCGCGGAGGAGGCCAGGTGGAGGCCTACCGCAGGGCACTGGCGGCCACCGAGCGTTTGCTTTTGGGAGATTTAGCTTTTAAAGGCTTCAGAGCTGAGCCCCCCTGGGCTCAGGTTGGTCTTGGACTTGAGAGCCTGGAGCAGAGCTCTCGTTAACATGCAAATCTCTCCGGGCTGAGGCCTGACCAAGTGGCAGCCGTCCATCAGCAGGACCAGAGGGGACAGGGTACCGGGAGACACGGGTGAAGGGGGTACAGGGGCGTGGCCTGGGGGACACTGTAAGGGGGACGTGGGACGGGCTGGGGGGCCTGCTGGGATGGGGCCTCTAGCCAGGCCTGGCCTCTGCCCTGGGGCGGGAGCCTCCCTGGTCCTCCAGCCCGACCCGCATCCTGAGAGCCCCAGATACTGGAGGAGGCCGCCTGGCATTTTAACTGGCTTCCTAAATGTTAAAGACTTATTTACATAAATGGCCAATAAACATATGAAAAGATGTTCAAACTCAATCCTAATCAAAGATATGCAAATCCAAACAACAAAAAAACGATTGATACCTTTTTCTGTTCAGCAAATTGGCAAAGATTAAAAAGAAGATATAATCCCTGGTTTGGGCAGCAGTGTGGGAAAGGCGGGCCCTCTCCCCTGGGCTGGTGGGCTTCTGAAAAGATCCTGTTTTCCTGGAGGGGGTTCAGCAACGTGCTGCAAATGTAAAAACGCACAGAGCTTTTATACTCCTCGCCCAACGTCCCGCCAAGGGTTCGTCCTGACGGGATTATTAAGTGAGATGCGGGAGGTCACGCGCCAACAGATTCCCCACAACGCGGTCATCGCGACAGAGGGGCCACGTCGCTGCAGCACATAAGGGGCTGCGGGCCCTTCGACGGGCTCTCGTCCACCGTCTTCAATGGAGGATGCATTTCTGTCCATTAACGTGGAACGAGGTCCGACACACAGTCGACCGGAAAGCGCGGATACAAAGCCCTATGCACCCCGCCCGTCTGCTCACCCAGCAGACACCGATGGGGGGCCTACTGTGCGCCTGGAAAATTCTAGGTGCTGAGATCACGGCGGGAAGCGAGACAAAGAAGGTTTTGCCCACAAGGTGTTGGTTTCCACGGTCTGGTGGTCCCACGGGCACAAACTGGGTGGCTTGCGACACGCGGGATTTATTCCTGCCTGGTTCTGGCGGCCGGAAGGCGGAGGTCAAGGCGTGCGCAGCGCTGCGTTCTCTCCGAGGGCTCCGGGGAGGTCCCCTCGCTGTCTCTTCCCGCCTCCCGTGGTGCAGGTGCTTCTGGGCCCACAGCTCGTCACCCCTCCCGAGAGGGCCCGTCCTGGAGCTCAGCACCCCCCCACCCCGTTCCAGTCTCCTGGACCTTACCTGAACCCGCTCACAGCCACGGGGGTGTTTCCCAGTAAGGTCCTGATGTGGGAACAAAGGCAGAGGGAAATGGCAGATAGACCTCAATTTCCTTCTAGGCTGCAGCCCCTTGGCAGATACCGGGGCAGCAGAGTAACACGTTTCTGCGGGATTCCCTGCTGTCTCAGCCCTGATGCTTTGCTGGAGGGAAAAACCATCCTGGCTTGACAAGAGCTAGGCCTCCGGTGCCCTGGGAATCTTTAGCAGGTGAAAACGTCCCTGGAAACTTCCCCTGGACTTTACCTCCCCTGACCCCACAGTATATAACCAGCCTCTCCTCATGGTCCCCGGACAGCTCTTTCTGCCCATGGGTCCTGTCCCCGGGCTTTAATAAAATCGCCTTTTGTACCAAAGACGTCTTCAAGAATTCCTTCTTGGCCGTCGGCTCCTGACCCCGCGAACCCCCATCACCCTAAAAAACCTCATCGGTCTCATTCACAGGCGCCGGGCTCAGCACTCCAGTGTGTCCCTCTCGGTACCCGATCCCCTCACACCAGGAGCTCGCCGTGGCTCCCAGTGGCTGACGCGTGTGGGGGGGACACTCCTTGTCCCCACGCTTGACTGAAGGGGAAAGTCCAAGAGGACGTCAGCATGTCAGTAACTCACCGGGGCTGCAGAGCCCACGCCGGGGGTGGTCAGGGTTTCGGGGGGCCCCAGGCGGTCCGGGGGCCTCACAGGCGTGCCCCCCTCCCACGCCGCTGCCCCCTCCCCTCCCAGGCTCGGCCACCTTCCTGCCCCCAGGGGTTACCCGGTCTCCCAGCTTCATGGCCACAACTTGCTTGTTTTCCATTCTGGGAAGCAAAGCCTGGTTCTGCCTCCTTGTGAACTTTGTGAAAACAGAAGCCCACGTGCGTACTCTGGGTGTCCTGCTTTTCCCACACGGCAGTGCGGTTTTAGGATTAATCCCACTTTTCCTAGATCCGCGGTGAATCGCTAAAGATGCCACAGTTTATGGATTGATTTGGCCGCTGACGCCGACGTGCCCTTGGCGGGTCCCACTCAGGGCCGTGACCAGCGGTGAGACCCGGTGCCCAGCCGCGATGGCGCGTGTCCCGGATGTGCCCGCCTGCGTCCCTCACTGTCCTCGGTTCCCAGAGCAGCCCGGCGAGGCTGGTCTCCATTTCCTCCTGCTCATTTCTAAACACTTACTGTTTGATAATTACGTTGCCTTGGAGTCAAGTTAAGAAAGAGGGAGCCACGTGCTGGTTCGTGACGAGCGTGGACGTGGCAGCCAGATGGACGCTGGGCACGCGCCGTCCCTCGTCCACGCCTGGGGCCCCACGGTCAGCGGGGAGGTGAGAGGACACGGAGGAGGCCCTTTGCTGTCAGGCGGCTTTGCTGGGATCCTTGTTACCACAGAAACAAAACCACCGTCATGTTGGGAAAACAGAGTCGCAACAAAGAGCGGGTGGACACACAGCCCAGCGTTCTTCGTGGGCCACCGGGGCCCCGGGGACTGTGTCCCTCTCCGTCTCACCCCAGCGTGGGTGCCTTCCAGCCCCACAGGCCTTGGTTCCTCCAGGGAGAGCCTGTGGGGGGAGTTAGACTCTGGAAGCCACCGGTCAGAGTCAAGGCCAAGCGTCAGGTCTGGAGCCTCATGGTAGTGCAGGGTCCGCCGAGGCGGCCTGAACACCCGGAGACAGCGGTGTGGAGCTGTTTCAGGGCCGAGCTGGGCCTCGGGACGTGACTGCGTTTGCCAGGGTCTTTACAGAGGTGAGTAAGGTGAAGGGGCATAGGGGCGGCCCGGTCCCAAGTGACCGCTGTCCTTATGGAAGAGGGGACAGGACACAGACACGCAGGACCGTGTGAGGCCGAGGGAGGGACCAGCCCCACCCAGGCCTGGACCTGGGACCCCAGCCTCCAGGGCCTGGAGAACAAGGCCTCTCTGCTGTCACAGCCTCCTGCTTGGTGGCGATGGTCACACAGTCCCCAGAAACTAACACATCTTCCTTTCCAGCTCAGCCTGATGCTTAGGAAACCGTTTCCGGTTTGGGCCCCCAAACAGTCAATCCTGTCCCTTTTCTTCTGTTCCTTTCTCTTCCTCCTCAAGTGGGCCCTGTGGCCGCTTGGTCACTGTGATGGTTCATTCTGCATGTCAAGCGGACAGGGCCATGGGATGCCCTGACAGCTGGCACCCATCATCCAGGGTGCCTGTGCAGGTGTTTCCAGAAGAGGTGAGAGGCTGACTTAGTGACCTGGGGGCAGCAGGGGCCTGCCCGGGGCTGGGGGGGGGGTGGGGGCGTACCCCATCCATGGAGGGTCTGAATCCCCTCCCTCTGCCTGAGCCCAGACACCATCCTCCCCCTCCCCGGACACGGACCGAGCTCGGCCGCGGGCTCTCCGGCATCTCCCAAGGGCGGATGGGAGCCGCTCCTGTAATGAACTTGCTCTGACTCAAATCCGCCCGGCTCCTGTGGGCCCCGTTTCCCTGGAGACCCCAGCTGGTGGAGGCCTCCGAGCCCGTGTCCCGGGTGACTCACAGGCTGCGTTTTGCACAGACGGGCTCAGCAGGGCTCTGCCATCCCACTGACTGGGTGCAAACCAGTTGGGTCCAAGCCGGTCGCGTGGCCCGGAGGGGGGTTCCGCACACCTCTGGAAAACCCCCCTTCTCCTCCTCTGTAAACCGGAGGCCAAGTGGCGCTGCCTGGAAGGCTGTCACTCGGGTGAGACGAGGTGAGGACCGAGTGCTGGCCCCGGGCGCCGCCGCCCTCTGTCCCCGACGAGACGGGGCCACCTCTGGGGTCCTAGAAGAAGAAGGAGGCCAGCAGGTGCGCCCGCCCCAGCGCCGGGACCAAAGGCAACAGCTCCACCTGCACGGGAAGAGGGGGCGGACGGGGGGCCAGGGGACGCCGCTGAGCCCGACATTTTGCTGATGTTCAGTTACCTTTCAAGTAAGTTATTCAGAGAGTTTTGCAAAGTCCAAGGTTACAGGAAAATAAAGGCAAATGACCCATTTTATGATTTTACATCAGCCACCGTCGCATGGTAAGTGGGCGCCTCGCTGCGGGAACGGATGGATAAATCTCCCCCACATCCACATCTGTCCCGGCTCAGGGAGCTGCTCCCTGTCCCTTGCCGTCCTCGGGCTCGTGATCCCTGGTGGGGGCGGCGTCCCTGGCACTGGCCAGTGAGCGCACAGCACCGTCTTCGGGAACGGTCGCCTGGGGGGTTCAGCTGGGGCGTAGGGTTCCCTTCCACGGGCTCCCTGTGCCTCCCGGGCGTCCTCGAGGTCTGTGACCCCGCGCAGCCGTGAGCCTGTGCGCCCAAGTCAGGGCACACGGCTTCTCTGCTTCCAGCCCCGCCCTGGCTCCGCTCATGCAGGGAAACAGCCACAGTCCTGCGTGGTCCCGGCCCCCAGAGGGTCTCTGGCCTCACCCCCACTGCCCGCCCTGTGAACCCTCCATGCATCCACCCCCATCGAGAACCTGGAGCACAGAGGGCTCCCTTCTTCCTGGAGCCTTTGCACCTGTGCTCCAGTCTACTGAGGCCAGTCGGCCCCAGGACGCCTTTCCTTCAGGCCTCGCGTCAGCGCTCTTCCCCCACCCCCTGGTCCCTTCTGTTTTGCCTGGGGCCTCTTCCCATTCCACAGCGACTTCCTTCGGTGTCAGGAAGGAGCAGGTTTGGGTCCTTGTGACCCTTCCTCACCCTCAGTGCCCAAGCCTGGGGTGTGTAGGGACACTCTGGGTCCTCTCCTCTAACTCTGAGTTCTGGAAGACTGTCCTAGAACCTCCCGACACACGTGAAAATGTGTAATAGACGTCCGGTACACGTCCCGCCCCATGGGTCACCGCTGCAATGGCCGCCTTCTCTTCTCATGCAAATGAAAACAAGGAGGCTGAGGAAGAAGCAGAAACAGAGGCTTCTGAAGTGAGGAGGCGTCATTGTATTTATAATATTTAATCACTGCAAAGGGCAGCAACTAGAGAGGGCCAGAGATGCCCTGCCCACCTGCTTCTGCAGACCTCAGGGGAGCCCACACAGCTCCTGCCCACCCCTTCTCCAGACCTCAGGGGACCCCACACAGCACACATTTTCCAAAGCAGTTGGCACAGGGAGGGGCAGCTACTCATGGAAAATGATACAAAGAAGCCCTGGGCTGGTTACACAGGCTCTCCTTAAACTCCTGACACCATAAAGGTCACAACATTTGGGGTAAACAAAGGAAAACACCATCTGTCCCCTTTGCAAGAAGTTGCCAGTCTGACATGTGATCGAAGGAAGGAAGGTTATAGGTGAGAAATGGCTTTGAAACCACCGATGTCGAGAGAGGAAGCTCCATTCTGACCAGCCACACATGTGCCTGCACACACACCCTGTATCACTCAGGACTTAGCCAGGTACGCACCATGGACCCCGGGCCACCCTGTTCCTCTACAGAGGTCTACCTTGGAATTATCACTCCTCATTCAAATTTAAAAAAAAAAAAAGAAAGAAAAATTAAGGTTGATATTGAGAAGGAAAGTAAAAATTTACACCAGAAAAATTTGGCCAGAAAACCAATAACAAAAAATATTAACAAGGAAAGATGATATCTCATGAATTTAAAGACCCTGGTTAAACAACAACAACAACAACAACAACAAACGTTGTGACGAATCAGTAACTTAAAACCAAGACACAAGAGAACGATGAAACCAATAATAAAATTGAAAAAAGAGATGAAAATAAATTAGACCTTGGCAAGGAATGGGAGAGGGCAGTAGAAATGTCCATCACTGAAAAGTCCATATTTGAAGCGTCTTGAGGACAAACAGCCATAGCCAGGGAGAAATAAACATGAAAAACTTGAAAAAAATGAAATAATTTGTTTAAGTGTTGAATATAAGAAAGAATAGGAGAGCTATATGAGACAAGGAAGGTTTCCAGCATGCATAAAACTGTGAGCCCTGATGAGATCCTGAGATCCCAGGACTTGTAAGACAGCCTCTCCACCTATTCCCCCCAAGTATCCTCACATATTAGGGGGAAATGTTGAGCTTTCTCAGGACTTCCCTATAGGAGCCTTCAATGTTGGAAGAGTGTGGAGCAACGTTCACAAAGATTTCAATGAAAGAAAATGTCACACAGTAATTTTATACCCAGCTAAATGATCATTTGAGTACAAAGTAAAGAACAGAGCTTTTCTCAGGCAGGAAAACGCCCATCAACTTTCCTGAAGACTGAAGTCAGGCAGCTAGGAGCTGAGTAAAGAAGATGTATAAGTAAGCTGGTGATGAGTCTCTTTTGAAACCTTATACAGTTAGTAGTAAGGCTAAGATACTGTAGAAATGATGGTTATGGGGTGAGCAGTATGTATTAGAAGCTATAACTATGTAAAAATGATAATATAACTAACCTAATAGCAGGTGGGGGGGGGAAGGCAAGCTAGAGACTGAATAAAGAGTGACCTCATTGGTCACCTCGTATGGTTCAGGAGACCATAGGTGTTATGGAAAGCTGATAAATCAAGTAACAGAAGTAATGATTAAGTTGTTTGAGCTTCTAAAATAAATCAGGATAATTATGTAGCCAGTGATGCTGGATGTCTATGCTTGCCCCTCAATCTCTTGAGCCCACTGGCTTGCAGCTGAATTTGGGCAGTAGGGAGACCTGATGAGAGATCAAAGGAATGGAGGAGAGTGGGCTCAGGGGGCTTATTCCCCAAGTTTCCTCACTTCGGGTGTCCTTGAGCTGCTGTGCCCCTTGACAGAGGGTTACTGTTCCTCTCAAAGTGGCCTACAACGCCCATCATTCATTCCTCTCAGCTTCCAGTGAACTGTCCCTCTCCTGGTCCCTTTGGGTGTTGTATTGGCTCTTCTGACATGAGGTTCATACACACACACACACACACACACACACACACACACAGAGATCCTGCTTCCAAGAAAAAGAAAGGAGAGGAAAAAAGCAAAAAACTCAGATAAAACAGAAAAATAGCACAACAAAAAGTTTTACTACGTAGAAAATATTCAAATATAACTAATTATGACAATACAATGATTTAAGGAAAACAGACATCTGATAAACACAAGAGACATGCCTACAACATAAGAAAACAAAATCTGAAAGCAAAGAGAAAGACAGTCTTGGGAGCTAATGAGATAAAAGCTATCTTGGCGAAGCTACGTGAAAAATGGAATTAAAGCTACCAGTGATGAAGAGGGTGGCTTTATAATGAAAATGCGAAATTCATCAGGGAACATTAAAAAGTCTAAATATGAGTGCACATACATATCTCCACATTTTATAATGTCAGGGAGAGATAGGTAACCCAGCACCATACTGGAAGATTTTCACAGAGGTTTCACAGTAAGTTAAAATGCAAACATATTTATTGACAAATATATAAAAGATTGAAACAACACAATTAACAAATGGATCTAACGAAAACCTGGACTGCAGAACTGTGGGCCTCAAAATTGCAGAGACACTTTCTTTTCAATTATACACAGAACACTTACAGAAATTGGCCTGGATTTAGACTATAAGTCAGATCCCAACATGTTGCAAAGCCAAAACACTTTTTACAATGAAACAATATATTTTGTGAACATAATTACATTGCAAACCAACGACAGGGTAACATTTAGAACAGTTCAACAAACTGGGGTCCGTCCACACCCTGAAACAATACTCAGCAGTGGAGGGAACCAGAGGACTGTCCATGCATCCGCTCACATAGGTCTCCAGGCACTGCATGGAGCAAAAGGCCCATCCGAAAAGGCTGCATACCGTAGGAGTCCACTGACGTTACACTTTTAAATGGCAAAGCTTTAGAAATGGAGGCAGTGTCTGCCAGGGGTAGGAGGGGAAGGCAGGTGAGAGGGAGGGTGGGCATGGTTAGAAAGGGGCCTGGGTGTGGGAACTCTTCTCTGTTGTTGGATGCATGAACCTTCTCGGGGATAACAGTGCATAGAACTGAACATGCGTGCACACACACACACACACACACACGAGTACCATGAAAATGGGGAAAACCGAATAAGACCAGTGGATTCTATCCCTTACTTGTGACCTAGTGTGGTAATTCTGCATGATGTTTTCCGTGGAGAAAACAGGACACGATGTACATGGGATTGCTCTGGATCCTTTCTTACAATTCCATGGGAATCCCCAATCATCTCAATAAAAGTTTCAATGAAAAATTATACATATTAAAAACATTTTAAACCCACTTTAAAATTACTTGTTTAGAGAATAGATAGTGAGGGAAATTATACCATATTTCCGTCTACACAATGAGAAAATTCTGTGTTGAAACATGTTGGATGTGGCAGGTGCAAAAGTAGAGAAAAGTTTACAGCCTTCAATACTCGCACTGGGAAGAAGAAGGATTAAGAGTCAAGGACTAGGAAGTTAGAAGAAACAACAAACAAAGAACAATGGTGTGAATACCAAACACCTGGAATAAAGGCAATTTAAAAAGCGTGGAACTCAATGAAATAGAAGTCAAACGAAACACAGCTAGGAGCCCCCAAACCTAAAGGGTATTCTTTTGAGAAAAAAAGGAAGAATGATTAAAATTGACAAGCTCAATGAAATTTACATTAAAAAAACACCCTCAAAATCCCAGAAGTCTAATGCATTTTTAGGACAAATAAGCCAGTGCTAGGAATGTAAAAGGGGTTTGTGACTACAGATGTAGAGTGGTCCTATCCTCTCTTTAAAGATAAGACAATTTTTGGGGGGCGCCTGGGTGGCTCAGTCAGTTAAGCGTCTTACTTTGGCTCAGGTCATGATCTCATAGTCTGTGAGTTCGAGCCCCACGTCAGGTTCTGTGCTGACAGCTCGGAGCCTGGAGCCTGCTTTGGATTCTGTGTCTCCCTCTCTCTCTCTGCTCCTCCCCTGCTCACACGCTCTCTCTCAAAAATAAATAAAGATTAAAAAAATTAAAAGAAAAAAGATAAGACAATTTTCAGATTAGGATGGTGAATCACACATTCCATTTTTCAGCAACTTGCCCAAATTTCCACTAACACTGTATGGTTTTTTTTTTTAAACCTGAAAAATTTTTCAAAAACTCTAAACAGATGGGAAGAAAAGGAACAAAATTTTCGAAGCTGAGAAACAGACCAGTGAACAACAAGTGATTGAGTGAGCCTGAGAAATCTGAATCCCAAGCAGCAGCGAGGAAGGCTGAGAACCTAACTGATATTCTGAGAGAATTTAAAAGGGAGGGAGGGAGAGAAGAGAGGGGAGGAGTACCCCTGCAGGCGTCCGGAGGGGTATTTTCTCCATAGGGCACAACTGAGATGTGGGAACTGTATAAAAATGAAAACAAACAAACCAACCCCCGAAACAAAACCTGGCACACACACCTTCGCTTTTTGGCCAAAATGAGAAGACAATTTTCTGGGGAATCAGATCCACCCAAGAGGAAATATCTGAGGAACGGACACAGGGTGGGGATTTTCTAGCAAACAGCCCATCCCAACCTCCTTGTAGCAGAATTCAAAGTCAGTGAGTTCAGTGATTTCATCTATGTACGAAGAGATTCCAGACCATGTTCTAGACCCCCACCATTCATCACCCAGCAAGGATCCTCAAGTGTAGTGAAGGTCTCCCACATGGTGTGGGGCGGCTGGGGAGAGGCCAAAGTAGACAGAATGGGACCACTGGTGGAAACGAGGGCCTTTCAGAGAGCAGAGACTCTCAAAAAAAGTCATCTAATACCCTAGACAAATAAGGAGAATACTGCAGTCATAAAACCAGAACAAGCACTATCTATAAAACAAGAACAGATTCTCAGATCAGCAACAAAATGCCTGTGGGAATTAAACATATGGCAGTCACAATGGAAACCTCTAAAGAAATCTGCAAGATGAGGTTGAGATAACCTCATAAAAAGTTGGCAGAGATAAAGACAAACATATGAAAAATGAAGAAGTGAAATTTGAAGACTGGTCCAGAGGGTCCAACACCCAAATAACAGAAGTTACAGAAGAGATTAAGTCATCAAAATTTTTTCAAGAAAAGTTCTCAGAAACAAAGGACACACATTGATGGATTTGAAAGCCCCACCAAGAGCATAGGTTCACCCCAAGGCTCATCTTGGTGAAATTTTAAAACAGAATACGAAGACACTGCATTAATCAAGGTCAGATAAAAGGATGGGGAATCAAAACGGCTGTGGGTTTCTCATAGCAACAGAAACCAAGAAGACAGGGGAGCATTGGCTTCAAAAGTCAGGAGGGAAATGGTTTCCGGCCAAGCTCTTAAATAGGTCTTCAGATTCGATAATAAAATCCATAAAGTATGTGGAATAAAATTAAGAATTACTGTGGGTAAGTGGGATCTGAAAACGTTGCTTCTGGTGAATCCTTCTCAGGAAGCGCCCGGCAAGCTGGAAGACCAAGCCCACAAGGGGTGACGCAGGTCACAGGCCACAGGAGATCCGACGTGGAAGAGTGGTGGCGGCCACCCTCGGGATGCTGGTGGCATCACCCCGTGTGGACAGCTGTTCATCAGAGGCAGAGTTGGAGCACATCCAGCTGGAGCACGTCCCACAGGGGGCATTTTATGGTTAACCCAGGACCTCGTCACCCCAGTGCCATTTCTTTAGCCCAGCGCCACGCACCTGGGGGTGCCTGTCAAGGGTGTGGATGTGGTTTCCTTGGCCGTCCAGCCCTGAATTCTGAGCCGGCCGTAGGGCCTGCATTCCACCCGTCAGGCACATCTGTGTTGACCTGATCCTGGGCACCGGAGGACGCCATGGCCAGCCCAGCGCTTGGCCGGGTTCCTGTAGGACACGAAGCTCCTGATCTGTATGACAGCCCCTGTAGGTGCCCCCACTGCAGCGGGCCCTTGCGCTCCGGCCTCATGCATCACCTGCTCCGGAATTCTGCAGGACGCTCTGATCAACTCTCCAAGACCCAGACAAGGCTTCCTCCCAGAAATTCTCTTCTCCTTGTTTCCTTGGGCGCCTTCACCCACGTAGTCACGATACTACTCTTTCCTCATAAAGCCAGTGTTGTCTTTCATACTCACATTTTAGGGTAAACAACGTAAATTTATGGCTACATCCTTAGACCACAAAGCTATGCAGAAACGTAAGAAGACAATTTGCACAAAGAAAATGATTTGCACGAAGGCAGCGGTAACTGGGGAAGGGGCACAGGGCTTCAGAAGGGCTGCCCGGGATCTGATTCCTAACACAGGTTCTGGATGGACGAGTGTGTCCTTTTTTTACAATTCCTCAGACCCTTCCTGTACCATGCTGATGCATAACGAATTCCTGAGTCAAGATGGTACAGGTGGGAGAGCTCTATAAACACATTTGCACCGATAAATGCATAAGCTTGAAAAAACTGGGCAAATTTCTGGAAAAGTATAACCTCCAAAAAATGACCCAAAAAGAAATCGGAAGCCTAAATAGACCCATAACCGTTAAAAAAACCGGCTAAGTATTTTAAAGTCCACCCACACCATATTTTCAATTTAAGAAGAAGCACAGATGGTTTTATGGGTGATTTCTACCAAACAGTCAATGAACAGATCATTCCAATTTCATAAAGGGTTTTCCAGACAATAAAAAATGAAAGAACTCATTTTACGAGGTGAGTGTAATTTTGATCCCAAGCCAGGCAAGGACGGTATAAGAAAAAGAAAATTGTAGGTCAGTATAACTTATGAGCATAGATTTTTAAAAATCAATTAAAATATTAACAATTCAAATGCAGTAATCCATTAAAAATTACTCCTGACCAAACTGGGTTTTCTTAGGAGTAAAAGGGATGCATTAACCCCCCACACTATATTTCATCACAGAAAAACTGTACAATTATTAGACTAGAGGCAGGAAAGTGCATTTTTAAAAATTTAACCCCATTCCTGATAAAAACCCTGAGACAACTATGGAAAGTATCAAATATCTTAATGTAGCTTCTCTATAAACGTCGACTGCAAACATGCTTTGGGAGAAAACTCCTGGACGCATTCTCTGGAAAATCTGGGCCAACTTAAGGATATTCTCACCTAGTGGTGTAAGACGAGGGAAACAAATGAAAGATAGAAAATGGAAACATAAAAATATCAACATTATTGCTCGGCCATTTTATCGAGTCAACCACAATAACTTAATAAAAGTTTCCCAAAGTGCTTTGTGTAAAAATAAGAGGGAGGAAACCCGAAGATGAAGTGCCTTAAGAAGAAACCAATGACACTGAAGTACTGAGAGGCCATAAGAACCACCGAATAAAAGAAGAGAATCATTACATTAATTTATGTAAAATCTCAATTCCTTAACGATCTCAGTTTGCCCACAAGAATCCACGAACTCAATCATTTCTCATCAAAATTCTGGAACGATTTTTGGTGGAACTGGAGAAACTGAGATTCACACGTGCGTGCTCGATACGTGGGCTTATACGTGGCATGGCTCAATTACGGGCCCGGAAAGACACAAAGGAAAAGCAGAAAATGCCAACCCAAGGAACTCGCACAACTGCATTAACACAAAATAGGGGCGTCTGGGGGGCTCGGTCAGTGGAGCGTCCAACTTCCGCCCAGGTCACGATCGCACACTTCACGGGTTCGAGCCCCGTGTCCGGCTCTGTGCTGACACCTCAGATTCTGTGTCTCCCCCTCTCTCTGCCCCCTTCCCTACTTGCACTCTGTCTCTGTCTCTCAAAAATAAATAAACGTTAAAAAATTTAAAAAAAAAAACATAAAATAAACTCCAGCACAAAATATTATTTGTTATAGAGAGGATCACAACAGGAAGACAACAGTCTAATGATACGATATAGCAACACTTACCACGCATACTCTTGATAAAAGAGCTTCCAAATATATATATATAAAGAAATTAGCAGCCCTCGCGGGAAAAGTACATACGAATCCCTCATGCTGGTGGGATAGTTCAAGCCTCCTTTGCAAAGTCCAGGCTGAGGGAAGACCGGCAAGCAAGCGATAGGGAACCAACACATAAAGAATGAATACTTTTTCCAAGCGCACATGGAAAACTCTATCTTGCAGGAGGCTGGGAGGGAGGCCTCGGTTTAGAACTAGATGTGTCTGTAATGCAGAGCAGGACCTCTGACCACCAAGCGGTGGAGATAAAATTTAAAAACTAAAAGATGCATTAAAAATCACCTGCAGGGGCGCCTGGGTGGCGCAGTCGGTTGAGCGTCCGACTTCAGCCAGGTCACGATCTCGCGGTCCGTGAGTTCGAGCCCCGCGTCGGGCTCTGGGCTGATGGCTCGGAGCCTGGAGCCTGTTTCCGATTCTGTGTCTCCCTCTCACTCTGCCCCTCCCCCGTTCATGCTCTGTCTCTCTCTGTCCCAAAAATAAATAAACATTGAAAAAAAAAAATTAAAAAAAAAATCACCTGCAAATTTACGAACTGAAACGCCATTACCAAATAACTCCCGCATTATAAATACATAATAACGCGGGGTGTCCGGGTGGCTCAGTCCATTAAGCGTCCGACTTCGGCTCAGGTCATGATCTCATGGCTCGTGAGTTCGAGCCCCTGCATCGGGCTCTGTGCTGACAGCTCAGAGCCTGGAGCCTGCTTCGGATTCTGTGTCTCCCTCTCTCTCTGCCCCTTCCCCGCTCATGCTCTGTCTCTCTCTCCTTCAAAAATAAATAAAAACATTTAAAAATAAAAAAAATACATAATAACCATTAAAAATGTTAAAGGACGCAGAGCTGACTTACACTACGAACACCACAGGTGGAGATGAGATGTGGTGAGCTTAATGCTTGTGGTACGACAGCGTGAGCCCTGCAGGTCAGTCCCGTTGCTGGTGAGGGCTGTGAGCACTGAGCAAGTATGAAGCGTAAGCACCTGAGGGCACTGAGAATGATGGAGAAGCAAGCGGATTGTGGGGCCCTCCCACGCCCGGAAATGCCGCTGACGCGGGGCCCGGAAATGCCGCTGACGCGGGGAGAGTCTCTGGGCTTTGGTGCCTCGTGCCGAGTGTGGGCACAGCATGGACCCGTAAGAGACACAGCTACCTCCCTTTCTGGCGTGGCGACTGGGAAGGGAGGTGTGGGGAACAGACACCAGCGACGGTAAGGAGCCAGAGCGGAGGGCAGAGCACCAGAGAAATGGTCTCTGAGTCTGTGCACGGCCCACATGGTAAGCCTATGAAGGGCGGGCTCCACGCCGGCATTGGATGACGTAGATGGGTCAGCGTTACGTGAGCTGAAGATGGACATCAAACAGGTGATCAAAGGATCAGTTATTCAGGAAGAGAGAAACTCGTAAGCCTGTACGGTGATAAGAGATTTGAGACACCGAAGTAAACATTGGTGAATCAAAGGGAAAAACACACATGTCCACAAAGTAGGAGACTTTCACGCCATCTCGGCGATTCATAAAGCAGCTACACACAAAACACAAGGAAGACAGTGTAGGATTTGATCTGATTGATATGTATGCACATTAAACAAAAAATATCACAATTAAGGGGAAAATGAGCCATCTCACGTCTGTAGTCGAGGGTGTTAACCTGTGTCTTCTCGCAATTCGTAGAAAACTTGGCGGAAAATCCATAAAGACAGAAGACCCTGCCCTGCTTAACATTTACAAAACACCAACCCAACCTTTACAAAATAGACACGTATTTCAAATTTTTTTCTTTTTTCAACGTTTTTTATTTATTTTTGGGACAGAGAGAGACAGAGCATGAACGGGGGAGGGGCAGAGAGAGAGGGAGACACAGAATTGGAAACAGGCTCCAGGCTCTGAGCCATCAGCCCAGAGCCCGACGCGGGGCTCGAACTCGCGGACCGCGAGATCGTGACCTGGCTGAAGTCGGACGTTTAACTGACTGCGCCACCCAGGCGCCCCTAGACACGTATTTCAAATTAATATCGTACATTCGGCGAGACAGCGCACGTCCTGGGCCATAAAACTCTACACCTCCATACATGTTTAAGAGGACTGAAATCACACGGGACGCATGCTGTCACCACAACGCCATGAACTTAGATGTTGATGACGCTCATGTATCTAAAAAATCCCCCAAGGACTGAGAAATTACACAACGGGGGAGCCTGGGTGGCTCAGTCTGTGACGCATCCAGCTTTCGCTCAGGTCACGATCTCGTGGCTCCTGAGTTTGAGCCCCACATTGTGTCGGGCTCTGGGCTGACGGCTCAGAGCCTGGAGCCTGCTTCCGATTCTGTGTCTCCCTCTCTCTCTGCCCCTCCCCTGCTCAGGCTCTGTCTGTCTCTCTCAAAAAATAAACATTAAGAAAAATTTTTTTAAAGATATTACACATCACATTTCTGAACAATTCATGGGTCAAAAAGAAAAAAAAAAACAAGGAGATCTGAAAATATTTTGAACAGGACAGTAGTGAAAATTCAACAGATTAAAATGTGTGTAATGCCACAAAACCAAGCCTTGGAGGGTCAGCTTTCCATGCTTATTGGAAAAGAAGAAAAGGCCCAAATAAAACATGTGAACGTTCACCTCCAGAAACGAGAGCAGAGCCAGCCTAAGAGGGAGGCAGTGATAAATGGTCAGCTGAAGGCAGGCGGGAGCAGGGGCGAGGAGGGAAAGAGGGTCCTCGGACGGTGGATGTGCTCTTGACTGGGGCTGTTGGAGACCCACTGGCTTCCCTCCAGGACCCTGTGTCCAGGTCCTAACCCCAGCGTGGTGGTAGTCGGAGCTGGAGCTTTGGGGGAAGTACGTGGGTTTGGACGTGGCCGTGAGGGTGGAGCCCTGGTCTCCTGGGGTCAGTGCCTCCATCAGAGGGGACCCAGCCAGCTCTCCCGCTCTCCCCACCGTGCAGGACCCAGGGACAGGCTGGCCACCGGGAAGCCAGGAGGAGGCTCTCGCCAGAACCCAGTCTGCTGTCACCGTGATCTGGGACCGTCCAGCCTCCTGACCTGCGAGAAACGAATCCCTCTTATTTGAGGCCTCCCGTCCGCGGCATTTCAGTGTTTTAGTGCAGGCTGAGCGGAGACGCGGGAAGGTTGCCCAGGGCTGTGCGCGCGTCGGGACGTGTTCAGCTGTGCACTTAACTCGTGGCAGTTAATTACCTGCCGATCATAACTCGGGACAGGCGTTGCTGAAAAACGAGCTTTTGGTCTCATTCCTCCCCTCTATCATTTGAACGTTTCCCTTTTCACCGATGAGTGCTGTTATCTGAGTTATTTCGTTCTTTCTACTCCCGCTCAGGGCTACTCCGCTCCTGTTATACTCGCTGCGTGAGGCGAAAGCTTGCATCGACCATTTCAGACGTTTATGGTGCCTGCTAGAAGTTTCCAAAGCTGTATAATTTCTCTAAGCACTGCTTTGGTCACAGTGCCCGGATTTTAGTATGCTGTGCTTTGTTACCAGTCAAGTCAAAATATTTAAGTTAATTCAATTAAATATGTAACATTTAAATTTCCATTTCTGGGGCGCCTGGGTGGCTCAGTCGGTTAGACATCTGACCTCGGCTCAGGTCACGATCTCGCGGTCCGTGAGTTCGAACCCCGCGTCGGGCTCTGTGCTGACAGCTTGGAGCCTGGAGCCCGGAGCCTGCTTCGGATTCTGTGTCTCCCTCTCTCGCTGCCCCTCCCCCACTCACTCTCTGTCTCTCTCTCAAAAATAAATAAACATTAGAAAATAAATAAAATAGGGGCGCCTGCGTCCGACTTCAGCCAGGTCACGATCTCACGGTCCGTGAGTTCGAGCCCCGCGTCAGGCTCTGGGCTGATGGCTCAGAGCCTGGAGCTTGTTTCCGATTCTGTGTCTCCCTCTCTCTCTGCCCCTCCCCCGTTCATGCTCTGTCTCTCTCTGTCCCAAAAATAAATAAAAACGTTGAAAAAAAATTAAAAAAAAAAAAGAAAATAAATAAAATAAAATAAAATAAAATAAAATAAAATAAAACAAACGTAAGCATGCCCCTGTCCGGTGCTCCTGCTCTTCCAGGGGCTCACCCTTGGGGGGGCTGGAATGTTCTATAAGCATCCATCACGTACTGCGGATGGTGTCCACGTCTCTGTGCACTCACAGACCTGTTGTCTGTTCCACCGGTTACTGACAGAGAAACAACACGTCCCATCTCGCTGCTTCCAATTCTGCCAGGGTTCTTTTTAATTTTTTTTTAAGTGTTTATTTATCTTAGAGAGAGAGAGTGCAAGCAGGGGAGGGGCAGGGAGAGAGGGAGACACAGAATCCGAAGCGGGCTCCAGGCTCCGAGCTGTCAGCACAGAGCCCGACGTGGGGCTCGAACCCATGAACCGCAAGGTCATGGCCTGAGCCAAAGTCAGACACTCAACTGACTGAGTCACCCAGGCACCCCTGGAGTGTTTATTCTGTTTATACTGAATGTAACTGTCCACGGGCTTGGCATTGGTCCCTTTGTGATTTCTGACTTCTCCTTTCTTGTCCCACCTCATTTTTCTTTATTTTCCCTTTCCTGCCTTCTTTTGTGCTTCCCAATCTCAGTGGCACACACTTCACCTCCATTTTTTACCTTTTAGGTAAAATGTCTTTGCGTCACTTTCTAGTGGTTGTGCTGGGGTGGTGCTGTGTCACCACGATCAGCGTAAGGTCGATAGTAAATTACTTCGGAACAAACATGGGAACCTTGAGGCAGGATGTTTCTACCTGTGCTGTTCACCTCTTGGGCTAAGTGCCTATAGGAAAAAATAAGTAGGGGCTCCCGGGTGGCTCAGTCGGTTAGGACTTCGGCTCAGGTCAGGATGTCGCGGGTCGTGGGTTCGAGCCCCGCGTCGGGCTCTGTGCCCACAGCTCGGAGCCTGGAGCCGGCTTCCGATTCTGTGTCCCCCTCTCTCTCCCTGCCCCTCCCCGGCTCGTGTCCTGTCTCTTTGTATCTCTCAATAATAAATAAACGTTAAAAAATTAAAAAATAAATAAACAAAACCTCGGTGCGTTTTAACCCCAGTGATACAGTGATAACATTTTTGTCTCAAGCGGGCGCAGGTGTTTTAGCAATTACGAGGATGCACACACAGGTGCGTATTCACATTTCTGTGATGCATCAGCCGTACCGCGGGCAGCGAACCCTCTCCGCTCTGCTCTGCTTTACTGGAAATGTTTTCATTTCACATTCTATTTCAAAGAATAGTTTCTTGGGATCTAGAAGTTTTGGTTGACGGATTTCCACCTCAACGCTTTAGACGCGCACCTGTTCTACGCCTGTGGCCTCCACCGCGCGTGACGGGGCGTCTGTCGTCCGTGACATCGCTGTCCCCTCTGCGGGCGGCCCCACCCTTCTCCCCCCCACTTCTGGGACTCGCTCTTGGTCTCAGTCTTCCGCAGGTTGGACCGTCAAGTCCTTGGTGGTGGCTTCCTGTGTTTATCCCGCTTTGGGTGACGCGTCTGTGTGGCTCTTTGTGTTGTCCTCTCACCGCATGTGGGGAGCCTTGGCCGTGACTTCTGCAAGTGCTGTTCCCACGTCACACTGTCCCTTCTCCTGTCCAGGGCTCTAATCCCACCTACGCTGGACAGGGTGATGCTGTTCCGAAGCTGTCTGAGGCTTTAGGTTTTGTCTCCCTTCTTCTGTCAGTTTCTCGGATTGGAAAACTCCCGTTGCCCTGTCTTCAGACGCCCTGGCTCTCTCACGTCGAGAGAGCCGCCGAGCCCCTGTGGTACGCTTTCCAATGTATTTTCTGTTATTGTAATGCTCACCCCTAGAACTGTTTTTTAAATAAATATTTTTAATGATTTTCACTTCTCTGTTGAAACTCTCTACCTATTCACTCATTAGTACCACATTAATTATTTAGACGTTTTTATTTTTCAATTTTTACTTATTTGGAGAGAAGTGGGGGAGGGACAGAGAGAGAGTGAGAGAGAGAGAGAATCCCAAGCAGGCTCCGGGCTGCCAGCACAGAGCCCAACTCGGGGCTCAAACCCTTAAACCACGGGATTGTGACCTGAGCTGGAATGGACAGGAAAGCAAACAGGGTTCTGGACTTCCGTTTCCAGCACGTTCCCAAAGCAGGGCAGCCCAGGCTACAGCCGGTGTCTCCATGAGACGAGGGGGCTCTGTCCCAGCCGGAGAGGTTCTAACACAGAAGGCGTGCAGCCTCCTGCTTCCCACGCCCGCAGGTGGTCTCCCGCCCGATGTCCCCAGACCCCTTCTGCTGTCACTAGGAGCACCAGGCCCAGATCTGAGATCGCAGAGGCCTGCGTCCTGGGAAAACACACGAAATCCCCCCCCTTCCGGCAACCCCTGCCAAGGCCAGCTGGCGTGACAGGTCGGACACGCGCACGCCATTGCTTCCTCCGGAACCCACGCCCGGGGACGTGAGAGCGAAAGTGTATTTCGGATGTATTTCCGCGGTAGCCAGCGCCCCAGGAAGCCAAAGGCTGGGGTTTATGTGTCCATAAAGTGGCCCCGGTGACTTTGCTAGAAGAATCTGAGCTCTGCTCTCAGCAAACACCACCGATGGCACTTTTGATGCCCTGGCAGGGATCACTCAGACATTTATGAGCAAATGAAAAAGCCTTGTTATATAGGAAAGCATTTTCCAGCCTCAGCTCTGTCCTCAACCACCTTGCCCACCTACTGGGCGTTTCTCCTGGGCCAGCGGGTGCGGGGCTAGCCTGGCACCTGGCAGGAACATAGCGGTTCCTGTGCTTCAGACCCAGAGGAGTAGACCTGGGGGGTAGGACGCAGTGGCACACGTCCTCCTCACTGTGACACGGTCATCGGTGCCACAGGCTCCCTGCCGCGGGTCCTGCCCTGCCTCGGGGCCTTTGCACCTACCGCTGCTTCCTCCAGAAACGCCGCTCTGTGGGCATGGCCTCAAATCCCTCACGTCCTCCCGGATGTCACGGGTCACAGAGGCCTGCCTGGCCGGCTGCATCCAAAGCAGGCTGGCCACACGGCACGGCCCCACCCCGTCCTGGGGTCCATGTTGTCATCTGCCGGTGGGTGTTCTGTCCTCCCGCCCTCCCAGCCGCACCACAGTGGAACGTGAGCTCCTCTGGCACTGGCGGGTTACCTGCTCTGCCCCCTGCTTCCCGCAACGCCTGTGCCAGCGTGGGGCACACACGACCTGCTCGGCGGGCGTGTGCGGGGAGAACAGGTGGACGGTGAATGAGCGACGCCCATCGTCCGGGACGACACTCATCGAGATGTGCGGCAGCTGCTGACAAGGCCCGGTGGCACCGGCCGGAGTCCTGGCCGGGGAACCGCCCGCCCCCCGGGGAGCGATGGCCGCGCCTTTGGTTGGTGCCCAAGTGCGCCTGCTCCCCGGAGACCCCCCCACTCCTTCCACATTTCCTCCTTCCTTGGAAACCACAGCTCCTGGGGAAGTCTCCGTGTGACAGAGCTCCAGGCCTGATTCGGCTCCTGGGCGCAGTCCCCTGTGTGCCGTCCGGACCCATGCTTGGGGGACTCGCAGGAGGGTCCGTGCGGCCGAGCGGATGGCGTGTCCCTGCCAAACGCCCAAGACTGTAGCAGGCGGGGCACGCAGTTACGTCACTGAGCCCCAGAGGCACCCCCGCCCACTCCCTGCAGACAGGCCAGCCCCCACCTCCGGGGGACGATGGCTGGGAGGGGACGTAGACACCCAGACGCACACGTGTGGGTGCTCAGACACACACACACACACACATACACACACACACACACCTCCCAGGACCCAACAGCCGTGTTAAGGCCAATTAGGAAAGCAGAAATGTCTGGAACTGAATCTGGTGACCGAGAATCTGCTGACGGAAGGCAATTCGGTGGCTGCACACACATTCCCGCCACTGCGTCGGCCTCCCTAGGGCAGGTGTCCCCCTGGAGCAGTGGGTGCGTAGTGCGGCCCGGCACCCACCCCCTGGAGGGGCTCTGGGGGGGGCCGTTTGCAAACAGCACTGACCAGGAAACGGGGACCCCGGCTCCCCCGCCCCGCTGAGAGCTTTGCATAATGATGCCATCTGGTCCTGACATCACTTTGTCCCTGAGAAAATCACAGCCCTTCTTGGGGCAGAGCCCCCTGCCCACTGGCCCCCTCCTGCTCGTCCCCCTAGGCCTCCGGGCTGGGATCCTGGTTCCTGTGGGGCAGGGTCCCCAGGGCGCCTGTGAGCAAATGCAGACTTTTCTGCAGAAAAGTCACCTGTTTAGAAGTCCCTGGCCCGCCTTGCACGGGAGCACAGAAGAGTCTCCAGGGTGCTCTCAGGTCGCGGTGGGTGCTTGGGCCGTGGGGTCAGAGGGGCCTGTCTGCCTCCTTGTTCTCGTGGACGCGGAGCGTGTCCCTGCGGGGGAGGGGCCCTGATGGCCCGTCCTCGTGGTGGGAGCCGCCCCCAGGGCCTCTGTGTGGGGCGCCCCGGGGCTCCTGCCAGAACCCCCACCCCTCCGCTGTGCCGACCGGTCCCCACCGGCGGGGCCGCCCGGGTGATTTAGGGGCTCTGCAGCCGTAACGGACGGGAAGTTTATGAATCCAAAGCAGAAAAGTAAGTTTAATTATTTGAAAGTCAGAAAGCTCATTCTCTCCCGGTGACTTACGACATTTAGTCTCCAGGCCTCGGGAGCCTACGTGAGGGTAAATCGGGCTACGTTTTAGGAATTAAATTGATAACTTGACCAAATCGATTTCATTAGTGAACGTGTCATATTTGCCGTTAATGATGGCGATCGCTGGAATGGGAGCTGACAAGCGCCCTTGAAAAACTGGGCAGATGGAGATTACATGAAGACGCCGGCCGCGCGTTTCCACGCTCCGGTCGGGACCCACCAGCTCTCCCGCCGCACTGCGGCCCGCCCTCCGCGCGGGGCTCATCATCTGCCCTGAGCTGTGTCGTCCCGAGCTCACGGGCCCAGAAAGGAGGGAGGCTCCCGGTCAGACCCTCGCAGGTGCTCGGGGAGGGTGACCAGCTGGGGCCACCCCAGCGCAACGCGGACGTCTCCTGGGCGGATGTCCCCGTCCTCCCGACTGACAAGCACAGCCGTTGTCAGCTGCTCCTGGAAGACGGTGTCGATTCTACAAGGCTCGGGTGCTCCCCGAATACTCAAGAAACCCAGGCCCGCCATGCCCTCCGGCCAGACCGGGCAGAACGGAGGCCGCAACGGTGGACGCTGGGGCTCCTGTTAGTGTCCACTGTGGGCAGGAGCCCCGGGCTCCCCCGGGCTCCCCCGGGCTTTCAGCCTGGTGTGGCCCTGCCTTCTCTGGGCCTGACGGGAACATATCCCAGTGAGCTGCGTGCTGGGGGCCTGTTAGCGGACGGGGCTGCTTTTCCGGGACAGGTCTGTGCCAGGACACGGGGCCAGGACCCCGCACGTGAGGCCAGGGCTCCTCCGATCCCCTGGAGGGACCCAGTCCGTCCCGTCTGCCCTGTTCTTCGAGGCCTCGTCCCTTAGGGCCTTGGGGCGGTCCCAGGAACCACGGCGGTGCGGCCCGTCCGGAGCTGGAGGGGTGTCTGGGCCGTCCTCGAAACCCCACGGCCACACTTGTCGCCCACGGGCTGAGGTGCACCTGCCCTCTGGGGGAGGAAGGGCAATCAAGGGCTTTGCCCACGGGCTGTGCGGCCGCCTCTGGCCAGGAGCTGACCTCGCGAAGTCCGCACAATAGACCCAGTGGTGTTCTGCAGGGGCCTCCGAGCGTGACCCTCCTCCCCTCTCCTCTCCAGAGGGGCATCCGAGCCCCGGCCGTCTCCCTGGGATGGGAGCTTTCCTAGAGGCGAGGCCAAGCTCACGACCGGCTGGGTCGGCAGGTGTCGCCGTGTCTCCAACACGCTCCCTTGAGCTAATTGTGGTCAGGCTCCCGAGACCTCCGCCCGCCTAGGGCGACCTTGGGCTTCCACACGCCCTTGCTGAGTCCCGTCGCTTGAGAGAGACTCCCGCCCTAGGTGGCGAAGCCGGTGGCCCCACCCTGCTGTCGCTGGCCGTGGACCCCGTGGTCTGGGAGGGACCCTGGGGGCCCCGTCACTCCCCGGCCGTCCCGCACGCCCTTCTTTACCATCGCTCCCGGGCCAGGGTCACTCTCGTCGTCTGCACAGCGTGTGGGGGGCAGCGGAGGGGCGCAGCTTCCACAGGCTACGCGTCCCGCCTGCAGGACCGAGGGGACGGGCCGCCAGCCTGGGTGGGCGCCCCTCGGCTCGCTCGCTCCTCTGGCTGGAGTGAGGCTCCCTCCCAGCGAGACCGTGGGGGAAGGGGGCCGACGTCACAGGCGGACACCCCGGGGGCCACCGGCCACCCACCCGCCACCCAGGAAGGACACTGACGCTCCCTCCCTGCAGCACCGGAGGAAGGAATAAATGAGGTGACATTCGTAAAAGCAGAAAAGACACGTGATGATTATTTTAGAGCAATTCTGTGACTCCGGGCACAGAAGGAGGGAATAAAAGGTGGTTGAGATGCAGCGTATCTCCTAGCGCGATCACCGAGTAAGTGGAGACGCCCACGGGACCACGAACGCGGACCAGCCAGCGCAGACACGGGGCAGCCACGAGTCCTCGCGGCTCCGGAACCACGGACGGCCACCGGACGTTTAGAAGGGAGGCTGGCGCTCGGGGCCGGTGCCCGGTGGTGGGCACGTGGGCTGGGGGGTCAGATGCTGGTTGAGGCCAGCGGGGGGCGGGGGCCAAGAGACGGACGGACACAGGAATGTCTGACCCCGCCTGGACCCAGTTTGGGAACCCAGGCGGTGCGGAGACGTCACCATCGAACACGGCGTCAGCGAAGGGCTTGCACACGGTAGGCACGAGGGTGTGTGTGTGGTCGGCTGTGTCCCCCGTCTCCACGTGTCCCCTCCATCCCGGGGGCCGGGGAGGGGCCGGGAGCATTAGCCCGCAGCGTGCACCCTCGTGAACATTCGGCTCGGTGGGGAGGCTGCTGGCGAGTTGTGGTGAGGGGGTGAGGAGTGCAGGGTGGCAGAAGGGAGACGGGTGGCCAGACAGACGCCTGAGACGGGGACTTTGGGACACGTGTGGGGGGAGGGCGTGCTGTGTCCCCGGCCGTCCTGGGGTCCTGGGTCCTGTGCTGACCAGCCCGACGCAAACCCCAGCCCCGCTCCTACCCCGGCCAGCGCGGCACCCGTGGCCCCTCCCCACACTGCCCCTCCCCCTCCCGCCGGCTTCCTTCTCCGTCTCCCCCACCTGTGCTCACCGCCTATGACCTCCCTGCTGAGTGGCAATGGCCCCTTCCTCGCCCTACGTCATTTCTCCCCAGGTGGGCCCCTCCGAGGGGCAGCGGCCCGGGGATCGTCCTCAGACCCCCCGTGTGCCCTCCCTGTAGCCCCACACTGGTCCTGCTGGGAGGGGGACGCACAGAGGCCCCCCAACACTCCTTGGTGGGCCCAGCGCCCGGGGAGTCTTGGGGTCTTTCCCAGAGAAGCACACTCTCCACGGGCACCAGCCTGTGGGGGTGAAGGCAGCTCAGGATGAGGGGAGCAATGTGGTCACCTCCTGAATGCCAGCCTGATAGGTGACTGTGGACCTGAGGTGCCCCGCAGGAGAGGGCGCAGCCACTCGGGGTTGAGGGGAGGCACCCGGCGGGCTGGCAACGCCCCCTGGGACGGCCCGAGCTTCCACCACGGGTGAGCCCAACTCAGCAGCCCTTCGGATGGATGCTTCTGAGTGTGACCTTGGGGTCCCTGACCTTGGGGGTCCTGGAGGTCAGGAACCGTGCAGATCTCTTCCTCAGAACCCTGGCTCACAAGGTGCTCAGCACACGAGGGTAATTTTGAAAAAGTCACACCTGTGCGCACGCGCGCGTGTGCGCGCGCGCGCACACACACACACACACGCGCGCGCGCAGGCGTGCACACGCTCCCTGCCCCGGGGACAATGAGCTAGCCCACTGTTAGCCAGGCCGGCCCAGGAGCTAGCCCGGGACAGGAGGGTATAACGGTGGCCACGGAGCCTGGCCTGATCCCGGCAGGCGGGCAGATGTGCGTTCCTGCTCGCCCGCAGCCCGGGCTCGTGTCGGCACCTGGTAAGAGGCGGGCACGGGGGCCTTGGAGCCCAGCCGTCAAACGTGGCTGCGGGACGGGGTTCTGTGACGGACGGTGGCGGGCAGGTGGCGGGCACTGACGTGCAGAATCGGGCCAAGGAAGCACTCCCGTCATTTAGGGACGACCCGCGTGCCGGGCTTTTCACAACCGGCGTCTCCCTTTATCTCCAGGAAAACCCAGTGAGCTTTGCACAATCCTCCCTGTCCCACCAAACAGGGAAACCAAGGCACAGAGAAGAGGCGTGGCCTGTTTATACCATGCAGCTAAATCGCGACTGCCACAGCCCGGCAGGCTCCCCAGGAGCCCAGGGCCACGTCCAGGGCACTGTGGCCTCCGCTGCCCCACCGCCGACGCTCAAACCGTCCGTCCCAGTGGCCCTGCGGGAGTGGCCAGCGTGCGGTGGGGAGAGCTGTCCCGCGTCCTCCCCCTCCCGTGGCAGCCTCCGTGCACCTTGACGCCTCCCCTCGCCACCCAGCCGGGACAGGGCGCCACGGACACAGCGCTCGCCGCACAGACCACGCGTGGCCACCCCACGGCGGTGAGGTGGCCCTCACACGTCTCGCTCGGGCTTTGGGGCTCTTTTCCCAGCCTGCGAGCAGGCGGCCGTCATGACCGTCCCGGTCGTCGGATGAGGAAACCGAGGCCAGAGGGCTCACGTCAGCAAGGGACGGGACCAGCCAGAGGGAGCAGAGACGGCCGCTTCCGTGTGGAAGCCCTTCCGCCAGGCTGGACGCTCCACGGGTCTCCTCTGATCGCAGAGACGGAGGGAGCCTCACGGGAGACCTGTCCCCAGGAGGTGCTCTGGTCTGTGGTACGAGGCAAGATGCTCGCTTACGTGACGGTCAGCCTCCGAGACGCCGGGCCGTTTGTTACTGAGACACGACCCGGCCCGTCCTGACCGATACGCTTTGGGTTCTTGGGAGACGACCGCCCTCACTCTCACGAGCCCGGGTGGCCATGAAGGTCTCAATGCTTTTCTCTAGCTTGCCGGTTTGTGGGTTTCTCTGTGACGTGCCCAGGGAGACTCTGGGATGGTGACGTCGGACCGCAGACTTCCTGGGCGGGCGGCTCTCAGGGGGTGAGCCTCCCGGATCTCCCGCTTGAACCGCCTTTCTCCCCCTCACACGGCCCCCTCCTGTGCCCTCCGGCCTGTCCTTGCTCAGCTTGGACAGAGTGAGAAGTGGTGCCCCGGTCCTGCCCTATTTGTGCCCAGACTACAGAGCCCCAGGCTTCTCCCCCTCCACCGCCCCGTGGCACCAGTGGCCTCTGCCGGGCCTGCGTTCCGCCCCCTTTCCTCCCTCCCGGGCCTAGCCCAGCTCTGTGCCAGCGGGTGGGGGTCTCCTCCCGGGTCTCGCCTGGCTCTATGCCAGGAGCGGGGTCTCGTCTACCCCCCGCGATGGCTCCAAAGGCCAGGGGAGTCTCCTTACAGTCAGGCTCAGACTGCAGACAGCCCACAGCTGAGCCACCAGCCACGGCTCCCGGGGCTCCCATTTTACACAGAGCAGCTGGGAACTGACAGGTGCAGCTTCCCTGCGTCTAGGAGATGGGACTCTGGGCGGCAGAAACGTTCTCAGTGCCAAGACCCCCCTGCAGATCTGAGCAGATGTCTCCGGAAAGGGGGTCTCCTGTGGGGGCTCTGCTTCTCCGCGTGCAGGGCCTGGCCTCTGTGCGGTGGGGGGGGGGGACACTCACACACAGGGTGACAGGGGCCCCGGAGTAGCTGCGGGCTGGGCACCGTCCGCTCAGGGAGCCGCCCTGCTGGCCCTGGAAGGAGGTCCCCGTGGCCACCTGTGCGCTGAGCTCTGTGGGCCTGTCGCCCCCCAGACGCACCCGCTGCAGCCCCTCCCAGGACACCACGGCCGGCAAACAAAAGCAATGCTTACCAAAGGAGTTTTTCTTTATTTTCATAATTTAGCTGAATCAACACAAAATTGAATACTGTAAAACAAGAAAAAAAAAAACCGCTGTATCGTCTTAAACCTCCAGTCTCTGCCTTTGAAGGGGTCTACACTGGCTGTGGGAGGAAATGCGCACAGGGAGGCGGCAGAGACGTGGGCGGGGCGAGAAGGCGGGACCCTCCCTCGGCCGCCCGCCACTTCGGCCACCAGAAACCGAGGTTCCCCCCCCCACCTCCGGCCGTGTCTTTCCCTCCAGGACACTCGAACCTCTACATTTGTGGTGACCAAAAGGTAAATTAAATGCTCATGGACGTTGAAACGGGTCTAAATGGATCTTCTCTCCTATCTGTAGTCTATGGGTTGCTGGAACAGCTTCTATATATATATGTATATATTTTTTTTTTACTTTTTCTTTCTTTTTTTTCTTTTTTTTTAGTAGCATCGAACTAGCATTAACACCTGTTAATCGGACTATCAGGTAGTGTAGTTCAGCGGAAACTCAGGAGAACGGAGGAACCCGGCGGACGACGGCCAGGGGACGGGGAAACAGAACTGCCCCTTGCTCACTGGGCCCGGAGACCCTGCCCTGCACCGAGGGCGCGAGAAGGTCGGGAGGGTCAGGCGCCGGCCATCCTCCGCACGCGGTGGCCACCCCAGCGTCTCAGCCGTCCGGCGTGAAGACAGAGCCGGCGGGACGTGGACTGGGGCCGGGGGTCGGCTGCAGAGACCCCTCCAGACCCGCCATGTGGGGGTGGGGGGTGAGAACAAGGGACGCGGAATCCGTCGGAAGAGGACGCACACACCGCGTCCGCGGACACGGGCAGGAGGGGAGCCGCGCCCTGGCCCGAGCCAGGTGAAGACAGCCGCGTCCCCGCTGGCGCCCGCCGCGGCTCCCGCGACGTCGGGCGCGTCCTCGGCTGCTGTCCCCAGAGTCCTGCGCTCGCGCCCGGCGGGGGCCCCCCGCGCCCACCCCCGGAACCTCCAGAGACACCGCGCTCTGCCGGCCTCTCGGGTCGGCCAGGGCTACCAACATGAACTGTTAAATAGGATTTTCTACAAATATACAGCATATAAAAACTGTTAAATATATAACTTTAGGCTTTGCAAAATACATTTAATGATCTCTTTCAAACAAGTGTTACTCGAGTTTTCTTTAATTTGCTTTCTGGAGCTAAATGGTGTATCAGAGGAGACAGCGGTCACGGGAGACCCAACATGCTCTTGGCGAATACTGGATTATCCCACTATCAGAAATGAGCTGCAGAGAGGCAGGTGTGACTGGTTAAAACAGAAAGTGATTTTAGTCGGTCAGGTCCATCTAAGCACAGCGCGCGGGGCGGGCGCCGTGGTCTGTGTCCCCGGCGAGGCGCACTCGCTCGCGGGGTCCGCGTGGGGGCATCGCCGGCCGCGGTCCGCGGGGCTGTGTCCTCCGCCAGCTGGGCCCCTCTCAGGGCGCGCCGCAGTGTCCGTGGGGCGGACGCGCCCGCCAGGGCCGCCCTCCGCGCCCCGCCGGGGCCCCCGGCACGTCTCGGCCCCCGTGTCCCCCAGTCGGACCCAGGGACTCGGACGGTGAGGGTGAGTCCACGTTAAAATAGATTTGCTCTTTGGTCTATTGAGTAAATACTGAAAGGGTAAGAAAATAAAAGCGATTCGGACAGTCTGGGGCACAAGGAGAGGCCAGTCCTGCCCCGGGCCCGGCGCCACCCTTCTTCCCGGGCTGGTGAGGCCAGGCTCCCGCGGACGCCCAGCGCTGCCCCCGCTGTGTCCCAGGCCGGGCTCCTCGCTGCCGCGGACACACTCAGCTCAGAACGCCAGGGAAGTGGGCTGTCCTTGGCAGGCTACAGAGAAACGGACGGTGGGCGGGTGGCAGAGAACAGGTGGTGCCCACGGCGGACAGAGGGCCGTGGCTGAGGCGTGGACTCTCCAGGGAGCCAAGGCCACTCCCGGGGCCCCTCTGGGGCTGCGTTTGTCAGGAGACCTGAGGAACAGAGAGAAGAGAGTGTCAGCCCGCAGACACCAAGGGTCCCGGTCGGGAAGGAAGGAGCCCAGGGCACGCCCGCCAGGCTGGCCTCGGGCGCGGTGCAGTGCGCATCACGGACGCCCGTCCTTGTCCCTCCCCTGGCTCAGACCAGCGTACTTTCTCCAGGACATCACATCACACTTCAGGTCTACGCCTGCCACAGGGAGTCGCTCTGGGAAGCACCGTCCTTCCTCTGTGTCCCTGGTGGGGACCCCCACCCCCGCGCCGGGCGTGACCGCGGGCTCCCGCCCTGAGCACTGCTAGCCAAGGGCACGGCCTGTGCTGGACGGCAGTTTGGCTCTGAGCCCCGCCCACCCGTTTCCCTAATGCCGTCTGGCGCTGTTCCGTGCACACAGCAGGTGTTGCCTAATTGCGTGGCGACAAGTGATGGTAATGAAGTGTCGCAGGCCCGCGGAGCCTCTGGGAGGCCAGAGGTGGGCGGGATGCAAGCCCCTGGTTGGTGACGCCCCTGCATCCCAGAGTCCCAGCAAACGTGTCAGGCTGAGCACGCTCACGGCCACAAAATGTGAGGTGATGGTCGCAAGCCACGGCTGTGGTGTGGGGAAAATGCCACCCTTAAAGCAGCAAAGGCAGAGAAGTGGGGGGCACGGGGGTCTCCCTAGACCGACACAGCCTCACACCACTGGACCTGCGGCCAGAAGCCTGGTCCCGGGTCGTCCCAAATCCCCACGCGGCCCCTGTCTCCCTTGTCCCCCAAGGTGGCCCCAGGCCCAGGCAGGGACCCTGGGGCTCTGGTCAGGCACTCAGGGGCTGTCCCGCCCTGAGCAGCCTCCCCGCAGGGGCCCCCATGCAGGGGACGGGACACAGGACAGAGTGACGGCCGGGGTGGGGAGGCTGTCAGCCATCCCAGCTCAGCCTTCTCTCTCCACGCAGAGGCACCCCCGCCTCCGGCTGGCCCCCATCTGCACCCCACCTGCCTGAGGCCCCCACCACACTCCCGCCCAACCCTGCCCGCCCCACAGGCCCCTGCCCCACCCCCGCTGGCCGCACCACGGCCTCTTAGCCTTCCCTCAAATTCTCAGTCCCACCAGGCTGGGCACGAGCGGTCCTTGCTCGTGGGGACCCTCTCCCCAGGTGCCCCTGCGGAGAAGCCCATCCTGATGGCGCCACCTGGAGTCGACCGTGCCCCGGCTGCTTACGCGCGGTAGGTGTGGGGGGGCCGTCCTCAGGCCGGCCACGCCCCACCCGTCACCCCTGAGGTGACATGGCTGCAGGGAGCCGTCCCGGGACAGAACAGACGGTCTCCCGGGGACAGGTCAGGCTGCACCTGGCGCCCTCGGCGCCCCAGGCACTCCAGATCCCCCACAGTGACCCCGTCCTCCCCCGGAGGCCAAGGGCCCCTCTTCTCACTGACGGAGGCCGTGGCCAGAAGGGAGCAGGGCAGGGCCGGCGCGGCCTGGTCCCCACGAGCCACCGAGGGCGGGCGGCTCGTTTCTGCAACAAAACCTGGCAAAGCGTCTGGACCCTCCCCTGTGCCCGCTCCACCCCCACCAGCGCCCTCTGGGGTCTTACAGCTTCCTGCCCAGGCTCCCCCCGCCCCCGCCCCAGGCAGAGCGGAATCGGCGTGGGATCTGCGAGCACTGGGGGAACAGGGAGCTGTTGGCTCTCATCCGGGATCGCGGCCGCCGGAACCACGGGAACAGAGGTGACTGACGGGGGTGCGGCCTGACCCAGACCCAGGCCCACACGCAATGCGGCCGTGGAGCCCTGGCGGGGCAGGGGGGGTGGGGGAGGTGTCATCAGCTGGGCCCCTTGAGGGTCGGCTGAGCCCCAGCTACACATCTGCGTCCTCCCACCGAGGTCCTAGACAGCAGAGGAGGGCGAGGGTGTGACCACCGGAGGTCAGCGACCCCTGAGTGCTTCAGGATCCACGCCTGAAATGGACCCCGGGGGCTCGGGTGGCGGGGACCCCAGGTCCCCCACGGTCTGCCTGTGCGGGGTCCTGCAGACGGGGGGCTCCTTGGGGTCATGAATACAGATGGCAGGCGGCGGCCGGAAGCTTTAGAAATCCGACAATTAAACCACATGAGCACTTGGTCGCATCTTTGCAACCAAAACGTATTGCTTTAATTGTCAAGATTCACTCTGTTCCCTGGAGCTCTTCTGGGGCCTGTGCCTCGGTCCCGTCCTTCAGCAGCTGCGTCCCCGCGCTTTCCAGAGAGGAAAACGAGACGGGTCTTGAGACAACGTGCCCCCTGAGGCTTGTCCTGCCGTCCGCTCCCCCCCCCCCCCGTGGGCCGCCCTTGGCTCCCCAATCCCCTGCGTCACATCCAGGCCCTCCCCCTGCCTCCCAGAGCCCCCAGCACTTTGCGGGACCCTCGCCTGGCCGGGGTTCCTCCCCCCGCTGCCCGGGACGTGCCCCCACCGTCCAGCCAGGCCAGGGAGGGCTGATGCAGACGCCTCGGGCACAAACCCTCACTGGCCCCCCAGGGCTCAACCGAGGAAAGTCTGTCTACTTTTCTGTTTCTCATTCACGGGACAACGGGGAAGGGCAAGCACGTAAACAACGAAATTCCACCGGCGTTTCCACATCCAAAGGTAAGTATTTGGAAAATTCCAGCCCGTCTCCTTCCCCAGTGCAGTGGTGTGCACACGGGGGGGGTGGGGGGCTAACTCCACGTGGCCCACGAGGCAGAAATGCCAGGTCCTCCGCGGGGCTGGAGGGGGAATCCCTCACTGTCTCCCGCGAACTGGGTGAGACCCTCCGTCTAGATGCGGTTCCTCTCGCTTTGCTCACGGCGCCCGTGCCCTCCCCACGAGGCTGGGGGGGCACCACGCGGGCCAGCGCTGCAGCGAGGGGGCCGTGCCCCGTACAGCCGGACCCGTGTCACTTAACCTCCCCAAGGCCACGGCCTCAACCCCCACACGCTGCCCCCTGCCAGCCACAGGGACACCAGGCACGGTCAGCGCTGTCGTTCGCTCCTTGGAAATCAAAGCCGGCCCCTCCCACTGACCCAGGAGCAAAGCCCCCGGTGCACACGTTCTGTCCCCGCAGGCCCCACGTCCACCAGCACACTCAGCCGGCCTCCCGTCAGGGTCACGAACTCCAGGGCTTTAGCGCCTCCAGGCCTGTGAGCTGGGGCGCTGCCCAGCCCCGGGCACCCCGCTCCCCCGGCCCTGCTTCCTCAGCATAAAACGGGAATCGGGTGCCCTTGCCACAGGGCCCAGGAGGGGGTGACCCTCCTCCTCGGGGGCCTGGGGGTGGTCAGTGCCGGGTCCCGAGGCCAGGACGTCTGGAGCGTCACGCACGTGCTCTCCCCTGACAGCTCGGCCTCGGTGTTCCCCACGGACGGGAGAGGGCGTTCACCGCAGCTGTGGGCTGGGGCCTGCCCACCGTCACCGGGCGGGACCACCAGGGCAGCGCCAGGTGGACACCTGGCCGTCGGGGTCGCTGGTGGGGCGGCAGGAGCAGGGCCTGGGAACCCACAGACCCGGAAGGCAGACGGTGGTCTCGGGAGCCGGGTCTCTGCAGCCCAGCTGCCCTCCTCCAGGCCGGCTGCCCTGATCTCGGGCATCTGGGGACCACCTGACAACACGACCTGCTGTGAGCAGGGGACATGCCTCCTCCCAGAAGCTCGTGCCGCTCGCTCGCTCGCTCGCTCATTAGCCACGGATTTCAGAGAATGCTGCCGCTGGTCTCCAGCACTCCCCCACACACGGATGTCTTCATCACTGCAGTGGCTCTGAAGACGCCAGGGATCCGGAGCCCGTGCACCACACGAGGCCCCAGGCAGAGGGGGGGCCGCTGTCCCGCCCCGGGTGACAAGGCCTGGGGCCCCGGGCCATCACACGGCACGCCGGCCCTGCAGAGCTGAAGGACGGGCTTCGTCTCCCGGAGAGGGCGTCCCGGGGGGGGGGGGGTGTCCTCCTGGCAGAGAGCCCGGGGTGGCGGGTGGGGGTCCCGCCCGAGGGTGAGGCCGCGTCTGACCCGGGCCGGGCAAGGCTTCCCTGTCCTGCTCTCACGTCAACGCTGGCGACCCAGGGCTCTCCGCGGAACGCCCCGCCTCATCTACCTCTGCTGAGCACAGAGGGAGGCGGCCCCTCGAGGATGATGCAACCCTCAGGCCCCGCGTCTCCGGAGGGTGTGCCCCAGGCCAGCCCTTGGGCTGCGTAGCTCGATGCAGGACCCCCAGAGCACGGCCTCCGACCAAGCGCGGGGCCGGCTGCGGTGGGGGCGCTGTGCGGCCACCAGCTCACACACCAGCCTGTCCCTCCCACAGCTGGGGCCGGGCCTCGTGTCCGCTGTGAGACAGGACCCAGGCAGCACCTGGCTGGCAGGGCGTGTTGAGGATTCCGGGGCCGGACTTAAGCACCGGCCCTGGTGCAGGAGGGCAGTCCGTCGGCACGAGAGCCAAGGACCCAGGGGCGGTGTCGGGAGCCACCCCAGCCCGCCCTGCCCTCCACCGATAAGCCTTCGTGACTCTACTGTCTAGGGCCTGACAGTTCCCTCCCTCAGCAGTTTGCACCCCGAGGCCTGTCCTGGGTCCCCACACGTCTATCTGTCTGTCTGTGCAGACCGACCGGCATCATCCGGTTTCTCAGCAGCTGTGCCCCGTGCCGGCTCCCCTCCCTCGGCCACAGGCCCCCACCCACCACTGCCGGCCGTGCTCCTGTCTGCCTCCGCGTCGCCTGGCCACGGGCCTCCCCCCACCCCGGCCTCACGTGCCGTGCCCCTGGGTGGACTGGGGGACGGACGGCGAGCACGGCGGAGCTGAGGTGTCCCCAGCCTCTGTCCTGCTCAGGCCAGGCTTCCCTGGGCTCTTGGAGAGAGAAGCCTGAGCCCAGCACGTCTGGGCAGAGCAGAGGCGGGCGTGGCTTTCCTCCTCAGTGAGCATCTCTCCTCCTTCTGCCTCCGGGCACAGGGCCGAGGGCAGCACGCAGAGGGCACCTGCACGAGGGCCAGTCCGGCGCGAGGCCTTTGTCGTCAAGAGCCCCAGTCCCCTTCCCCACCCTGTGCCTGGCCCCCAGAGACGGACGGGTGGGGTGGCCTGACCCCCACAAAGTCCCGGCCCGGCCCACAGCTGGTGATGGCCACCAGCTCCTCCCTAGGCCTGGTGACAGGGACTGAGTTGCAGTCAGAGCTGCGGTGATGGGTCCGGCGGGCCCGGAGGCAGGGTCCTCGCAGGTGTGGGCAGAAGCCAGCAGGGCGCTCCCGGCCCTGGGGGGGGAGCGAGAAGCGTGTCCAGCTCAGGAACCTTAGGTGGAGGCCCATCTCGGGACCTCCCAGGGCTCCCGGCTCGTGGCCTGTGCGGGTGGCCACAGCTCAACCAAAAGCTGACGTGTGGGGGCCTCTGCCTGCGGCAGGACATTGCTGGGCCCGGGGAGCGGCCTCACTGGCCTCTGGCTCCCTTCCTCGGGAACGCCCGCTTCTGTCACACCCTGAGGTCGGCCGGCCCACACAGGGGACCCCGGGGGAACCCTCCTGCTGTCCTGGCCGGCTGCCCCCTCCCCTGGGGCCCGCACAGCTGAGCTCCAGTGACCACATGGGCGCCCACCTGCTCGGGGACACGTGGAGCCGGTGAGCCCCGGGCTTGGAGGGACCGAGAGGGCCATCGGACCGTCAGGCTGCAGGGAGAGTCCCCTGTGAATAGCCCCGCCTCTCGAGAGCGCGTCCGTCCTGGGGGGCCCCCCTCACCCGCACACTCGAGGGCTCAGGACTCGGCACCTGGGTCAGCGGGCTGGGGCCCTGCGGCCGTGACACCCCTGCCCTGGGGAAGTGTCCCGAGTGGGTGGTTCCTGTGCCCCCTCGGCCTCAGGAAGATGCTCACGGACAGGCCACCTGCGCGCGGTGCCTTGTCAGCTTGCGGGCCGGGATGGTGCTGTGGGGCCACCAGAGCCCCATCCGGGGGTCGTTCCGCCCACCCCGGAAAGTTCTCTGCGGTGACAGGCAGGTTTCCCTCAGTACTCGGTCGTCTAAAAAACATGACAGAACTTTCCAGCCCGAGTCCAAGGTGCGGCATTTTCTGTTCCTCATTAAAAGCTTGTGTTTGATGCGAGGTCAGGACCAGGCACCTGTACTCAAGAACGCGCCGTTCTGGATTGAGAGCCCCGAACAAAAGGTCCTAATAAACAGGAGACACGCAGACACCGTGAGACATGGAGGCGACGGCAGCCTGCCTGGATAGAGGCTCGGAAAGAGCTGTTGCCATGGGGAAGATAAAGACATAAGCAAGGAAGAAGCTTCTGGAAAGGCCACGCGTCATCCCGCCGGGTCCCGCCACCCGTGCGTGGTTTCCTCTCCGGGACTGTTCCCTGAAGCTGTATGGCCAGTCCACACACAAGGAAGCCTGGACCCCATGTTCTCCCCAAACCCAGGCTCATCAGAGTGACCGGACTGGCCGTGGCTTGCCCGACGTGGCTGACGGCAGCTCCTTGGGGTCACCGAGTGGGTTGGCGACCTCAGAGCAGCCCCCGCATCCTCCGTCCCGACGTGTGAGCGGCACAGGCGTGTCTGGGCCGGGCGAGGCGCGCTCCATGCACCCTGCGGTGGGTCCCCGGGCGTGGGCTCACCGGGTCCACCCCTGTCCGTCCTCCCTCTCAGCCTGCGACTCACTGCGTCCCGGGCTCACTCTGCAGGGCGCTGGGTGGTTTCCAGCAGGCGTGAGGTCCTGCCTGGCTCTTCGGGAGGTGAGGCTCTGACACCGGTCAGGAGGCTGATCGGCCTGGGGGGCCGGGCGGGGAGCCCCCTGAGCACGGGCCTGGCCACAGGGATGGCGACGCGAACTGAGACGGTCCTCTTAGATGACAGGCTCGGAGGCCCCTCCTGCTCCTGCTCTAGAATGAGGCTGGACCACGTGGCCACCACACGTGTCCTGGGGCCACGGCCGGACCACTGCTTCCCAGGGTCTCTTAGCACCAGGTCGGGGCTCGCGTCCAGGGTCTTGGCACTGCTCGGCTGTTTGTGATCTAAGCACCCTAGGTTACTTCGGCGCTGCCTGCCTCAGTTTCCCCAGGTGTAAACACATCCCCACCTCCCCACTTCCTGTTTATAAACCATCAGACCAAGTCTGACGGAGCCAGCACCAGACAACTGCCTCTAACACTGAAAGGGAGAACAACTGAGGTTTTAGGGTCCCCCGAGCAGGTGGTGAAGAGCCCAGCCCTCCACCCAAAACGGTTTCTGCTCGTCCTGCGGCTGTGTGTGCAACTCGCTCTTTCCTCATCGGGGCGGGGTGGGGGCGGCCCCGGGGGCTGATGGGGGGAGTGGGGGGGGGCGGCCCCGGGGCTGACAGGGGGGGGGTGGGGGCGGCCCCGGGGGCTGACGGGGGGGGCGGGTGGGGGCGGCCCCAGGGGCTGATGCGGGGAGTGGGGGGGCGGCCCCGGGGGCTGACGGGGGGGTCGGGGGCGGGGTGGGGGCGGCCCCGGGGGCTGACGGGGGGGTCGGGGGCGGGGTGGGGGCGGCCCCGGGGGCTGATGGGGGGAGTGGGGGGGCAGCCCCGGGGGCTGACGGGGGGGTCGGGGGCGGGGTGGGGGCGGCCCCGGGGGCTGATGGGGGGAGTGGGGGGGCAGCCCCGGGGGCTGACGGGGGGTCGGGGGCGGGGTGGGGGTGGCCCCGGGGGCTGATCCCTCAGGCCCCAGAGCACCTGGACGCTGCCTCCAACACATCCTGGGTGAGGTTCCTGAAGGCCCCGTTTCTGCTCTGAGCATCCGCATGTCTCCGGGCCCCCTGCCCCCCCCCCCGCTCACCTGTGCCCCCTCCCTCTTCACATCAGCTCCGAGCAAGCCCCCCGCGGGCCGACCCTCTACTGCCCACATCCTCCGCTACCAGGCGTGTTCCCCGAGGCAAGACCTGTGCTCATGGGGACACGTTCCTTGTGTATTTCCGGAGCCGCAGACGGCCTGGCACGCGCTGTGTGTGTCCAGGGAGGGAGGGAAGGAAGGACGGAAGGAAGGACGGAAGGAGGGAGGGAGGAAGCAGTCCCAGAAGCTGATGGACCCGGATCTGTGGGCAAACCGCCAGTGTCCGCATGGCCGAGCGATCCCGGGCCGGGCTCTGGGCTGGGGGACAGGACGTGCTCGTAAGGCACGGGCTTTGGAGCCGGTCTGCCCAGGTATGAAGGGAGCCTGTGATCTGGGCCCTCTTCTTAACCTCCCTGGGGGATGAGGCCGACATCTGCCTCAGGGGCTTGGGGGTACCGGGGCGGGGTGGGGGGCGGAGCCACGGTGGGAGGAGCCTCAGAGAAGGGCCCGGAGCCTGCAGGTGCTCTCAGACACACCCACCGTCAGGCCCCCGCCCTCGGCGCTCTGGGTCCCTGCGCCCCTTCTCTGTGACACTGGGACAGGACGGGTCTCCCCACCAGTGTGGGGGTGTGGTTCTGGTTTGTTTGCTTTTAAGAAAAAACACGCAGTTTCATTTTAAGAGTTTCGCGTAAGCCAGAGGACGGGGGTGGGCCATGGCGAGGACACAAGCCGCGGTGACAGGGACCCAGCAGCCGCCGTCTGGATGGGAGGGGCGGTACCAGCGACCCGACAGCCGACACTGCAGGCCCGGTGGCTCCAACCACAGACCCTCGTCCTCTCTCGACCGGAGCCGCGTGGGGATCCAGGCGCGGGCGGGGCTGGTCTCTCCTGAGGCCCCTCTCTGTGGCGTGTGGACGCCGACCCTTCCCCGTGTCCTCATGCGGCCTTTCTCTGCATGTGTGGACCCTGTGTCCCTTCTCACCAGGACACGGGTCCTGAGGGATCAGGGCCCCGCCCGCTGACCTCACACGACCCTAATGTAAACGCTCGACTTTGAACCCACAGCTGCTCGGGCAGATCTGACCCTCGGGTCCGAGTGATGGGAAGCTTCTCAGCTGGTGTCACCCACGCAGGGATTTCTGAAGCACATCACTCTTGCCTTTTGTGCCCCACACGGGTCTGGGCTCGGTGGCCTGCCAGCCGGATGGTCTGACTGAATCCTGACCTCTCGGAGCCTCAGTTTCCCCGCCGGTGAGGTGATGACGACGTCCAGGGTGGGGGTGAGGCTGGGGGTCCATCCAAGTGCCGGGGGCGGGGCCCTCGCCGGCTCCGGTGACCGAGGAAACCTCCCGGACGTCGGTTGGAGAAGCCCCAGGACAGACTGGACTCAGCCCGGGTTCCAAGGCTGCTGGTGTCACCTCTACATGGAGGACACGAGCCGTGGCTCCGGGCCCGCTCACGTCCCAGCAGCCACGCGCGCAGACCCCCGAGCCCCGAGCGGGCCGAGGAGCCGGCCGTGCACCTGACGGAGGCGGCAAAGACACGGCTTCCCCGGGCGGCTCTCAGGTCCGGAGGCCAACGTGCGACCGGGGCTTAGGGGGCGAGGACCAGGGGCCACCCCGCCGTGGCCGAGGGGAGACGTGGCCCTTGGGGGCCTCCTCTCCCCTCTCCCTCCACCTGCAGAGGCAGCGGCCAGCATCTCCCCCGCTGCCCTCCCACGGCCGCTCCCCTGCCGCCCCCTACAAGGACATCTGTGGCCGCACGTGGAGCCCCCCAGACGATCCCCACCCCACGGCCCCCGCTTCAGATCACGTCTGCAAAGTGCCCCCTGGCTTCTAAGGCCACGTTCCAGGCCCCGGAGCAGGACCTGAAAGTGTCTGGGGGCCGTGGGTCAGATCGTCACAAACACTCACTAATTCCAGAAAGAAACCTCCTTCCCGGAGTGGTCAGGAGGACGGGCCCTTCCTCCTCTGTCCCTGCAGGGGCAGCAGAGGGCCTCCCACAGGAGAGGCTGGACGAGAGGCCGGGCTCCCTGCTGCTGGGGCACAGCTGCCCCTCGGGCGACGGGGCGGGTGTAAGGGGGGCTGCACAGCTGCCCCCGACCAGGATGAGGTCCGGACTCTCCCTTCCCTCTGGACCTTCCCCACGGGGTCATCCTCAGCCCCACATCTGGTCGTCGGGCTCCACACGATGAAGCTCGTGGGCCCGTGTGTTTATGAACCGAATCCTGAGTCTGGGATATCCGTGACACCTGACCCCGTGGAGGGGGCACGACCCTTCCCAGAGGAGCCCGTCTCCCTCATGCAGAACACAGAGCGCCTGGGATCTCGCAGCGGCTGGGTGGGGTCTGAGGACACCGCCCCGGGGAAGGAGGTGCCCCAGCGTCCCCGGGGCCGAGCCAGGGGGCCTGCCCTGCCCAGGTCACCCTGCTGGGACAAGCTGCTGCTTCTAGGACGGTCGGCCCCTCCTCCACCTCTACCGCTCATCAGCCACGGTCCGGCGGTGCTTGGTGGGATTTGCTGACCACCCTGGGATGACGACGACGCTGCTGTCCGGCTATTGCGGGAGCAGTTAGGAGACACAGAGTGAAGCCTGTCATCCCCCCGAACCCACAACCCACAAGGGCACACGCTAGCCCCCCTGCTCTCTGTGAAATGTCCCCTCAATCAGGGGGGCCCCCGTGAGGACACATAACGCACTGGACTCTGACCCGGGCTCAGGGCCTCCGGCCGGTGCTGGCTGCGCCCTCGCTGAGGCGGTTCAGAAGGTTCTGTGCTCTGCACAGGGGAGCCCGGGTGGGGGCTGAGCCCGACAGGCTGGGGGCCGCCTGTCCTGGCCCGGCGACCTCACAGCACATCCCTGCTGCCTACTAAGCAGCGTGAAGCGGTCAGTGCCCCTTGTGACCGGAGAGAGCAGCTGGGCACCGTGTGGTCGTTCCCGCAGCTCGGGGATGGGCCCGGGGAGCCAACGGGGAGAAGCTGGGGGACCCCAGGGCCCCTGTTCCCCATCTGCAAGGCCCCTGAGCCACCCAGCTCTCCCCGGGCCTGAGGAGGTGGGCCGCGAATTGAGCTCCTCGCTGAGCGGAGCAGGATCTGGGAAGAGGTGGGAGGGCTGCGGGCAGCCTAGACGGGGGAGGGGTCGCCGAGACTCTCCGAGAGTCAGCACGTTTGGTGCTAATCAGACTCCCACTGGCAGAACAGCCCAGGTGTCCCAGGACAGGCGCGGGGGCAGGTCCCCGGGGCTGGCACCCGCCTGCTGAGGACACAGACCGCGGACTGCGGTGACTGAACTGAACCGTGTGGGGCAGGGGGGTGGGGTGGGGGGCGGTGGTGGTGCTGGGAGGCGTGCACGGCAAATACCAGGCAGAGACAGCGCACAGAGATGGCGGGAAAGCAAGCACACGCAGAGGACGGCGCCACCACGAACCCCTCGCCCCAGATCTGTCTCAATGTGTGTCTTTTTCAGTCATTCTGCTCCCAAGCAGGGAGTCTGAGATCAGAGTCACCTCGGGGTGCACGTGGATTGCTGCAGACACCTAAGCCATGTCACCCCTCGGAACACCTGCTGCTCAGCCCGGCCACGAACACGGAAGCGGTCGGCTGCTCTAGCCGGGGCCTCGGGGGGGACGCAGGCTGGCAGTGATTGCGCAGCCCTTCTGTGCCATGAGGCAGAGAGCCGGGGGAAGAAGTGGGGCGGGTGGTGCCAGGGCCGCACCTGGGAAGGAGTGTGCCCTTCCCTTCAACTTCTACAGCGAGAGCCAGAAGGAGTCTCGGACTCACGTTACCTCCCGCAGCTGAGAGGTGGAGGAACATGAATTCACTGCTCAGCTAAACAGTGTAGCTTCTCTCTCTAGAAAATAAGACCTTTTTGAATCTCATATGGGAAAACTAGATTTCTTTCTTTACAGCGGCTTATTTCCTTCCTTTCCTCATAGCTGTCTTTCTTGGGGTCCATCTCCCTGGAGAAGTTTCTAGAAAGTCTGGTCCAGCTGGATCCTAGCTCAGACGGGCTCTCGGGAGCTGACTTGGTAGATACCAGTCTGCTATTTCTATTGAGTGGCCGCTGCTATAGGAAAGCCACGTTTTCTCCTCCTTGGGGAGGGCACCCACGCATCACGGGGCCCCTGGTTTGGGGTCACGGTCACCAAGGACACTAGCATCCGTTTCTAAGACTAAGACAAGGGCGGCTGGGAAGGCGAGACCTTGATCGAAGGAGAGCATGGTGAGGAGGGTTTTGTGCCTTCGAGGCAGAGTCACAGTTGAGCCTTGGGCTCTGACCCCACGTTTGCTCACCAGGCCCTTACGGAGCGACCAGCCGCTGTGCCCCGGAAATACCAGGGTGCTGCGTGACCGGGAGCCTCACTGGCTCCTAGGGCCCCCCCGGCTTTTCTGTGACGAGGACCCCATTTTATTTTAACGTTTATTTATTTTTGAGACAGAGCATGAGCGGGGGAGGGGCAGAGAGACAGGGAGACACAGAGTCGGAAGCAGGTTCCAGGCTCCGAGCTGTCGGCACAGAGCCCGACGCGGGGCTCGAACCCACGAACCGCGAGATCATGACCTGAGCCAAAGTCGGATGCTCAACCGACTGAGCCACCCAGGCGCCCTGAGGACCCCACTTGAGAGAGCTACAAAGAGATGGGGGGCTGATTACCTGCCCAGTGGACACAGGCCCCCCACGGACACGCGGAAAAGAACACCAGTGTAGGTGTGTGCAGAGGTGTGGCTGTGTGTACACGTGAGGGTGTGTGTGCAGGCGGGGTGGGCGTGTGGCTGTGTGTGCACATTGGACGCGCCTGCCCCCCTCCCGCCCCCCCCCCGCCCTGGAGGGTCTTTGCGGGGCCATCCTGACTGTGGGCTCAGATTTGGTGGGAGGTGCTCACAGGGTCCAGGACCCATGGCAACAGCAGCCTCCCCTGGCGAGTGCAGGGCGTGGGCCACCCCAGCCCGGTGGCTTTCAGCCTCTCTCACTGTGTCCCTGCCCCGTCTGGTCTATCTGTACTTGGTCCTGAGCCCTCGCAGGCTGCTGGGGACCCGCTACAGGGCAGGTCTGAGCTGGCGCTCCCCATCTTCTCCTGTGGCTGGACACCCCCACGGGGGACGTCTCTGGGGCTCGCAGACCCGGCCACAGCTCTCCTGGTGCCAGGCAGGTTTCCACGGCCCGCCTTTCCCTTCCTTCTGGGGCCACAGATGAGCCCCCGTCCTCTCCCCTCGTGCGTCCCAGGCAGGTCTTTGCCCAGAAAAGTCTCCACACTGGGGCCTCTCTGTTGCCCTCCCTGCAGAGCTCAGGAAAGGCACTCAGCAACCCACAGCCTCAGTTTCTACATCCACTAAATGGGACTCTGAAAAGGCACTGGCCAGACAGTTTCTGCAGGGGCACGATTCCCCCTCGTCATGCAGGAGTGGAAATGGGAACGGTCAGTTGTCCAAGGAGCTACTCAAGATCGCACGACACACTTATCCGCGCACGTGCGGCAACACTGAGGTCATTCTTGAGTCGGCCTGCGGGCTCCTCGTCTGGGCTCTCGTGCGTGCACAGGGCCCCCTGAATAAATAAGGGGAGGCTCGTCCCTTAGGTCCCAAATAGAGGTGTCACCGTGCGCAGCGGTCTACAAGGAAGCCTGTTCCGCCCTGAAAAAGCCCCAGCCTCAGCCCAGCCTCCCGCGTCTCAGGGAATCGCTCCCACCCAGCCTGAGCCCTCGGAGCCCACAGGCGGCTCACTCCCCAGCCCGCGAGGGCCACTGGCAAGGTGCCAAAAGCCAGCACAGCCCGGGGCTGCGGGCACGCGGGATGCCACATGAGGCGCAGAGAGAGACGGCTCTAAAATCCGGAAGGATCCTGCGTCCACGGTTTCGTTGGCTGTTTAAGTTCTCACTCTGCTTTTTACAAACGGAAAGCAGAAGGCACAGATGGTGCCAATGCAAGAAAGTCGGAAGGGATGCCATGAGTGGGGCCCGCAGGGCCCCAGGCGACACAGGGACCCGCCCGGTGTCCCCCCAGGGCCCCAGGCGACACAGGGACCCGCCCGGTGACCCCCCAGGGCCCCAGGCGACACAGGGACCCGCCCGGTGACCCCCCCAGGGCCCCAGGCGACACAGGGACCCGCCCGGTGACCCCCCCAGGGCCCCAGGCGACACAGGGACCCGCCCGGTGACCCCCCCAGGGCCCCAGGCGACACAGGGACCCGCCCGGTGACCCCCCCAGGGCCCCAGGCGACACAGGGACCCGCCCGGTGACCCCCCCAGGGCCCCAGGCGACACAGGGACCCGCCCGGTGACCCCCCCTGGGCCCCAGGCGACACAGGGACCCGCCGGTGACCCCCCCAGGGCCCCAGGCGACACAGGGACCCGCCCGGTGGCCCCCCCAGGCCCCAGGCGACACAGGGACCCGCCCGGTGACCCCCCCAGGGCCCCAGGCGACACAGGGACCCGCCCGGTGACCCCCCCAGGGCCCCAGGCGACACAGGGACCCGCCCGGTGACCCCCCCAGGGCCCCAGGCGACACAGGGACCCGCCCGGTGACCCCCCCAGGGCCCCAGGAGACACAGGGACCCGCCCGGTGTCCCCCCAGGGCCCCAGGAGACACAGAGACCCGCCCGGTGACCTCCCGTGGCCCCAGGTGACACAGGGACCCACCCAGTGATCTCACGTGGCCCCAGGTGACACAGGGGCTGGGACGGCTGTGGTCCACCAGTGGGCCCGCCCGGGCAAACGCCCACCTGGGAGGTGGCACCGGGGCCCACACGGCTGGAATGCCCCAGTGAGATCTGGTCATGCAGGTCACAGAGGTCACACGGGGCGGGGGGGGGGGGGGGGGTTCAGATGCTCGGGTTCCCACTGAGAGTCTCTCCGAGATCTGAGAAGTCACGGCGACATTCGCGGAAGCTCCCTGCTGCCCCCTCCCCAGCCTGCCCTCTCCCCTGAGAGCAGGGGCCCGTCCGGCCCTGGCAGAACCCACAGGGACTGCCCCGGACTCATGACCATGTGCTGGGCCCCTCGTGGGTCTCCAACACGACCGCCCCCGACCCCTTCCACAGAGGGGCGTGTGGAGACCTCGTCTGCTCTGGGAGGACCCCCTCTGTCGGCCTTTAGCAGGCAGGTGAGGGCCCTCCATCCTGAGCCAGGCTCTGGCCCGCAGACCCCGCAGGGGCGCCCCACTCTGTCTGTTCTGCTGTGCGTCACCGTCCCGCTAATGCTGCATTAGGGAAGGTGATGGCTCCATTCGGTCCTCTCGAGGCCGGGACCCTCTCGAGGCCGGGAGCCTCCTGCCCAGGTGCAGCCCGGCTCCTTCAGGGAGGTGTCCCCACTGGGTGAGGACCCCAGGCTGAGACTGACCCCGAGTCCCCTCGGGGCTCCTGCCGAGTCCAGCTCTGCCCACGACTCCCGGGAGGACCCGATGCCCCCTCACTGCCTCCACGCGCCCACTCCCTGTGCCCGTGCGGCCAGGGCAGGGCCACCAGCTGGGTCCGGTCACCGCCACCTCCTTGCTGGCAGGGAGACCGACTGGGCTTCGAGCTCCCTAAAGTCTCGGGTCTTTTACGACAGCCCAGGTTGCCAGGCGGCCTTCCGAAGGGGGGCGTTGACAATCCAGGGCGAGGTCTGCAGCCTGGACACCCGCCCTCTGTCCCCGCCCCCCCCAACGGCAGCGCCGGCTTTGAGGTCCTTCCCTCGCCTGCGCTAACCGGGCGGCTGCCCCTGCCAGCCCCACACCGGACCCCAGCCGGCACGGGGGCATGGCGGCCTCGGCCACCTGCCGCGAGCAGCAGACCCGTGGCCCACGTTCACAGGCAGGTGGCACCTAGGAGACGCAGAGATGACAGAGCGGGCGGGTGGCGCACTTCAAAGGTGGCACCAGAAGTGCTCTGGCCGACGCCTTGCCGTCTGCCGTCCACAGTGGGGAGGGCGGCCCTGTGTGCTCCGGGAGCTCAGGATCAAACCCCTTCCCCGGTCTCCTTCCTGGGGCCACTGACGGGAAAATGAACACTCCCAGTATGGAGTCAGCTCTGCGCGGCCGGGTCTGGGCCTCTGAGCTGGAGCCCCGCCGGGCCGCTGTCCGTCCCCGAGCCCTGGGACTGGGCGGTGCCCACACTGGGGCCGCTGTCGGTCCCGAGCCCTGGGACTCACCAAAAGGACGGAGGACTGGCCAAAAGGACGTCTCCATGTACCTGTCTGTAGCAGCTGCACCGAATTCGGCTCCCACGCGGCAGTCACCCTTCCAGAGGGTCCAGGCAATGCCTGCTGTTTCCTGGGGTGTGTGGCCCACCCCACAGCCCGTGAGAAACCCCCCCACCCTGCATACAAGGAACCCTGACCCCTCAGCAGTCACGACCGCCCTCCACCACCCTCTACCAGCCCCGGCAGCCCCTCAGCGGACTTTTCTGCCCGCCCCCGTCTGCCTTTTCTAAACAGGTCCTGTGAGCCAGTCACACACAGGTGGCCTTTCGTGTCTGGCGTCTTTCACCTTGTGCGATGCGTTCAGGGCTGGTCCCCGGTGCGGCCTCTCGAGCGGAGGCCTTGCTCTGCTGGAGTGATATTCACTGAACGGCGGGACTCATCAGCAGCAGGGCGTCCGGGCCGTGCCGCACAATGTCGCTGCGGTCCCATGAGCACGGCTCTCTGAGTGGGCGTGGCTTCCTCTTCTGTCGGGCGGACGCCCGGGGTCCCGCGGGACAGGAGAGGCGGGTCATGTGGTGACTACGTTTCCCTTCTGAGCACCCGCCAGCCTGGCCTCCAAATGGCCCGAGCATCTTTCTGCTTCTCTTGACGCCTGTCCCCTAAGCGCTTTCTCGAAAGGCAGTTCTTAGGCACATCCTTCCCGAGGCCTCCACGTGAGACCGAACGGAATTAAAACCACACACGAGCACCTCCTTCGTGTTCGGGCTGCCCGCTCCCCGACTGGGGGTCTCTCTCCCCACTTTCCTCACTGTTCCCATTTGCCGTTTCCGGACCTCCCTGCCGCTGGGCTAGCCTCCTGTCTGCGTGCCGTCCCTCGTCCGCGCGGTTCGGAGCCAGCCCTGCTGTGGGGGCTCCACTGCCTCCTGACCCTGTGACCTGTTTTTGGGAAGGTGGGTTTGGCTTTCGGAGGTTTGGGCTGTCAAGGTAAGTCCGGGCGGCCCGCTGAAGGCGGGGCCCCGCGTGGGCCTGTCGGGCTCCGGCTGACTCTGGAACCTCACGGCGTCCTCATCTGTACAGTGGGGAGAACAGTCTATGGCTCACGGTGGCCGTCAGCCTGAACAGGTGGAATTACGTGCGTGTGCACAACAGCGTCGGAGCATGTGTACTGTCCGGAGTGTGCCTGGTTATTCCCGATTCCTCAGACGCGATTTATAGCGACTGCATCCCTGTCCTCACCCTGAAGCCACCTGTCCCCTCACTTTCTCCTGCCGTCCCACGGTCTGGGTGGCCACGTCCAGTATGGAGTCCCCGGGGAATTCAATGTGGAGTGAGGTGAGCGGTCAGACTCTGTCTGACTTGAGTTGCCCCCAAATACGAAGCCCGTTTTCCCCGGCCCGCTGTCGGGGGCCCGTCCCTCTGCCACTGGTCTGTGCAGCTCACCGCACCCCTCAGTCCATCCCACGGATGCCCACGTTCCACTCGGGGCCACATGTCCGTGGAGCAGGAAGTAACCCTGGGAAGGCTAACACTTTCCATCAGGTTTTAAGTCTGTCCTCGGTCCTTGTATCAAGGACCAGGGGGGTGACGGCTGGGGTGCAGCCTGGGGGCCACTCGGCGGCCCCCAGCCCAGGGCTCAGCCACCCACAAGCTCCCCCTGCACAGCCAAGTGCACGCCTGGTGGGACGTGGACACCTCGGTGGCCTCTGTCCCAGAGCCTTCCTCCACCTCCACCGTGACGGACCTACCCTCCCACAAAACGTAAAATCCCTTGTGATGTTCCCAAAAACTTCATCGGAGATTTGACTGAACTTGTATTAAATCTAAACATTAAATCTGAAGGCACAGACAACCACACAGGGTTTAGGCACTCACCGACTTTATGGAAAAAGGGATTTATTCAAATCCCTTTAATTGTCTCCTGATAAGACTCTGCCCTTATCTTTATACAGGTAATCAACCTTTTCTCACTAAAACGTTATTTCGAGTGACTTCACATGTTTTCTCCTGTTATCAACAGAGATCTCCCCTCCCTCTTACTCAGGTTTATTTCACTTGTGTATTTTTAACACACCCTTACGCTTTTGAAACACATTTGCCTTGAAGTAGGAACAGAACCAGCTTCTGTTTTGTCTAGCCTCTCCTCTACAGCCAGGTAGGCAAGTTTCTTCCTAAAGTCTGCGGGCAAGTTCACCTGCTTTCGCCTCCTAAACGACGTTCGCCACATTCAACCAGCTGCTAATTCCGTATCCCCGCGGGCAGGCTCGGAGGACTTCCCCTCACCTAGCCCCGGGTTGGCAAACTCAAGTGGGCAGGGAGTACAGATTTTTAGCTTTGCAGGGGGTAGAGTCTCTCCTGCAACCACTCAAGTCTGCTGCTGCAGCCCCGAGGCATCCCTAGACCATCTGTAAGTGAAAGGAAGGCTGCGTTCCAATAAAACTTTATTTATAAAGATAAGTAGGGGGCCGGATTTGGCCACCAGGCCATAGTTTGCTGACTTCTGACCTAGAGCTTATCTGATCTCAGCTTGTATCTGCAAAAATGTACAGATGAACACAAGGGGACAACCCTCTGTATTCATAATTGGTCCATTTTAATAAACCGATTAGTTTTCAAGGCATTTCAGCGGCTTCTGCAGAGGCTTGGAAACACCTGTTTTCCTCATCTGTGGGTAACAATGACTGTGTTTTCTCGCATCAAATAATTGCGTGCCTGCACTTGCCAGATCTTCGAGAAGGTCATCACGGAGACGGCTGCCGGCTGCCTCGGCGTCATCTCAGATGGATGTTAGGTTCCGGGGTGGGGGGGCCCCCTGCCTTCTCCTCCAGGTGGCCTTGGAGGTCTGTGGTATGGATGCTATGGTCTGATACTTTCCTTAGGAATAAATGTGCTTCCTGTCTGGAGCCTTTTTCAGCATCTACGGAATTAGAGCTCGTGTTTATCTGAGCCTCTTGTGGGGCTGGTTGTCTTTTCTGATTCTAAAATATTAAAATAGATGTTTATTTCTTACCTAAATCTACTCTGTGGTGCCTGCTGTGTTCCTTAAAGGACTGAGTTATTCAGCACTCTGTTACTTTATGCAGGCACAGATGTGTGTCCCAATCACCCCCGCACATTCCGGGGGTCCCCCAGATGTATCCACTAGCCCAAAACAACGTGGGGCACACGGGGGCCCCCAAGGGCACTTTGCTGAGTGAGTCCAGTGCTCAGCACACGGCCCGAGCCACATCACAGACACAGTCTTTGTGGACCACAATGGCTTTGTGTGTTCTCGGACCTCTGGGGAGACAGCAGGTGTCGTGGTTTCCCTAGTCCCTAAAACGAATGGGGCAGTTTTCCAGTATTTGGGGAAAAGATACCTGCACGTTAATGTTTTTAAGAACACGGCTGTTGGGACGCCTGGGTGGCTCAGCCAATTAAGTGTCCGACTTCGGCTCAGGTCATGATCTCACGGTCTGTGAGTTCGAGCCCCGCGTCGGGCTCTGTGCTGACAGCTCGGAGCCCGGAGCCTGCTTCGGGTTCTGTGTCTCCCGCTCTCTCTGCCCCTCCCCTGCTCACACTTTGTCTCCCTCTCTCAAAAACAAATAAACATTAAAAAAGTTTAAAGATAAAGCTACTTAAAGACATGAGTATGCCAAAGTCCATCTTTCACTGTGCCTGGCAATACACCGTGGCTCTTATAACATTTAGAAAGTGATTAAACTGCACGGACTTTATTGTCTGGGATGTGCTGGCTCTCCTGCGACAGTATTACTCTTCTAAATCCTTTAATTCTATGGCAGCCTTGGAAAGCAAGGGGGTTGGCATCCCACCCATTTTACAGATGTAGACACCGAGGCACAGAAAGCTCTGAGTTGGGCAGGTGTCAGGTCCTCGAGCAACAGACTGACTTCAGACCCTGAACGCGGCTACTCGAGTGTGGCTTCACTTTTTTCATCCTTTCGCACCTCCCCACCCCGACCTTCCGTTTGACCAAAACACTGTGGGAAGGTACTGGCTGCTGGGGTTATTACTATTTATTTATTTATTTTGGGGGGCATCTTACATATACTGGAAAGTGACCAGAAAAGAAGGTTGACACATTTCCCTCTTAGGCAGGTTCCATTCGTGGATTATGGATTCTTCTGCAAGGGTTTCATCAACAATGGGCAACTGGAAACACCCTGTTTGTATGTTACTGTTCAGTACATACCTGCAAATTCAGCTGTGATATTTTTATTGTTCAAAAGATCTACGTCCTGGTTATTTTTATTGTTATCTGTGGTTTTTACTTGATCTTAACACAGATGTAAGGGTTGTATAAATTTCCAACTAAAAATTATGTTTCTGATCATTTTATTTGCAGTCAGCCTTGCATCACAGAAATGTATGCTAATCCGTGATACTTTCATCATGCTGGACTTTAATTATCGATATGTGTCAATAACTATAAACATCTGTAGGACCCTACATGTATCATCTTTAAGCATTAAATCGACATGTTCCAATTTGGTCATTTTTACCTACTGATTTCCTTTCCCTCTCCTTGGCCAGGTATACCTTTATTTATTTGTTGCTTTAAATTTTTTGTTTGTAGGAGTGCCCTTAGAAGGTTTCCTGTATTTGATTATTCGTTTACTTATTTAATTTATATTTTATTTTTAAAGTTTACATCCAAATCAACGTATAGTGCAACAACGATTTCAGTATATTTGATTATTTTAAAACCTGATTTAAGCAGTCCTTGCCTTTTAGTAGGGGAGACTAACCCACTTACGTTTATTGTCACCGCTGGCACAGAAGTTGTCATGAATAGCACGTCCCACTACGATTTCTGGTTATGGTCCGTTCACGGTTCAGGTCTTTATACACACGCACGTTTCACATGCTTTCTCCTCAGCCATAGTTTGAAGGAATCTATTATCGGCCACCTTTGTGTAATCGAACGCACTCTCAATGATGAAGCCATGTCTCTAACGACCTAAGTCATCATGGGTCCTCTACTCCACGAACAGACGTTAGGTCACTCTTCTCTTACTCACCAGCTGCTCCGGCATGTCAGCCTCTGTTAATCTCACCAGAGGCTACAAATTGGTTTACTATCACACAACGATTATTTTTCACAATATACAGTGTACTAAATACATGCTGTGGATTTTGCGTTCAACTTCCTAAGCACACTCACAGGGGTGATTTGTTTGACTCCACGTATCTGTTGGTATCGAGAATCACCATTCTTCTTCTCACACATGACCTTTTCCCTCATCAGCTCTTGATTTTTATTTCTTCAATTGGCTTGAGATGATTTTTGTTCACATTTTCAGGGAAGCTTTGTGGGTGGTACACTTTCTAAATCCTCGCAAATTTAAAACTGTCTTCTTTAGTCCCTTGGTCTAAAAAGCAACTCGAACTAGGGTTGAATTCTTTTTTTTTTTTTTAATGTTTATTTATTCTTGAGACAGAGAGACAAGAGTGTGAGTGGGGCAGGGGCAGAGAGAGAGACACACAGAATCGTAAGCAGGCTCCAGGCTCCAAGCTGTCAGCACAGAGCCCGATGCAGGGCTCGAACTCACAAACTGTGAGATCATGACCTGAGCCGAAGTCAGACGCCCAACCGACTGAGCCACCCAGGGGCCCTGAAGTGGGGTTGAATTCGTAAGTGACAGTATGTTTCAGTCAAATCCCTGGTGGTGATCCTTCCTTTCCTTCCAGTTCAGAGGGCGGCTGGTCTGTGCCTTCATAGGTTCCGTGGACCTCTGTCCTCCTGTCTTAATTTTATTTCCCTGATTTAGCCTGGCTTGGGATGAGGCAGCTCCCTCTCATCCTTTCCATGCAAACACAAGGCCATGGGGTGCGTGGGTCCTGGTGCTTCTGTCCTGTTTGTAGTTGGGGGTTTTCTTTCCAGTCCTATTTTTGCCCTAATCTGACGATTCTTTCTTTCCTGGTCACGGTGGCTTCCCCTCTGGAGCGCCCCGTTTCTCAGGTTAGGAATGTGCCCTCTGCCCTCACACCTACCGACTTTTTTCTCTCTGGCTCGTTTCGTGGCTTTCTCCTATGACCTGTTCCTTGGCTGAAGACCCCCACACTTCACGGCATCGGTTTTCTGCAGGGACGGGTCCTTCATTCGCAGCTCCCAACGCCTTTCTCGATTCCACTCATGTTTCGGGTATCCTGCCTTTCCTCCAGCTCACCCAGCAAACCTCCTTTGCCCCAGGCGGTCCTTTCTCTGTGGCTCGCGGCTCCCGGGTCACAGAAGGCACAGCCCCCTGTATGTCTCTGACACCCACCAGCAGACGTTCTCCACAAGTCTCCTCTGTGTGCCTTAAACAACTCTTGTCAGAGCTAACTCTGCCTTTAATTCTTTATGAAGTATTCCTTTCCACAGTGTGCATTTTCGCACAGGCTCCTGTTTGAACTTGGGCCCTGATGTTTTTTTAAACCCCCTTCGGACAAGCAGAGGCCTAGCCTGGCCTCGAATGAGCCAAGAGGCCCGGTGGCAAGCAAGTCTCCAACCTTCCTCTGGGTTCCCGGGCGGGGCGGGGGCGGGGGGAGCCCTGCGGTTCCAGGCTGGCCTAGAAGGTCTAGATGCACAGAGACCCCCAGCCGTCACGTGACCCCAACAGGCTCTCAACCGGTGGGGGAGGCGGCTCCCAGGGGTGTCTATCCCCCTTGGGGGGGGGGTCAGGTGCTCTGCCTCGGCCGGAGAGTTTTATGTTCTTTTGAGAACGCCGAACTGAGTGCGCACACAGGCCCCTGCGTGAGCCACCGCGTTGCCCTCTTCTGCCCACCCCGCCCCTTCCGGTGAAGCTCACCTCCACCCACCGCCTCCTGTCCTGTCACGCTGCTGGGAGTCAGTCTCTGCAGGGCGATCGGGGGCGCTCCTGCTGGCCCGACCCCACCTCTGCAGGCTGGTTTCCCCGTGGGTGCAGCCGGGCCTGGGGCTCGAGGGCGGGCCCGGGCGCGATGAGGAATTCGCAGGTTCTCTCTGCATTTTAGGAGGTTCTCGTCGGAGCTGGGGCGCAGACGGTAAAGCAATGTGCCAAGAAGGGGCCTCCCATCCACGTGCGACACGCCCATGGCGAGGCTACCAAACTCAGCACGTGTCTCTCTTTTCTTTGAGTCAGGATGCGATGGCCAATTGGTTTTATTTCCAAAAATACACAAGACCGGAAGCGAGGCAAAGACCACGCGGCTGTCGTAACAAGCGTGACACCGTATGAGTCCAGAAAGTCCAGCCGCCACATGAATCCAGGGGGCCCCGGCCGGTTCTTCGCAGACGTGGAGGAAGGATCAGACCATTCCTCTCTCCTCCAAATGTCCAACAAGCTGGTTCCGTCCTAGCGTGGATGGCCGTGGTAATGGGGAAGAGGGAAGCTCCTCCCTCCCCCACTCATCAGTCCCATGAAGACCTGAAGCCACGTGGGCAGAGACGACACAAAGTGAGACGCAGCCAAAATTCAAACAAAACCAAGAGACGCGGCAACACGGCCAGTACCCCGGGGCTTTCTGCTACCCAGCGCCCACTACCAGATGGGCCGGGGGCTTCCCAGAAGGGGCTGCGGGTATGGCTTCTTCCTGATGATGCAGCCACTGGGGATGTGAGCACTCCAGAATATTCCGGAAGGTGCCACACGAGGAAAACGGCAACACTCAGACTCACACCGACTCCCCTGGGCTTTCATAAACCGTCCTCTCCCTTTCCCACCACCCCAGGGACCTGTGAGGTCAGCCTGGGGTGCACTCTTCCCCCATCCCACAGACGAGGAAACTGAGGCTACCAACGTGTGCATGAGAAATATCACCACGTGAAAGGGGTGGGGACGATCTCACGCAGAAAGAGGAGAAGCGGCCGGAGAGTGGGAGGCTTGTCACGGAGCAGGGCACAGCGGGGGGGAGGGGGGTCACACACAGCACCTGGCGGGGCCGAGCTCGGTGCTCCGGCCGGGGGAGAAGACGCGAGGGAGGATGGGTGCCAGAACCCAGTGGTGGCGGCTCTGGACCCACCACCCAGAACCCATGTCGTCCAGTATACGCCTCGGGTCTAACTGGGAGTCGACGTTTAAGGTAATTTGGGTTGAGACAGAAATCCTTCTGTGTTTTAGACTGATCTTTAACGAGTGCCCACGTCACATGCCGTGTGGTCCCCAAGTGGCACGCAGACAACTGGGGAGGGGTCGGCCGGCGGAGGACCCTGTCCCCGGTGCTGCTGTCCAGGCGGCACAGCTGGCCTGGGATCAGCAGGGCGCACAGAGGACAGAGCCCGGAGGCACAGCGATGGAGACAGGTGCAGCATGATCAGAACCAGGGGTGCAAGGGGCCGGCTGGGACGTGGGCGCCAGGCAGGGAAGGCATCCTGCCCTGGAGGTTTGTGCAGTGCGCACACTGACCGACTGACTTCTCGCTTATGTGATCTTACACATCACAGCACAGCCGAGAGGGGCTGGGTTTACCTCTGTCCTTTACAAAGAAGCAAAGCCCTAAGCAACGTCATTCGTAAGATCATAAGGACGCATTAAACCAACAGGAAAAAACATGTTTTGGATCACTTTGCCCAAAAGCTCACGAAAGCCGGGACCAGAAGACAGAATTAACACACACAGTCCCAGCAACCCGGGATCACTCTGAACTTGATCAGCTCTTATCAAACACTCGCTGTTGACAAGGTGGCCCCTTCATGCTCGTGGGGTCGCAGGGACCCCCCTTGACTTCTAGGATAGCAGGAGAGCTCTGGGCAAAGGCACAGGGCAGGCCCCGACAGCCCACGGCCGTGTGGTGGGCTGGCAGGGTGGGCAATGTGGTGGCAACAGCCGGTCCGCTCGCTCCAGAAGATTCCCTTACGTGGGGGGGGGGGGGGGCACATACTGTGTCTGAGGCAGGGTCCCCACCTTCCCTGTGGACTGCTGAGACTTGGGACCATTTGACCTTCTCGGATCCCGGAGCCCCAGGCATCAGGGTGAGCGGTGGGACACGGAGGCCTGACCAGCGCCTTCCGAAGGCCAGCATTTTTCCCCCATCTATTCAGCAGACACTTTTGACCTCACGTCTAAGCGATGGCCACTTGTGCAAGCCCAAATGGGGCCAAAAGCTGTCCCTCCACGGACTGTCACGGGGCCCGTCCGCTGCTGTCCCTCCACGGACTGTCACGGGGGCCCGTCAGCTCTCCGAGGGGCAGGACTAGGCAGGCTTCCTCCCCGCATCCCAAGCATCCAACATGGCTCCAGGAAGGATGGGGGTGGGGGCAGGGGAGGGGGGAGGGGAGGGAGAGCACCGACGCTGTGCCCCAGCTGCCCATGCAGGGGCGAGGGGACGGCAGAACTGAGCCTCCCAGGCCTCGCGCTGGGGCCCGTCCCCAACCCTGATGTGGTCGGCTTGGCGGGCTGGCGTCACCTCTGTGGCGTGAGGGACGCCCCAACCCCGTGGCGGGGGGCTCGCCCCAGGCCCACTGGTTTCTCCACTGGGCACGTCCCCCCGCAATTCAACCGTGTGCCATTTACATATTTAAAACAATCCAGAGAACAACTGCTTTCAGGAAAATTGAGACTGATGCAGTGCCGTTACCCTAAACAGCTACCAGCACGTAACGTCTCCCATCGCGAAATCGGCCGAAAGTGCCCACGGAAATAACGCGGGCTTGGTCAAACCAATTTTCCATTTCTGGGCTCGCTTCTGCCGAGCAAATGAAGACTGCCGCAGCTCACGATGCTAGCTGGTGCCGGGCCGGCCGGCCGCGTTCTTTGTTTACACACGGAATCTATTAAAACGTCCAGCTATTACTGTGGTGATAAACAGCAGTGATTCAAGGAACACAAAATGGATTGCAGACAGGGATCAGAGTAATGACTCGGTATTTTTCATTGTTTGTGCGGCAGAAAGAACTAGCTGCGTGCGGGCACTGACTTGCTCGGGGGAGTTCTGCCCTCCGCTCGGCCTCCCTGGACGCTAATCCTAGAAACCTGACAAAAGCCCTTTGTCCTGGCAGGACGTCGTCGTATTTGCTGAGATGCTCCCAGAGGGCAGATGAGAGGGGCTGGCTGGGAGTCCTCCCGCGTCTCCGTCCTCCGTCCTCCTCCCCTCCGCTCCCCCGGGCGGCCACGCCCCATCCTGAGCCCAGATGCCTCCCTCCCGGCAGGGCACACCCGGGCCACGCTCTGTGCGCTGCCTGGGCTCCAGCGGACCCGCCATAAACACCATTCCATCCGATTCCACATGCCTGACGGACGGCGGCCCCTCGGCCCTGCGGGAGGGGCCGCTCAGCCCCAGACCTCACGGTACGGCTGGCCCTCTGTCCCCTGATCCTCGCAGGCGGCAGGGGAGGCCCTGAGCCACGGGCCACCGTGCGCGGTTTCTCAGCCAAAGCTCCGCCCGCCATCCGCCGCGGGAGAGGAGAGCCCTGAACAGATGCCAGAAAGCACATCCTCGCGGGCGCGTGCAGGGCGTGAGGGGCTCCGCCACATGCCCCCACCGCACGGATCCCAACAGAAACTCTCCAGCTGAAAATCCTGTTTGTCCGTTAGAGGCACATCCATTACCCGTCTCGTCCTCGCGCCAAGATGCGTAATAGCGCTCTACAAGTGACGCGGGCGGCCGCTAATTCCCTCCTCGGGAACCCGCCGCGGCGGACACGGCACAGGCTGGACCGGGGATTATCCCGCGGGGCCCTCGTCCCATCCTGCGCTCTGATGAGGAGCCTCCTGGAGCCCCAGCCTCGTCTTCTGCGCCTGCTCTCTGACCCCGTGCCCTGCTGACCTGCACCGTCCCACCCGGAGGCCCACTTCCTGAGAGCCCGCTGCGGTCTCCCCACCTGCCCCCCAAATCCTGGGGCAGGGGCCGAGGGGGCACACGGCCCAACCCGGATCAACTCAGGGCCCAGGTTCCCCGCTGACACCACGGTCTGTTCCAGGCGCCTTCCCAGGAGCCCATGCGCCCCGCACCCGGGGCTGCTCACAGGGTTCCCAGGGTGTATTTCTCTGAAACAGAGGCCAGCCTGGGGCAATGTGTGCAGGAGGGAGCCCTGTCTACACGGACGGGTGCCCTGGGAGGGGGACGTGGCAAATGAGCTTGCCTGCAGAGGCTGGGCACGCCGGGAAGGGCCTCGACGCACAGAGCCGGGGGCACTCGGCTGGGGGCCTGGGACACCTGCCGGGGGGACTGATGGAAACCCCCGCAGATCCGCAGGGACCACTGTCTCCCTCCCCCCAAAGCAGACAAGGAAAGACCTGACACAAGCCAGCCAGTTGCGGCCTCCGGCCAATAAAGCCCCGCGCTGCCTCGCTCGGGGCCCAGAGTCATTTTTCTTTTATTGGTTTTCAGAATGAGCAGCAGAACGGCAGCTGAGACCCCGCTCTGTAATAAAAGCTTCTAATTGCTGGGATGGCTCATTCAAGATCAGAGACAAACCAGAGGCCCCCCAAACACCTCCACGAGGCACTGAGCTCCTGGAAGCTGTCAGGATGATCCCACCTGTAGGGGCTCACGGCTGGCAGGCACGTCTGGAGAGCCCTGAAGGCCCGGGGCCCACGAAAGGGACCAGCAGTGCGTCCCCTCCCGGTGGGGCCAGAACCTGCAGTTTCCACGCGCAGCACGGGCTGGCCCGGACCGGGCACTAGGAGTGCTCAGGACGTGCCGGCCGGTGCGGCGGGTGGACGGCCAGACGGGCGAGCGGGCCTTCCGCGGCCGGGAGAGCCAGGCTGGGGGCACAGCGACTGCAGGAAGTGATAGATTGCGCCCACGTTCCCGGAAGTCCTGGAACTCAGGAGCGAAGGAGCCCCGGGTCGCCCTGAGCACGGAGGGCCGGAAGGAGGCCTCACAGGGGACAGAAAGCCGAGCGCACACAACCCCCAAGGTCGGCAAGGCTGCGGGAATTCCTACTGACCCGTGGGCCTGGGGGGGCTGGGAGGGACCAGGGGACTCCTCGCAGAGAAGGGGGAGCAGACGCACCACACACAGGTCAGCCGCCCTGTGGTGGACGCCTGTGGACTTCCCTCCACGACCACGCCCGCCACCCTCCCCGCTGGGGGCCTCCAAGCCCCCCACCCCAGCCACGGACCCCGGGGGCTGCCACGCTGACTTCGGACGGCCTAGCGCCTAGTGTGTGGGCCGGGGGGTGGTCCTGGATGCCAACAGGAGTCACCAGGCCGGAAACACGAGTCCACCCTGACACCCGCCCTTCCCACCACGGCCGCCACCGTGTCCCCTCTCTAACACCGCAGACCCAGTGGGTCCCCTCCTCTGCAGCTGGGACCACAGAGTCTCATCTGCAACCCTCTCCCAGACAGAGTGACCTCGAGCCCGTGGCCCCAGCCGGCCTCACAAAGACAAAGCCCTCCTGAAGTTGTCCCTGTGCCCCCGGGGCACGCAGAAGGGACTCTCCGGCATCTTCCATATCCCCTGGGGCCCTACTTCACCCTTGGAGACGACTGGGCCCCCCCAGCTCCTAAGAAGCCAGGCTGTCTTGGGAGCAGGCCGCAGGTGCCCGTGTGGACCGCTCTCCTCCAACCGTCTCTGCCCACTTCAGACAGCCGTCGCCTCCCCGGGGAGTCACCTGAGGACCCTCCTGGGGCTCCGTGGGGGCAGGGCTTGTGCCCACCGGGACTTCCCGGACCCGCAGTGCCTCACAAATAACGGGCTCACGAGATACGTAGTAAATAAAGCTCTCCCGTGGGGGAGAAACGCGAGAGCGGCCCAAAGCTTGGGGGCCCCACGGCTGCAGCAGGCTGGGCCGGGGCTCCCCCGGGGTTCATCCTGCTCGGTCCTCCTCTTCACGAATGGAGGACTTTATTCCCACCGCAGGGGATGCACGGAGGGGCCCCGCCGGCTAGAGGCGCTCTCTCCCGCACCCGGGAACATTCCTCCAGTCCCGGAACCCCAGGTCGGGAGCTGCGTCCTGGAAATTGGGAAGACATGTGCTGCTCAGGTCTGGCTTCGAGCGACTGGGCAGGACAGCAGCGGCCGCATCCGAGTCTGTACGTGACCCTTTCCCCTCCGGCTTTGGGCCGGCCCGCAGCCCCGCGCTGACTCACCCCTCCCTCCGCAACCTGCACCTCTGAGCTCTGGGGATTTCTTTTCTTACGTATTTCTTTGATAATCTTCTCTCCTCCGTTTCTCTCCGTTTTTGGACCCTGTGTTCTTTGGACCTCCTGAACTGGTCTCTGTTTTTCCTACTTCTCGTCAACAATCGGCACTACGACTTTCTGGGGCTCCGTCCTTCCAACAGCGGGCTAACAGAATCTGCTCTGCACACACACACTCGCGCGGGTGTATGTGCACACAAATGCGCATGCGTGTGTAACCACAGGTGCACATGTGCTCACGTGTGCATTTTATACGTATTTTATACTTCCGTCCTCATAAAAACTATACACGTAATCCCCCCAAAATGCCTTTTATCTCCCTGGTGTCCAACTCAGCGTCTTAAATCCACCGTGACTCTTGTCACAAATCTGGGGCACGAGAGCATGGGGGTGACAGCTCACCCCTGTGTCGAGAGAGGTCGGCGGGGGCCCCTCACAGGGGAGCATGGTGGATGCGGGGCCATCGCACCCCCCTCCCCCGCCCGGGGGCTCAGGGACCCCACCTGGGGGAGGAAGGGAAGAGGTCGGGGACGTGTGGCCCCACTGGCGTGCCCTCCTCCTGCCGCCTTCCCACCCCCTGCTCCCGCGGGCCCCCCGCCAGCTTCTCTGTGTGGCCACTGGTTCCACGGCCTTCCGGGCGCCTGTGCCTCCGGCCTGTGGTTTGCGTCCTCTGTGCTCCCTGCTCGAGCACCGGCCCTTTGCTTTCCCCCACGTCCTCTAGCGTGGCCTGCGGACCCAACGGGCAGAGGCTGGGCTTCCCAGAAGGGTCCTCGGGCCCCACGCCACGGCGACCCACCTTGGGCTTAAGTTAGCGGACGGGACGGGATGGGACCCTCGGGAAGTGACATTTTTGGAAATGGAGTCATCTTAGGTGTAATAAATAAAGCTCGTGAGACAGAACCATCCTTAACCTGGGACGGGCCTGGACGTGACGGCCGAGTGTTCTCGAGGGAAACACTGGCTCCCGCAGGCACACGGCCACGTGACGACGGAGCCCCAGACCCGGCCTGAGGCCGACGGACCCTCCCTCCTCTCCTCTGGAGGAGCCTCGCCTTGACATCTGACCTCCGGCCCCCAGAGCCCAGTGAGAATGAGCTGTGGCTGCGGTCACTTGCGGGGGGGGGGCCGCAGGGGACTCACGGTGGAGGGGTCCTCCAGAGAGACAGCGCTCCGGGAGCTGAGGGGGCCTGTGCTTCTCGGGACCTGGGTCTTCAGGAAGCTCCCCCACCTGGAGACGCGCCAGACATGGGCCCTGCCCTGGCATGAACCCCCTTGGGGCCGTCTGCCGTGGGGCCAGGCGGGAGGGCCTGCCTGCACGGTGCCTCCTGCCGTCTCCTCTCCTTCCCCCTGTGCCTTTCTCCTTCTCTTGTCCCTGTCACTTTATACGGGTGTCCAGATGGCAACATGAGCAGCACGTGTGTTTTTGTTTTTTTTTTTTAACGGGGGGCCCAGAGCATTTGCTAGGTTCTTGGTCCTTGTAAGATTCTCAGTGCAAGTGTGTGGAGAGTGTGTGGGGGTCCAGTGTGTGGGGTCCAGGATATGGGGGTCTAGGGTGTGGGGTCTAGGGTGTGAGATCTAGGATGTGGGGGTCCAGGGTGCGGGGTTCCAGGGTGTGGAGATTTTACAGTGTGGGGGTCCAGGGTGGAGGGTCGAGAGTGTGGGGGTCTAGGGTGTGGCGGTCCAGGGTGTGGGGATCTTAGGGTGTGGGGATCTTAGGGTGTGGGGGGTCTAGGGTATGGGGGTCCAGTGTGTTGGGGCCAAATGTGTATGGGGTTCAGGGTATGGGGGTCCAGGGTGCAGGGGTCCAGGGCGTGGGGGTCCAGGGTGGGGGGGTCTAGGGTGTGGGGGTCAGGGTATGGGGGTCCAGTGTGTTGGGGTCCAATGTGTATGGGGTCCAGGGTATGGGGGTCCAGGTTGCAGGGCTCCAGGGTGTGGGGTCTAGGGTGTGGGGGTCCAGGGTGAGGGGTGTCTAGGGTGTAGGGGTCCAGGGTGCGGGGGTCCAGGGTGGGGGTTTAGGTTGTGGGTCCAGGGTGGGGTGGTCCAGGGTGGGAGGGTCTAGGGTGTGGGGGTCCAGGGTGCAGGGGTCCAGGGTGGGGTGTTAGGGTGTGGTGGTCCAGGGTGGGCCGGTCCAGGGTGGGAGGTTCTAGGGTGTGGGGCCCCAAGCTTGCAGGAGGCTGAGGCGGGAGCTCCTGGCCAAGCGGGCCATCTGGACAACACATCATCCTCAGGACTGTGCAGACGGGCAGTGGAAGGGACAGTGGCCCCCACCCTGTCCCACGCTAGCTTGCTCGGCCCGGACGAGGGCTCTGTGGAAAGACACTCAGCACCGTGGGGGTGTTAACAGGCAGGACCCAACAGGAATCAACGACAGCCAACCCCACCCCCGCCCTGGCGCTCGTCTGCCGTGTGAATTGGTCTGTTGTGAGCGCTGAGCTCCGGGACCGGTCGGCAGGCCAGGCTGGGCCGCCGGGCATCCCCTCCCAGGGTCTAGCCGAGATGCCAGGACACCGTGACCCCCTGACTGCCTGCAGTCCCGAACAGCCGGGCAGGATTTCCACCTCTGGGCACGGACGAGCTCAGGCTGCGGCTGCCGGGCCTCGTCTCAGAGCCGGCTCCTGGGAAGTGTGGTTTCGGGGGAAGCGAGTTTCCATGAAGTCCCAGTTCCTGAGCAGAACGGGACAGACACTCCCCCCAACCGGGTGCTTGCTCCGCACAGAACTCAAGTGTGGCGCCTAATGGCTGACCGGGAACGTGGGTTTCTATCTGGTTCGGGGGACGGGGCACCAGTGCGCGGACGGGCACCTAATGACACATGCAGTTCGTGGCCTCAGCGCCTGACATGGGGGAGGGCGCGTCTTCCCGGGTCACGTTCCTGGTGCAGGCCAACGTCCACGGGCCGGCGGAGCGAGAAGCGGAGTTGGGGCCACACAGACGCGGGAGCGCCCCGAGGCCGCCGGGCCACCACCCCTCGCCGTGTCCTGCCATGACGACCCCATCTCCCTGGTGACCTCGTGCATGGGCTTTTCACTACGCGGCATTCACCCTCACGACGCGGGACTCTCTCGTTTTACTCTATTTCTTCTAACTTCTTTTAAATGCCGGTCATGATCCAGGAAATTAACTTCATGACCCACTAATGGGGAGCAAGCTTCCCTCTGAGGAGCCACGCTCTAGGACACGCAAACACCAGCACGCGCCCGGGGTCCCTCCCCAGGAGCTGGAGTCATTAATGTATCGCACCCGCGTATGGGGGCCCCGCGTGAGGGCCACTCACAGGTGGGTGGGCACAGAGAAGGGAACACGGAGGCGTGAGGTGAGATGTGGTGGGGGTGGCGGGAGGGGCACTGCTCCAGACGCGCTCTAGCCACTGAGTTGGAATTGGCTGTCACCTGGCCAAGCCATCACGAGGTCCCTCAGAGCCCATCTCACGGGAAAACCGTCGTGATGGAAGGGGAGACCCCATAGCGCTAACTGAGCATCTGTAAGAGAATCGAGACGCGACCTGGAAACCCGGACTACGCCTCCAATTATACGGTGTTTGGGTCAAGAGCTCAAGTAAACTTTTCGGAAAGCTTTGCAAACGGGTCACCGCAGCCCAGCCTTGCCGTGAGAGCCGGAGCTCTGTCTGGAGACACCTGGGAAGACCCCCGCCCTCCGGCTTTATCACACTGACCCCTCGGTCCCCACGGATGGAGGACAGTGGCCCTGGCCAGCGAGGGTCTGCGTGTCCCCAGGTCTCCCCCGTTTGGGAACGGCACACAGACGGGGACCCTAGAATAATGAGCCCCTGGAGCTGGTGGCCACACGTCAGAAGCTCCCCTGGGCTCCCTCGGAGCCGCCAGGCAGGTGACAGGTCCCTGTACACCTGATGGGCATGAGGACAGGGTGCCCGTTCCCGTGTTCATCGCGGGTGAACAAGTGACTGTCTCAGCTGAGGGCCGCATGTGGCCAGTGCCCCCCGCCCAGCCCACGCTGCCACCAAGGGAGAACTGCCTAACTCCCACCAACGGGCAGCCGCTGCTCAGACCGTGCCCCCGAGGGGCCTGGAGCATATGGGCTCCACCCAGAGGCCGCGGGTTTTCCTCTGGCCCAGCTCCTGAGGGCTGTGGCCCCCACAGCAATCCCGGGAGGAGGCCCGGACCCCCGTGGGGCTTTCCAGATGCTTCCCCAGGGACCCCAGACCTCCCTGACTCAACGTTCCCGAGGCGGGAGTCACAGCCAGATCACAACCTACCCCAGTCCTCAGTTTCTAGGTGGAGCTTACGAGGAATGGCGGGATTGGGGTGAGAATGGGCCAGCAGGCAGCAGAGGTCATTGCCGTGTGGGCCTCGGCCTGCGGAGCCCCAGGGCCAGAACCAGAGGACACGGGCGCCGACTCCCGTGGCCTGGGCCGTCGCTGCACGGGCCTCGAGGAACTTACCTTTGGAAAAGGGACCTCAGCGAGCAGTCCCAGGACCCCCTCCCCTCCCCTCCTGCCCCTCCCACCCCCACCCCCAAGGAACAGCAGCATGGGGACAGGGCTGGTCGCAGCGCCTGGAAAGGAGGGTCCGCGGTGTGCCCCCTCAGTGGACAGGGGGGTGCTGGGGAAGGACAGGGGGCACCTCGGGGGTTTGTCGGGGCCTCTGCCGAGCGGCCACTCTGCGGTGCCCAGGGCGGGAACAGACATTCAGGTCACCACCCTTCCCCAGTCAATCCTGCTCTTTCAAGAGCCTTCGCCCCGCTCTGGGGGGCCCCAACCCCTTCTCCTGGAGCTTCGAGCACGCCCCTGCCCCAGAAACGAGGCAACACCACCAGCCACCGGTTGTGCGCGGGCCCTCAGCTACCTCCTGAGTGGTTCTGTCACGCTCTCCGTGACGGCCCGAGGGGGCGGGGACAGCCCAGGGACCGACGGATTGGCGCCCAGAGAACGAGGCGGGCGTGGAGGCAGGCGTGGCCCCTCCACACCAGGAAGCCGACTGCCCCCGTCATCGCCGGTGTGGGGCCGCCTCCCCTCGAGGACCCGGTGCCCGGGGCCCGCCGCCCTCCCTGCGTCCCAGAGCGAGCAGGGCCGCGTACGCACCGTGGTGGTCTTTATCCGCCCTCCGGGCTGCGTGCACGTCCAGCCTGACCGGTTGATCAGCAGGTCACAGCCTTCACCCTCCAGACACGGGAGCATGTCGCACCACTGCTTTGTCTTGATGATCCGAGCTGCGGGAGACAGGAGGGCGGTCAGCGTGGCTCAGCTGGGGCAGCGCCCGCACCCTGACCCCACCCTGGGCGCCGGCCACGGGGGCCGAAGGCCTGGTGGGCGGCACCCGGGTCACGCGGGGCGGCCGGCCACTGCCGCCCCGGACCCCGTTCGGTGCTGCTCCCCTGGCCCGGCCCTGCCCCCACCCCCAGCCCCCAGTAAGTGGTGACGGGGTGTTGAGGACAGTTTCAGGGAGCAGCCACGGCCTCGTGCTGGAGTGGACAAGTCTGTTCTCTCCTTAAAAGCAGCACCGATGTCCCTCCGGTGTGGCACACGCGGGCCGGGTGAAGGATGGGACGCAGGGGCCGGGGGTCGGCGCTGCGAGCGGGGTCCTCAGGAGGTGGGCCAGTGCTGCCATCGGACCGATCCACGGCGGGTCTCGCAGTGACCACGGCCCCTCCCTGGTCCTCCTCCAAAAGCGGGGGGCTGACCTGAGCCCCTGTCATCGCCTGGGGTGCAGGCAAGCGACAGGGTGGGTAGACCCCAGGTGGCCGCTGAGCCCGGAGTGACGCGGCGACCATAAAGCCCGAACCAACCGCTTCCAGGCAGAAAAGAGCCACGTTTCTCCCTTGCTGGAGGCACCCCGTCATTTTGTGGCTGCGGGCCTGTGGCTGCTTTCCGAGTTAGGACGCAGTGCGCGTCCTTCCTGAGGCACGTACGGCCGGCTGACCGCACTTTTACAGGAAGGGGATCCGCGCAAATCGGAGGGTCCCCCGTGCAGGGTCTGCACGTTCAGACCGAATGCCGCCAGCGGGCCAGACGCACGCTTCCAACCACAGCTTCGGCCCCGGCTCCCGCCCCCCTGCCGGAGGACGCACACGGGGGTCCAGGCCGAGCGAGCACAGGCGCGTGTTTGTGCATCTGCCCTGTGCCGGTGTGCCTGTCCCCTCGGGGGCGGTGGGAGGAGGCCAGCGGGGCCGGGAGACAGGCCGGGGGCGGGACCTGGGGCCGTCCAGAGGATGCACTAGGTGGTCACCCTGAGACCCGCTCCTTTCCAGGCCAGGCCACGGACGGGACGGCACCCCGCTAAGTCGCAAGGTGAAGCCCTGACCCTCTAACCCCCAACGTGTGGGCCCTCGGGGACCGTGCTCTTACGGAAGTCGGGTGACATGAGGTCACGAGGGTGGGGTCCCGGTCCCCTAGGACCGGTGCCCGTGTGAGAGCAGACACCGAGTCCCCGCTGTCCCTCGGCACCGAGCCCACGAGGACACGTGACAAGCCAGAGGAGGCCTCTTGCCGGAACCTGAGCCACCGGTGCCCTTGCCTCAAATCCCGGCCCCCAAACATTTGCTGCTGAAGCTGCCCTGGGGGTGGCATTTTGTCACAGCAGCCTGTGACACGAGGGACACTCACCCCTCGGAAACACTTCTCATTCAGCTGGAAAGTCAGCACGGAAGACACTGCAGCTGAGAACCAGTGCGGCTCCCCAGGGCAGGGTGGGGACGCGCAGGACTCCATGCGCAGCGTCCCCAGGAACGTCTCTGCAATGAGCGGCCGCCGTCCTGGGCCGGACCCTTCGGGGAGACGCTGGGTGCGGGCGGGAGCCCCTCCTGGGCCCGGCCACGCGGGAGCCAGCGCTTTGCCCAGTGCACCACCCACCCACCCCCGCCCCAGGCCTCCCTCCTCCTCCGCTCATCATTCCTGCCAGGGCCCCACCACGACGTCCTGTCCCGGATGCACCACTTTGTCACGGTAAAAGATGGCCCCATAAGCCCTGTTGGAAGCCAGGAGACGGACACCCTAAGCCCGCGAGGCGGCTACGGACTGAGGCACACGCCCGGCCCAATCCCCGGAAATCCTCTGCGTGGCGTCTGGGCGAGGATCCCGACAAGTGTCGGGGAAGCTTCTCTGGGATCAGCGGTGAGGATCGGCGAGGAAGGGGCTTAAGTGCGGATCAAAGGGAATCCGCATCCGCGCTCCCCGTCTGTCTCCCTGAGCCGCACCCAGGGAACGCGGTCACCGAGGCCCCGCCACCGGGGAGGCCTGGGCCGCCCCAACGCTTGACCGAGGGTCTGAGAGCGAGAACAAGGTGTCTCGGGGACGACGTCCCCTTCGGCGGCGAGAGGATGACGAGGTTCTGCAGGCAAGAAGGCCACGCAGGCGGGGGACTGCGTCATCCAGGAGGGGGCTGCACAGACAGTGCTGAGGGCCGGTCCCGGCTGGGGCTGTGCTGCCCAGGGTGTGGGACACCCCGGGACACGGCCAGACGCCCGAGCTGGCGGGGCCGGCAGAAGGGCCTGGGTTCCATGCTGCACCGCCGTGTGCTGGCCGCGGGGCCTCAGCAGCAGCGTTCGTCCACCCTCGGGCCCGGTCCTCCCAGGGGAGCACGGTGCCGGGAGGAGGAGCAGGTGCCCACACAGGGCTCAGCCTGTCGGGGCGCTCACGGACACGCATCCCTCACGGTCGGACGCCCTGCAGCCACTGGGGCTGGCGGCCGTGGACAGACGCCGGGGGAGGGCCTCAGACTCGCGTGCACCCCGAGGACCTCGGGACGCTCCCGTTAGCCTCACAGCAGCTCCCCTTCCCTTGCCAGGCCCTCAGCCGAGGCCACGTCACCGCAGTGTGACCCCGGGCTCCGCCTGGGCTCCGTTCACCTTTCTGGAAGCAGCCTGGAGGCCGCGGACCCCACCCCTCCACTCCTTCCCGTCACACACGCAACTCTGAAAGCGGGGGACACGCAGCCCCCCTCGCCGTGTCCACACGGCCGATCACACACGTCCCCACCTGCTCACATGTGCTCCTGTTCACACGCACGGGAACACGGCGGTCACGCAAACGCACACAGACTCTTAAACGCACGAACACGGGCAAACAGCACGCACCCGTCTGTGCGTCCACGAGTGCGTGCGCACACACACGAGCGGACGCATCGAGCGGCTGACGGCCACCCGTCCCCCACGCAGCGTGGCGGCCGGGCGTGCCGGGGGCCGGCCCTGTGGAGGGCACTGGCCGGCCGCTGCTGGGCACATGCCTTCTGTTCGCTGCAGAGCTCAGCTCAGCCGGCCCGAGCCCACTTCCTGCTGGAGGCGGTGGCAGGCACAACACTGGCCACCGCGTCCCAGGGACACGGGGACCTTTCATGCCACACGTCACGGTGTCGGTGACGCCGAGACAGCTCTAGTGCTGGGGAGGGCACCCGCCAAGGGCTGACAGTGCCCCCAGTGGCTGACAGTCAGGGGCTTCAGACGCATGGGCAGCTGGGCACCCCGCTCATCAGGCGTCATCGGCACGTCCCCCGGCCTGTCCCCGGGCCCGGGAGTGCAGGCTTTTCCAGACTGGGGCTGGGGGCCAAAATGGAGCCTCTGACGGGGCACCTGCTCGGCCGTGGGGGTGCCACTGCCCCTCCCTCGGCCCGTGCCCACCTCGCATGGGTCCCCAGAGACGCCCCCAGGCGCCCAGCACTCGCACCTCCTCTCGCCAGCCGGTCTCACTCCCCGTGAACACGCTTGCACCTGCCCACACGCACCCCGGGGCGGCTCTGTGCACCTGCTGCTGGCTGGGCGCCTCCCCCTCCCCCGGCAGCGAGCGCTGGGAGCCTCAGGCTGGGGCCCCGAGTGGCTCCCGGCCCCGCTCCAGACTGCCCTCCACGCGGACATCCCAGGGACGAGGGCTCTGCCTCAGGCCCCTGCTGCTTCAGCCCGCTGCAGCCGTGGGCAGCGTGTGGCAGGCCGCTCGGGACACAGCTGGACATGCATCAGAGGGCCAGAGGGGCAGCGAGGCCATGGTGGGGCGGGTGGCCCTGGTCCGGGGAGAGAGGCCGGGCACTGGGGAGAAAGGCCACAGCGTAGGGCCCGCAGGCGGGGGCCACAGCACTACAGGCGGGGAATTTGCCGGAAGGTCGATTTGCCCAGACAGCGTTCGGGCCGATGGTGAATGGAGCTGAAGACGGGTCAGGACAGCCACAGCGTGACGGGGCCGGGCAGGGAGCAGCGGGGACACTTCTGAGAAGAGACGAGGGAGAGACTACCTTCCGGGGAAAGGACAGCCCTTCAGAAACAGCGGGACGGCAGCGGGATCGGAGGAGGGGTCCATACGCAGCCCCCCAGCAACATGGCCTCACCGGCCCTGGGAACACACCCGGCACACCAACACACGTGTCCCGGAGAAGCCCCTCCTTCCTCTAAGAGACGCGCGAGCGGCCCGGCACCGGGCCCGAGTCAGGCAGCGGGGGACCGTGGACACAGCCGGGAGCTCCTCCCGCCGACCCCCGACCCCAGCCCGAGCCAGGAAGGGGCGGCTCAGGGGGCTCCCCGCCTGCGGCAGGGCTGGGTGGGGGGACGCGGAATGTCAGGGTGGAGGGTCCAGCCCGCGTCCACTGCTCCGAGCTCACCGAGCTGCACGGCTTCGTGACTGCAGGGCAATCTTTTCGCCCCGGGAACACTTTACTCTCCCGGAGCAGCCGGAAGCTTCCATCCAGGGCAGAGCCTGGGCTCGTCCGGCTGCTTTGCGAGCGCACCCTGCGGGCCACGGGGTCCCTGGCCCCGTGTGGGGGTGCACTGAGGACCCTTGCTCTCTGCCCCTCAGACAGGGACTCCCGCACAAGGGCATGAAGGCACGGAGCCCTCCCGCCACGCTCCCCGGGCCCCCCACACCGTCCACTGGGCCACCCTCGGGGACCGCCTGCCAGAGACGCAGGGCTGAGCCGTCCTCTCTGAGCGCCGTCCCCCAGGGAGGCAGAGCCCGGCAGGGTCCACTGGAGACGACCACGGCGGCCGTCCCGGCTGGTGTTGGGGCCCCGTGAACGTCTCCTACTGGAATCCCAGACTCTGGGCCCTCGGTGAGGACACGTGCCTCCACCCAGCTACCCTTTTACATCAGGACGATGACGGTCAGGCAAGCCGTGCTCCTTCCAAGGGCTCTTCTAGAAAACACTGGGGGCCTGCGCCCGCGGGTGCAGCCTGGCCATCCTGGAGTGTGCTCTATGCCTACAAGTGTGCCCACACTTGCTCCGCAGCCTTGGCACAGGGAGAGGGGGTGGCGCTAAGGCCACACGGTGGGGGGGGGGGGGGCACAGCGCCCGGGGCCACAGCACCCTGCTGGCTTCCTGCCCGAATGCCCCTGCGGGAGCAGTTCACGAGGAGAGAGCGTGGCAGGACACGGGCACGGCTCGGTCCCCGCCCCTGTCACGACCGGGTCACGCCCATTTAAGGCAGTGCCGGAAGGAGACAGCCTGGGACAGGCGCCGGGAGCCCCTCCCACCAGTGCCCCGGGACAGCTCTGGGGGAAATACAGGGGCTCTGCCGTTACCAGCGGGTTTCAGACAACATGTGGGCGGCGTCCCCAACTCCACAGCCTCCGGGCAAAGGCAGAAGAAAGCGTCAACGTGGAGCAAACTGGCAGGTGCCACGCCCGAGGATCTCCCCCAAACATCTGCCCTAGAGAAATGCTGCCAATTTAAATGTTATTGGTTCTGCAGTTTTGTTTGTGTTTAATCTGTAAGTGGTTTCAGTCTTTTTCCGGTTTATAGTCTGGTGAGGACGCCCAGCTTGGTGTTTGTTCATATCCCGGCAACGTTATAATGGAAACCATTTAGGTCAGTCGCGAGGGGCCCAGGGAAGGAGCTTTCCCTTCAAAGGAGTTTTCAAGTGATTTAAGTCTGGGCAACACCCGCTGCCCACCCGCGGTGAGCTGGGCAGAGAAGGAGGCAGAGCCGGGGCGGGAGACTGACGCACGGAGCCTCCGGGACCAGACTGGGGCCGCAGAAGGGAGCCCAGAAGGTTCCGGTCCCGTAGCCCTCACCACCCTCGCCCCAGCCAGAGGGGCTTGGATCTCCTGGGACAGCCCCCTCTGGGGTCTCCCTGCCGTGGGCCCAGCCTAGAGACGGAGGGACCTGGAGGCGGGCGTGTGCTGCGAGCATGGGCTGTGGGGTAGCCTTTCTTTCCCCCGTCCCTCCGGCCCCTCCATGGGGGGAGCGTCTCCCCTGAGATTGTCACAGACTCCACGTTTGTTGTAGTCGTTCGGGTAACGGAACATCTTAAGTCGCTTGCAGCGTCATGCAGAAATGAGGGCCGGCCCCAAACTCGATTAAGCACTGATCGATCCCTGCCCGCCGCGGGGCCCACCCCTCCCCGGGGCCCGGTCAGCCGCTCCTTTCTCCTTCCTCCCAAACGACCTGTGAAGGGCGGGGTGGAGACTGGCACAGACTGATGTTGGCTCATGGTGGGGCCAGGCCGTGCCTGGAGGATGCTCAGTCCCGATTCTCCTTCTCTGGAGCACATTCCAGGAGCCTCAAAGGCCCAGGAGTCTGGCTGCAAAGTCTCCTCGGCCGCACTACCCCTACTCACCAGATCCAGCTCCCTCTGGCTCAACAGGCCTCCTCACCACCACCATCATCACCAGCAGCTCCCGGACTGAGCTCTTGTCGTACTGGGCACACTGGCCCCTTCACTCCAACCACACTTCTTGGCGGAGGCTCTCCGGAACCTCTTTCAGAACGTGCGGGTTCTGAGGGTTCCCGGGACAAGGAACTGTGAGAAGCTGGGGTTCGTGCCCAGTGGCCAACCCGTAAGTGCCCTCTTGTGGCCTCTGTCACTCCAGGACAGACCTCCTTCTTTTCAGAAGCCCCCCGTGTCCCAGTCTGATACCTCCCCGCTTGTGCCCACGGTGCGGCACGAGCGGAGACTGGTGACGAATCTCAACCCCGTCGCTGAGGATGTGGACACGGGGGCTCCTACGTCTCATTCTTCACAGCCCCCAGCCTCCCTGGAGGACAGCTGATGCGGGAAAGGCTGCAGAGCTGTGTCGGCACAAACCCACCCGGCTTCCTCCCGTCGGTGGAAAACCCCGCTGCAGGCAGAGATGGTTATGCGGCTGCAGAGCGGGGGGCCCAGTCAGCACCCCCAGGCCCCGCAGTGGAGCCCGCGGCATGGGGGGCAGCCAGCCAGGACCTCCTGCCCGGCCTGACTCAGCCTGCGAGGGCCGTGTGTCCTCCCCAGCCTGGGGGGCCTCAGGGCTCGTGGTGGGTGGTGAGCAGAACTGGGAGGCAGGAGGCCCGGGTTCGAGTCTCAGCCCTGCCACCACCTGGACTCCTCGAGCCTTTCGGTTTGGCTCCTAGTCAGTTTCCCCAAATCGATCAACAGAGAACACGCCGTGCCTGACGCTTGATGCTCTGGAGGGACGTCCAGGTTCTGGCCAGGGCCTGACGCTCCCGCCTCGTGTGTCCCAATGGCAACAGAAGGTAAGCCTGTGTCCTCACCGTACAGACCACATCCCCAGGGCCTGACCCTGGAGCCGGCGTGAGGCACTGATGTCCCAGCTCACCCAGACGCCTTGCAAATGCTGGGCCAACAGCTGTGGCCCCTGACGTGCCAGCAAGCAGCTTAAATGGGGAGCAGTAAGGAAGCGTCTGGGCCAGCACAGGGCCCCCGCTGTTGAGTGTGTTCCATTGGACAACTGGTCTCGCCCAGAGGCAGGTGGGCGCGGGGGTGGGGTGCGCACGAGCACCTGTGCGTGCCCACCCGAGCAGGTGCTCAGCAAACACTGAGGAAATGCCCAGACGCACAGAAGAGCGAGCCGTCACAAAACCTGACTTCTGACGTGTCGGCTGCTGGTTCGAGTGTCCCCAGTAACTCCAGGTGACCCCAAGATCGAAGCGCAGACTTGCCTCTTTGGCCCATAAAGCCCGTGAACGTCCAGCACCCCGCTGTCTGAATCCTGGCCTCCTTATCTCTGTCCTGCCTCCAGAACCTTCTGCCCTGGGCCTGATCACATGTCTCCTCCACCTCTCAGGCCACCCTCTCTCCTGGCTCCCGAGTCCAGGCCAGCATCTGGCCTGCCAGGCCGCCCTCGACGCCCTCACGCCCCACATGCGGCCGGCACTGGGGCCCGGAGCCCACACCTCTGGGGGTCCTCGTGCACCCCTGAGCTCACAGAGCACCCCCCTCACTTCCACCCCTCCCACGGAATCCTCGATCAGAATGTTCGTGTTACAGGGAGGAATTAGCACGAGACCGGAGCCGGGCAGGACTTTCTCGCCCCAGGAAGACAAGTGGGCACAGCCCGCCAGCAGGGGTCTCGGCTGCCCCCGCCTGGGGACCCCCCCCGTGAAGATCCGCCACGGCGGCTGGTCTGGGAGCTGAGGTCCCAGGTGATCAGGCTCAAAGCTCCCTTGGACCTAATAACAAGCAGGACGCCGGGCCATTTGCTGAGTTCATTTACAATCCGGGAGGGTAATGGTGCCTTACGCGAGTAATTTCTCACGGATCCTCAAAAGAGCCACGGACTTCGTCTCCCGAAGCGCGTTCTTCTTGGGAAGGCCCAGGAGGCTTTTATTTACTCAGTAAGACTCCCCGAGCACTCGCTCCGTGTGAGCGGGGCGTCCGCACCAGCTCCTGGGCCGCGGCCCCACCGGGAGCAGGAACACCCCCCGTCCGGGCCGCGGCTCTGAACCTGGGAACACGACCGCGAGACACAGGGGACACGCTCACGGACCGGGACAAACCACACACGCTGCAGGCCACAGAGAGCCCGAGCCCACCCGCTTCAAAGGCGACCACATGGCTCTCTGGCCAACGACTTCTCTGGAAGTGGCATCGTCTGGACAAGCACGTAAGGTGAGGCCCCGTGAGGAGCAGAAGACGAGGAAACGCCATCATGGACCCCTCGCTAACGAGGGAAAACTCGGACTTATGACCTCATTAAGCCTCAGAACCCTCCTTCAGGAGGGAGCATGGGCCCCTTTCACAGACAGGAATACTGAGGCCTGGGAGTTCCCCTCTCCTGCTCCCCCCCTGCTACCAGGTGCACACCATCCTCCGAAGGCGGCCCCACCCCACCATCACCACTCCTGAAGCCCCCCAGGGGGCCAGGGTGAGGGGCGCTGCAGGTACCCAGGCCCAGACTCTTCTGGGCCCCATCCCCATCCCTCCCCCCATGCTCAGGCAGTGTAAGTCCTACCCGTGTTTCCCCTGATGTCCTGCCCCCCTGCCTCTCCTGCCCCCCAGGTCTCCCTCCATCTGCACAGCCACCCCCTCTCCTGGGAACCCTTCTCCGCCACCCCTCCGCCTTCCGCCTCTCCCCCCGGGATGGCCCGGCCGCTCCCTGCTGTCCCCGTGGTGGGCCGTGGGAGGGCTTCTGATGACCCCAGACCCGGGACTGTGCGGGACCCCTCAGTGCTCTGCTGAGGTCCCCGGGGGGCGAGGGGACAAGGGATGGAGGGATGAAGACACAGGACAGGAAGGCGCCCGGCCCACCTGGCCCAGGTGGTCACAGATGCTCAGAGACATAGAGTCTGGGCAGGCGTGGGCCCCGCGTGGCAACCCCGTGCCCGCTCGCCTCGCCTCCCTGGCGACACCGGCCCGGGACTGGGTTATACACCCAGATTTCACTCCTCAGATTTCATTCCTACCAATCAGGGGTCCTCAGGAGGCGGGGCTGAGGGTCAGAGTGGACCCCAGTGGAACCTCCTCACCAGAGCCACGGCACTTCCTATGGCGGTCAAGCTGCTGACCACGTGTGCACATGTGAGTTGAGCCGTGCAGCCGTGCATTTGTGTGCGCGCACACGGGTGTGATGTGCACACGTGTGTGCATGTGTGTGTGCGTCCCTGTCTGTGGGGTCTGAACGTTCTGGTCCAGGACCCGAGCCGCACGTGACGAGGGAGGTCCGGGGCCAGCTACACCCCGCCCGGCGGGAAGGACGCAGAGGCTCCTTCCTCGTTTTCTGGCACCAATACGCTTCGGCTCAATCCCCGTGAACGACAGCAGCCCCGGCAGGCCCCTCGCCCACCCCCGAACCAGAGGAGACAAAGATATGACCCCGAGGGACCCGAGTCTGGCCGACGGTGGCAGGTGTGGACAGCAGGCCCCGCGGCGAGCACGCTCCCGGCTCCGGCCTGGACAGATGGACGGGGACAGACGTGCTAATTTGCTTGGGGACCGTGGAGGCCGCACCGCCGCGCTCAACGCCAGGCTCTTCGCTGCTCACAAACCGCACGGCTCCCTTTAGAATAAACCGTTTCTTCGTTCCCATTAACATATGTATCTGCTTACTTTACTCGACAGCTTGGAAAATGAATCATGCAGAACAAAGCCAGTGGGGCTGCAGGAGAGCTCCGGCCACGTCCTCCGACGGGATCCCCGACAGACCCTGTCCGACCGAGGTGGGGGGGGCGACCCTCCCCGGCAGGTCTGACCCAGAAGGGTACACCCCCCCTTGTCCCGCTGGGGTCAGATCACGCAACGGGAAAGGGGCAGCTGACGCTTAATGCACAGGCACACGTACTGATCACAGGTACACACACACACTGACCCACAGGAGCCAAACATAAGTGGGACATCCCAGGGTTCCAGAAAAATCTACCGTAGGGAGAGCTGATGTAGACCGTGAGGTCTTAACTGAGACAGGATCCCTGTAGCGAACGTTCTGGAAGGGGAGGAGTGCCCTGGGCTCCCCACTGCTCTGCTCCACGGGGCGGTGCGTTAAGGCCCCTCCTGGCAGGAAGGCCCACGGGGCTGGAGGTCAGAGGGTGCCCTGGGTGGCTTAAGGCCCCCCCCCAAAGCCCACTTTCAGCCGGCCCTCCCTGGGCAGCCTGGTGCCGGGGCAGAGGAGTCAGGTGAGCACTGCCCTGAAGGACAGGGCAAGGGTGGTATAAAGACGGGGACTGGACACGGGGACATGCGTGCAGGGTCTGGGGGGCACAGCGAGGTGCAGCCTGGCCCGTGGAGGGCCGGGGGCCTTGTGGAGAGGAGTCTGTACGTCCAGACCCCCCTGGTGGGCTCCAGGTCTCCTGCCCGCGCCCCCTGCGGGGTCAGCCACACGGGGCTCAGGATGATACAAACAAGCAGAGTATCCTCAGAGATGCCCCCGAGCTTAAGGGAGAAACCCATTTGCTCTCAGCCCCAGAAGCACCTTCTGTGCTCCAGAAATTCTGCTTTGAAACGTCAGTGCCCAGACACATCAGGTGAGCACGCAGCGGGGGAAGGAGCGGGGCTACCCGGCCCTTGGGGAACGCCACCACCGGCTGCTGGGGACAGGCATGAGGCCCAAGGACACGGAGATGCCTCGCGGGTCCTCACAGGGACGTCCGTGCACGGTGAGTGTTACAAGCGCTGGGATCACCCCCAGGAAGGCCCGACTCCCTCATCGTTACATCACAAAGGGGGACACGGAAGCTTGGGGGGGGGGTCAGGAAACGTGCCAGGGTCCCACGGCTGCCAAGTGACCCCACGGGGAGCTGGGCTGGGGCAGCCTGAGCAGAGCCCCGTGCTCTCTGGATCCGTGTGGCCCTTGGGCAGGAGCCTGGAGGCAAGGGCGCGGCGGGAGGAGGAAGGGAGGCTCGTCCGAGGAGGACCGCGTCCGGGGCAGTCCCGCGGGCCTGTGTCCAGTGGGGCCACCACAGCGGGGCTCCCTTGCCACCTGCCAGACGGGCGTCTGCACAGCAAGGTGGAGTCGGGGACGGTGAGCGGGTGGAGGTGGAGGAAACGGAATCGGGCGGAGTGGATGCCAGCAAGGGACAGCCCGGCCCAGCCGGGGGCGGGGGACAGGCCTCAGGAAGCGACCAGGCTCTTGGCCCCGGGTCTCACTCTGCGTCTCTCTCCCCTCCCCCACACCGGACGCAGTCAGAGCTCCCGGCCGCTCCGCCGTCCCCCTCCTCTGCCCGGCGCTGCCGCGGTTCAGCACCCCGTTCCGATGGCACCTCGGCACTTCCAGCTTAACGCTGCTACAAACACACCCGTCTTCCCTTCCTTCGAATTATTTTCTCAAGACGAATTTCTAGGAGTGGAATTACGGGATCGAGGGTCTGGGCATCTCCATGGCCCTGGATGCGTCCCGCCAGGCTGCTCACGGAATGGATTCCGCCCTCAACACGGCCCCTGCACAGCTCCGAGGATGCCTGTCTTTCCCACGGGAGCTCCGGCCCGGAGTCACCCCTGCGCTCGGCGTGCGAGTGTAGACGGGAGTGGGGTCCCAGGGCGGCCTGAAGAAACACGTCCCACCAATAAGCCGACCTGGGGTGGAAGTTCGTGCAGCTAAGTGCACGGGAGCAGACGCCGTTCTGAGAGTCACACGCGAGAGACGGCGGCCCCTGCCCTCTGTGGACCCAGGGCTACGAGGGGCCAGAGACTCTGGGAGGCAGAGGGCGTGTGCCTCCCTCCCACCCTATCAGCACCCAGGCTGCACGGCCTGAGTGGCGCCTTGTCCCAGCCCTGTGCCGTCCCCACGGCAGGAAGCATCTGGCGGGGGTCGCGAATGAGGGTCTGGGGCCCCGGGTCTCCCACTGTGGTGGGTCACCAGATGATCTGGGAGCATCCGACCCCCGAGGGAGCTCCTGATTCCCAGCTGCCTGGGAACTGCTCCCCCCCGACACCTGCAGACCCTCACAATGGTCTCCACCACGGAAGCCGGTGAAGAGGGAGACACACCCAGGGGCACCGGGGTGGCTCAGTCGGTTAAGCGTCCGACTTTGGCTCAGGTCACGGTCTCGCGGTCCGTGGGTTCGAGCCCCGCGTCGGGCCCTGGGCTGACAGCTCGGAGCCTGGAGCCTGCTTGGGATCCTCTCTCTCCCTCTCTCTGCCCCTCCCCCACTTGTGTTTTCTCAATTTCCCAACATGAATAAATGAGCTTGAAAAAGGGACACATCCCCGTCTCTCTACCTGTTACCTATCATCTATCCTATCTACTCTGTCCATCACGTATCTATCGATCAACCCATCTATTTACCTCGACTTACCTGTCTACCGATCTGCCTATGGGTCAACTTATGTGCCTACCTATCTATTGATGGGCTGGTCTACCCGTCTGTCTGTCCGCCTGTCGATCCGTCTGTCCATCACCAAAGCCCCCATGCGCTCATCGGCCCCCCTCAGCGTCCAGCCGTCGCAACAGCCGCGCATCTGCAGTGCTGGTTTGCAGCGAGCCAGGCCGGTGCCACCACAACGGAGAGGATTAATTTCGCCCCTGGCCTCTGCCCCGGTGTCAGGCTGCGGCTGAGGGGGGACAAGGGGCGCGGGAGGGAGGGGAGCCTGCAAAGCTGTGCCCAGGTCCAGGGCCCATCCCTGGTCCGGCTCCCAGCGCGAGGCCCGCCTGGCAGCATGTGGGCTCCAGCCCGGCCCAGGGCAGAGAGGCACGGGGCCCGGTGTCCCGTGGGCCCCACGGGGGAGGTCTTGCTGGGCTGAGTCGGAGAAGGGACAGGGGATGTGGCCACACCCAGCAATCCTAAGTCCTTTACGGAGTGCCCGGTCCAGGTGACGGCGGATGGGCTCCCTGTGGCACACGGGCAGTGCACCGAGGGGGGTCCACGTGGTGCTGGGTGACGGGAGCTGGCTGTCGCCATCACACAGAACCGAGCCAGCAGAAGGGCGGCCACCACGCCAGGGGACAAGGGAGAAAATCGGGAGGTGCCAGAAGGGGTCAGGGAGGGACCATGCACAAACTCTCACGCAGAGCCTTGCTCTCCCTCTCTTAGCCTTCTAGAATCTTCTGTGACCTGTGCAGTCATGCTCCTGGTCTGGGATTCGTGCCCTCGCCAGTGTGCCCATCATTTACATCGAGGGGGCTGACAGCAGGTGAGTCCGTAAGAGTCGCTTGCCCGTGTGCCCTCACTGCTGCACCAGCCCCCACCCCCCACCCCCACCCCTCACTCAAGACGGGCACGAACCTCCATCAACTAGTTTGCAAAGGTGTCCCACAGACCCCGTCCCGCTGGATCCTCAAGGGGCCACAGCAGGAAGCACGCTCCCTGCTGACAAAGGCGAAGCCGGCCCCAGCGCTAACTCACGAGCCAGCAGGAGCTGCACCGCCGCGGCCTGGGGGTCCCGGCGTCCGTGTGGCCGGGGAGCCGACACTCAGGGTTCTGCCTCGTCTGGGGGGTGGGGCCTGGCCCGAGTCCCTGAGCTGCTCTGGGTCGTCTTGGTTACAGGAGGGAGACGGAGAGCTCGCGGCCAGCGCCCCTGCAAAACATCTGTGACGCCCGGCCTCGTCACTCACAGGCAGGTGCTGCTGGACGTTCCCCGGGCTCCTCAGACGAGGCGGAAGGCCCAGGGGCCCCGGCCTCAGATAAACCCATCAGGAGCAAGTGGGATAGCAGTGGGCGCAGCTCGGCCTCCGGGACCCCTGAGCTCAAGCAGGGGCTCTGCCTTCTGGGCAAAGAGGGCCACGAACGCTCACTCAGGCTGAACCCGGTGTCTCCTGCCTCAGGGACACGGGCCTGTCCTTAGGAGCATAGAGCCAATAGTCTAAGAACATCCTACACCAGAGAAAGCGCTGGCCATGAGGTGTCCACAGGGCAGTGGGGGCTCAGAGCAGGCCCTGGGCCAGCCGGGAGGGCTTCCTGAAGAGGTGAGATTAAAGGAGTGAACTGGCCACAACGAAGAGGGAGACAGGGCGCTACAGGCAGAGAAAGGGGACCTGAAGCCCCGGGGCAACTGTGTGGTCACTGCTGTGAGCTTGAAGCATCGCAGAGACACGGGAAGCTCCGTGTACTCAGGCGGCTACAGAGGCCAGGGGGGCAGAGGCCGGCACTGGGGCGGGGGCAGTACACTGGGTGACCAGGCCCCCGGGGCAGGTCCCGCCAGTGTCTTAGAAGGGCCATGCAGGGAGCTGAGCAAGGGCCTGAGGGCTCAGAGTCCATTAGCCAGGTCCCCCCGAGGCCTGCCGAACCCCACGCGGACCCTCAGGCGGCACTTTCTGGAATGTGGTGCCTATTCTAGGTGGGCTCTCCTGGGGTTACGGCACGTTCAGCCAGCACCTGGTCAGGGAGTCAGCCTGCCCAGGCCCGTTTCCTGAACAGGAGGGGGTGGAGAGGAGGGAGGACCACACCCCGCAGCCCTGGCTAGGAGCCCCCACCTTGTCAGAGAGAGGGGGGCTTGTTCCGGCAGCTTCCCTGGCCCGCCAGCCCGAGGGCAGGCGCTGGGATGTATCCACGGTGCCATGAGGAGGGCAGGGGAGGGACAGCTCCCCACCCGCCGACCCCAGCTCCCCAGCGGGCGAGCCCCGGCCAGGAGATGCGGAGAAGGCAGCAGCTAGCTGCAGGCGGAGTGCGGGCGAAATTCCCGTGCTTTGGGGAGGCTCCCCTTCTGACAGACGGCACATCATCAGGAGCGTCTGACTCCCCACGAGCATCCCTGCGCCCCGGCCCACCTCCTGGAGAACCCGCATCCCAGGGCAGAGAGCACCCTGCCAGCGGCCAAGGGAAGCGTCTAGCTAGAGGCTCGGAGGTGCTGGGATTGGAACAGAGGGAGGCGCGGAGCAGGCAGGAAGGACAGCGGCCCCCAGTCAGACCAAAGCAGCTGGGTGCCCGGGGGGAGTCCCGGAGAGTGGCCGGGACGGGCCGGGCGTCCGCATTTCCAAAGCCCCGCCCGGGAGACTCCGACGTACCCCCCGGGGCCGCAGGGGTGACCTGGGTTCCAAGGCAAGAGCCAGTGCATTGAACCAGCTCGGCCTTCGTTGAGCAAAGCAACCCAGACACAAAGGCAGCTGACGGAGCAACACGCACACCCTCACGTTACCGTCGAGTCTCTGTGCGGACGACTTGCTCGCGCTTTCGTAAAAGTCATCGGGGGCTTGGCCCTCTCCGCTGGGCTAACTGAACTCTCCTGAACCCTGAGACCCTGAGGGTGCAGGAGGGCAGGCGGGCCAAGCAGGCCTGGCCAGGCAGGGTCGCCCCGACCCTGGACCAGGAGGGCAATGCGCTAACGCCCCCCCACCCCCAGCCAGAGGCGGACAGAGGTGGAGAGCGTCCCCCGCGCGTCCCCCAGCCTTGTGCCTCCCGTCTGCAGTTGAGCGCCTGTGAGCGCCAGGTCGCGGGAGGGAAGCTGGGGACGGGGGCGGGAAGGGCCCACAGCAGCCAGTGCACGGTGCTGGGGCGCGTCCACACCGGCTTCGGACACCAGGATGCACTGTTTCCCAGGAGCAGGCGAGGCCGAGAATCTCCCTTTAACCCCCTATGCTAAGAAGGCAGGCCGGGGGCTCCCCCGCCCCACAGCCGGGGGTGGAGCGGGCTTGCTCACGGCCACGGTCTGCGAGGGAAGCAGGGCCCGGACCCGCCTGAGGCTGGCCCTCCGCAGCCCGAGGCCCAGCAGGCAGGAAGCAAAGGGCACGTGCCCTCCCCGCCCCCCCAGGGCTGCCCGGCGCGGGCCCCTTCCATCGCTCAGGGGAAGAAAAATTCGGCAAACCCGAGATCACATCTTAAAATTAGACACAATTTTCTTTCTACGACTTCGAGACAGCATAATCTAGCGCGAACGGTCTCAATAATTATTTTTTCTTTAAATAGTTACAGGAGAATGTATTAATTTTCAAGATGGTCCTCTGATTAGCGTGATTCATTAGCTGCCTAGGACAATCCTGCGGCACAGGAACGGGGAGGCTCGCTTTGTGATGCACACTGAGCCACACCAGCGGAAGACACTCCGAACGTGGGTAATCAAATTAGATTGAGGGGCAGAAGGAGGGAAAGAAACACACTTGTCACGTGCTAGCTGCTTCATTATTTCATTAGGATTAAGAAATGTAAGTAGAGGGGAAAAAAAGGCCACTGCAATCTTTTTTTTCTTGGGCAAATTCCCACAAGTTGACAGGAGCTACTCAACGGGCAGGACAAGAGAGGCAGCCGGGTTTTAATTTCAGGGTGTGGAGAGGAAGGCGTCTCCCTCTGGCTCCGGGAAGCAGAAGGGATCCTGTTGGGGGAGCTGAACCACGAGGGGACAGCCCCCTTCCTTCCTTCAGGGCTGGGACATCCCTTCACTTAGGCCAGCGGGCGGCTGCGTGTGCTGTGGGTGTCAGGCTCTGGGGAACAAGCAGAGGTGGAAACAACGCGGAGGTGGGTCCTGCCTGAACAGGGGAGACGGGGGTCACGGCAGGGAGGGACTGAGGACAACGCTGCTTCCTTGGGGAAGCCAGTGCCCTGCCAGGACTCAGACTCAGCCCTATTCACAGAGGTCTCATTCACTGTGGAGCCCACAGAATATTCAGGAAGCCATCCTCTGTCTATCCCTCCACCTACATATCCATCTATCCACCCACCCATCTATCCATGCACCCACCCATCCATCTTTCCACCCATCCATCCATCCATCCATCCACTCACCCATCCGCCATCCAAATATGCAACTACCCATCCATCTACCCATCTATTCACCTACCTACCCACCCACCTAGCCCCTCATGCGTCTATCCGTCCATCCATCCATCATCCATTAATCCATCCATCCATCCATTGGTCCATCCACCTACCACCCATCTTTCCACCCAGCCATCCATCCATCCATCCACCCACCCATCTATCCATGCACCCACCCATCCATCTTTCCATCCATCCATCCATCCATCCATCCATCCATCCACTCACCCATCCGTCATCCAAATATGCAACTACCCATCCATCTACCCATCTATTCACCAACCTACCCACCCACCAAGCCTCTCATGCATCTATCCATCCATCCATCATCCATTAATCTATCCATCCATCCGTCGGTCCATCCACCTACCATCCATCTTTCCACCCAGCCATCCATCCATCCACCCACCCATCCATCTTTCCACCCAGCCATCCATCCATCCATCCACTCACCCATCCGCCATCCAAATATGCAACTACCCATCCATCTACCCACCTATTCACCTACCTACCCACCCACCTAGCCCCTCATGCATCTATCCATCCATCCATCCATCCATCCACCCACCCATCCATCCATCGTCCACCCACCTGTCCATCTGTCCACCCCAACCTTTGGTGTGCTGAATGCTGTGAACCCCTGAACTTGCTTTCCTTCCCCCCAGTGGTCAGAGATGGGTCCTTAGACAGGGTCATGCCTGCTGGTAAGGGCCAATGAACCCACCCCTCAGGGACGCCTCCCTCCTGTCCTCTGCTGACTCCACAGCATGCACAGCCTGGGTGCGGTCAAGACCAGGGCTCTAGACTTCCAGCCCCTCCCCTCCTCTGACCTCGTCCTGCACTCCACAAGGAAGGTCGGCGGGTGGTGATGGAGGGCATGGGGCATTCTGTCTGTGGCCCTTTCTGGCTGGGAGCAGAACTGTAAGGCAGCAGCCTGTGGGCATCTGTGGAGGTGCAGACGTGGAGTGCAGGGACTTGGGGTCCCCACTGTAATGGGGGGAACCACCACAGGTCCATGAAACCAAGGACCCCAGCGGTTCCTGGAGAGTTTTCTCCAGACCCAGCATCTCCGTCTTCCAGCAGCTCTGCCCTCTCCTGCTTAGTGTGGCCCATGTGGGGCTGGGGGGGGGGGGGCGCTGACCATCTCAGGACCCTCACTGTGCCCACAGGAAGGAGGCCAGGCTGGCAGGTCCTGGACACTCTGGAACCATGGCTGGCCCCCTCTCGGCACAGCAAACTTGCTCCCCCGGGGAGTCCTCGGCGCCCAGAGCTCTGAGCCGGGCAAGGGGCCACATCTCTGGACTGGACTTAAGTCACACGATGGAACAAGGGCCCTTCACGGAACTGTTACCGGAAGGTTCCCAGAAGCCCGTCCCGCTCACCCTTCCCAGGAAGGCAGGCAACAGGCTTCTCCAGCGGATACCTGTTTCTGGGCTCAGTGCCGCCTGTCTCTGTGTCCCCCTGAACCCTGCTGCCCTGCCCTCGGGAAGCTCCACGAGTCGCTGTCCCACAGGCCCCCGTGGCCCCCGCAGGGGCCTGGAAGGGGCCACGTCTTGTCCCCGTCCCAGGAAAGCAAGTGCTGCCTTGCTGTCACGTCACGCAAGGAGGTCCAAGGGTCACGGCCCCTGGAAAACGAGGAACTCGAGCAAAAGACTGACGGTTCTTTCAGAAGCGGCTGTGACACGAAGGCTCGGACGCAGCAGGCTGGCCGGCCTGGAGGTGGGGGCCCAGGGCAAGACGCCTCGGTGCTGGCTGCGGGACGTGACCCGGAGCCCCAGGCACGCGTGGGGTCGTGGGCCTGGGCCTCGGTCAGGGCCCTGCAAACGCAGCCCCGTGGCCTCGCCCGGAAGGGGGACACGCGGCTCCCGCTGGAAGAAGTGGGCAGGCACGAGGCCCCCGTGCGGGTCGGCCACCCGGTCTGTACCGCCAGCCTGGCTCACGTCCACACCCGTCCGAGGTCGCCGGTTCGCCAGGAGGGTCGGGTCCGTGATTCGGCCGCTGGCAGCTGGGGCTGCCGCTGTGTAACTGAAGTCCCGTCAGTCAGAGACCTCAAGGGAAGGAGGCTGGTGCTCCCACAACCACCAGCTGCAGGGAGCAGTGAATCCCTACGGAAGGAACCCGCCGCCGTGAGCTGTTGCTGAGAACGTGAGCTGGGCCCCGACACTCGACAGAGCCCAGTGGGGGCACGGACGCACGGACCACGCCCGAAGCAGAATGTCCCCCCTTCGTCCCCACGCGGAGCCTCTGTGGTGGTTGCCCTGAGCCCTGGCCGGGTCGTCACGGGTGACAGGCGGTCCTGACAGAGCACGCAGTCTCCAGGGGACACGGGACACGGAACACACACCAAGGGCAGCGCTGCCAGACCCAGGCGCCCCCAGCGCAGAGACGCAGCGGCTCCCAGGGCCACCCACCCTCCCGCCAGCACCCTCCCAGCTGCGTCGGGGCCGGGACTCTTCACAAACGGGTCGCTGCAGCCCTAAGGGACAGGTGCAGTGACAGGCACCCGAGAGGTGAAGCCCCTGGGCTGGGAGGTCACGCCTGTCATCCCGACAGGGGCAGAGCTGGGCTCCCGCGGGCCGTGGTGTCGGGAAGTCAGGCTTCTGGACACATCAGGAGGACAGCACTGAGCGTGTGACATCTGCTGTCCCCAGACAGGGACCAAGGGAAACCGAGGACTGCTCTGGGAGCCACGGTCACGTCCTGGAAGGTCCGAGGGATGCTCACGGCCATCCCCATCCGTGGGGGGGGGGCGGGGGGGCCGGCCTGGTGCTGGGCCTCGTCCCCTCGAGTCCAGACACGGACCAGGTCTGAGGTCAGGACAAGGAGAGACAGGAGAGGGAACAACGTCCGATTCCCCGAGGAGGAGGCGGGTACACGGTGGCCTTAGGTGAGCGCTCAGCGGGAACGCCCGGGAGGCCGTTTGCAAGAGGATTCACGAAGCCGGCCCTCTCTCCATGGTGGCACTGAAGAGAGACGCGGGAGGGCGTCGAGAGGCGGGAAGGGGACGCCATCGGAATGCTGCGTGCAGGCCCCGGGGCCCAGGCGCCGACGGGACGCCTCCAGCAGTGGTGACGTGGGGCCCTCGGAGGGGCCAGAGCCAGGGCTGAGGCGGGGGAGCTGACTCGCGGCCCAGGTGCCCTGTGTGCGGAGCCAGGGGAGCAGGTGGGGCCAGGGCACCTCCAGGGACGGGCTTCATGCGGCCAGGGTCCCGGGGCCGCTGTGACGGCACCACACGAGGGCGGCCCAGAGCAACAGGAACTTACCGCCCACGGTTCTGCAGCGGGAAGTCCGGGACCACGGTGTGGGCAGGGCCGTGCTCCCTCTGAGGCTCCGGGGGAGGGTCCTCTTCCAGCTCCCGGGGGGGGGGGCACCCCCGGCCTTGCTGGTCTCCGAGACCGTCCCTCTGATGTCTCTCCAGCTGTCCCCCGCGCGGCCTCTTCCATCCGTGCCTCTGTCTTCCTGAGATGCCTCCCTCTTCTCCCAGAGATTTAGGGCCCAGGCTAAGGAGCACATCCTGACCCGTTTCCCCGCACGGCCACGTGAACAGGTCCCGGGGCTCAGAACACAGAGTGCGGAGCGGGCCACGTGCCACGCTGTGTCTCCCATCCAGAGAAAGGCCCCTCGGCTGCGGGACGGTAGCCTGACCTGTGTGCTCAGCTGCCCGGAATCCGAGATCGGTGAGCTCAGCCCCCGACCCCGGGCGAGGGTGCTGGTGTTTGACCAGGCGCGTGTGTTTGACCAGGCTGTGTTTGGACAACACGCCCGGATCCGCTGTGTTTGCAAAACCCATAGGCGACTCCAAACTCAACTCAAGCAACTTTACGCGCATGTCTTATCCTGGAATCTGAGATAGGCGTCTGTATCGGAAGCTGTTTGTCTGGGTTTTAAACGTTTCAGAGCTGCGTGGGGCCAAGGAAGGACGCCCTGATCACATGTCTGTTTGCTCACCGGTGTGATCCCTCCAGGTCCCGACAGGCTCCGAACTGGGGACGAACTGGGTTCTGAATGTGGAACGTGGCTTCCTTGCTTATGGCCTCGCCGAAACTCTGCACCCAGGTCGGCCCAGAGCAGGGCCACCGTGTCCGAGGACCCTGGGCTGAGGTGTCTGTCTGCACAGCTCTACCAATGTCCCGAGCGCGGGGCACGTCGGCAAGAAAGGGCCCCAGAGAACCGGAAAAGCGCTCCCGACTTAGGAAACGCATCTGCGGTTTCCACGGAACCTCAGGCCATCTGCTCTCGGGTCGGAGCCTGTCTGGAGGCACCCGGTGGCCTGCCCCCTGCCCCCTGCCCTGCACTCTGACCGAGGGGGACGGCTGACATGCTCTGCGGGACCTCAGGGACTTGTACGGCTGCCACAGCTGGAGGCAGTGTGACGAGTCCAGGGTCCCCGAGTCCCCCCCCCCCCCAGCTGCACGGGGTCCCTGCAAGGCGGGGGCACATCTGGTGGATGAGGGTGCCAAATAGTGGCTGTATCTGAACTACCTGAAGCCATCAGGCCCGAGTTTCCAGGCCCTTCTTCACCATCTCACAAGCACAGACGTTCAGCCCGGGGACCACAGGCAAGAACCCAGGAACCCTTCCTAATTGTCAGTCGCTGGGTCCAGCTTTCCTCCCCGATGCCTGACACCCAGCCTGCTCCCCGAAGGCGGCCTGGCCGGCCGAGCCTGGCATCGTCCCCCATCTCGGGGGGCAGCCCGCTGCGGAAGCAGGACCCCGAGCCACCGCCTGCTCCACAGCCGAGCGCCCGTGTAGGGAGAGCAGAGGCAGTGGGCCAGCCTGGCAGGGAAGCCGCAGCAGGGGCAGCAGGGGAGCGGCCCTCGGAGAGCAGACCCCCGAGAAGCAGAGACGAGGGGCAGAGGCACGGGCAGAGACCCAGAGCAGGTCACGGGGGCGCAGTACACGTAAAGCAAGAGGGTCTCTGTGCCACCTGCCCTTTGCACCGTGGTGTCTGTGACCCTTACGAAGGCCCCGCCTCGGGGCGCTCCCAGGTGTCCAGGTCCCCGCCCCACTGAGAGCTGAGCCACCCGCGTGTTCTCTGTTCAGAGTGCCCCCTGGGGGTCCACACCTAGTAAACCCACTGATGCCTCTGAACCTGAGGTTCGCCAGGAAATCTGCAAACACTCTGGGCGCCATGGGGGAGGGCGCACAGGGCGTGGGGGCCAGCGGCTCAGCGACCAGCGGTCACCTGGCACCAGACGCCGTCGCGGGGGCCCGAGACGGCTGCATGAGCCACAGCTGCAAACCGCCCAAGGCAAACAGCCTGGAGCCGTGACCGTGCATCCGGCCCGAGCTCCGGGCAGCACTCACGGACGCTGGGCGTCCCCTGCGTCGCCCGTGCGCCTTCAACTCCCGATGGCTCCAACGGAACAGAGTACTCGCAGAAGAGGCAACCGCGGTTTTCTTTGGGTTCGAAAAAAATACTCCCAGCCTCCTCCTCTCGCTACATGGCTCCCTGCTGCCCACACTACCTGCTGTAAGCGTGGTATTTCATGCTGGTTTTAAAGATCAGGATTACAGCAAAGTCGCTGAGGCTACGGCATCCGCTGCAGGCACACGCGGGGAAGAACCAGGACGGGAGCTGAGGCCCGGGAGCCGGAGGCTGAAAACCCGGCAGAGAACAAGGCAAGTCGGCAGTCAGGGCGCCGGGGGTGGGGTCTGGGGGCCGGGATCGGTCGGTTCAGTGTCATAACACGTCCCACTCGGCCACGTCGCCTCACTCTACCTGCTTCCCGGAAGAGAGGACAGCTCAGAGCGGTCGAGGGGTCGCTCTAAGACGCACAGCCACCCGCTAACCCCCCGCCAGGCTCACGGAACCCCGGGCCACACGCGGCGCACGCTGGGCTCGCCCCGCGGCAGCGGCTGTCGTGTGCGTCCTGGAAAGAGGCGCTCCGACCGCCCCACGGGTGAGACAGGCTCCCGGGGGAGCACCAGGAGGCGGCGGTCTGCCCTCCGCCTCGCTGCCGGCTGGGGGCGCACGCGGCCAGGGCGGAGGTCACGGCCCTCCCGTGCTTCTGCAGAACACGAATGTCAAACGCGTGATTTAGGAAGCGTGTCCGAGCGGCCGCGTGGTCCTCCCCGGCTCGCCATGTCCTGGAATACAAAAGACCCTCCGGCAGTTCCCAATAAATACCTGCGGGCGACGTTTCCCTCCGGCCTCCTCGTTTACGGGTAATGAGCAGTGACAGTTTGACTCGACAAGCTTTAGGAGTTTCATTCAAACAGATAAGTTAGTACCAACTGTCCCAGTCTTTGGAGACGGTGTTTCCCTGCCATATTTATGACACAGCATATAGTCACCAGAGGCCCGTAAAGCCTGCCCGAGAGAAGCTGCCATTCATCACGGTCCCCAGCACGGAAGCGCGGCCCCGTCCGACACAGGAGGGGCTCCCGGGCCGCCAGGGCCGCGGCAAAATGCCTCCACCCAGCGACTTCCTACGGACGGCACATTTGCGGGGCGGCCGCCCAGGAGCTGCAAAATCTGGTCCGTGCCGCCGGGAGCTTTGACCTTGGGCTCCACTCTGCCCGCCCGCCTCGGCCCCCCGGGCTTCGCGTGGGGTCAGGCCGGAGTGCGAGCTGGCCGCAGCTAACGGGACGTGCCTGCTGAGTGCCACCAGGCACGGCTCCGGCGCCTTCGGCGGCCCGTCCCCCGAGCGTCCCTCCAGCAAGGCCCTTCCCTGACAGCGTTCCTCCCTACACCAAATCGCAGTGGCCTCGTCAGAGGAAAAACGCCCCCGATAAAGGCGCTGTAATAGACACTACACTTATTTACTGCAAAAGCCACAATTAAGGAGGGCCGTCCCACCAAGTGCACGAGCCATTAGTGGCCAATTACAGGATTACGGGCAGCAGGCGCCTGCCCCTGGAGCACGGCCCCGTCACAGAGCGTGGCCAGGGACGCCGAGCCGCCCCCTCCGGGGGACGGGGACCTGGAGCCCGAGGCCTGAGCCCACGCGCCCTGCCGCCCGTGCCGACCTCGGGGCTTCTGTGATTCGCGCGGGTCGGACGGCAGGCTGGGCACGCTGCCAGGCGCGAGTGCCCTGAGCACAGGCCAGAGGCCGCGTCTTTCCGTTCCCGGCTAACTGAACAGAGACGCGGGAGGCAGCCAGGCCTCGGGGTCTGCGCCACCTGAGTCGGAGCCGAGCTCTGCAACCTCCCGGGTCTGATGCTGACAAGACCGTTCCTCAGGGTTCCTCTGCAGGGAACCTGCCACACGCAGCCTTGGGAACCCCAGGGGCACAGGCAGTTCAAGGCAGACTCTTCTCCAGGCGGCCTGAGGCCACGGGCAGCGGTGACTCCAGGTCAGGTGAGGGCGGCTCCCTCTCCCCATAGGCGGCAGCTGGCGGGACGGCCCGCCGTCCTTCCAGAACAATGTTCACTTGGGGCATGTGACCGGACTGGGAGCGGGGGCCCGGGGACCTACAGCCTGACTGGGTCTTGGGTTCCGTGTAGAGGAGCCATGTGTGCTGAAGCGTGGGCCCCGCCCTTCCTCGGGGGTGGTGGTGGGGGGGGTTCTGGACAGGGATCACGTCCCGTTCCGAGCACCCGGTCTCCCCCCTCGTCGCGGTTCATCCAAGAAGTCTGACGCCCCGACCTCCCGCCGGCCTCGCTGGGCCCGAAGGGCGCGAGTGAGGGTAGCAGGTGCCGCAAAGGGACACGGAGGGGGAGCACGGCAGTGTGCCCTCTCACCCGGGCACCGCTCACGGCCTTCGGCGGGAGCTCCACGGCCTTGGCGGCCAGAAGCCGATTGCTTCTGTCAGCAGTCAGAATATAAGAGAAATTGAATTAAACGGGCGGCAAGTTATAACGCAGTGTGGGCGTTCTGAGGAGCATCAACATTCAAGCAAAGCCCGCGAGATAAATAAACATCAAGGGGAGAGCGCCAGCTCGGGAGCCGGGCGCGGTATTGGTGTGGAAGACGCTTGCTAATATGCAATACCCACGTCGGAGCCAATAAGGCCACAGACACATCAAGATCACAGTACGGCTATTTCAGGAAATGTGATTTCATTACCCGTCTTCAATCCTTCCCCAGCCCGCCTCCTGCCTCGGAGCGACCGTCCCTTCCCTGCAGCACGCACACCCTCATCCGGGCCCAAGACGGAGCAGTGGGCCCGGACCCCAGCGCGCCAGCCTACGGGACAGGGTGCCGGCTCTGGGCTCCTTCCAGGCGCGGGAGCCTCCCCTCCGCCGAGCTGAAACACGGGGACCTGCCCGGGATGCCCCAGGCCAAGGTGGGCAGGAAGCAGGGATCGTGCCCCGCCTGCCCTCTGCGCCCCGACCCACTGGGGTCCCCGTCTGGGCTTCCCCGACGGGGCTGCCGACGAGGACGGTTACCCCAGGCACCTCTGTGGCCGGACTGGACTGCCGTGGGGAGAGGGCGCAAGGCTCCCAGGTCCCATCTTCGGGGCTCAGCCTCGTCCTGGGTGAATGGCAGTCAGGCTGCAGGGTCTCTGGAAACTCTAGGTGCACAGACGTCTGGCACCAGCTCTGGCCGGGCCACGGCATGCGTCCAGACCCCCCACCAAGCCTGCCTGGAATCAGCAACCCTCCCCCCGACGCTGGCTCCTGCATGGGGGGCGGGGGTCTGGGAGGGTGGCCTGCCCTCAGGGGGAGCACTCAGGCCAGCTCCTTGCCCCCACCTCCACGCCCACCTGGCTCCCTGGTGTCGAGGGGAGGACGTCGGAACCCAGGCAAGAGGCAGGCTTGGTGCAGCCTCCCCGGTGACCTCGAGGACAAAGGGTGCCCGTGGGGCCTGGCCAGGGGGCGGACATAAACCCGGGCCCAGCAACCCTTCATCTGCCACAGGCACCCTCCCCGGGGAACGGCCCTCAGTGTGTTTGTGAGGCCCCCGCCTGCTCGGACCATGGGTCTGGGACAACTGTCCTGTGAGATACTGACATTGGCGGGCCGGTGACTTACGATGCAGGTGGCAAAACCCAGTCCACACGGCAGGGTCCGAACCCAACGTCCACTGCGGGATTCAGTTAACAATGGTGCGGCCACGTCGGGCCCTCCATACAACCCATGCGAGGTGCTAGCAATCAGGGCCACGGCGTGGGGGGACACTCTCTACCCTCTACTCCGTTTTTCTCTAAACGTAATACTTGTCTAAACATAAAGCACGTCAATCCAAAACAAACAAAAACTATCTGATCCAGCCAGACATTATGAATCCAGACTTGGGGCCCGTTTCTCTGCAGGGATAACAGATCAGCACGTATCCCTCTGTAGGGAGCGGGGCCCCGGGGTTCTCTGCCCGGCTGCTGGACCAAACCGGACAGAGAACCCCCGACTGTCTGTCTACGGGTGCAGCCTGGGAGTCGTGAGCGGGCCGACGGCCCTGCAGCTGCCCTGCCCTCACGGCGAGGGTCCGGCCGCTGGAGGGGGTGCCAGGAAGGCCGCCCCTCACGGCAACCAGTGCCCCGCCCCGTGGGATGGCCACAGGCAGAGTCAGGGTGTGCTGGGGGCACTCCTTCTGTTCCCCCCAGTAACCTCGCCCCTGAGAGGTCCGACAAGGTGGAGGAGGGACAGGGGAACGGAAAGCCCGCACTCGGTATCTGCAGGGGAGGGCGTAAGTACAGGCAGGACCCTGGTCTCGCTCCAGTGTCAGCGGAGGAGACGGGAAGGGATGACTCATTTCCATTCTGCCTCAAAAACGTGTTTTAGCGCTTTACGTAAGAGCCAACCGTAACGAGTGAGAAAGGCCCGAACTTCTGGATACGCGGTGCGGGTCTCTCGGATATCCACGTGCGGAGGAGACGGCGAGATGGGAAACTGATCTCAGACCCAGGCTTGCCAACAGCACAAGCACCACGGCTCCCCCATCAAGACGGCCACGTTAGAAGCACCGACAGCAGCAGGTGCTGGCAAGGGCACAGGGCGAGCGGGCCTGCAGGCCCAGCCCCGATGCGCGTGCCGGCCGCTCCCGGTGGCGCGTCCAGGATGAACGAGCGCCTCCGTCTACCAAGAGACGGGCACACGCGCGTCCACGCTGCAGCCGTAACGGTCAAACGTCACAAGGACCTCAACACCGCTGTCTTCCGGTGAACAGACAGATGAACCCAGGTGCCATCACACAACGGAATCCCACAAAAATTCTATGAAAGTACCAGAGTGCCGCTGCCCACGTAGACGGGTCTCACAAAGGCAGACGTATACCGTCCGATTCCGTTCATGCGAACTCCCAGAACAGACAAACGTGCAGTGACAGAGGCCAGGGCTCTAGGGACCCGAGGGGGAGGGGCCGGGGCGCCCAGGCTGCCCGTACGTGTGTGTGCGAGCCTGCGTGAGCGCTGGATCTCAGTTAAAGTACCTCAGTTCAGGTCTTTAAAAAGAACACGGAAGCCTGGGCGGGGGGGGGGGGGGGGTGGCTCAGTAGGTTAAGCGTCCCACTCCTGGTTTCGGCTCAGGTCACGATCTCAGGGTTCATGAGTTCGAGCCCCATGTTGGGCTCTGAGCCAACAGCACGGAGCCTGCTTGGGATTCTCTTTCCTTCTCTCCCTACTGCTCCCCTGCTCTCACTCTCCCTCTCAAAATACTCCCAAAATAATAAATGAACTACAAAAAAAAAAGAGAGAAAGCCTTCACAGAGAACCGACACGTGTTCTGCACCTCTCAGTCCTCCGCAGGGTCGTGTACTCCCTCCTGAGCGTGTCCACACGGGTCTGTGAGCGTGTGTGACGTGCAGATGTGGATTCACAGGGTCACCGAGGTCCCCGGTGCTGGAGGGAAGGCCCCCTCATGAGATGCGGCTGCGCGTGCGTCGCCGTGGGGCTAGAGCATTTCCTGGGCGTATTCCGCCCCCGGAGGGAGCGGAGGGGCCACGCGTCTGTGGGTCACAGGCCTGCAGTGCGGGCTTGCCGCGGCCAGGACGTGGAGCCCGCGTCGCCTGTAGAAAACGCTAAACGGCCCGGTGCTGGCTTCTGTATTCCTTCCCACGGTCCTGTCCCATTAGTGTCACAGATCGATGCTCCCGGATCCCTGGGGCCCGTGAGAGAGGGTGCAGGGTGCGAAGGTGACCCGTGCAGGTCACTTGGGCAGCGAGGCCCAGGGGTTACGAATCCCCGCCACGGCGCCCTCAGCCTGCAGCCCCCGCCTGGCCTTCAGGAGCAGCACCCCGTTCACGGGTTTATGGACGTGGACGTGGAAGGTGAATGCCGCAGCCTTCCCGACAATACAATCTTCCTTCAACCCACCGGCTCGACCAGGAGCCAAGGACACTTCGAATGACAAAAGTAAGAGCCAGACAGAACACCACTGAGGCACAGGCAGCTGATTCCGAGTGCCACCCTCAGCCCTGAGTCCTGCCAGCCTCCCGCCCTTGGCCGCTCGGGCTCTGGCCACGAGCTCGGCCGGGTTCCTGCTCTCCCATCAGTCAGGTGTCGCTCCTGCGCGAGCCGAGGCCGCCGGGACCCTGCCAGGCATCCTGAATAATTAACGGAGCCCTTTATCGGCCTCTCAGCTCCTTCCTTCCACCGCCCCAGCCACCAAGGACAGGGAAGGGGAGGCACTGACATCTCCACGCTGCGTCGGGCTCAGCAGCGGTCACATCCTGGAGCACACGGCCACCCTGGCACACAGTTGTGTCCTGAGCGGCCTTCTTGCCCCTCCCTGCCGACCCGCTCACCTCCACACCCAGCCAGGTGCATCGTCCGGCCGCCCTGGGCACCTGCCGGGGAGGGGCAGAGCGCCACAGACAACCTGTCCGTGTCCCCTGTGCAGCCCGTAGCCCCCGGTGGGGTGCAGGTTCGTCCTGCACAGCTCCCCGTGCCCCTACCTGGGCCTCCCACACCAGCTGCCCCCCCCCGTCACCACCATCACCAGGCGGATCTCTCCCAGCATCCACTCCTGCGGCTCGAAACTTACTGTCTGGGGGCAGGGGGGGATTTCTTCTAGAAGGCCGTCAGCCAGCACTCCGCTCCCAGCACGCGGGAATCAGCCCCTGCCCTGCAGGCCTTTGTTGTCTGATCACAGACACCTGCCCTCCTCCCTCCACCCCGCAGCCTCCCTGGAAGGGGGCGCCAGGCCTGGGGACTACGGAGACGGGAGATGCGTCCAGGGGGCCTGGATGGGACCAGGGGCTGCCGCTCCCCCACAGGCATGCTCCCATCACCTCGATATCCCGTGATCAAAGCATCTCCCGAGATCAAAATAAAATTGTCTCATCTAAAATTTCCCTGGCTTTGATTTGTTTCTCATCACACAGTTTAATTGAGTTGGAAATCTCCAGTAACATCAAAGACAGCAGGAAGGCTCCGTGCTCATCAAAGGAGGTCCCACCCTGGGGGTGGGGGGTGCAGGTGCCGGCTGGGTGGTCCCGGGGCCCCCTGCCTTCAGCAAAGCCCCTGCCACACGTCCAGGGGAGGACACAGCCCCACACCAGGGTAGGGCGGTCACAGGGAGGGGAGAATGAGGGCAACGGGCACCAGTGCCCCACCCAGCTTGGTGCCTCGACCCGCAGGGGTCCCCACCCCACCCCTGGCCTCTGCCCAGGCCCCACAATGTGACTGAGTCTGTCTGCTCTAAGCTGGCCTCCCCAAGAAGGGGCCCTAGGTGCACGGACAGGCACTGCACCCACGGTGGCCAGCCTCCCTGTGCCCATCTCTCTCGGGCTCAGCCTGGAAGTGGCCGGGTGGCCGGTACGGCTGTGTGCACTCCTCCCTCTCCACAAGGTCACCCTGTAGACCAGGATGGGGGGGGGCACGGTAGCTGGTGTATGCCTCTCCACTGACCCACAGCCCAGAGAGGGACCGAGGCCAAGGGCAGCACCAGCCACAATGCCGAGCACTGGGGCGTGCCCGTGAGTGGCGTGAGTGCTTCGGGGGTGGTGCAGGAGACAAGGGCGGCCGCCTGCGTCCCTCCTCTGCAGCTGCCACAACCAGGAAGACTGGGGGACCCTCAGGCCTGGCCCACAGCTGCACCTGCTTGTGACCACCACGGTCCCATCATGGGCACAAGGGTCACCTCCTCCAGGAAGCCTTCCCTGGATGCCGCAGCCTGAATCTGCACTCTTGTTTCATGCTTCTCCCATCCCCCATGCAGATCAGCTGGGCACCCTCGCGCCCTCCTTCCTGGAGGCAACACAGCCTCGGCAACGTCAGGAGGGAGCTGCCTGCGTCAGCCTGGGTGGAGCCCAGTGAGACCGGATCTCACTGTCCTGCAACAGGGAGCATCTGCGACGTCCCTGAGCCGAAAGTGGGACAGGGTGGAGGTGTCTGGTGATCCGTGCGGACCCCCTGCATCGTTCCCCGGTTAACGTCACGAGCATCCCTGACGATGGTCCCGATCAGAGCAAGCGGGCTCCCACCGCACGCTGGGGCCCGTCAGCTCCCGGTTTCCTGGAGAGAATTTCCTCCAAGAGGGTTCAAAGACATTTCTCCTTACACATGCTGACTATTCTCAAATGCTGATTAAAATGTATAAGATGAGGGAAGTGACATTATTAACACAGCCCTGTTTTATAGCTTTCGGGGCAGGAGTCTGGCACTTGTTACGTCTATTTTTGACTATTTGGGTTTTTTTCTTTTTTTTGAAGTTCCTGTAAAGGGAATTGTCTTCCTAAGATCATTCTCACGTTGTTCACCATCACTGCAGAGAAATTCAATTTTTGTATATTGATCTTACACCCTGCAACCTGGCTGAAACCTTTATGAGTTCCAAGCGTGCATGTAGATTCCTTAAGATTTTGTTTACAAAAGATCACATCACCCGTGAACTGATGGCCTTACTTCTTTCTCCTGCCCACCTTCCCGGGCGACAGCCTCCAGGACGATGCTGAAGAGAAGTGACGAGAGCAGACGCCCTGGTCTTGTCCTTGAAATTGGCGCAAAAGCGTCCGTTCTCCCTCCTCCGAGGATGCTGTCTGTCCGCGTTTCCTAGATGCTCTTTGTCTCCTTGAAAACCTCTCTTTGTCCTAGTTTGTTGAACGTTGTTACCGCGATATGGCGTCAGATTGTGCGAACGCCTTTGTTGCCACCGTGGGGACGATCGTAGGATTTTTGTTCTCGATTCTGTTCCTACGGCATTCTACGCTCATGGGCTCCCGGAACCGGACTCACACCCACCCGTGACGTGAGTCCCACCTGGTCACAGCGTGTGACCCTCTCGGCGTGCCCCTGGGGGCAGCCGGCTAGTCCCCTGCTGGGGATTTCTGCGTCTACACTCGGAAGGTCTGTGTTTTCTTTCTCATCTTTGCCCGATGCTTCCGGTGTGAGGGTCACGCCAATTAGAAGGGTCTCCTCTCTGATATATTTTTTATGTTTGATTATTTATTTTTTTTTTTAATTTTTTTTCAACGTTTTTAATTTATTTTTGGGACAGAGAGAGACAGAGCATGAACGGGGGAGGGGCAGAGAGAGAGGGAGACACAGAATCGGAAACAGGCTCCAGGCTCTGAGCCATCAGCCCAGAGCCCGACGCGGGGCTCGAACTCACGGACCGCGAGATCGTGACCTGGCTGAAGTCGGACGCTTAACCGACTGCGCCACCCAGGCGCCCCTGATTATTTATTTTGAGAGAGAGAGAGAGAATGTGAATGGATGAGGGACAGAAAGGAGGAGAAAAAGAGAGAGAGAGAGAGAATATCCCCACTGTCAGCACAGAGCACAATGACGGCTCGAACACGTGAACCGTGAGATCATGGCCTGAGCTGAAATCAAGAGTCGGACGCTCAAGCGACTGAGACCCCAGGCGCCCCGTTTTCCTTGTTTTTTCTATTCCGATCCTATGTTACTTTCTTCCTTCTACTTAACTTTAGCTGCCTCTTCTTTTTCTTCTGTCTCAAAATGGGTACCTTTGTTTTTAACATAATTTACTCACAGGTATACTTACAGGACTCAATTTTTAATACCAGCTGATGCTAATAGTCAGCTCACGAAACCCCCGGACACGGAACACGGCTCTCCCAAGCTGTCCTGAGTCTGCTCCTGCACCCCGCAGGGGGCGGGTCTCCCAAGCAGTGCCACCAAGGAGAGAGCACGTCACCGCAGGGCGCAGGAAGCCGGGCCGGGCTGCGTCTCTGCCCGAGCTCGCAGTCTCTAGGTGACTTGCCACAGGCCACCCGGCTGCGCAAGGTACACACACGCGTTTCTAAATACACGTAAACACTTCCGCCCGTTTTTCTAAGTACTGAAGCACATAAAAGCTTTTCCCCAAAAGGACGGAGGCCAGCTGTCCCCTCTGTATCCCGTCCGCCCCTTCAGAGGCTGTTTCCTCTCAGTGAGCAGGGTTGGAGGGTCCGGACAGCGCTGGACGTGGACGTGGACGTGGACGTGGATGTGGATGTGGGGCAGCCTCACGCCCACTCGTGCCTGCCGTCAGGGGCCCCCAGGCACCTAGGGCACCACCGGGCAGGTGGGTGTGGCCACCTCCCCGGACACAGTGCTCGGCTCCCCGGAGAGCCTTCCGGAACTTTTGCTGCTGCCTCTGCCCGGCTCAGCCCTGTGCCTGTGGCCCCACGGGGTTTGTGCTGCCCTATGCGGCACCCCCATCTCACGCTTCGGTCTCTGCCCCCACCCCCACCCCCAGCGCTCCCGGGCAGCTGCAGGGACACACGGTGAGGCCGGCTGGCCCGGCATCTCCGTCCGCCCCCGAGGCTGCACGGCCCGGTGCCGGAGCATCTGAACGCTGCTCCCCGCTCCCTCCACACCAGGCTGTCAGCGGGTTGAACTCAAGTCCCGTCCTGCTCAGAGACTGTAGCCACCTAGAAAAAACACCGAATTCTGCTGCGAGGCACAAGGACGGGAGAGATTGGGCCGTGGGGGCCTGCACAGCAGGAAGGCAGACAGACCCGGACCCTCTGGGCAGCCAAGCCAGGGCCACAGCAAGGGGCCACAGCCAGGGCCACAGCAGGGGGTCACAGCAGGGGGGTCGCATCCAGGGCCACAGCAGGGGTCACAGCAGAGGCCACAGCCAGGGTCACAACAGGGGGCCACACCCAGGGCCACAGCAGGGGGTCACAGCCAGGGTCACAACAGGGGGTCACAGCAGGGCCACAGCAGAGGCCACAGCCAGGGTCACAGTTGGGGGCCACAGCCAGGGTCACAGTTGGGGGCCACAGCCAGGGTCACAGCTGGGGCCACAGCAGGGATCACAGCAGGGGGCCACTCTCTCCCTCACTCAGACCCATGTGTGGCTGGGGCTCCAGGGGAGTCTGGGCTGAGATAAGAGCACCCGACAGTGACAGGCCGATGCTCTGATCTCTCTGCATAAACATGAAATGGCCACGTGGCCGGCCACCGTGTGGTCATCCACGATCAAAGGCAGTTAAGTTGGATATCCCAGCGAGAAGGTGCCAGAGGAGGTTGGTCTGCTCCCTTCGGATGAAAGTGAACTCACGAAGCGACAGGCCGGCCGTACGAGGCTATTACAGCCCGTGGGTGCAGCCAGCCGGGGCTGGGCCCCAAGCTCCTTCCTGACCCCGGATCCCTCCAGAGCTCCCCTCCAGGCCCGGGCCCGCAGCACAGCCTCACGCACCCCTCCCTGGCAGGGCTGCTGGGCGCACAGACCTGGTGCCGCTCACGGTCCCTGCCGGGCTTTCTGCACGCACACCCCGCCCTCCTCCCCAGAGAAATCACGGCTCGGCGATTTCTCATCAGAGGGCACCTCAGAGTCCCCCTGGTCCTGCACAAGCAGCTGGAATGGGGGTGGCCTCAGGAGGGCGGGTGGTGGCACCTGGGAGGTTTCCAGGACTCCGTAACACATCACCCCCTCCCCAGAGCTTGTCCGGCAGCAAGAAGGCTGGACTCCAGCGACAGCAGAATGGCGGGGGACCGAGCGTTCCAACGGGCCCGTCGTCATCGGAACGCGTGGTCAGGCTGCAGACGCACCGGCCACACTCTGTCCTCTCCCCCGCCCACCACACTGGCCCCTGGGGTGCCCCGCACTCTGCAGAGCTGGGGCCCCAGGCCCAGGCTCCCAGGGGCTGGCCTGTCCCGGCCGCAGCCTCGAGAAGCTTCCAGAAAGCCGGGAACTTCCTGAGCTAGAACAGAGATGAGAACACAGACGTGTAGGCAGCACACGTCCGCTGAGGGGCCGCACGCACCCTGCGTGTCTCAGGAGCACACGGGAAGGTGCCTCAGGGCCTGCCCGGGCCACAAGGCACACCCGCTTACTTCCAGGGACAGGACATTATGACGGTCCCCACCCCACGCAGGACCGAAGACGGGGGCGTAACCCCCATCCCCCGTCCTCCTCTGGACCCCACCCCCCACCCCCTCCTGAGAACCGCCAGCCGGAGTGGCTCCCCCACCCTCTGGGCCACCCCACCCCCCTCCGCCAGCACCCAAATGGCCTCAGGGTGCTTCCCCTTTGCTTCTGCTTCTGGGCACCGGGCCTCCCTCCTGCTACACGGTGCAGGCACGTGCCGATCGAGCTGTGGCCGCAGGGCCTCGGGCCTGACACCCGCCGTCCTCACCCAGCGGCGTCCGCGGAGTCGAGCAAACACAGACTTCTACCCGAACGCCTCCTGGAGGCGCGTTTCTGCAGTTACTCATTTTCACCGCATCCTACGTCCCAAATACCGGCCCTTCCCCACCAAGCGTCTACACCAGCGTCCGTTTTAGAACACTTTCATGGCCTGAGAAGAACCCTGAGCTGCTGATCACCCCCCGCTCCTTGCCCTCTCGCTCCGGACACTTGCCCGCCCGGACACTCGTGGACACGGACTCACACAGTCCCCGTCCTCCGCGCCCGGCATCTCTCACTCACGGCTCACGCGTGTTGTGGCGCGTCCCTCCTTTTCACGGGTCGGTAACGTTCCGTTCCGTGGACGTACCGCACCATTCACGCCCTGGCGGACCCGTGGGTCGTTTCCGCTCTCTGTCCGCCCTCGTGAACACGCGTGTGCGTGTGTGCGTGGACGCGTGTTCTCACTTCCCCTCGGCCCGCACCCAGGACTCCGCTGGGGGTGGAGCCACGGCTCCTAAGACAGCGCTACGTTGAGCCAGACCAGCTCCCGAGGCAGCCACACCTGCGCGCCCGCAGCCGCGTGGGGGGCTCTGACCGTCCACATCCTCGCCAACACACGTGACGGTCCGACTCCGCGGAGCTCCCACACGGCCCCCGTGTGCCTCTTCCTGGTGACTGAGGACCGAGCATCTTTCCACGTGTTCCCTGGCTGTTTGCACAAATACCTTCTTTGAAAATACACCTGTTCCAACCCTCTGCCGCTTTCTCAACTGGGCTGTTCGTCTTTTCATCATCTAGTCGTAGGAGTTCTTTGTGTGTTCTGCAGACAAGTCCGTGATCGTTATTTGCAAATATTTGCTCCCACTTGGTGGACTGTCTTTTCACTTCCTCGACCGTGTCCTCGGAAGCACCAGAGTTTTGGTGAAATCGCGTTTACCTTCTCTTCTCTTTTCTCTTTTTGCTCGTGCCTCTGGTGTCAGATCTAAGAATCCTTTGCCAAACCCAGATCGCGAAGGTTCACCCCCATCTTCTTGTAAGCCGTCTACGGGTTCAGCCTCTGATCTGGGTCACGTTAACTTCTGTACACGGCGGGTCCCACTCCACGGCCGTGCACGCGGCTTCCAGGGGTCACGGCGCCACGTGTTGAGAAGACGACGCTTTCCCCGCCGAACGGTCTGGAAACGCTTGTCAACGACCGGCTGACAGAATACGGGAGGCTTCATTCCTGGACCTTCACCTCCTCCCGGACGGAGGACCCCGACCTCATCCGGAACCTCAGCAGCCGTCCGCAAGCAAACGCACCCAGATGCCTGTCCCTGCTCTGTGCTTCCTCGGCGGAGGCCCTCAAGGCCGCGTCCGGGACCCGGGGATCACCTGCTGCTGGACACAGTGTAAAGGGGGAGGGGCGGTGGTTCCCTAAGTTGGGCAGAGCAGGTAGCAGCTTAGGAAGCCGTTTGCACGCCGTATCTCACGTGCAGAGCCTGCCGATGTCCAGTCTGTGGATGAAGGCGGGGGCCCAGCCCACCGGCGCCCAACGGCGAGGGCACAGGGAATCGCAGACCAGACGTCTCCACTCCGTACCTGGGGCTTCCGGGGTCCGGGCTCCCGTGGACAGGAGAGCGTGTTACAAGTTCCGAACTTCACGTGCAGGCACATGACGTGATGCATTCCCTGCTCGGGAGTGAAGGGCCAGGTCACCTGGAAGGCAGGTGGGCTCCCAGCGGGTGCCACCGGCGAACTGCGTCACCACCAGGGTCACCCCCAGGGCCCCGGGAGAGCCCGGCCGACCGTGCGCTGAAGGCAGCCGTGACTCCCCAAGGCCTCTCCAGACATCCCAACAGCCCAGGTCACCCTCCTCCTCCTCCGGCGGGCCCCGGGCCTCACAACAGACACTGCCCTGCCTCCTCCCCCAGACGCCCAGGGGCCCCTCTCCTTCTGCCCCCCCGGCTGCGGGCAGGGCTGCTTTAGAAACAGCCCTCTCTGCTCCGACCGCCTGCACCCGGCCCCGGCATCACCTGCTTTCTTTACTTCGATTCCTTTCCAAAGCGTTTCTGGAGGAGTCAGCTGAGGGGAGGCAGGGCCTCCACTTACAAAGCAAGACCCTGCCTCAGTGGGAAGGACCGCGGTCCTCATGGCAGCCCTGCGGAGGCACCCGGCCCGCACGTGTCCACTGAGGGGCACAGCGGAGCTCGTGGCTTCCCAGAGCTGCGGCCGCGGCATCCACGACCTGGGGCGGCCCCCGAAGGGAGCCGCATCCCCTGTGTTTGTGCGGGAGAACGTGCACCTGCAGACACGGCCAGGAGTCGCCCCTCCTGCCACAAGCACCCTCCTTTCAGGAAGAAAAGCTTCCCTGGTGAGCTCCTCTTCATCCCTCAATACCCTACTCAAATGCCCCCTTGTGGAAGTAACTTTGCCAAGGTCCCGGACACGAAGGGACGGCTGTGCTCTGAGGTCCCGCAGCCCCTGCCCCACAGTCTGGACCCCAGCCCACGGCACTGTATGTTCTAGGTATTAGGTATCTTAAGCGTCAATCACTCAAGAGCACACCCCGTATCTGAACGTACGAGAGTGTGAACGAATGAATGAATGAATGAATGAACAGGTGGACAGACGCGGGGGTGCTCCGGGACTTCAGCCTCCCTGCCGACCACACAGCAGGGACAGCACAGACCACCCCACTGACCCTGCTCATGCCGGATCCCACCCACCGAGAAGGCTGAAGGTTTCTCTGCAGCAGCCACAACGCACACGTGAGGAAACTTATTATGCACCCAGAGCAGGGAAACAGAAAAGCAAAAATTAAATTAGACGGCAGCGGAGAAAATGCCCACTGTGCAGAACCAGAACGCCGACGAATTTGTCTGTCCTCCCCTGGAAGCGGCCAGGTTTTAATTCGGGTCTCTGGGACACGGCCCCTGAGGCGCGGGAAGGCTCGCGGGAGAGGGGAGAGAACGTGGTTTCAGATGAGCATACCCGGATTCGATTAGGAAGCACTTCGGACCCCAACTCTCCCTGCAGGCTCGAGGGGCTGGCGAGGAGGGGGCCCCTCGTCCCGCGCCCCACGCCCCTTGCCCCGCGCCCCACGCCCGTCCCTGGGAAGGATCGATGAGCGTCAGCAAGAAGGTGTGCGTCACTGGGAGTCTGATCCGGTTTTGGGAGCCGGGGGCCGGGGGGGGGGGTTGCTAGGGTACAAATGCAGCTCCCTGGGAGTCAGGGAGGCCGCCCCGGCCCGAATTCACCGAGCACCTGAGCTGGGCTGCACCGAGTTCCAGAACGGACACTGCCGCCCCCAGGGGGCAGGTACCCCCCTGCTCGCTCAATTACACGCCTTTTATGGGACGCGCACCGACGGCAGACGACAGTTCTTAAAAACAAACCCGGCTCCCACGACGAGCCCCTCTGAGCACCAGGTCCTCGAGATGCCCCCACTTGCCTCCAGCCCCCCACGGGCAGGGTCAGCCCCTCTGCCACCTTCTCTAAAGTGCCCCCGCATTCCCAAGGAGCCCCTCAGGGCTGGCGGCACGTGGCCACGGGGGCCAGAGACAGTCAAATGGGCCCTGGGGTGGGGTCAGCCGGGAGCCCCACCGGGCCTCCAGGGACCTCGTACCGCGGGCCCCCCGGGCCAGGCCCAAGCAGCCCGCTCAGCCCCAAAGGGGGACCAGGCGTGGTGGGCCCACGCCCCAGACAGGCCGGGGACAGGCTCACCGGTGACACCAGGCACAGAGGTCCCCACCTGGTCAGTCTCCATCCCCCAAAGTGACCTCATGGCTCTGCTGACCCCTTCCTGGTGCCTTGTGGCTCCAGGAACCCCCCTGGGGCCACCGGCCCATCCAAAGCCCACCCCTGGGGATGCTAACATCCCTACTCCCGAGGGCCCAACCCCCTGCCAGTGAACTTTTGAGCTCAGGTGCTCCAACTGCTCCAGGTGTCCCGGCCCCAGGCTCCCACGGCCATCCTTCCTCAGGTGACCATCCCGAGCACCGAGGGCAGTGGGGATGGTCATTACCGCAGTATCCTGGTCGGGCACGAAGCGGGCTCCCACACAGAAGCCGCTGATCCGAACCGGGGAGGAGGTGCCCAGAGCCCCGTGCAGAGGCTGTCGGGGAAGGAAGGGCACGGCTGAGCCCTGGGACCCCACCACCTTGTCAGGCTGTGACCACACCTCCTGCAGCCCCCCCAGAACACCCTGCATGGGGTCCCCCCACCCCAAGCAGCTCCAACACACGAGGCCGCCATTGGCCTGGCCACAGGAGCACCCCTTAAGCCGCCTGCTCCTGTCACAGGGCTCTGGCCCAGCCCCGATGCTCGCCTGCCCGCGGATGCCAGGTCTCACCCCGGACCGCACACAGAGGCCCGTCTACCAGGGTGACGGGCATTGCAAGGGCTCCCCTCTGCTTCTAAGAGTATTTGCGATTCTGTTTCAAAGACCATCCCCGAAGGTACCGCCTCACACAAGGTGCCTGGGCCCTCGTCCCGTGAGGATGTTAATGTGGCACATCTCAGAGGCCGGACAGCCCGCTGGCCGTGGGGAGGCCTCACCACCTCCCCGCTCTCGGAGCCCGAGGGGGATGGGGTCCTGATGCGGGTCACTGAGCGGGTGGCCTCCCCCAGAAACCACATGTGAGGGATATAACGGCGTCCAGGGCTGTCGGCCTGCACCCCCCTCCGCCCGCAGCGACACTGAGGGGCCACGGTCCCCGCCTGGGCCCGTGACTCCCTGCCCCCCCGCAGCACCCTAAACTCCACACACGCAGAGACACCAACACCGTCCGGGCACCGAGCGCCCCATCAGGACCGTCCTCCCTGAGGCCAGGCCCAGACAGCCGGCGGCCTCCACAGGCGTTCCCAGTGGTGGGGGCCGGGCTGTGTCCGCTGGACCCCAGCCGCCCGGGCCTTCGAAGGGGTCGCGACCGAGGGCTCTTACCGTCCACGCAGGCGGGCCGGGCTCTCGTGGTGCCCGCGATCTGCCCCTTTCTGCAGGCACAGCGAGCCGTCTGCCGGGCGATCGTCCTCCTGGGCTGGCTGCTGTCGCGGTCCAGGGTCACAATCTCACAGGTGCCGGCGGCCAGCTGACCTGCAAGAGAGGCACGGGCGTGGGCTGAGCGGCCGAGGCGGGGGGCCAAGCATCCCAGCCCTCCCGCCCGCGGAGGGGCCCTGGCGGCCGCGGGAGGCAGGCTGCCCGCCCAGAGCGCCCGTCTCAAACTCGCGAAAGGACGCCGTCAGAAACACGCCATATGGGGCTGGCGCCGGGTCAGCCCAGCCGCCTCTGCCTCTGCACGCGGACGCTCGAGGCCCTGCCCGGGCAGACAGGAAATTAAGTGTGGCCCAGTCCGTCACACCCGGAGATGAAGGGGCCGAGCCTTGCTGCACAAGGACGCAGTCAGGTGCACGCACAGACACAGACACGCCCGCACACGCCCGGAAGGTGGGCACGGAACGCACCTCACACGGGTTCACGCGAGCCGGACTCAGGTGTGAAGGTGCCAAGGCCAAGAGCCACGCGGGCGGGTACGGGGAAATGCCCACACAGCACACGTGTGACCCATCCACGCCCACCCAGGTACACAGACGGCGCTCATACGTTGCACACGTGTCCCGTACAGGCACGCACACACAGGTACACACAGGTTACCTGGATGCGCCCCTCACTCCTGCCTTCCCACGTGGACACTGCCCTGATCCCTAAATACCGGCCACCCCAGGGCACGGGGCTGTCCTTGGTCCACCCCTGGGCCAGCAGTGTCCAGAGAAGGGACAGGTTTCCTTCGAAGGCGACGACAAGTTGGGGTGGCTTCCTCCTCCCCTGTGGTCCCTGAGTCACGGAAAGGGTGCCCGTGCCGCCAACGTCCCAGCAGAGGGGAACCTGCCTTCTGCAGGCTGTCACTTCTGTGAAACCTGGCATGCCCCCCCCCCGACCCCCCGAGAACGTTCGCCGGGACGGCGTCAGCTCTGCACGGAGGGCCGTCCAGCCAGAGACCGGCCACCTCGCCCCGTGCCGACCGGAGGCCGTCCCCAGCTCAGCCGGTGAGCAGCACCGGTGCGTCCCTGGGCTGGGCCCCCGCTGCCCCTCCACCCCGGCCACCCAGCCGCAGCCTCCACCCGCGTGTCCACCCTGGAGAACCACCGGAGGCTCTGCGCACTCGCGTTCTCGCTCTCCCAGTCCCTCGGCAAATAGTAAGCACCTACTGAATGCCGTTGGTGTCGCTGGGCCCCGCAACCATGCTGTGAGCAAAGCGGACCGTGCAGCACCCTGGGGAGCCAGGAGGACCAGCTCCTACAGATACGCGTCGCGCGGGGCCCGGCCGGGAGACGGGACAGCGTGGGGACGGGGCCCGCATGCTGGATCACAGGATAAGGGAACCGCGAAGAAGCGACCGCCAGGAGACGGGCCGGTGGGGCAGGTGGGGTGGGGGTGGCTCCCACCCTGCAGGGGAAAGCAGGGGGATCCCGGGGGGCTCCTGGGTGGCGCTTCTCAGCCCTGCTGTCCTTCACTGTCCACATGCCTGCTGTCACCTCGGGCCCCTCCTCCAGGCAGTCCCCCGGGCCCTCCAGGCAGCTCACTGCACAACATCGCTCCTGCCTTTTTGTCACCTGTAGGTCCCCAGCCAAGCCGCGAGCCAGGTGCAAAGCGGGAAGCACACCCTCGAGCCCTGGGGGTGCCGTGGTGTGGTGAGAAACCGGGAGGAAACAGACGCGCAAGCCTGCGGACGCAGAGGGCTGCGTGCAGTGACCCAAGGCCCCGCTACCCAGGGCATGTCGGACGGCACACACGAGGTTTCCTGGGGGAGCCGCACTGGGTGTGCGGGGTGAAGGGCCAGGGCGGTGGGGCTTCCCCGGCACCTCCCTCCCCCCGCCACTGGGACCCCTCCCCCATGGAGCAAAACCCGACCCGAGGGCAGCGCCCCAGCCCATGTTCCTGGAAGGCTTCAGCCGCACACTGTGGCTTCCATTCGCTAATGAGACGACGCATCCCGCACCGCGAGGAGCACGGGGCAAAAGTGGAAACGAGTAGGTAAACAAGTGTGTCAGAGGGAAGACTGCGGGATGGAGAGAAGGCTCTCCTCGCGACAGCCGTGGCCAAAGCCTCAAAGACGCGCTTCCGGGAGCCACGCGTCTGGGCCGGCCCCCAAGATGCTGGGACTTACAGCCCCGTGGGGCCCGGTGGTTTGCAGCCGGCGGCTGGGAGGCCTCTGTCCCCCATTTTCAGCTCCGCAGGTGGGCCCGGGGCGGCCCCTCACTGCTGCCCGGCCTGACTCCAGACGCGTCTGGCTCCGTCTGTGGGCGGCAGGGGCCCGTCTCCTGGGGACCGATCCCACCCTCCTGGACACCGTGAGTCCCAGTTGCGAAGTGAGGCGCCAGCCAGCCACGCGACTCCTCACCTAAGGCGTTAACCGGCCCGTGTTCCAGCACGAGCACCGGGGCCATGAGAGACGCTGCCGGGCACATCGGGACTCGGGGCCACAGCGAGGGGGCCGACGGGGTCTCTGCGACCCAGAGCGCCCGTCACCCCGACGGCCCAGCAATCAGCGGCGGTCAGGCTGGCACGGTCGCCCCACATGCCACAGCTGCGGCCCACGCCCCGGGCACGGGTGGCGCCGGCAGATGACGAGACTGCCAGGGCCCCCCAGGCGGACACGCTTCCACACCGACACGCAGCCCACGGCAGGTGCCTCTGATGGCGGGTCAGCTTCCGGGGCCGCCCTGGGAAGGAACCGGAGATGGGAGGGAGGCCCGAACCGCAGCCTGTCACTCGCCCCTGTGTGCAGGCTGCACGTCTGACATGCGGGTGTGGGCAGGGGGCCCCCGAGGGCTGCCGGGGACGGTCCTTCCGGCCTCTCCCGGCGTCCGGGGGTGGCGGGTCCTGGTGGCAGCCGCATCGGGCCGGCCTCCGCTTCCTTCCTCACCAGGCAGCGCTCCGTGCCTCTGCTCTTACGAGTCACCTGCCACCTGGACAGAAGCCCGCTCGCATGACCTCATCGTAACGTGAGCACAGCTGCAGAGACCCCACTGCCTGACGAGGCCACACTCACAGGAGGTGAGGACCCGAGTGTAGCTCTTGGGGACCCCATCCGACCTACGAAAGGAAGGAAACAAAGCTCCCCTTCTGAGAACCCGGAAATGCCCGGCTTGCAACGATCTGGGGGTGCGTACCCTTCATGGCCGGCTGTCTTCCGGAGAGGGGTGCCCCCGGCTCATTAACTTATCACCAGCTGACCAGACTCGGGGTTCCCCTGCAGCGCCCAGACCAGTGCCTCTCCGTGCGTCCACCCCCTTCCCTCGGCTGCCCTGGCCGCCCCTCTTCCAGGTTCCCCATCTTACTTTCTCCATCCCCCAATTCGGGCTGACCCACAGACACGTCAACCCTGGCCAGCCCCCGTCACCTGGGGCTCCACCTCGCCGTGCACGGACCCAGACCTGGGCCCCGGCACCCTGTGTCGACACCTGCAAACAGCAGGTCTCACAAGGGGCCGGAAGGGGCGGGTCCAGGGGCACAGGGTCCCAGCGCGCCGGCAGACGGGCCCCAAACAGAGGCGCAGAGAGACGCGAGGTGCTTTGTGGCTCAGCGGGGACAGTGTCCTGAAACTCCCGATGCCGCTCGTACCCCACACGCTGGATCCCGCCAGCAGCTCACACGGCTGAGTACGGAGATCAGGTGTCAAAGGAGTGGCCACCGCACGTGGCGAGGACGCTCAGTGTCGCAGAGAACAATCAGCCCGGCCTGGGCGGCAGCCGGCCCTCCACTCGGCCCTGCCTGTCTGTTTTGGGGGTCAGCCACGGAATTCAGGCCGCGACCCGAACATGTGGGTACGGACCCACCGCCCGCCAGGACTCAGGCGCGGCCATCTGGTGCTGAGCCCCCGGAACCCACCGCGGACGCACCGAAGCTATCGCTCAACAAGCTTGTCGGGCCCGTCCATCCGCACCTGCCGGGGGGAGCTGAGTCCCACCCAGCCTGGCGGGAACCCACAGCATCTCATCCAAGCTGTGCCCACGCTCGGGGCAGGGGTCAGAGGGCAGGCAGCCGGCTGGCCCCGCCCGCGGTGGGCCACACCGGCCACATGGAGCTCAGATACCGTCTGTGGCCCATCTGGGTCCCCTCTAGCAGCCAGCTCCGGGCAGATGCACTTCAGAGCTCCGAGGTCACTCTGTTCCACTCAGGGTTCTAGTTTGTGGTCGGGACCCCACTGCCCTCCCATAGGCAGTAAGTGCCGAGCCAGCAAGCGCACGGCCGGCTCAGATCCGGTGTCTATCTCAGTCCACCCGGCTCCCGGGGCCCCCAGGCCTACACCCTCCCCAGGCCCTGCCGGCCCCTCCCAACACCCTGGCTCCTGAGGCTCTGAGGGCAGCAGGGGGGCCCGCCCCCGCCGACGGGGCCACACGTCCCGCTCAGAGCAGGTGGATACATGTGGAACGAAGTTCAAGGAGACTTGCCCCCGCCTGTGAGTTCAGACACCTCGAGACTCGCAGGGCAGGGACAGAGAAGAAGGTGGGAGCCATCCTGCCTGGCCTGCCCTGGCCGGTGGGCTCTGAGCCCCGGGAAAGGGGGCCTTGGGAGCGGCCCCCACTGCAGGGCTTACTGAGGTAAACCAGCCCCGGTTGTAAGTGAGCCCAAGCCGCTTGTCCCACCAGGTATGCAGGGGACGAGGGCACTGGCGGGCCTCACTGCCCGCTCGGGCCAGCTCTGACCTCCGGCTGGGCATAAACACCTGCTGGTGGCCGAGAGAGGCCTGACTGTCCCCCCGCCAAGGACCGATGTGCAGGGTCCCCACCAGGGACCGGAGGCTCCCAGAGCCCAGGACAGCAACAGTCAGGGAGGAACCCACAAGAGGACCAGGGACGGGTTTCCTCTTGCCACCAAAGCTCTCTCACGTCCAGAACGTCAGGAGCCCCCGTGGGTGGGTCCTTCAGAGCAGGGCCTCGGAGGGTGTGCCAGCACCGAGAAGGCCAGGACTGTGCCTGGAAACGGTGTCCCAGCTCCGGCACCAGGGGCCACAGCTAAGCTCAACTCCGGGCCTCTGCTGCACTGGCCGAGGGCTGGAGCCCTGCCAGGCGGCTGCACGTGGCCCCAGGGGAAGGGGCTGGGGACACCTACCGGACCCCAGAGGCTAAGAGCCCGCTGTGGGTCCCACTCACTGCCATGGTCACCTGAGGTGCCGGCTCTGGGCTGGACTGGACCCCAACAACTCCCCACAAGGTGAGCATTCTGCCCGGATTTTACAGAAACAGCCCACGGACATTCGTCACATGCCGGAGGACCATGACTGGGGGCCCTGGCACTCAGGACAGGGACGTGCGAGGAAGCACCAGTGGGACACATCTTGCGCTTGGCCCCTGGGGGCCTCCTGGGTGTCCGGGGCCCTGGCCAGCGCGGGCAGAGGCCCCCTGAGCCAGAGCCCCCGTGTCCTGGGCTGTCAAGTCTCACGTGTGCCCGGAGTCAGACCAGGCTGGACAGCAGCCCCTCCAGGTCCCCAGCACGGTCCCAGTGGAGGGCCGCCACCACCCAGCCCCCGAGCCTGGTCCCTGAAGGACCGCGAGAGCATCCTGAAGGCGAGCCGTGCCAGAGCCTACCTTGGGGTCACTGCGCTGTTACACGTACATCTCTTTCATCGAGACTTACGGTCCAAGACCTTGTAACCCACTGGCCCAATGACTCCTCCTGCTGCGGGAGTCAGTCCTGCAGGGCCCAGCCTGACCAGGTGCGGCCACACCAATGACGGTGACCGGCCGCCAGGAGGCCCGGGGGATACCGCACAGTTGGAAGCACCCCCCGGGGGAAGCAGGGGCCCTTTGGTTCAGGAGGGGCTCGCTGGCCTGGAGGGGGCCCCACACGGCTGTCCTCATGCCGCTCCCAGCACCTGGAGGGCCACCTGCCAGGGACTGGAGCCCGAGACCCAGGCCAGGAGCAGAGCGGCCGGCACCGTGGGGGCCTGATCTCGGCTGCTGGACACTGTGGTGTGGGGGCAGACAGTGCCCCGGGCAGACAGTGCCGGCCGTGGTTCAAGATCCCAACGCGGACGTGGGCACCCAGGCACCGTGTTCTAAGGATGCCGATGGAGTCTGCAGCCTGATCACCGTAGCAGGTGCCACTCCACCCGGGCCCCTGGTCAGGCGTCCCGGGACCCAGGTCCCCAAATCTGCGACTCTGTGCTTGGCTCAAAGTGCTTCTCGGTGAGAAAACAGCACACGCCCAGCGCCCGAGTGGGGGCGTCCACTTGGCCCGGGTGGGGGTGGGGGCCGAGTTCGCTCCTGCCCACGCTTCAGCACGCACGGAGGTCCCCTGGCGGGTTACGACGGCGTTAGACAAGGTGGGACGAGGTGGGAGGCGGGCCGGCGCACGACCCAGGGCTGAGCCGAGCCTGGCCCAGCACAGCCCCTCGGGGCCCCTGCCCCCATCTCCTCCCGATACGTCCAGGCAGATGGAGAAGAGAAGGCGACGGGGACCCAAATCTGCTCTGGACTCCGTGGTCAGACCCTGCAGGCAGCGATCTTCCCCTCCTGCCCCCGCAGCCAAGGATGCACACCTCCCCCCAGCCGAGGGCCCCCAAGTTCACAACTGGCTTCACTCCCAATGCGGGTGAGCTGCCCCCTGGGTGCCGAGGTGCCCTTTCCCACCGCCCGAGGACGAGGGTGCGGACGCCCACTTGGCCACAGGGCATCCTGGGCCCACGCAGACTCCTGTGAGCGTTGGGGTGTGGCCCGACCGGACAGGCATGTGGAGGACAGAGCCCTGGGCGTCCCTCCTGTGCACCTGCCTCTCCCGTTACCACCACGGACAGCACTGCCAACGTCCCACCGCGGAGAGCCCGCCAGAGGCTGCACCAGCGAGGACCGATGTGCAGCTTTGTCCCGGGCACACATTAAGTAGGATGAAAATACACGGAAAAAAAGTATAAAACCCGATGGGAGTATGACAGCCTCTGTGTTTGAGCTACAGCAGTCACAGTCCCACTTTCCGCGGTTTGTCACCCGCACGACGTCCACCTTGGCAGAAAGCACCTGCTCCCCCGCCCCCTGCAGCATGGGAGGGCCAGGTCAGCGCCTCCTCCCTCAAGGGGCAGGTCACCGGCTCTCGTGGGGGGGGGGGAGGGGCCGCGGGACATCCGGTGACTTTCACTAAGTGCACCTGCCGTAACCGTCCTCCTTCACGACCAGTCACCGTCCACCTCCTACTGCGCCTGCCTCACGACTTCGCCCAGTCACAGGGCACCTTGTCCGACAGCCCCCCCCCCCCAGCTTGGTCCTGCCCCCCGCGGGGAAGGGGGCTCCCGAGCACTGAAGCCGGCATCCAGTTCTCTATCACAGGAGCCAGGTAAATGCGTGCCGCGGATCACCCAGGACAGCCCTCTGCTCACGGGCACGGGGACCAGCCTGCGAGACGGTGAGTGAAACCGGGACCTTACGGAGAAGGGGACATCTGTGGCCGTGCGCGGGTGGCCAGCCCCAGCCGCTCCGCAGCTCCGGCCCCTGGTGCCAGGAGGCACCTGCTCAGAAGACGGTGTGACAGAGGCCCCAGCGCACGGGCGAGGGGACGCTGGTGCAGAGCAGGGGGCAGGGCCACCAGGCTCCTGAGACGAAGAGCCAGAGCAGCTCCAGAGCACCCACAGGGTCGCTGGGGGCCCGGGGAGCCCAGGTGCGGGCCACAAAGCCGCTGCTCCCTCGGGGCGTGTGCGCTCACGGCCCAGATGCTCACACACGCGTGCACACACACCAGGCTTTCCCAAGGAGCCCCCGTAGGGGCCGTGCGCTCCCTCCCACGGGACTCAGCAGCTGGAAGCAAGTCCGCTCTGACCGCCCACAGAGCCTCAAGGGGTCTCTCCACGGCCCTGTTTCCTTTCCAGCCACACCTCCCAGGATGGCCACGCACCCGCACAGCCCCTGCAGACCCTCAGCTGTGTGCCTCCATCTCCAAAGGGACAGTCCCCTCCACCTCTGCACTGGGGGGGGGGGGGCGATGTCGCCCCTCTGCCTGGACGCCTCCATGCGGCCTGTGCTCAGGCCTTGGCACGCCCCAGTCCGCAGAGACGGCCCCTGATAACGGCCTAGAGGGGAGTCAGGGGCCCTCGGCCCTGGCTGGCCCTTCCGTCCTCACAGCCAGTCCAGGGCTGGGTGAGACCAGAGGCGGGACGGGAAAGCCAGACTGTGCATGAGCTCAGGAGACTGAGTGGCCTGGCCCGACGTTGCCTGCCTCTTTCTGGCTCTGGTGCAGACTGTCCAACAGTCCACAGCGATCCTGCCCTGGCTTAGCTTTGCAGGGAACGTGTCAGGAAGGTCAACGGTGGGGGCGTGGACTTGGGAGACGGGGGGCAGGATGCGTCTGCACGGACGGGTTGTCCTGGTGCCTGTCACAGCTGGACACCTGCTCCTTCCCCATCCTAAAGAGGAGCCCTTGGCTCGCCCCTGCTCTGCAGATCGGCCCCAGTGTCCCCTGGCTGTCCCCGCTAACACAACTGTGAAATATGTCTTTTCCAGCAAAGTCAAACATCTCACGGAAGCCTCCGGGAGCCGGCCGACCTTGTCCCAGCCTGCTCCCATCACGTACTGCCTGCCCTCTACCCCCTGGGCCGTCCTCCCCGCCCCCCTGAGCTGCGTCCCCTGCCCACGCCCAGAAGCCGGACGGGCTGGGACAAGAGGGGCAGACGGCAGCCCCCTCCCACAGCCAGACGCGCCCTTCCAGAAAGTTCTGCCGGCTCACCCCTGCCCGGTGCCTGGCCTGTCCCTCGGCCACCTGTCAAGTTTGAAAACACGGGAAGGGTCCCTCCGTGGGAGCAGGCGGGCTGCACCAGAGGAGGGACGAGGCCCCTCACCATTCCCGGGCTCAGAAGGAGGGTCCGCTCAAGGACGCCCGTGCCCGCAGGCTCTTCTAAGCGCTGCTGGGGCTGGGCTCTCTAAGAGCTGGGCTTTCATCTGGGTAAGAGCAGGTGGAGGCACCGTAATAAAAAAGAAGAGAGAATAATACCTTGATTACAGCTACGAGGCAGGCTTTTCGGGCCTCCAGAAGGGAGATCAAAGCCTCTCTAGTCAAGTTCCCTCCGGTGGCTCCACAGCGGGCCTTAAATCAAAATCAGTGCCTCGCCGCCCCTGCCCGCTCCCCCCGCCCAGGCCTGAGGGGTCTGCACCCTGCCGACACGGGCCGGGGGAGGGCCAGGCTGGGCCGTGCTGTGCGAGCCAGGGGCAGCCAACATGTGGGTGTTGGGGACCTGCCCGCTGTCACTGCCAATGCCGTCAACCCTGCCGAGGACGGGGCGGTGCCCGGAGGCAGCGGCCGGTCCTTGAGACGCGGGATTTCAGAGCCAGCCGCCGCCTGGGCTGGGCTGGTGGCTTTCAAACAGGGACATGCCCCGATGTGCCCTCGGCAGCCCGTGTGCTGTGCTCAGTAATGCCGACGGGGCGTGTGCAGGGCCTGCACGGGGTCACTGGCCTTCACAGTTAAGGCCTGGCCCCCTCCCACCCCCTGGAGCCGACCCAGGCCTCCAGGAACCCAGTCAGACTCCAGCCACGCCCACCTCTGCCCGGGGCCACCGGGGACATCACCCCGGAGGCTGTGTTCTCCCTGCCCTGACAACTGCTACCGACCCCATGCCAGCCATCCAGCCAGGGCGCCCGGGCTCTGCCCATGCCAAGCCCGGGGGCAGGACTCTGGAGCAGGAATCACCCCACACCTCTGGATGCAACCACAGCCCCACACAGCCTTACGCCTTGAGAGAGACCAGACAAACAGCGGGGGCAGCCTCAGTCCCCCCATCCGTGAAATGAGCCAGCGGGACAAGGCAGCCGTTCTTCCCCTCTGGACTGAGCCACCACCATGGAGACCAGATGCCCCGGGGAGAAGGGCGTGGACGGCGGAGGGAAGGTCCTCGTCCACCACGAGCCAGCCGGTAGAGGGCGCGGGCCCAGAAGCTCGCTCCGAAGGGCACAGCCGCCAGCGGGCTCCAGGGAGAGAAGGCAGGACTCACAGCACAGACAGACCTAGAGACAAAGCGGCGGAGCGATGTGCACCTCCCAAGCCCTGGAACGTGTCAGGTGGCCCCCTCGCCCACAAAAGGGTGAATATCTCCCCGTGGGTACGGCAGCTCGAACGTGGATGATCCCGGTGGCCGTGTCACCCCAGGTCCCCGTAGGAGGGAGACGCAGGGGATCTGACCACAGAGGAACGACCCAGTGACCCCACACAGAGGCGGGGGCAACAGATGCCCCTGGAGGTGGAGCCAGAGGCCAGCAGCCAGGAAACCCCATGGAAGGCGAGGAGCACATTCTCCCCTGGAGCTTCCAGAAAGATCCAGCCCTGCCCGCACCTTGGTTCTGGCTCAGTGGGACCCTTTCTGGGCCTGAAACGTGCGGAACGGTAAGAGAATAAAGTCGTGCTCTTTCAGCACTAAGGGCAGGGTGGCCTGCGAGTCAGGAAACAGGGCCCGGGACGCGACGTCAGTAGGAGAGCACAGGCCCGATGTGCGGGGGCCGCTGGACCTCGGGCCACACTGGGCCGGGCTGGGTCAGCCAGAACAGAAGGGCCTTAATGTGCTGCGAAGGGCATGGGGGGTTGTGGGAGGGACCACGTGGGGGGTCCTAGGGCCCCAGCCGACAGCACAGGGCTGCGGAAGGGGGACCACAACCCCAGTGCCTTCCGGCCACACCACAGAGAGGGTCCCCGCGTGGCCCTCCTTCCTCGTGCTTCCTGACGAGACCGTCCCCCGAGATCAGGGCTGCCCCACAAGCCGGGAACCGAAGCTCACGGCCAACACCCGTGCTCCAGTCACGCGACCCTGCAGCTGGGGGGGGGGGGTGGACCTCAGCGTAGACACGGCCTGGACCAGGGCTCAGAGGACTCAGGTCCACGTTTCACGTAAATATTAATTACTGGTGAAAACAGAGTTGGAACACGTGCCCGGCACCGAGCCCTACCGGGGCAGGAGGCCGGTGGGTCCCCCAACACCCCAGGGCTGGGAGTGGAGCCCAGAGCTGCACCCACACTCGGAGCATCAGTCACCACGTGGGGACCCCTGCTGTCCTCACAGACTTCATCACAGACTAAATCGCGTCATCTCCAACACGCTTCGGAAAACCCCGAAGGCGCGAGGCTGTCCTCAGGTCCTCTCATGTGAGAGCAGAGAGGAGGCTTGGTTGAGGCAAAAGGGACCACAACCTGGGTCGTTCCTGCTTGGGAGCCCAGGCCCTTTGCTGTGGAGTGACCTGGGCTCAAAGAGGCCTCTCGGGGCTTAATACGAGGCCACAGGGGGCCCCGACCCAAAGCAATTTGGTGAGGACGCTTCCGGGGATGGGCTGCCCACCAGGCACCACACACCGGGGGCCCCTACGGGGGAGCCCGAGCTCCTCCCTCTTCCCCTTGGCCTGGCAGGCACAAAGGCCGGGACCCCAGCGGTCCTCACGGGCCCCACAGCTGGTCCCCAGACCTGTCCCCGCAGCTGGGCTCACCCTGCCCTTTGGGAGGGGCTGAGGCTCCGTGAGCCCCGTACCGTGTGGGTGGGTGGGGGCTGTGCCCAGAAGGCTGCACCGCACGGACCCTCCCCAGAAGTTCCTGAAGGAGAGCACGCCAGCTTGCATAGCCAAAGCCAGGCTCCCCTGTCCGCTCCGACCCTACGTCTCCCACCCCGGAATGAGCACGTGGCCGGCGTCCCCCCCGCGCCCAGTTATGTCGGCGGCTGCCCGGGTTTAGGCAGGGGGCACAGAAGGAGCCGAGGGCCCAGGCCCAGCTAGACCGCGGCACTCCCTGCTTTCCTCCCTGGGGCTGGATTCTTCCCGAACCGATCCCGGGCCCTGGGGATTGGCCCGACAGCCGGCTCCTCTGACGTGCAGAGCGTGTTATGGAAGAGGCAGTAAAGTGAAGGCACTTTTATTGTTCTCCTTGAGGCTGCGAACGCCGCCCGAGACGTCCATCATCAAGCGCCTCGCCGCTGTCCAGCTGGGCTCCCAGTCAATTATCCCCGTTAATGTGCCTATAATGAGCGTCCGCCACGGCCTGGCAGGTCCCGCGCGCGGCCCCCCGGGCCCGTCCCGAGCCGGCTGGAACACTGCTGGCACAACATCGTAAACACTGGGTAATGACGCCGCAGTTTATGACTTCGCAAAGGTCAGTAAAGGCACGCGGCACCGCTCTCCAGAAGGGAGCGCCGTGTGCGGGCGGGGGGACCGCGGCGGAGCCGGATCCGCAGGGAAAACAATGGGGCCCCTCGGCACGGCTAGACCTTGGCCCACCGCCGCTCCACGAGGCCCCTGCGCTCCGAGCCCAGAGTCCCGTGAGCCTCTATCCGGGCAAGCTACCCGGCTTCGCCGAGTTAGCCGACAAGGGCGGCGGCTGGTGGCCTCCTGGCTCCCGCCCGCACCCCACCCCAGCCACCACCTTCCCGGCAAGGGGGTCCTCAGCCCCAGGCCGAGTCGGGCTTCTCCCGGCCGCCCCCTCCATGGCAGACGGGATGGGCTTAGGGAATCCCCAGGCGGCTGCATCCCCGAGGAGCCACCAGGGTGACGGTAGGGGACTCCTGGCCAAAGGGGCTTGGTGTCCAGGTATGGAGCGTAGTTCATCACCCCACTCCTGGCTTGGGCCACCCCCCCCCCGACACTCCCAGTCCCTTACTGGTCCTCACTCTGCTACCCAGTGTCACCGTTAGCAGCGGCCTCCTTGAGGGCCAAAAGGGCCCCTGATGGGCTGACAGGTGAGGCTACCTGGGCCACGGGATCTCCCAGACAGCCACCTGCCCTCTGCCACAGGTGGCTGTGACCCAGGCCTTCTCCCGGAGGGCCCGTGGACGTCCCAGCAGGTCCTTCTCTGGGGCTGGGTGCCCTATGCACCTCAGGGTGTTCAGCACCACCCCGGGCTCCCCCCCCTGTGAAGACTGCACGTGTCTCCGGGTGGTGCCAGACCCCCCAGAGGCCCAGAACCTGCCCTTGACCGAGAACCTGGCTGAGTCAGCAAACCTGTGAGCCCTGCTGTTTAAAAACACGTTTCCGCTTCAACCTGACGTGGATTCACGTGGCTCTCAGCCCATCTCTGGACATACGGATTCGCTGCAACCAGCAGAAAAAGGGCCAGGGCCTGGGTGGGCTGGGAGGTCGTAGGAGATCGAGGAAGGTCACGGGCCATCACGGGAAGGGTGGGTGGGGAGGGACCGGCACCTGGCTGTCCTGTGTGCTGTGAGTGGCAGGGGCAGGAGGGGCCCGGCTTGTCCGGCTGTCTGTCCTACCTGAGCTGGAGGACGATGGCGGGACGCCCTCCCGCAGCTCCCAGGTGACCTGAAAAGTGCTCACTCCTGCTCTGCTGTCTTTCAGGATGTGCTTGAAATGACCCAACGTGCACGAACATCACGGAGCAAACGTGATTTCCGTGCACGGGTCACCCCAAAGGCCTGGGCACCCCGGGAGGGCCGGGGTCCTCGGGTGGCAGTCGGGCAAGCTGGGGAGGCTGCCGTCATCCCGGAGGGAAGGAGGGGCCCGGCGGGGGCCGTGGAGGTCAGGGCGGAACCAGGCCTGTCCTGCAGCCCCAGCAGGCCAGCCCGCAAGCCGCGGCCGAAGCGACTCCCTTCTCCCCCCAAGGGCACGTCCCCTCCAGATGGGCCCCCACAGGCCCAGTAGCCTGGCTTTCTCTGCGGACCCTGGTCTCACGGGAGGGTGCCCCTCGGATCCCCGGGGCCCCTGCGGGAGCTGCTAGGGAGCACACGGCATTCAGCCCAGGCACGCGCAGCCCCGCGCTTGTCCGAATATCCTCCCCGCCCCTCCCCGCATGATGGCACCCACGAGACAGGAAGCAGGGTGTCCCTGAGCAGTCCCGGAAGTGCGGGCTACGGCAGGGCTGTTTCCGGCACTGGCCGTCTATCTTAGGAAGAAGCACCCTTGGAGGGACCAGTGTGTCCCTGTCTTGGGCTCCAGGAGGACAGAGGTGGCTGCAGGGACGGCTGCTTGTCCTCCGTGACATCGCGTAAGGTGTGCCCTGCGTCCAGTGGCCCAGCCTCCATGACAGGTGGCCCGGGGCATTTGTCCTCCCACCCCTGCCCGACTTCCGCAGAGGACCTGGGGCGGCACATGGGGACAGGGCACCTGGGACAAGCCTGTCTCCTCCATCGGCAGGAGCCGTGTGGAGGCTTCCTGCTGGCAGAAGGGCGGGACCTGCCCTCTCTCCCCGATGACCTGGCGGGGACAACCGTGCGGGAGGTACCTGGAGGGAGGCAGGTGTGCAGGTGATGGTGGCCCTGAGCGAGACGCATGGAGGGAGGGGGAGGGGCACGCTCTGGAGGCCAAGGGGACAAAGATCCAGAGACCGGAGGGTGAGCACAGGGAGGGGCTCCGAGGACACCCCAGCACACCGGCCTCCCCTCGTCCCTGGGCGGGCACATAAGCGGAACGTGGTAACCTGCGCTGACAAATGCCCCCTCAGCCCTCCTCCTGGCTGACCTTGACCACACAGACCCCTCCGCAGCCTTCAGGCCAGACCAGGCGGGGGGCACCGCTCCCTGCCCCCCGTGTGGATCCCGACCTGCAGTGGATGCATCCTCCTTCCCTGAGTCTCCGTCCTCCGTCCCTGCATGGGCAGCAGGGTACCGAGGCTAGGACCGCTCGGCGAAGAGCCTTTGCGCCCCGTGCCCAGGGCTGTGGCCCTCAGACACCGGGTACCTGCAGGCTCCCCGTTAAAGCTGGGGGAGGCAGCAGAGGACCTGGGAAGGAGACTACCCCTGGGCAGCCGCGCGGGCCCTCGAGGGGAGCCACCAGCCAGCAGCCAGAGACACATAACGCCGGGGGAGTGCGCGAGCTCAGGACACCGGGACGGCGCAGAGACAGATCTTGGCAGCGCGTCTGGCCTCTCCGTGGGTCTTTCTTTAGACGGCGCGTGATGTTCATGCCAAGTTGCCGATTGGAAAACCACGTTTCCCCGGCACAGGAAGCAACGGGATCTGAGGCTCATTACCTGGCCGGGTGGTGGGGGGCAGTGCAGTCTACACCGAGGGCGCCCACCCCCAAGCCTCAGGACGGCGACGGAACCCACATGGAGCCAGCTGGTCTCTGACAAAGCAGTGAAGGCAACTCCACGGAGGAGGAAAGATCGCTGTCCAGCGGAAGAGCCAGAACGATTAGGAGTCAGAGACACCAAGAATGAGCCCAGACTCAGCCTTACACTGCTCACAAAAAATCAACTCACAGTGGGATCTAAATAAAAAAAAACCACAATAATCTAAAACTTCCAGACGGAAACGTAGGAGAGAATCTGCGTGACCTTCAGTTCAGTAAAATGAGCTGTTAGACAAACCACCAGAAACACGATCCACGGAAAGAAAAAGATAAATTGAGCTCACCAACACTAAGCACTTCTGTTCTCAGAAGATGCCGTTAAGAGCACGAAAGACAAGCAGAGACACGGAGAAAACGCCACACACACCGGCAAGGCACTTGCGTCCAGAAGGTGCACGAACCCTCAACACTCACCGGAAAAGAATAACCCGATTAAGAAACGGGCACCAGATCCCAACAGACACCTCCCCCTCAAATGGCAAAACGAGCACACGAAAATACATTCAACAGTATTTGTCACCAGAAAGTTCCAAACCGAAACAAGGACGTATCAGCACACGTGCATTCGAACAGCTAAACACGAAAATCTGAAAATCTCCACCTGCCGAGAGGATGCCGGAGACCAAGAACGGCTCTCTCTCGCCGCGGAGGGCAGGCGACACACGTGCGGCTGTTGCGGAAGGCGACTGGGCCGTTTCTTGTGAACAAACCCTCCGGCCGGCCACCTGCCCTTCTCGACCGGCGAGCCGCTCCTGCGATGGGGAGTGGCCCTCGCTGACGTTCACACTTACATCCTCACAAAAGACTGCTTGCACCTTTTTGCTCACACCTGGACACAAGCCAGGGGTCCTTCCGCAGCTGGATGGACACACAAGCCGTGGTCCAACCGGACCACGGGACGGTCCTCCGCGCGGCCGAGAGATGACCTATCAGGCCACGAGAAGACGGGGAAGAACCTTAAGTGCTCATCCCTCAGCCAGAGAAGCCAATCTGAAAAGGCTACGTCTTCTGTGATTCCAACTCTACACGTTCTGGGAAAACAAAGCAACGGCGAAGATAAAAAACTTAGCGGCTGCCAGTTTGCGAGGAAGGAAGCGGGGGGAGGGAGAGGAAGGGAGAGGAGGAGAGGGACGTTTCAGTCCAGGAAGACTAGCCTGGTGACCCCAACGGGCCACGCGGCATCATCTGCCGGAAGCCGTGTTACTTCGCAACTCAGCGAGTGCCCCGAACACACACACCCTTGGAGGATTCCTGCCGGGATCCCGGAAGGAGTTCACGTGCCGTCAGGAGCACCTCACCGTGTTAGAGGCGTGTGAGCCGTCTGCAGACGCGGGGCCACCGTGCCGCCCTGATGCGCGGACGCCGTAGGACGGAGGCGGTGGGAACCGCGCAGAAGCACCGTCTCTGGCGAATGAAGCGGGTTCCCAGGGGGATACAAGTGCCCAAATCTGACACTGCCCTACGTCTGCACGTGAACAGTCAGGCAAGTGGAGGCGGCTGGTGGAGCCAGGCTTCACACGGTGGCAGTGGAGGTCAGATCAGCGAGCGCGGGAGGCTGAACGATCCATTGGTCGTGTGAGTTCCCGTCAGCTCCCCGGCTCCTGCACACGCGGACCTTCCTCCGTGTTCGGTCCGCTTAGAGGATCCGGAAGCAACAGCAGCCCATTAGCAACACCCCGACGCCCATTTGGTCTCTAACACCCCCCCCCCCGCCCCCCACACCGACCAGGACTCCTCGGGGGAAATGGCTTTTGAGGGGTTGCGTAGGAACTGCGCATCTTGTGGAGACGAGAAGGAAGGAAGGACTCAAACACCAAACAATATCATGGGGGGGGAGGCTATGTCAAAGGCACACGGAGTTCCCAGGGCTTAAGCTGAAACATTTGAGCAAAGATACACAAAGCAGCAGAGCATCTCATTCAAACACACGATGCTCTCAGTCTGCGGCGATAACCATAAATGGCCGAAGCAACTCTCCGATGGGCAGAAGATTGCAAATCTCCCAGGCTGAAGAATCCCCACTGATTTCTGTAGACACCTGCCCTCAAGGAAGTGGAGCGTAACTCCCCACTCCCCAGCCGCGGGCTGCGCCCTATACGGTGACTTCCTTCCAAAGAGAACATCGCAGAAGGAGAGAAGAGAGGACCGTCACTGAAGAAGAAAGAGCCTGACAGACCAGCTCAGCCAAGTGATGGAGGGGCAGCGTCCTGGGGGTACTCGCGTCCACGGCATCTGCCCTGATACGATGGGTGAGAAGGCACCCCTCCCTGCGGTCTGCCTCCCGCAGACCCCGTCCCCAGCCTCCCCACGCGAGAAACATCGGACAAAACCGACATAGAGCCTTTCTACTACACCCTGCCCGGTGCCTCAACACTGCCAAGGTCGTCCCAGCAAGCCAGTCTGAGACCGTCCCGGCCGCGCGAGGCCCAAGGAACCGTGAGGACCTGAACGTCTGGTGTGCCCTGGACAGACAGGCCTGCCTGCACTTCACAGGACACCCTATGGAGCCATCCTCGCTCGCTTTCCCCCTGGATCCAGCCTGCCTCTGCCCACTTCCTAATGGGGTCCCACACCCCGAGAAGCCCCTCCCCGCAGGCTTGGCCCCCACAAGCCCTACTCCAAGCAAACAGACAGCTTTCTTTGTGAGTCTGCTCCATTTGCGTTCCTGGGCCGGCCTGCTTGGGCCACGTTTGCTCACTGCCTGCCTGCATAGATCTGACCCACCACAGGATGGACGACGGAGGGCCAACGAGTGACGGACGAACAGATGAAGGAGGGAGGAGGGATGAGGGAGGAGGGGGCAGGGAAGGGGGCAGCTGACCACGGAGCTCTGAAGGTAGGGCCACTCAGCAGTCACTTCTGGTGTCCCTGGCACGGGGCTGGACAGCGTGGATGCCTGGAGATGCCTCTGGGGGGAACGGAGGCCCACCCACAGATCTGCCGGGACCCCCACGAGGACACACACGGAAGGAGCTGAGAGGAGGAGACCGAGGACCCGCGCTTTCCAGACAGTAGAGTGCTGGGCTTCGTGAGCGGTGTTTGGAGATCAAATGAATCTTCCTCTGGGGAAAAAGGAAGAAGGCGGGAGGATGAGGGACACGGTCCCCTCTCCGAGGTGGCAACTGTGGCAGAGAGCCGGAGTAGAACGCCTCCCAGAGGTACGAGCATCAGGAAAGTCCAGCCCGCTGTGGGCAGGACCGGGACGGCCGTGGAGAGGTGGGTCCCACGGGAGGGACGGGAGACGCGTCCCAGGTCACGGACCCACCCAGAAGCGCCAGGCCGTGTGCAGGGTGGGAGGGCTGGACACACTCCGGACAGGCCACCGCTGAGGGTGGGGCAGGCGTCCTCCCCCGTCCCCACCGGCCGCGCACACAGGGCCCACGGCAGGCAGGTCCACGCCCTCGGGCGGCCCGCTGGGGGCCAGCAGGGGAGCCCGAGGGGTCTGCCCTCAGCAGCGGCCACGATGCCGTCCCAGCAGCAGCCACAGAGCAGCGCCCACGGTGTTTGGTAAATGGCTGAGTGCACGTGCTACGGCCCAGATGCCGACTCTCTTCTGGAACCTTCCTGGAACCCTGGGGGCCGAGGTTCACGGGGGAGTCATCAGAAGCTCCAGAGAGCCAGAAGGGGTGGCAACTCCCGGGGACAGCGTTATCCAGGATTCCCTGAGGCAGGAGTGGGGGTGGCCCTTCAGGGAAGCCGGGGGTTGAGGCAGGGAGTGCGGTGGGGCAGGGCAGCGGGGGATCTAGAAGGCCGGTCTGCGCAGATCAGTCAGAACCTTCCGGAACCCGGGCCCCAGGCTCAGGCCCTGGCATCCAGCTGTCAGGGAAGCCTGAGCAATGTGTCACAGGACAAGATCAAGGCACGGGGCAAATGGGGAGAGAGAGGTTCACAGGACAGTGAGGACCCTGGGATCGGGGACCAGAGGGGGATGGGCGGAGGGCGGCCCTTTCTCCAGTCCCGGCCTGGCTGCCTGAACTCAGGGTCGATTCGTTTTTCTTCTGCTGCTCCTATTGGGTTTGACGGCTGGCATTTCCGTGGCGCCCTGGCTTGTGGCCCCAAGTTAACCGAGGTCGGGGAGCACAGCACTGGTGGCCCGGGGCTTGGGGGGCGTGCCGGTCAGAGTAGGAAGCGGGTTGAGACTGGGGTGCAGAACAGGCTCTTCCCAGCACCGTGCGGTCAGGCTGATTTTGAGGCCCTGCGCCTGGCCCTCAGGGAGACACCGGCCCCCGGCCATGCTCTGTGTCCTAAAGTAGGCGTCTGCCTGGGTGCCCCAAAGCCCTCACCAACGGGGTCCTCGGAGCCTGGAGTCTGGCCCACACCCCCCGGAGCACCCAGCCAGCAAGGGCGGGACAAAGCCCCCCACAGCTCATTCGGCGCAAAAAAGGGAGAGCGCCACGGCTGGGTTTCGAAGGGAGAAAAGACTGGAAATTCCAGCTCTTTTCTAAAAGTGAGGACCCCGGGGCTGGTGGCAGATCACTATCTTGGGAAGTCAGACAGCTAATGTGTTTATCCATTCCATTAACTGCTCTCTCATTCCAGAACGAGTATGAAGGGCAACAAAGCAGTTAACTCGGGGAGGTCTAACCCCGCCGTCCTCACGGTCAGGAGATAGGGGGACGGGACGGACACAGAGATGCTTGGAGAGCACAGGGATGTAAGGCACCCACCTTGGCCATCGGAGGTTCTGGATCGGCCCCAGGAGCCCACCGTGCCCTGTGGGCACCCACACCACCCAGGAGAGGCACAGGGACCCCACTCCTCACCCTGCGACGGGGCCAAGCACCCGATTACAAACACGACCGTTAGGCCCCACCAATCAGCCACCCCACACCAAGCGAACCGTCCAGGGTACCTTTACAAGCGAGTAAATCCCGAGTTTGTTCCAATGAAGTATTTATGAGGCCTCTTGTTTCAAAACTGCACGGATGGCCTTTTTCTAATCCGATCTGTGCTGCGAGAGTAAATACAGAAACACCCGGACGCGGGGTCAGCACGGAGCGCCGTGCACGCACGTGGAGTCCGCCCCCCAGGGCACACTTCAGGCCCCGGAGGGGGGGCCCAGGCCCTGGGGGGCCCCATCCTGAGGAGGTCAGAGGCTGCCCGCTCCCACTCTGAAACAGCCTCCTGCATCAGGGATCGGAGCGTTTCCTGCCGTTAAGTCCTGCTTCCGTGCAGCCCTGAGCTCACGCGCACAGACCACCCTCCCGGGGCCACAGCCTGGCTCCGACACTGGCCAGCTTGCCTCAGTCTCCCTGTCTGACACCCGGGACGACTGGCTGAGGTCATCACCGGCCAGGTGCTCAGGACAAAGTCCCCGCCCTGCATGCCGGGAGAGGTCACTGGAGATCCTGTCCAAGGAAGTGGTAGGGTCCCTGCGGGGCGCACGGGACCGCTCAGTGCCGCTGCTGACCTGACCGGAGCCCCGAATCTGCTGGGCCAGAGCCACGGGCCTTTCGGGGGTTCCTGGGAGTCTGGCAGCCCCATGCAGTCCCAGTCCAGGCGTGGGCAGGACCGGGCCCGGCAGGCGTGCCTCAGTGACGTCACTCCTGATTTCCACGCCCAGGCGACCTTCACGGCCCTGCACCTGCACCGTGTGCTCCGAGCAGCGTGTTTGGGGGTCTCTCCCAAGCATCCTGCCTGCCGGAGATTTCCCTCACGATGCCAGAACCCGGTAGAACGCTCGTGGACGCTTTGCACAATGCGGACAGCCCGGATGTTCTGGTTAATCAGGACTCAACCAGGGAACATCAGCATTTTAGAAAAACAGGATGCTCGGTGTTGGCAGAAAATTATAACGAATGAAATCGGCCCTCCCTTTTTGATGCCAGCAGACCTCTCCTCTAAGCTCTGCCTGGTTGCTCCCAGTGATGGGAGGCTCACTGCCTCTCAGAGCCCAACCCACACCTGAACACCTCTGTAGCTGCCAGGCCCCATCCACAGTGACCCTGGGCTGGGTGTCTTCACAGGCTTTAGGTGGCCTAAAGCGTGTGGCCGCCACTCCTGTTCCAGCCCCGCCTCGGGGCCCCCACGCTGCCAGATCTCACGGCGTCGCACACATTCTGGAACCACATTTTACAGATGGGAAAACTCCAAGTCATGACAGAACCGATGACAGGACGTTGGTGCTGCTGGTAAAAATGGACCCGGGACCCCGGAGGCGTAGCAACCCGGAGCACGCTCGTGAACACTCGTGGCACGGTAGGGGACGCGTGGCCAGCCTCGCGTGAAGTTCAGCCACTCACGTCAAACACTAAGGCGCAAGACTGCAGAACAGCGAGCTCCCCTCCTCGGGGCATCCGGGGAAACACCTGCGGTGTTTCCATCAGCCCCAAACTCTCTAGAATCTGGTCGTTTGGAGAAGCTCCAAGGTTAAAATCTGAAAGAAAAGCAGGGATGCTCTCTAGGAGAGGCTGGGGTCCCCGGGGGCCTCTGCGGCCCGGCTCCAGCAGACCAAGCCGAGAGCCTACCTTACAGATGCGGCAGGTGCCTGGGTCCCCCCACAGTGACCCGGAGCCCTGCGCCCTGCGGGCGCGTGCAGACCCAGAGGCTCGAGGGGACCTCTCCGTGAATGCTATCTGCTCTCTCATTTCGGAGCCACGGTGCCGGGGCAGGAGCCGTTCGCTAAAGGCCGCGTGCATCGGGGCCGCGGAATCTCAGAGGGTTCCCCAAAGCCGGGTTTCTAAACCGTGTGATCTCAACAGACACAGAACTCCAGACAGCAGGCTCCCGTCTGAGCTGGGGCTCTGCCCTCCCACCCAGGCAGCAGGACGGGCGCTGAGTGGGGCAACCGCGTCCTCGCCAGGTCTGCCGGCTGCAGAGAGGGGCCCCCACCACCCGGCACCCTACAGGACACCCCCTTGTGACTCCCAAAGCATGAATTTAACCTGGACCCTGGCTGGTCCCATCGTGGGACAGTCGTGACGTGTGGATCAACAACACAAAGGACTATGGCTCACTGTCCTCGGGGCCGGAGAAATGCCACTGTCGGGAGAGGCCGCCGGAAGATTCTGCCGGGCATCCGATGTCCACCCGCGCCTCCAAACGCAGGAGCGAATATTAAAGGTATATACAAATGAGGTGACCAACTGTCCTGTTTCACCTGGGACCCATGGGGACACGTGGGGTGTGGGATTTTCACTGTTGGAATCAGGAAATCTCAGGCCAATCGCGGCCAACGGGGGTCCATGAACGAAGCGAACTTAGCAGAGAGTTAAGCCTGGAACTCACAGACGACGCACACAGCTGTGGGGGCACGTGACTGCTGCGCCGTTCTCCTGACCCTTCTGTACGTATGAGGGTTTTCGTTCTGAAAGGGCATGTGACCGGTGGTCCTGAACTCCCCCAAACCCATGCCAGGGGGCGCAGGGGTGGACGTACAACTGAGCAGGTGGAGGGGACCTTCTGCACGGGGACAGCTGCCCTAGGATGCTGTGTATCGGCCGGGGGCGGGGCGCCTGGACCCCTGCCCGAGGTCACAGAGCGGGTCCCGGGTCTCTGCGCCTGGTCCCCGCCCACCTCCCCGGGCCTGGCCCTTGGGCTACAACAGGCCTCACTCTGGGCCTCAGATGGACGGACGCCGTGCCCCGCGTGCCCTGAGTGACGTCCACGGGCAGTTCAAGTACCGTCCGCAGACACACGGGGATCGACGCCTCGGGTCGGGGGTCGGCAAACCTCTTCCGTAAAGGGCTAGCTGGCCAGCGTGTGGCTCTGCAGCCGAGGTGTCCAGGGCAGCGGCCGGTGCTGTGGCTGTGGGGCAGCGGGAGCCACGGACGAGACTAGACAGCAGGCGTGGCCTGTTCCCGCACAGCTCGCTAGGGAAGCCGCCGTCTGACTTTCACGAAACAGTCCTTTCAAATTTTTCAAACACTTATTTAGAATTTTAAAAAACAATTCATGATTCGGGGCTGCACAGAACAGGCAGGGCAGGACCTGGACGGGGGCCGTAGCTCCCCTTCGGGCCAGGGGGGCTTTGGGAGCGTCAGGAACACCCCCAGCGCCAGGCACTGCCCGCCAGGTGGGCACAGAGGGTGAGGAGGGAGAGATGCCCAAAAGGCAGGACCACCGCCACGCAGCCGGACCCCGTGAGCCCCTGACGTGGCAGGTGCCGCAGGGGCTGGAGCGGCGCTCAGGGCGAGGAGGGGCGGCCCAGGGGAGGGGCCGGGTGACCGGTGATGAGCACGGCCCGTACCAGCATCTCAGGGCGCGGGGGGGCCCCAGGACGCTCTCGGGCAGAGGTGTGGGTGCGACGTGCAGTCAGGGCGAGGATGCCCTTCTCTCTCCGTGGCTCCCACGGCCCGCATGCAGAGAGGGAAGCTGAGGCCCGGCGGGCCGGGGGCCCTTCCGAGCTGACGCTAACGGTCCGGGACACACGGGTCTGCCTCCGGACCTCCACGGCGGCATCGCGCTCTCACCGGAAACATCCAAAAAGCCAGACGGAGAACAGTCAGGCCACCACCTTGCTGGGGCCTCACCTGTGGGGCTGTGATGGCCACGGGGGTCAGGACCCCGTGTCCTCCCGATCCCCCACAGGCCCCTGCCCGTGCAAACACCCACACGTACGTGTACGCGCTCACGGCCAGACTCCTGCAAACACCCACACGTACGTGTACGCGCTCACGGCCAGACTCCTGCAAACACCCACACGTACGTGTACGCGCTCACGGCCAGACACTTGCTCCTGTAAGTGTGCACTTACACAGGTGCACACTCACACACTCACTGTCAGACACAAACGGGCCCCAGAGGCCCTCGGCTGAACACAGGAGTCTCTGTCCCATCGTGTGCTAATCGCATCCAAGGTGCCCAGATAACTGCACTCAGGTCCACAAGGCATGTGAGGCTGGGCCCTGCCCTCGCTCTGGGGCCCAACCCCCGTGACCACGTGACCACGAGGGGGGCAGGACCAGCCGTGCACATCCCCCCCACCGCCCAGCCCCGACCCAGCACGGGTACCCGGTCAGCACGGAGATGCCCCTCTGCCTGCGGCCACATCAGGCCTGGCTGCACCGTGTGTATGAGAAGTGGCCTAATCCACCTGCGAGTGGATTTTAGCGTCTCTTTGCTCCTAGAGTAAAGGCCTCCCTGTGGTGACTCTTTGCTACGGACACGCCCACGGCACCCGGCACACCTGCCCTCACCCCCTTCTCCAGGGGACCGTGCACCACGCGCCGATGGGTGGACCTTGCTGAGGGCAGATGGCCTGGCTGACGGAGAGGGAGGGAGGCCCTGCCGGCCCAAGGCGGGCTCTGTGTCCCTGTCCCTCCGAAACGTGAGGCCAGGGGAGCCCTAGCAGGTGACGCCGGCCACAATGCCAAGGCCACCGATGGCGGTGGGTCCTCTGTCCTCGACCTAGGCTGCTCCCTGGCAGTCAGCCCTCCTGTCCGCCCAGGTCCCACGGGTCACGGCACAGTCGCCCGGCCCACCGGAGAGTCAGGGCACCGCTGGGCAGTGTCTCAGGAGGCCTGGGGACACGGAAGGACCAACGGTCAACACAGACCCTCAGCATCACTGGGAACAGGTGCAGGAATGGGCTCCAGCGTGGCACAGCACGTCGTCCACAGACCCGGGTGCTCCCAACCCCAGAGGCTTCGCCCCGGCACCGCGAGTCCCAGACCCCAGAGAACAAACCCTGAGTTTACGAGAACGGAGATTTCTAGAAGCCGTCGTGCCTGTTGCTCAGTCAGAGCTGAAACAGAGCAGCTAACGAAGACTGAACGAACGAATACCAGGAAGTAATAACAACAAATAAAGCAGGCGTAAGAAACGCACCACAGGACCACGCCTGAAAGAAAGGACGGAAAAAGAGGAATCGGAGAATTCGGGTCTACGGGGGCAGCCGCCAGAGACGACAGATGTCGGTGCCGACCAGGCAGGAAGTGACAGCAAAACACAGCACCGGCCGCGTTAGCGCCCACAAACGGGACACGTGGGTACAAACCTATCAGAACAAGGACATGCTCTCTAGGCGGAAACCGCGGATCCCGACGAGCAAAGGCACTTAACGAGCAGAGACGCGGTCCACGTTCACAGGCCGGAGGCCTCAAGGCTGTCAAGACGTTGGTTCTTCCCACAACGTCTACAGACTCAGCACCGCCCCAAACAAGATCCCAGCGAGGTATTTCAGGGACGCCGGCCGGCTGATCGTAGAGTTTCCGCGGAGACGCAAAGGCGCCAAAGACCCAACAGGACGCCAGGGGAGGACAGAGCCGGAGGACGGCCAGGCCACACGCCCAGGACCCACGGCAAACTACGTGCGATGCTGGGCGAGAGCCGGGCGGAAACGGGTCCAGGGCGCGGCGGGGAGGGCTCGGCTACAGACGTGCCAATGCACCCCCCCCCTCACCTCTGACCAAGGAACAAAGACGGTTTTCCAACAGAAGGTTCTGGAATGGCTGGAGGTCCACACACACACAAATCCAGACACAGACCTCACATCCTTCCTGCACGAGGATGAACTCAAACCGGGTTACAGACCTAATAGTCAAACACAAAACCGTGAAACCCCTGGAGGGTGACCTGGGGGATGATGGCGGTGGAGCAGAGACCGTGGCTCCGTCCGTGGCCTGTGGCAGCCCTGTGCCATATTCCCTCCCCCTCTTCACAAAGCACTCGGCAATGACCACGTCCTGCCCGAGGGGCCACCGAGGCATCCGGCTGACACGAGTCCCTCCCTGGAAAACCAGTGTCCAAGCCTGGCCGCCAATTCAAGTCAAGCCCCTGCCTGGTCTCTGACCTGCCCTGCAAGCCAGGGCCCCCCATTCACCGTGTGCTGGGGACAGACACCCTCCTGTCCCACGTGCTGGGGGCAGACCCCGTCTTCTCTCCCCTGTTCTGGGAAGAGACCCCCTGCTCTCTCCCCTGTACTGGGGGCAGGCTCTGAACCCTCCCCACCTTGTACTGGGGGCAGGCCCCTCCTCTCCCCCCTGTGCCTGGGACAGACCCTCTCCTCTCCCCCGTGCAGGGGACAAACCTCCACCCTGCCTCTGAGCACACGACAGCACTAATCTGTTTACGCTGAGGTTCATCCTGTGCCTGCGAGTGCTGCCTCCGTGGTACCTACTGACCTTTACCTGTTCCCGTGCCGGCCACTCAGGGACGTGCTCGCAGCAAAGGAGGAGCGGGGAGCCGAGCCCCCGGAAGAAAAAGATCACGGGGCTTCGCGAACAAGCAGGAGCCACGCTGCGGACAGGTCCCCTCCAGGAACCTCCCTTCCTCCCAGAGGCCTGGCCCCACTCTGGGTGGGAAGGGCTCTCAACCCACCCCCGACCGGACCCCGTGAAGCGACCTCAGGGCCAACCCTCAGCCTCCACCCGAGGCCCCGCGAGGCCCCGCTCTGCCTGCCGTGAGGGGTGCAGAAGTCTGTCCACGTCCTAACCCCGCACCTGTGCGGGAGACCTCAGGCGGAAACGGATGTGATCACGGTCCGATGAAGTCACTGAGGCGGGTCGTAATCCAACGCAACCAGCAACCGTATGAGGAGAGGCAGAGAGATGGAACCCCAAGGAGGCGGCCATGTGACGACGGACACACACACGGGAGGGTCGCAGCCACAAGCCCAGAAGGAAGGAGCACCTCTCGCGGGTCCTCCCCCACGGCCCTCGGGAGGCCCCACCGCCCGGACCTGCGGCCCCCGACACTCGGAACGAAGGCACCTCCGTGGTCTAAGCTGCTCCCTTCTTGTTCCTCTGCTCCAGCAGCCTCGGGAAAGTCACGCAGCCGCCCTCGCATCGTGAGCGTCCCGGCCCCGGGGCGTCCTGGGCAGGAAAGGTGACACACTCTGCCCACCGACCTCAGGAGCCAGCCGAGGCTGGGCACCCAGGGCGCGTCCCCCGGAGCCGGCCCCGCAGGCCCTCCACAGAGGGCAGCGGCCCAGGGACGGCGCCCAGCCGAGCGACGCATCTTGCCCTTCGCACTCATTGTTACCACGGGGCTTGGGGTCTTCCCTCAACCCGTCCCCGCCCTTCGGGCCTCAGGCAGGGAGGTGTGTGGCTGGGGGACATGGGCATCACAGCGGCTGAGCATCCCCTCGGTACCCGCAGACGGCTCACGTGCCCACCAGACGGACTGTGCCTGCGGGTGCCGGACACGAACGGGGGAGCCTCCACCTGCCAGGGTCTCGGGATGGTTTCTGAGAGGTTCCGGAATGTGGACCTCAGGGCCTGAGGAGTTTATTAAGGGCTGCAATGTATATACCCCGAGTCTGCAACGTCTGCACCCGGGCACGGTGACCGCCCCCCCCCAGGGGCTCGTGCCTCCCCTGCTGCGCCCCCAAACCCCGCGGGGCAGGGATGGCTCCTCGTGGGCCAGATGGCTGCCCGAGAGTGGGGCCAGCCCTCCACCCAGGCCCCTCCTCCATGACCAGGTTGGTCAACTAAGTCAGGGCAAACGTCAGAAAACAGCCCCCACCTTCCCCAAGTGTCGCTGGGAGGGCCACTCACTCTGGGGGATCTGTGCCACGTGGCTGCTCAGAGGGTGGCCTGAGGCCCGTGGGCGTGGGCTCAGGACACGGGGAAGGCCCCGAGCCCCACCTCCCACCTGCCACCTGCCCTTCCCGGGGTGCCAGGCCAGCAACTCCTCCCGTCACGCCGGGAGCCCAGCTCCCTTCTGGGCGGCTTCTGTCTCACACACCCTCATGCCGTTCTCCACTTTTAAGTGGCAAGTGCCACAGTGTCCGCTCTCCGTCCTCATGGCCTCTCCGCGAATGCTCCGCGGACTCGGCAGGATGTACCGAGGGCACTTCTTCATTCCGGGCAGCGTGGGTTTGCAGTTTTCCAATAACTGCACACGAAGCGTGGTCTGCACTACGGATCGAAGGCGGGTCACGGGCGTGTACCTTCCTGCGAGCCCAGGTGCGCACGCGATGCCTGGAGGACGGTCTTCCACGGCCCCTCACATTCCTGTTCTTCGGGACCACGGGGCGGGCTCGAGTTCACCCCTCGATGGAGCTACGCCCCCGCAGGGAAAGCCGCAGGGTCCGTCTGTACAGAAGTGACGCCCTCCTGACAGCAACTAGATGTTTCTGCTTCCCTGCACTGACCCACCCTGGTTTTCTACTCTTCCTTCGTCACTTGGCCAGAGCGTCCCTGGTACTAGAGGAGCCTTCCCTGGAGTGACAGTTTCCCAAGTCACAACAGCAAAGAGCAGAATGCTTCCACAGAGGGACCTTCACGTCCTATCACCCAACATACACACGTGTGCGCGCGCACACACACACACACACACACACACACACACACACGGAAAAGTGAGGGAGGTGGCAGAGCCAGGGATGAGGAAGGAAGAGATGAACAGCAGGGGGCCTTGGAAGGATGTGCCAGGCCCGACTGGGGCACGGAAATGGGGCACCCTGTAGCCAGAAGGGTGGAGGGGGCAGAAGCTGCCCAGTGAGGCGTTGAGCTCACAGTGGGGGACAGCAGCTCCGGTCTTTGAGGCAGGTGGGTCCTGTGTGAACACCCACTTATCACGGCCATCAAACCATCATCACTGTCACTATCATCACCATCACCGCCATCGTCATCATCATTGATCATCACCACCATCATCTCCGTCACTGATCATCACCATCACCACCATCACCATCACCTTCTTCATCGTCACCACCATCACCATCACCTTCTTCATCATCCCCATCATCACCATCAACATCACCACCACCACCACGACCATGACCATCGTCGCCATCGGTATCAACCATCACCGTCAACATCACCATCGTTAGCATCATCATTTTCATCACCACCACTATCTTCTTCATCCCCATCATTATCACCAGCACCATCACCATCATCACCACCATCGTTACGACCATCATCGTCATCACCACCACCATCATCATCACAACAACAGTCCCCTCCCCCCGAGAAGAAGATAAAGTGAAGACACCCTATAAACCAAGATTCCTTCCCAAGTGTGCTGCTTCCTGCTTGTACCCTCTGGAGAGACACTCGGCCTATTCCTCCCATCTCCCCGTAGCCCTGCTTCTAGGGGGCCAGCGGGGACAGGAAGGAGGAAATATCCAGGAGGCAACTGCCATCCAAGGGCTCACTTTCCGTCAAGGAAATTCAGGACAACACAGGAGCAGCGCCTGCCATTCTCGGCTCACGTTCCTGGCATGCTGTTGGCACAGAGGGGCGTAGGAAAGGAGGGAAAGAAGGGGGACTTTGTCCCAAAGCCACCTGTCCCCGGGCCACAAGAGGCGACAGCCAAATCCTCCGTCGGCCTGGGACGCGGTCTCCATGACAACCACAAGCAGCTGAGCCGCCAGCTAGGAGGGCCCCATCGGGGCTCCACACGGGTGTGCACAGGCCACTGGGGCCAGACAAGGTGCTCCTGGTGTCCTCTCCCCAGAGCGTCATCGTACAGCATCCCAGCACCCTCAGTGGAAAGACAGAGGGAAGGTGCCGGGGCCTTCTCGTGCCCCGATGGGATGCCCCGTGTGTGTGTCCACGCCGCGTTGTGACCCTGCGCAGAAGCCCCACGTCTCTGCCCCACGTCTCCCCGGGCTGGGTGAAACCGGGGCCTCTGTGGCCCCTGGCAACTGAGAGGCGGAGGTGAGGGGGGGCCTCGCCGGGGAGCTGCCCCACCCTGCAACGCATTGTCCCGAAAAGCCCGAAGTGCCCGCTTCCTGGCAAGCCCACCACTGAGCATCTGTGAGGCCGTACAGCTGGAGGCGCGACGCCATCTGCCTGGGGACCTCCTCGCCCCACCGTCTCCTGAGACGCGGGAACCGGGAGCGGGGGCCTGCCGCCGCTCACAAGGGCTGCCCGGCCCGGGAAGCACAAGGCGGGACCGGAGCCAAGAGCGACGCCAGCGCTTATGACGCAAGGTCTTTTCTGGTAAATGAAACCTCCCACCCGGGAAAACGGAGGGCCCGGCACCTCCGAGAGCCGGTCTGCATCAGCCCCGTGTGCCCGTCCTCCGGGGCGCTCACTGCTCCGTGCCAAGCGAAGGCACAGCCTTGCGGTGAGGTCGTACCCTCCCCGGAAGGTCCAGGCGGGTCCAGAAAGGCGACTGCTGGCCGACGCGCCCCTGAGCCCATTCCTGAGGGACCGGCCCTGCCTCAAGCCATCACCCTGTTACCTCTCCAGGCCCCTACGAAGCCTTCTCGTGCGGCAGGAGTCAGAGACGTGGGACCTGCCCGTCCGCAGAGACCCCGGACTGGGCACCCCCAGAGGCCGCTGGGCAGCCCAGCACCACCGTTCCCTGGCCACGTGGCCCTGCTGCCCACCTCAGCCCTGGCACGGACACCTCCATCAGCGGACTCACCACCTCCGACCCCACATGACACGGCTCCCCCCCCCCCCCCCCCCCCCCGAGACGCTGAGAGGTGACGGCTACTCAGGGCTCTGCTGACCCACGCACTCGGCCCTCTCCAGGTCTGTGCCGGGCACCTGTCAGCACCAGGCCGCTACGGGGCACGTAATGGGACGCGGCCATGCACGAGACCCGGCGAGGGGACAGACACACGTGGTCTCTCAGACGCGGCCACGATCGGAGCCCAACACGCACGGACGAGGGGCAGCTCGTGCCTGAGCCGCTGCAGGAACGTTCTGTGCCACCCGTGTGGTAACGAAGACTGTCCCGGAGAGCGGAGAGCCCTGCAGTCAGGACGCCGCGAGCACCCCACACAGAACCGCCGCGGATCGGAGAGCGAACCGGGGAAAGCGGCCGCACCGGCCTCAGAAGAGAAGCGAGAGTGACAACGACCCCAGATGCCCGCCCGCCACCTGCTGGTCAGGGGGACGCACAGGGTTGACAGCACGCACTGCGGTGCGGGCTTGGGGGGGCTTCTGCACACGACCCGCTGGATGGAGGGAGGCCCCGGGCTCACTTCCAGAGGCACGACGGCGCACCCGCCCACGGGGCCTCGAAGGCGCGCACGGCTGCCCTGGCCAGCACGTTCCCTTCCGAGAAAAGACGCAGATGGGAGGGCCAGCGATGGGGAACCCGTCACGTGAACGTGAGCCCACGCGGAGGAATCCCCCACAGCCGCGTGAGAGAACACCGTTCCGGAAAGAGCTCCAGGAACTACTGCAGAAAGGGCAAACGTAATGTTCTCGTGCGTGTGTGTGTGTGTGTGTGTGTGCACATGTGTGTGCGAGCGCTCCCGCTGAGGGCAGGAGACGCTGGAAACACAACCCGGCTGGCCGCTGCAGGGCACGGGATCGCCGGGGAAGACATCGTAACTCAACACCTGTACCTTCCGAACTGCGTGCAACACAAGGTGCCGTCGGCTCAAACACCCACCTTTACGCACACATAACACGAGACGAGGTGCATAAAGACACGTGTGGGTGCCCACACGAACAGCCACACTACTGTGCACGCACACACTTCAACACGATGAATCAGAGCAGACACGCTCCCTGTGGCAGGAACAAGCATGGCCACGAGGGCTGGCACGCAACTCGCAGAGCTGGCGAACAGCCTCCTCTCTGAGCCCCGCCCGTGGTGCCACTGGGGCCCCACCCCACCTGCTGGCCTCCCCGAGGTCCCCTCGTTGTGCAGAGGGGCCAAGCCCAGGCATGCGCCCCCCACAGAGAGAGTGGGAGACACAGAATCCGAAGCAGGCTCCGAGCTGTCAGCACAGAGCCCAACGTGGGGCTTGAACTCACAAACCACGAGATCGTGACCTGAGCCGAAGTCGGACGCTCACCCGACTGAGACCTCCAGGCGCCATTTTAACCACCTGTCACTGTGCAGGGCAGGGGCGTCGAGCACATTCAGTGTGGTGCCACCGTCACCACATCCGTGTCCAGAACTTGGTGGTCCTCCCGAAAGGAAACCTGCTCCCCACTAAACACCGACACCCCATTCTTCCCCCCAGGTCCCAGGAAGCACCATCCGACTTTCTGTGTCCGTGATCGGACCACTACCAGGCCGCCCGCCCAAGTGGAACCGAACAGGAGTTCCCTCGAGCAAGACTTGGTTCACTTAACGCCAGGCCCTCACGGGTCGTCCACGTTGCAGCGGGGGCCAGAACGTGCTTTTTCTTTACGCCTGAGTCATGGTCCACCTCATCGGCACGCGTCCCGTCATCCGTTCACCTGCCGGCTTTCTCAGGGCTGGGAAGGCCACCGTCCGCTGGTCTCAGACACGCCCCTGGGCCCAGAGCCGGCCGAGCCTGCAGGGACCAGAAAGGAACACTCGCCCTAGGCCCCCTGAGGCGGCGTCCCCTCCGCCATCCCCCACCTTGTCTGAAACAACTCCGTCTCGGTAACTTTCAGGACAACAGAGCGTCGTTTTAATCAGGCGAGGAGAAACCTATCGGCACAAGGCCGGAATCTTCCCAGACCAGCGAGCTTCGTCCTTTGTCACGTTCACTCCCTCGTCAAACCCTGAGATGCAAACGCCGCCTTCAAGATGCATTTCAAAAGCTCTGCCACGCGCCTGCTTAACACAAAAGTTAAGATTTGAACAGTAATACCACTAATTCCCTGGGAATCAAGCTTACGTACGGAGGGGTGGGAGATAATGAATGTCCTGTAAGAACCACACTGGAAGTTGCATAATCATACTTAATGATTGTGTTTGCATAATCTTGCCGCTTAATAAGGCTGCGAGATATCATGTAGCAGAAGTTTTAATTTACTTAGCTCAGAACTCAGCTGTACTGGAGACCGTCTCTGTTCTTAAAGGATTAGACCCTGAGGAAGTCGACACGGCCCCACACGGACGCCAATTAACCAGCACCCGGGATCTTCTTGGCCCCCGGAGGCAAGACAGGTGCCGGGGACCCTCACCTGCGGGCGGGCGGCTCACTGTACCTGTTGGGCTGATGCCCATCTCCCGAAGTGTCACTTTTTGTGCGTGGCCCACAGGGATGGCTTCGGCGGCCCCCACGGAACCCCACTTGGCCTGCCTTGGCCCAGAGAAGGGCTTCTGGCCCCCCTGCCCAGCAAGGATCTCATCAGTGCTGGTGGCGTGCTGATCGTCGGAACAAAACGCATCTATTTCCCCAGCCTCTTCTGTGTGGCTGGAGCCCCTGAGTGCCATCAGCTGCATTCGGTCCCGGCAGGCTCCAGCTGGAGCTGCCCGGGGGGGGGACAGGGGGGTGGTTGTGATCGCCTCCCCGCACCCCTGGGGTCCAGAGGAACACAGGAGCCTAGAGGGCAACCATTCTGGGAACAGGGAGTCCCCCAGATCTCTTTGGAGGGCCCCCGGGTTGCGTTTCTGCCCGGGAAGGCACAGGGAGAATTCCTCTGCATTTCGGAGCCGTGGAGGCCAAGGCTGCGGGCACACAGCTGGGAGTGTGTGCAGGGAGACCGGTGCTTGCCACTCCACCGGGTCACGGGCTCCAGGAAGCTCTTCGTCCAGAGTCGCCCGCGTGGACACGGGGCTTCACGCGCCCGGCGCTGACAGGTGCGGTCAGGTGCAGTGTCTCCCCGTGCAAGCAGCGATGCCTGCAAGCCGAAAGTGGCTCGTGGGCCAGGGGGTGGGGGCACGGACTCCTCTGGGCAGGACAGGGTACACCGAGGAAGGCCGTTTGCTCCACCTGCCAAGGCCATCCGAGGCTCAGTGACCAGCCAGATGAAGGCTCCCTGGGCGCGGCGGTCAGAGCGCCAAACCACAGGGTCCGTGTTCCCAACAGCCCACCCGGAAATACAGACAGGGTGCCCGGTCCGTGGTAGACAACTCAGACCTGGAGACCACGCGCCACGGCCCAGCCCCGGACAAAGCTCCACGGTCACACTCAGTAAGGAACAGGCAACTGGCGGGACCCACACGGGGGCCCCCTGGGAACAGTGAGTGTGGCCCCGTGCCCCCGGGTGCTGACTTGCATTGGACACACACGTGCCCAGCCCTGGGAACAGACCAAGAGCAGCCCCCCACCTCATGCCTAAGAGCAGACACGTGTGTCACTCGGGGGACAGGGCAAGTACAGATTCGAGGGCCCCCACACGATGGCTGGTTACAGGAACATTTCTCTGCAATCTGATAGCCTGTCGGGCTCAGACCTGGCGCGCCCATCAGTCCTCCTCTGCACACCCCTGCCCGCCCCCCACCCCCGGCCCATGCAGCCAGCTTGGAAACCCCTCCCTGTTGCACCAAGAACGAGAAAACCCTCGGCCGCACCGGTCTCCCTGCCTGAAGACCCGTTTCCCCCAACATCTGCCAACATCACTAACTGAGACCCACGCGGCCCTGGAGGAGTCAGTCTGCTGCCGGGCCTCCGTTTCCCCATCTGCGAGGTGACGTGGGCGGACCTCCTCTGTGCCATCATCTCTGGGTAAACGGGCTCCGAGGCGTCACCTTATACGCAGAAGCAGAAAGGCGTCCAGTGAGCAGAGAGTGGCCCGGGGACCTGTGCACAGGGACCCGCCCAGGAGAGCGCAGCGGGCCGGTGAAGGCAGTCGGCAGGCCAGCCACCCCGGAGCTGCTCTACCCCCAGCTGGGTCACCAGGGGACGGCTCCGTCCCGGGGCTACAGGCAAGGCCGTCACTGGCTCTCCTGTCCCCCCTCAGCAAGCCTCCCCCAGGCCCAGGAACCCATTGGTGGCTCTCCAGGTACCAACCAGGTACCACGCCAGGCTCAGCCCCGGGGGCCCTGACCGCCCTCTTGAGTGACCCCCTGAGATCAGCCCCAGAAAGCACAGGCAGGACCTCATGAAGGCCCCTTTTGCCTATGTCTGCTAAGTATTCTGGAAAACTCCATGTACCCTGGATCGTCACCCAACACGGGGCCCTCCCTCTGACAACCTCCATCCAGAGCCTCCCAGAGCCAAGCTGAGAACTGCCTCTCAGCCCCCAAGGGAGAGGGTCGGCATGAACAACGAGGAAGCAAAGGAGGGGTGCAAAGATGGGGGGGCAGTGGGGACACGGCGGCCCATGTCAGAGGACAGACGGGCGGGATGGTGATCCCAAGCTGGGTGTGACGTGAGGCCAGCACTTTCCACACGCTCAGCTGTGACCTCCTGCATGCGTGAACACACCTCTCCCTCACCACCGCCCCGGGGGACCTGTGCTCACAGCCCCCCGATGGGGGAAACTGAGGCACGGGGTCCTTAAGCCCCAAAGGTCAGTGGCAAAGAGAAGAGCTGAGCATGGCAAGGAGGGTGTTCAGTGACAGACGGGATGAGCCAGTCCCCGGAAGGACGTCACCACAAGGCCCCATGCAGGGGGCAGCTCAGGAGACCACTTGGACCAAGAGATTTCTGCAGAAGCCCCAGGGAGCCCTCCGGCCCCACCCCTGCGGCCACCTCCCAGGTGTCCAGGCAGATGCTTGCTGGGGGAGGGAGATTCCTGGGCCACCCCCAGCACCACACCCTCACGTCTGCAGGGGCTCAGGGCCACGTGGCTTCAGCAAGCCCCTCGCCGCCTTCGGCCTGACTCCCCCCGCCCCCCACCTGCCACCTCGGGGGACGTTACGTGACACGGAGCAGGTCAGGCATCCAGGGGGGCTGACTACCGGCCTTACAGACAGGCTGGGGTGCCCGCCTCTTCCTTCTGCCCAGCACGGCCCCAGCAGGCTACTTCCAACGGCACTCGGTGCGTCCCCTTTGCCTGGGACTCCACGTTGGGGGCACAGTCCTGCCCTCGTCCTCGCTCGCCTGCACCCCTCCAGCAGCCCATGCATCCCATGTCCCCTCCCTAACCAGTAAAAGGACCATCTGTACCGTGAGCTCCCCTCCCAGAGCCTTCCGGACAGCTCGTCGCCCTCCCCCACAACGTGGTAAGCCACACCCAGGCATATGGCTGTGTCCGGCCTGCCACCTGGGGGTCAGACGCACTCGACCAGAGCCCCGTGGGAGCAGGAACCCAGAGGCAGCCAGCATTCGGGCCTGGGGACCCCTCTCCCGCTCCCCAAGTTTCTGGTTCTGACTGGTGCTCTCCACCCGGGACGAACCGCCTTCCAGTCCGGAAGATTCTCTAGGGAAAGTGGGTTCCATCTCCCTGTTCACACTCTGCCCGCGACGGGGGGAAAAACTCAAAACACACGAGTTCCCGTTTTGCTTTCACTGTCAAGTCACCACAGAACGGAGAAGAGAAAGTTCGACGAAGCAATCCGTGCACTAAGCATAAACCAGGAAGAAGGGAAGACAGTAGCACCGCGTTCTTACTATCTCACCAGGTAACTGTCAAATTGGCAAGAGCCCATGCCCGTCGGAATCAATCTGCTTTGGGGCAGGCCAGGCACACGTGTCTTGTCCCTCCAGCGAGAAGCCGCTGGCTGTCCTATGGGTCACTCACCCCGCCCGCCCTCCAACCGCACGGGCCCCCAGGCCCCAGCGGAGCCCAACACAGAGGGGCTACGGACTGGAGCACAGCTAGAGCCTGCGGCTCTAGGATCCGCCAGATCGGGCCTCTGGCCCAGGGAGATGGCGTCAGAGCCCAGGCACGGGGGCCCCTTCCCTTCCACCCCAACACGGTGGGTAAACTGCCTCCCCAAAGATGGATGTACCCAGAACCTCGGAGCGTGGCCTCATCTGGACCAAGCGTCCTCACAGGTACAATCAAGGCTCTTGAGACGTGATCATCCTGGATCTGGGAGGAACCGGAGCCTCCACAAGGAACCCGTTCTGCCCCCACGGTGGTCTAGACCGTGGCCTCCAGAGCCAAGAGACCGGAAGGGTCTGCGGCTCAAAGTGTCCACCCACGGTCCTTCGTGACGGCGGCCCCAGGAAGCCGACGGAGCCACCTGTCCATCCTGACCTCCTTCGTGGAGCCCGGCTCCCCCGCTGAGCCAGCCTGGACACCCGAGAGGAAGTGACCAGCATTTTGGAGCCCACCCCCCCAGCCTGCAGAACTCTCCGAGCTCGCGGCGCCCTTGGTCCCAACAACTCCCAGCACCCGGCGCTCAGTAGGTGCTCAGGAAACGTGCACTACACCCACCCCGAGTCTCTCCACGATGACACCGCACCCGAGTCCCACCTTCCTGTCCAAAAGAAGCCCTTTCTCTCTCTTAACCAGAAAGCCAGCGCCATGGCCACAAATAGAAGGTACCCATAAAAATAAACACACGGCCGTTAAAATGAAAAATGCCCACCCGTGCTGCATAAAGCGTGCCTCACTCTGCGAAACGCTGGATTTATGGGGGAGGCGTGCTCGGAGTTTCCGGGTGGCCCCATCCATCCCACACCTGACCTGGGGGAAGCGGCTTCTGCCCCACCCGGCAGCTCCAAGGTCATCACTTCCGTGGGCCCAGACACCCTGACCGGAAACCGGACAGACGGGGGAGGGCAGTGAGACCCAGCACCCGGGAGAACACGCTTCCCTGAGCCCCCGGCACATGTGGCGTGACTCCCGGCGACGTGACTCCGGTGACACGGCGTGTGCCCCCTCCTCCGTGCGCGGCCTATCCGTTTCTGGAGCTGCCCTGCCATCACCACAAACATGTGGCTTCAAACAACAGAAATCCGCTCTCCCGCAGGCCTGGATGTGGAGGGTCCAAGACCCAGGTGGGGCAGGGCTGTGTCCCCTCTGGAGACTCCCGGGGAGGGTCCTTCCTGCCTCTTTCTGCTCCTGGTGGCCGTGGGCAGCCCTTGTCCCCTAGTCTCTGCCCCCGTCCTCACCCGCCTCCCCCCCACGTCTCTTCTCTTATAAAGACACCTGTCGGGGGACTTAGGGTGGACCCTCGTCCAGGACGATCTCATCTCGAGACCCTTACCTTAATTACACCTGCAGAGACCCTGTCTCCAAACAAGGCCGCATCCACGGGTCCGGGGCACACGTGGTTTGGGGGGTCCCACTGCCCCGCTGCTGTGCGTTCCCCCCCAGTGCACACACTCGGGCCCCCGCTCATCCTCTCTACACACTGGATCCACCAGCTCCCCAGCACAGAGCCCTGCTGGCTTACAGCAGGCGCTTGATCTGTGCTCGAGGCACGCCTACTGAGGCTGTCACGGGGCTGCGGGTCCTGGGACCGGGTGCGTGCTGCCCTGGTGCCCCCCGGGGTCAGAGGGTGAACGCAGGCTGTAAGGCCCACAGAGCACAGTCATTTATAACAAGCTCTGGGCTCCACCTTTGGTGAGCAAACCAGAGGGCCTGCCTGGCTTGGCTGCTTCTGTAAGCGGAGGAGAAGGAAGGTAAGGAGTTAATAAAACCCGCCTTCTCCAGGCAGAAAAGAGTGTGTTTAAAGATGGAACAGCCTCCTCTAATTACGCACGGGGAAGATACCACACAGGGCCGAGGGCGGACATGGTCAGTCGGGGAAAACCGGCCAGGTCCTCGGGCAGCCTCCCAGAGGGCAGCTCACCCAGAGCTGGAGCCTTCCAGAACCACCCTCCCCGCCCAGGTCGGGGGACGTAGAGGCAAGGGGCAGGGCAGAGGGAGCCCCCTCGGCACACCCAACCACAGGATCCCACCGTCGGACCAGGAGACCGAGGCTCAGAACCGGTGGCTGGCGTCCAGGTCTCTGCCCAACCCCTGTGGCCTCCCCTGCACAGCGGGGTCACGTGGGCGGACAGACAGCTTTGAGGCCGACGTCACCCTGCCCGAGACCGCCAGCGGGCGCCCGTCCTGCAGGGTCGCTGCCGCACCTCCGTGTGGCTTCCCAGGATGCACATCTGCGTTCCCGCAAGAAGAAAAAGTGGCACCCGGTGCTCAGCGTCGGAGGCCCTGGGGCCTTGGCCAGACCCTGCACGTTCTGTCCTTGACTTTCCAAACACACCCTCCTCACGGGGTAGGTGAGGCCATGGGAGGTAACGGGGGAGCCCCGGGAAGACCAGAAACGAGGTCCAGCCTGGGCTGGGGGTGGGCGGCGGGAGGCCCCGCTTCTGAGAACTCCAAGGCGGCGTGAGGTCAGGGGCGGGGGGGAGGGTGACACCGATCCACGGGTGACACGCTGACCTTCGGGACCCAGCAGAGCCCGGTCTGTTTTCTGTGGCGCAAAACAAGAACAAAAGAGGACAGGGCAGAGGGCAGAGGGCAGAGGGCAGAGGGCTCGGCTGAGCGGGGGCAGGGGGCACGAGCACCCCCAGCCCAGGAGCCGGTCGGACCCCACACAGGTCACGAGCCGGCAGGCTGAGGGCCTCCAGGGACGCCGCAGGGCGACTGCCTCGGCCCTTCGAGGCCCCGTCCCACCTGTCAGAGTCCCAGGCGCTCAGGGACAGCGAGAGCTGGCAGCTGCCACTCTGGGCGCCTGAGGTCCACACCAGCCCCGCAGGTGAGAACAGCCGCTCCAGCAGGCGGCCTGTCCTTCTACCACAGCTCAGGGGCTTCAGGAGGGTTGAGCCCTAAGGGCTGAGGGCCCTGCCGCTTGGAGGGCCTGAGACACAAGGCCACATCGGTCTCATGCTCCTGGAACCTGCCTGTCCGCGGCCATCCAGAGCCTCCTCCCTCCACCGTGTTCCCACCTGCAGAGCGGCCTCCCCCGTTCAGTGAGAATCGGACGGAATGACAAGTGACTTGTGGACGCCACTAGGCAGGGAGGGAAAGGCGAACCGAAGACACGTGCAAGACCACGGCAGCTCCCACATCGGTCCCACAAGAGGCGGGGCCCCTGGAGCTGCTGGCACCACCCCTCCCAGGCCGGGCACGTGGCACACACACCTGCCGTCCACGTGACGGGCGGCAGTCCACCCAGAGCGAGCCGTGGCTCAACCCCAGGCGGTGGTCTGAGTGTCTGACACGTGACGCATCAGGCTGCAAAGAAACTTCCGGCGGTCCTGGGCAGAGCTCTGGGACCTCTCCGTGACGGCTGGGAGCGGCGGGGGCACGCGGGGTGGACCTCCAGCTCCAGTCCCTACAAAACTGTTGGGACAAAGGGGTTCCGTGCTCTCAGGGCTCACCTGGGAGCTGCCGTGGGCACCTTCGGGGTCGCACAGCTGCACCTGCCACGTGTGCCTCAAAGAGCCCACACAACAGGGAAACGGATTCGCGCACCCTGACTGCCTCCCTGGGTTCATCCAGGCGCCTGCCTGCAGGCGGCGTAGACGCGGAAAAGCGATGATCCAGCAAAGCCAGGGTCTCTGGGGAGCTGCCCACCCCCCTCCCCGCCTGGAGCCTGGAGGAAGCGCCTGCTCGCGTGGGGAGCTGGGGGTGTCGACAGCAAGTTTCCCCCCCCCCCCACCTCGGCCGACAGCCGGATAACCCTCCTCCCTGCCTGCAGCCGTGGGCCACCCCTGCCAACAGCTTCTGCAGGGGGGCTGTCAGCAGTGTCCCCACGCACTCAGTAACTAAGTAACCGCCAGAAAGAGCAGGTGGGTCTGGCCGTCCTGCACCTGACTCACCAGGTCTACGGAGCGATGAGAGCCCCCCCCCCCCCGGGAAAGGCAGGCTATCAGCCGAGGCTGGTGAGTGGGCCCCCCAGGACTCGGGCCGGGACCCAGGGTGGACCTCCGCGGACTGGGCTTTTCTCCCACCCTTTCCCCGTTCTGCTGGTCCTCAGGCTCCCTTCCTTTTGGGGAGCCCCTCCCTGCAGAGGTGGTCCTGGGGTGGGGGCCTGTCCATCCATTTGCGGGGCAGTGGAGGGGAGCACACACATGTGCTCCCGGCCCTGGGAGGGAGAGGAAGCCTCGCCCTTTCCCACAGGGCTCCCCGGAGCCAGGATCCAGAGTCCTGGGAACGCTGGCGACCACGGCTGAGGCCCCCCTGGCTGACGGCAGGTGGACAGCAACACGGGCCATGAACGTTCATCCAAGAGGAGCCCCGAATCCGTTCCCGGAAACGCGCCCAAGTAGCTGCTCTATGTAGCTCACTTCACACGCGTCACATACTTTCACGTGCTTTTCATTCCCGTGTGACTCAGGACACAACGGACGGGCTTCCCTCCGCCCCTGTCCTTGCACGCCATCGCACAGGCGCTCTGCCCCCTAATTAAGAGGCTGTATTTTCAGTCGGGCCCACGATGCGTGTGATATACTCCACACGCCTCAGGACGGCATATAGAACCACAGACACACGGAGCCTTTGAATAATTCAACCAGATGTCACTTACTAGTCGTTAACATCACCACCAAAGGAGGGGACGTGGCCGCCCCTCCTGCCCCCTCTGCTCCTAGTGTCCCCAGCCGGCATGCGGACCACTGAGCGAGGGCTTCGCACGTCCCGGCGCGGCTCCCCGTGCCATTTTCGGACAGAACGAGGTGGGAGGCTGCTGCCTGTCAGAACCTCAGCCGAGGCCTCGCCGTTCCCAGCGTGGGCACGTGCACGGCCCCCACCCCCACCGCAGCGGTGCCCCCAGACACCCCAGGGCTCTTTGGGGGCCCCCAGAGCACAGACGCCCCCGCCCAAGGCCACAGCGAGCCGTGTCACGTCGGAAAAGTCCCCTCTGTTTCCAGTCCTGAGGATGGGATCTCGGCGCTGAGATTCCCATTGAGGCTGGTGTGGGTTTCATTTATCAGATTCTTCATCACATGAGAAACGATAGTAAATGATGATAAAGGAGCTGGTTATTTTTAACGCCCTCCAATCCCACCCCTCCCGAAGCCACTCACACGTCCCCAGCCCCCGACGCATCTGCTGGAGGGTTGGGGAGGCGCCATGCGGGGAGCAGGTGGAGGTCACTGGCACAGCGGCCGAGGGCGGCCAGGCGCGGGGCTGCGGCCCTCTCTCTGTGAACGAGGCTTGCCTCTGCAGCCGCGACTCTGACGACGGAGCTGGGCACCGTCCCCCAGCCCAGAACCGCCAGGAACAGCTTCCCCGCCGAGCCCGCACCAACCCACGGCGGGCCTCCCGCCAGCCCCTGCCGGCTCACGCCTCGGGGACACGCATGCGTGCCACATAACCGGGAGAGGCTGTCGGGCTGTTTTCGAGCCAACGAGCATTTCCGACGGAATCCTCGCTCAGGAAGGGTGCCGTGTCAGTCCCCGATCCTCTCCCTGTCCCTTGTTCGGAACAAGCTGGTGGCCGCAAGGAAGCTGGTGACGCTCGGTGCCAGCTGCGAATCTCGTGACCACGACAGCAATTAGCGACTACGGAAGGCCGCCAACTAACGGAAGGCCGTTAAGGGGCCCGATGGGGTCACACGTGCCACTTCCCAGCCTCGGGCTCACAGAATTACCCTCCCCTCTCAGAACAACGAGCTGACTCGGGACGTGAACGCTGGATCGTATCCACTCTATCACACAGCCTGGCCCGGAGCAGCGGCTGAGGCCTCGCGGGCCACAGCGACGGCACTCGGAGCCCCGGGACCGAGGCCGGCACACGGCGAGGGCGGCCGGCCCGGTGCCGACCTCCCCACCCTGCCGCGAGCGCCCGGGAGCAGCTGTAAGAGAGGCTGTTGACACGACACACGCCCGTCTCACGCACTTGTCTGCCACCGAAAGGGTTTACAGAGAGAGACTTAAATCCCCAGACCACGTTCCAGAAACAAATCCCAGCTTCGCCCTTCCACGCAGACTTCCCGGCCTGCTCCCGCCCCCTCCGGGTCCCAGAGCCCCCAACACCTCGCCCCACAAGCGGCCTGGCTCGGCCGGGCATCAGCTCTCACGTCTCCCCGCTCCTTTTTAGTGTTTCTGTCGCTCTTCCTGTTACATTAGGCATCGACACAAAAGCCGTTAATCTGCGGGCAGTGCTGTAATCTGTCAAGTGAATAAAAGACGGGAGGAAAATATATTAAAGTCCCTTGAAGAGGAAGGTGGGAAACACTGTTATGATTCTAGCCGTTCCCGTAACCCCGTTCCGAGGCCCGACGTAACCAAGGACGTAGAGGAAGGGGTTCCCTCTGCCCCTGCCCCAGCACCCCGTCACCTGGGCACCTGCCTCCTGAGTAAGCAGCTGGGTTTTAAATCTGGTTCCCGAGACCCCCAAACACACATTTGCACGCTGCATTCAGAAGAAACAGACAGGCCCCTCTTGTGTCCCAGGGGGTCGGGGTGGCCCCAGGAGTGAGCCGAGAAGGTGCCGCCCAGGCCCCGGGGCGTCCCCACTTCCCACACCGGGGCCACGTCCGGGGCTCCCTCTTTGGCCCTCGGCCGGCCGAGCCAGGCGGGACCCACCCAGGGGCCAGGATCGTCCCGACAAAGGCCGGACCAGCCACGGCTGCAGTCGGGGAACCACAATGTGCGCGCATCTCCGGTCACAGCCCGATTCATCTTCCCAAACGCTGGGAGGCCGGCTGGCCAGAGGGGGACCGGTCAGCCACAGGGTGGCCCGCAGCTCCACACAAAAGGTGAAGCATGGACAAACGGCTCCCAGGGCCCCCCATTCTTCATCCCTGAAAAGCCAGAGTCACGGAAATGGCTACTTAATCAGCCCTTTCCCACTCATCTGCAGACAACAAGTCACAACTGCCGGCCGGCCCGCCTCGCCGCCCCCCTCCCGCAGGCCAGCACGCTACTGGAGGGAAGAAAACCGGCTCCCACGGCCTGAGGACCAAGAAGAGCCCCAGGCCTCCCCTGTGACGAAGGGGACAGCCCCTTGCAGCCAGTGCCTCCGTGTCACCGCACGCTGACGGACCTCCGGCGCCTGGACGGCTGGACGGGCAAACACCGGGACTCCCCGTCTGTCTGAGGGACATGCGCCTTCTGACCACACGCCTGCTCCACGGCCCCGTGGCCCGGCCTCCTCGTCCTCCACGGCCTGCCACCGCATGACACACACGTGTGTGTATCTGTCTGCTTAGAGTGAATGCCGAGATTTCCTGTGAAGGGCTCTCCACGACCACCCACAAAAACACTTCACTCCGTGAGCCCCTTCCTTTCCTTAAACGCTGCCCTGCCCTGCAACCCGGCATCCTCCAACCCAGGGGACAGAAGCTCTTTCCTCCCGGCCAGAAGAAACTGTCCTTGAGACCCACGCCTCAGGAGGATGGTGCTGTCCCCTGAAGACACCAGGACCGCTCAGTCCCCGTGGGGCGAGCGGAAGGGACCCGTTCAGCCCCACGCAATCGGAGAGGCCAGCGGCCTGACCCTCTTTCTAAATCATTGCTTTAATATCAGGGAAAGGGCTCTTCATCCCGGGAACTTCCCACGTAGACGGCACTTTCGACCTTGAAGAGAGACGGTAAAACTTTAACGCGCGATCCCTTTCCAAGACGAACCCCCCCCCAAACGGGAAAGACCAGGGAGAAGGGTAAAGAACTAAAGGCCCAACGAGGCCCAGCTGCCCAGGGTCCCTCTGGCCACTTGGGGGGGGGGGGGTCCTCTGGTCCCCTGGCAGCAGACACGGCTGAGAACAGCCCTCTGGGGACGTGCCGGCCCCGTGGGACCACCAACCCAAGGCAGGACCGCCCACTCCAGAGGCAGGTGGCGTGGCCGGGAGCTGGCCTCCAACTTCACCCGCAGGGCAGGGCAGGCCAACAGCGAGCCCCTGAGACAGTCAGCTCCCCCTTCAGGTCCTGGACCCAAATTCCACGGAGGGAAACGGCCACCAGGCCGATGGAGGAGGTCACCCAGCCTGGGGCTGGCCTCCCACACCTACCTGCTTCCCTGGGAAGCCAGCAGCAGCTCATTAATTAGGCAGGGAAGCAGCTGAATGTTGCAAAGCCTTCCTTTGTAGGAACCCAAACCCAGCGCTAATGAGGACGGGCTAGCATTCCCCAGCCACTCCAGCTCCCTCCAGTGCTCAGCGCTCCCTGCTGGCCAGGGGGGCGCGGGGCCGGCCGCCCTGGTAGCAAGGTGCCTGAGGGCAAGGGCGGCTGACAGCCCCAGGCAGTGGGTACAACTGAAGGCCTGGCGTGCCCTGGGTCTCCTGTTCTGGCTCAGCCCCGGCTCTACCAGGACCAAGCTCCAGGAGAGCCCTGCTCAGGACGAGGAAGTTTCCAGGAGTGCCCACCTGACCATATCGGAACCCGAGGTCCCAGAGTACCCTCCAGCCTCGAGGGTCCGACCGTCCAGGCATCCGCCTGAACCAAGTCCCAAGAATGGGATCCAGGGGCCCCCGCTCCAGCAGGCACCCGGAGGGCAGCCCCCCCCCAACCCCCGCACTTTGGCGACCAAGTCCCGGCTCCCCGAGCCCACGGGTCCCCGATTCGGCTGGGAAGGTGGCGTGGGGAGCGGCATACTGCGCGCAGGCCTCGCCCTGGCTCCTGCCGGTCCCCCAGCCCCGCGCGCGCGCGCCCCGGCCCCGCCACCGTGGAGCGCGGGTGCCATCTACCGAGGGCCCGCGGAGAGCGGGCGGGCGCCGCTGCCAACGGGGCCGAGTGGGGCAGGGGACCGGCACGGCAGCCTCGGCGAGAGCTGGGGCCCCGAGCGGCGCGAGGGCACAGAGGCCGCGGCGCCCTCCTCGCGCCGCCGGTGAGCCCCGAAGCGCCGGGCGCGGGAAGGTCCGCGCCGCCGCTCCGGGCCCGCAGTGGCGCCGGCGGAACGTGCTGGAAGCCCGGGCGGCCGCGGGGACAGCGCCCGGGGGCCGGTCCGCGCCGGGGACAATTACCTTCTTTGAGGAACTGAGCGTGAATCACCAGGACGAGGAAACAGCAGAGCGCGGCCCCTGCGAGTGCCCAGAGCGCCTTCAGGAGCTGCATCGCGGAGTGCCCACTCGGCCGACGCCCCCGAAGTCGCGCAGCGAAGGTCCAGGCGCCGCATCAGCGCCCCACCGGGTGCAGCCGCCGCGGCCGCCCGCTCGCGCCCCCCATCCGCCGCCACCGCCGCGGCCGCCGCGACTGGAGGCGCCACTCCGGGCGGCGATGCGCGTCTTTCGGGCAGGGGGAGGGGAGGGGCGGGGGGCGCCGGGGAGGGGCGGCGGGGCGGGGAGGTTAGCAGAAAGTCTCCGGCCGCGGCGGCCGCCGCTCCGGCCACTCGGCCACCATCGCGGGCTGCGGGGCGCCGGGGGCCCGGGCGCGGGGGGGCGGCCGCCGCGGCCCCATGAATCAGCCCGCCGCCGCCCCGGAGCCGCGCCGCCCGCAGGGCCCGGACGGCGGGCCGCGGATTGCGCAACGGCCGGCGGCGCGGGGGGGTGCTGCGCGCCACGGCCCCTCCGCCGCTGCTCGGCGTCGCCTTCTTCGTCCCCTCCTCCTCTTCCTCTTCTTCCTCCTCCTTCTATCCTCCTTCTCTCCTCCTACTCCTCCTCCGCCGCCGCCGCCGCGCGCCGCCTCCGCTGCCCGCCGCGCCGCGCTCGCTCCGGCCGGGGCTCAGGGGGCCGCGCCGCCGCCGCCGCGGAGAGCCGGGCTCGGGGCCGGGACTGCGCGCAGGGCGCGGGGGCTGCCGCACCATCGCCGCCGCCGGGGCCCGGCCGGGCCCGCCGAGATCCAACTTGCGCGGCCCGGGGCTGGCGGGCCGGTCGCCCCCCCTTCCGCCCCGGACGGGGCCGGCCTCCGCGCTCCCCGGAGCCCGCGCCTCCGCCGCTGCCGTGGGACGAGGCCCGGGCCGGCGCTTCCGCGGGCCGCTCGCGCTGGCCGGCGCTGCCGGGGCCGGGGCCGGGGCCGGGGCCGGGAACGCGGCCGGCGGAGGGGCCGGTGGCGGCGGCCGCCGCGCCGACAGGTGGGGCCGGCGACGCTGCGCGCCTCGCCGCCCGCGGGAAGCCGCTGCTCCGGCCCGGCGGCGCGCGCCCGCTCGCTCGCTCGCTCGTTCGGCCCCTTCTGGGGAGGCGGCCCGCGCGGCGATCGGACTCCGGCCCGCGCCCGCCGCCGTCTGCGCTCCGCCCGGTCCGCGGAGCCGCCGATGCGCACTGGGCCGCGCAGGGGACCCGGGGGACCCCCCGCCGCCCTGCAGCGCCCCCGCCTGGCGCGCCGGCGGGTCAGGCGGGGCCTGTCCAGCCGAAAACCGCGGGTCGGGCTCCACCTAGGTGCGCAGGGGCCTCACTGCAGAGCCTCCGCGGCGGCTGCGGGAGCGCGGCGGGCGGCCTCCGGCGGGCTAGCCCAGCCCCCTCGCACCCCCGCGGCCGGCGGGGGAAGGGGGGCGCGGGGAGGACCCTGGCCCAGGCCTCACTGCGGTCCAGGCCCGACCTGCTGTGGGTTCTGAAAAAGGGCCCCTCTGCCCGGAAACACATGCGCGCGCCCCCGTGCGCGCGCGCACGCACACACACACACACACTCTCTCTCTCTCTCTCTCTCTCTCTCTCTCTCTCTCTCTCTGGGTCTGGTGTGTGAAATCCTCCAGGCCAGCTGCTAGGCGCCCGAGCACGTGGGAGCACAGTACATGCCCAGGGAAGGCTCCAGAGGAAACAGCGGGCACCCTCCTGCCCGCCTCTATCCCGCCCCTAGCAAGGGCGGGTGTTTCTTCCTGGCGGATTTCCTCACCTTCCCAGGGCCCTGGCCCAGGAGCATCTGTGGTCAGATCGCCCCCAAGCACAGCGACCAGGGTGGTAGGCCTTGAGGCACTTGTGCACCAATTGAATTCAAATGCCCAGCAAAGAGCTCTGCAAGTGGGTTGGGGCAGGGACCTATGCTTGGCCCTGCGCTTCCTGTGTGAGGCCCTGTGGGGGGGGGGGGGGGGGTCACAGACCATCCTGGGGCAGAGGGTCCTTGTGAGTGCAAGGTAGGCCCGGAGACGTGGTGCAGGGGTCACAAGAAGGCTGTTTCCTTCCTGCCCAGGCATCTCGGTATGGCCAAGGGAAAGAGGCCAGATCTGGAGAGGGCTCCTAGAGGTCAGATAGCTCTAACCTCTCAGTGTACATTTGGGGAAACTGAGGTCTGCAGAGGCATTGGACACCGGCACCAAATCCAACAATAAAAAACCGGCCAAGACTAGCGCCCGACTTCCTACCGTCTGCCTCTCACGTTTCTGCTGTGCCAGCCCCTGATCAGAAGGGGGGGGGGGATGACAGGCAAGCCCACACCTCTGGGTGAGTCACCTCCCTGGGAAGTCGGCAGAGACCAGGACGCCAGTCCAAGCCCTCACCTGGAGAAGTGGCCTGGATCTCACTCCAGCCGGGGACTCAGGAGCTCAGAGAGGGTTGGTGTTCTGCAGCCCCTCCTCAGAGCCCCGTTTCCTGCCCTGCTCCTCTGCCTTCGCCCCCAAGACACTTTCCAGTGATGCCCTCACCTGAAGCGATCGCTCAGGGAACCGCCCTGCCCAGCATGCAGAGCCTGACCTCCACCAAGGTCATTGCCTTCCTTCCTCACGTGGAGCTGAGCCGTCCCCTTCAGAAGCCTTGAGGGTCACCAGGGCACTGACTTCACCTGCACACCCAAGACCCCAAAGGGACCTCAATCAAGAAACAGAGCCCACCTCTGACAGCCACCTGTTCCCAAGCAGGTGGATAGTATTTGAAATTTGGAAAAATATCCTAAATTCACCCGGGAACTTTTAAAACTAACCATTTGGAGGATCCATCTGTAAAGAGAATTCAAGAAAACAAAGTTCATAAAATGAAGTGTGTGTGGGCATTATTTTTCAACAGGTGGAACCGAGGGACCTGTGTGTCATGCCACAGGGACCAGAGCCTCCTCCTTCTCGGGGCGCCGAGAACTTCCGCCGGTAAATGTGTGCGGCGTTGCTTGTGACCTTAGAGAAGGTAACGGGAACATCGGGGGACACCCAAGGCCGGCGCCCACGAGAGCCGGTTAGCAGTGCACATCACGGGGGCCCATGGTGCCACCGGGAAGTCTGTCAAGAGCAGGACATGAGCACAAATGCAGACCTCGGGAGGAGACATCAGTTCTGATCAGAGAGACGTTTTCAAAAGTGATAGAACAGCAACGGTGCTGGACAAGAATGGGGACAATCTGCCAGAAAGGATGGGAGATTGTGGGGCCCGTTGCTGCGGAAAAGAAAAGGGGCTGCAGCCGGACCCATCAGAAAGACGCCCAGGTCCCCCCGACCCCCTGCCAGCACCTATGATGCCAAGGGACAGAGCAGCGCATCCAGGGGGCATAGGCATGTGCTCACAAAGTGGACGGTTGGGGGACAGGGTTGTATTTCCAAAGTGCCGGGTTAGTCTGTACCCCCACCCTGCCCACATGACACACAGCTGGTGTCAGACTTTAGTTCAGGCCAGAGCCGGGAGAACGCTGTCCAAAGAGAGGGGCGTCCAGCCCGGGGAGGGTCCCCAGAGTGCTGGAGGCATTGGACCCTGGATGGAGAAAGTATGCACGTTGTTTAATGTGTCCTTAATTTACAATTGGCATTAACCTTCCATCGGGCATGTAGGCAGTCAACACGATATTTGGGTGTAACTCACGGAAATCACAGGAATCCTCGTACCATTTTACAGCTCTTGGGAATATTGCAAAGTGGTGTTTATGTTCACCCTGATTTCTAACTAGAGCTGTCCCACGGCCAGACATTTTTACGTAATGTTTTAATAAAGAAGTAAACATATTACTGTATCAAAAGAGACTCTCCAACTTTTGATAAAACTCATTTTGATATAATTGGTTTTCTTAGTAACTTTCTATATTTCTATGCTATTCTGAGAAGGGTCCCATAGGCTTCGCCAGATCGCACAAGCGAGACTAGGAAACACCCCCCCACCCCCACCCCGGAATGTCCTGGTCAACCAAGAAGCCTGCTGGGCTACCCAGCCAGACCTGCGCTAATCAGTCACAGTGCGCCCCTCAAGCTTTATTCCTGTCCAGAGAGGACCTGGCAGGCAGGGCCACGGGGCAGCTATGGAAAGGCGGTGGTGTGAACTGGGAGGAAGGCTCGGGATATTGATATTCTACACTTGACAATGAGGTGGCAAGGATCAGAGATGCTTCAGGGAAAAGTGAAATAATAAAAATCATTCTGAGTAGTATCATTCAGGCTACCATGAGGAAACAGAAAGACAAGAAAGAAGTCTTGGAAATGAACGTGCTAACCAACGTGAAGCTCGATGGCATGGACATGCCTGAACACCAGGATGTGGAAGATACCGCCTAGGACGTGTCCCAGAATAGGGAGCAAGTGGAAAAAGCCTTGAGAAGGGAGGTGAAAGTTGAAACATGCAAGGTATATCCTGGGTGCCAAACTTTCACTCACTAGAAATTCTAAAAGAGGGAAAAAAGGCAACCGAGAAGAGGAAACAGTCAAATAAATGAGCAACATCTTCAGATAGCACGGGCCTACCATATTGTGAGTAGATCCGATGGGCAGGCCCAGACCCAAGAAACTCTCAAAATTTGGCAGAATAAAAAGAACACGACCAACAAATAATGACTGTTTGTTAACAACACTGCCTTCTAGAAGCTACTGGAGCAGGCAGGGTCTTTAGGTTCTTATGGGAAAAGATATGGCATCTAGAATTTTATACCCAGCCAAGCTGTCGACAAAGCAAACCATTTAAGGCTGTTTGGAAGTTCCATTTTCCTATCACAGACCCCAAGCAAAAAGCTGGCCTGGGAGGACAGCCCAGCTGCCAAGGGAATCAAGAAATGAGCTGTGCGGATACAGGACGAAGGAAAACATAGCCTCTCGACTCTTCCGAAGTACAACAAATTGTCAAGAATACGCATACAAATACACTAGACCCTCATATTCAGGAGAGCCTCCTTCAACGGGTAAAATCTTTACCACATTCTTCTTCTTCCAAAGTGCTAGTCACAAATATGAAACCTGCATAAACATTTGTGCAGTAATACTGCCATATTTTCATTTTCAAGTTTTAAAATCAAGATGTAGAGAAAGCTTGGAGAAGTATTTATAGTAGAAAGATAAATAGAAATTTTTACATCTTGTTTTTTTAAATTATATGAAAACAGTGAGGTGGGGAGTTGAAGCGCAGAGTGGGCTTGGCGCCTTCTTCCCCGCCGGGAACGCGGCAAAGCAGGTGCCCGCCAGCGGTGACCAGTCACGGCATGTCAGGACACACCTAAACTCAGAAGGTTAGGTCAGGTTAAGTCAGGACAAGTTATAGTGGGAGGGCCAGAACGGGGAAAGAGAACTCTATTAACAATTCTGTTCCTGGGGCAAAGGGCAGGGTGTGGGGCAGAGGGAGGCAGAATCCTGCCTTGCATTTTGAACCTGGATTTGTTACTTGAAAGTCTGTCTTTTCCACATGCACGTCATTCGATGCTCTATCATTTGCGGAAACCTAGTATCGCAAAGACAGCGTGAACTGTGTTCTATCCACGTAACGTGGCTGTCCACGTCCGTCAAAGAGAATGAGACAATGGCGTATATGTCTGTGGACACGTGTGTGCACATGTTGCTAACTTGGTGTGAACGCACACGCTTTCTAACAACCAAAGGCTGTGAGAGCAGATGGGGCACGGCGCAGGCCTTGGTTAACGGGGAGAAGTCATCTCAGTGGGGGAGAGTCAGGGTGGCCTCCTCGGGAGGGGAAGCCAGGGGCACCTGCAGGAGAGGGGAGCTCGCCGGCAGGCCGGGAAGCAGGCGGCTCGAGTCTAGGACTTGAGGATGTAGAGGATCGATGTTCAGGCCAGCGTGTGCCGACCCGGAAGGCCACGGTCTCCGGGAGGCCTCGGGCACGTGCGGAGCGGAGCTGGGGATCGGGACACTGGGGCGAGTACAGCATAGCCTTCAGGGCCCAGATGCCCCAGGCAGGCCCAGAGCGAGGTAGCTCCCTCTCCTCCCGCGTCCACGATGGGGCGAGTAAGGAGGGCGGTGTTGTGTGTGCTCGGGGACCCCTGGAGGGGAGCCACCTGGAGGCCTCGCCCTCAGCCAGGACCAAAGCAAGGGCCCATGGGGACTCTACCAGAAGTGACCACGGCCGCTTCCACATGCGTGTGGGTGGCATCTGTGTGCAACTTTGTGGGACCCAGCCCCCACATCAACAACCGGCAGGGCCCGAGCCTGGGAAACAGAGCAGAGTCCCCACGGGGTCCCCAGACGTACCCCCAGGACGGGAGAACGTGTCTCCTGAGGCGGAGCCGTCCTGCCCACACAGATACTCTGAAGCCTTGACCGCTCCCCTACTCCCAGTGTCCTCCGGAGGCCCCATCCAAGGACAGACAAGCCACAGCAGAGGCCGAAAAAGAGAAAGCCTCCTGGACCGAACTGTGACGTCAAAATCACGCGGTCCCTGGTATTAATGCGGAGCACGCTCGCGAGGCGAGGGGAGAGAACGGGTTAGCACGGAGAGGACGGGCGAGGAGGAAGGCCGGTCCCCAGGAATGCCGGCCTCAGCCCTTCTTCCCTTGCCGCGCTGGCGGGGCCACGACTAGGCTCACAAAGACGACACGCTTGGGACAAGCGGCCACGGATGAGACCCACATCTCTGGCCGAGAAAGGAGCCACAGCGAGGAGAGCAGGTGTTGGGACACTGTCGAGAAAGCAGGGAGGCCACCCCGATGTGGCGGAGGAGACGTTACAAGCGGTCAGACCCGGGCAGTGATTTAAGGCCGGTTCCGGCGAGATCTGGAGAAGGCCTGGATGAGGGCGGTGGGGGGAGATGTGCCAGAAGCCCGTTGCTGGGGCCGGCAGCGGGGGCGGGGTTGGGTCTGAAACACCCAGGATGGAGCGGGTGGGCGGCCGGGGCATGGGGCATGGGGCATGGGTCTGGGGTGGAGAGAGAAGGTCTGGGTGCCCAGAAAGGCAGCAAATGCCCAGAGTGGGGCAGGCTGCACCCGTGGGCACCTCCAAGGGGCCCCGTGGCCGAGTGCCAGGCTGGTGCCTGGACACCCAGCGGGCTGGGGAAGAGGCGTCCGGCCGGCAGGTGCCCCTGGAGCCCCCGGGTCACAGATGCTCAGCATCTGCAAGCAGCGTGCTTGTGGGGCTTCTGTGCAGCGGCCCCCGCGGGCAGGGGGTACACGTGACGGGTGACGGGGCCCGTGCATGACACACGCACCACGCACGTCAGCGCACACAGCACACGTGATGGGGCACGCGGAACACGCAAACAGTGGCACGTGGGACAGGGACGCACACACCAGGGAGGGGCCGGACTCAAACTGGACTCTGTCTGATTTCAAGGTTCGATTCTTCGTAAAGGGCAAAACCCCTGGCAGGGCTGACTCTGAGCCAGCGTCAGTCCTTTCTACCCTTGGGTGAATGAGTTCCAGATCCTTTCTCTAGAGCGGAAGAAACCAAGCGAGCAGAACCTGTGGGGGGAGGGCACAGAGAGAGAGAGGTAGCAGGGAAAGGGCACCAGCTGAGGGAGGGCGAACGGGGAGACTGAGGCTCCCGGCTGGGGGAGGGGTGAGAGAGCATGTCCGCGTCTCCTGCCCATCGGTCGGTTGTGCTTCAGGACAGCAGAGCCCGGGCAGGCCCCGAGGGCCCAGCCACACCCGTGAGCACAGACCTCTTACGGGCGTGGAGTTTTTGTCCTTACCGTCACCTCTCCCCGTGGCCTCGCTGCACCCCCAGAACATAGAGGCGATGATCTCAGCAAAACCCACCTGCTCGTTGGGCCCCCAGCTGGGACCGAACCCCCTCCACCCGGCACCCGCAGCCGCCCGTGATGGGCCCTCGCCCCTCACCAGCTCCGTCTCCCTGCCCTGGGGCACAACGGGCCCCTCAGTGCACATGGACCCCTGCCGACGTCCCAAGGCCAGCATCCAGCCAGACTCCGCCAGGAATCCCGTGCTAAACCCTCATCCTACGTGACCCACTCTGCAGGGCCACGCTTTGCCGTGGCCTCCCCTCCCTGTCTGCCCATGGCGGCCCTGGCCTGGGGCTCCGAGCCAGCAAGGCTGTGTCTCTGTCCTGTGCACCGAGGGCCTCCCCAGCCAAAACGGAGGAGGAGGAGGGAGGAGGTGGGGGAGGATGGAGAGGGGGTGGGCGCTCCACTGGGGAGCAGACGGGCCCCCCCCCCCCCCAGGCCGATCTCCCAGGACGCTCAGCCAGCTGCCTGCACGGCTCTCCCCTCCCCGCCCTGGCCACCGTCACCTTGCTCCCCTTTTGGAAATTCTTATCTCTGCTCCGCACACATCAACCCACATTATAGCTGTGCTTACGTCCCATTTGCCCCAAGTGCGGAACGTCTTCTGAAAGCATCTCCCAGTGAGCCTAGAGGGACACCACGGACGTGCCCGGTGCCCCCGTTCCTCTGACAGATGTGCACCTGCTGGGACTCAGGGGCACTCGGGAGGGGGAGGCACGCGCTCCCGCCCGGGCGCCCACGCCCCACCCGGCGGGCACGCGCCGTGATCGGGGCCAGCGTGGGCTCCTGAGAGCTGAGCACGCGGCTGGGTGGGCGGCCGGACAGGGGTCTCGTGTGGACGGAGGGAGGGCTTGCGGAGGAGAGGACCTGAGAACGCCAAGGGCTCCATCTGAGGGACAAGATGCCGGATTCTGCTCAAAGCGGGCCCTGCAAGCGAGGTCGAGCCGAGCAGTGCTGGACACGGGGAAAGATCCGGGGCTCCAGCCTCGCGAATACTTCTTTAAATGTTGCCGGATGGAGAATCCCGTGCCTCGGAAGCTGGAACGGGAAGTTTCCCCAGGCCCCTGCTCTCCTTACCACCCCGAGTGTGGGAACCGGGGACATCGGGGTCCCCACTATACTGTGCACGGGGAGAGCCACTGCCAGTCCCCCACGGCCAGCATCCCGGGAGGGCCACCCAGCCGTGCGGTCTCCGGGCCCAGGCCCCCGCCCGGCGCTTGGCGGTGTGAGTGGGTTCTCACGTGTCCCCCGGGGCCCACCCTGCGCCTGAACCTGGCGCCCTCGCGGGAGCTCCGGGTGGGCTCCCGGGAAGCTCCGGCCGGCAGGGTCCAGTTCCTGCCCCAAGCCCACCCCGCCGCCCCAGGGCCGCCCCCACTGTCCATCCCGTCACGGCCACTGGGGGTGACAGAGTGGCCAAGGGAAGAGAGTGTCTGTCTCCTGAGTTTCTGTTCTCCGCCTCCAGGTCCCTTCACAGCTGTGGATACAAGCTCTCGGAGCCTCGGTTTCCCCAGCTGGTCTCCTCCACAGGGCTGCCCAGTGGAGTCACTGAGACTGGGGGCCGTGAGGGGGCATGTGTCCCCAGGCTCCTGTTCTGACCCAGATGGTGATGACGGCTATCACAGGCGTCAACCAGCCCCAGAACATTCCCTCCCAGACTAGTGACCTCCCCTCCTCCCCACAAGGCCACAAGCTGCTCCTACAAAGCTTGGTGACCTGTGCCCACCCCTCTCGCCGCGGCCCAGGCTGGGACCTTCCCAGGTCCCCGGGGGATGGAGGAACCGACCACACAAACAACGGACAGTGGCCAGACCGCACGTGACAGTGGACTCTGACCCCCCAGCTCTGCGCAGCCACCGGGAAGCCCGGCCTCCACCCCCACAGCCAGCAGGCTGATCAGCTGGCCCAGTTTTGCCCCCGCTCAGGACCCACAAGAGAGTCAAACTTGTCCCACCGGCCGCAGGATGCAGCGGAGCCACGGGGCCACCCCGCCCCCGCCGGCCACCCGGCCTCTGCTTGGCCTCCTGCAGTCGGGGACTTGGTGGCCACCACCCTCCCCTCACGGCTGTCCCCTCGGGGCCCCAACACACCACATGCACACGCGTCCTGGTCTCGGGGCTGCTCTGGGGCTGCCAGACTAAGGCACTTGCTGGGAGGTGCCCCTTTCGTAGAGACAACGGAAGGGGCCTACCCGGTACTGAGCCCACAGCGTGGTCCGAGGCAGGAAGGACAGAGTTCCAAGTGGTCCTGTGGGGGGCGGGCCGGCCTGGGGCGCTGGGAGCAGGAAGGCAGCTGGGAGGCCACGGGCATCTCTCCCGCGGGGCCCTCGGCCCTGTGCCGCTCGGCCCCCTCCGCTGACCATTCTCCCCTGTCAGTCCAAGACTCAGGCCTTCGAGGTCCTGACAGGCCTCGGGGGCCGGCCGGGGTCCAGGCCCTCCCTCCCCAGGTGAGACGCCAACCTTGGGCAGGGGGAGACGTGGCTGGTCCCTCTGAGTCACAGACCACCCCCCACCCGCCCGCCCAGGAGCCTCCGGGTACCCGCTGACCCACTTTCTAGAAGGGGCTGGGGGAGCAAGGCTCCAGAGCAGTCTTGATGGCAGGGGGGTGACCGCTGACATTCTACTCTCCTATGGGCCAGGAGCTGGCCGGGTCCACGCCGTGGCCCTAAACCCTGAGAGAAAGAGACAGAGGCACGGAGCCCCCGAACCTGTGTCAGGGCAGGAGCCCCAGGGGTCATTCGCCGGAGGCTGCCCAGCAGCTCCCACCAGGCCCTGTGGCGGCGGGTCAGAAATGACTTTGGTCACCTGCCGGCTTTTCCAGAGCGTTGGGGGCCCTGAACCTGACCCTGAGCAGGGGATCTGGGAACCAGGAACACTCACCTCTAAATGAGACTGAAGCCTGAGTCAGAATGTCAGAAACAGCTATTGCATTGTAGGAAATGCGTAGGGTCACTGTTTGTGAGGCGGTTTATTACCGCCTGCTGGTATCTGGAACTTTCTAACGGGGATGCTGGGTCCTAGCGGCAATCATCACCTCGATAACAGCATGCGTCAATCACGTCGCCACCAGAGAACCAGCGGGTTATTGCGGGTGCGAATAGCAAAGTGGACGCTAAATGTTTTCTAGGCCGTCAAGCGCCCGGCCTGGGAGGGCTTTGTAGGAGACGCGAGGCACCCCGAGTCTGCACGCAAGGTCACCCAGGTGGCCTTCCAGATGAAACCGGCCAGAAGAGGCATTCTCTGTCATTGCCAACACGCGTGGGCCACGCCACGGCCCAGGGCAGGGGTCCGTCACGCCGGAGGGGCAGAAGGCAGGGACAGCAAGGCTTTGCAGAGGCCACGGCCAGGCGGGGCCGGATGGCGGGGGCCAGGTCATTCCCAGGCAGGGTGTCTGCCTCAGGATGGCAGCCTCAGGGCCTGAATCAGAGGCCCCACGCCCATGGAACCCCCCACCCCCACCCCAGCAGCCCTCGTCCACCCAGAAGATTCGAGGCTGCAGGAACGTGAGGGCCCGCTGTCCCCCCCCACAGGCCACGAGAACAGACGCAGCGCAGGAGGCTTCAACAACACCGTTTCCCCAGTTCTGGAGGCTGGACGTGCGGGATCTGGGTGCCGGCAGATCTGGTTCCGGTGGGAGGGAGGCCTCTTCCACGGCGGACAGACATCACCGTGCTCCTGTGTCTTATAATCGCACCACGGGGCCCCAAGTCACGACCAAAGCACATCCTAGAGGCCACTTGCACACGCTCTGGGGGTTAGAGTGTCAACATATTCGTGTGCAGGCACAGGCCACAGGCCACGGCGCCCATCACTGCAGATGTCCCAGCGCGCACCTGCTCCCACGCGGTCTCTGGGAGCCTGCGGGCTGGGGGAGGAAGCCCGGGGGGGGGGGGCACGCCACCCCCGACTACGTGGCCCACGTGGCACTCAGGTGTCCTTGTGGACCCGAGACGGCCAACCCTTCCGCTGCCCTGTGCCTCCCTCCTCACTGCCCACGTGGCCGTGGCCACCTCACTGTCCCACAGCCCCTGGACCACGTCTCCCAGCGGCTCTGCGTGGAAATGCCTGGGACACATTTCCCGGCTGGCCAGATGAATAAACGAACACGAGAGCAAGGAGGGACGTCCCCCCACACTGCCGCCGCTCCTAAAGGCCGCCCTCACACTGCCGGTGGCGGGACAGCATGGCAAGGACCCAAATGGACCTCGACTCCATTTAATAACTTCATTATTGGCTTTGAGGATATGACCCTGTAAGTGATCTGCAGCTGGAAAATGCAGACGATTATGGGCTCAGAGACACAGAGAGGTGTGACGGCCATTAAAACACATTATGTCAGCTCCAGAGAGGGACACATTCAAACCCAGATTTAATTTGTCCGTGTGTAAAACGCGAGACTGTAAGAAACACCTAGGGCAAGTAGCAAATGAGTGTGTGCCGAGGAAAAGCAGACGACGATTTGCGGGCTCCCAGCAAATTGAACATAAGCTCTCATTATAATGCAGCCACAGCGAGCGAGCACGCAGTAATGGCTACATGGGGACGGTGGGGCCCTGGCCCGGAATGAGAATGAACCACACAGCCCGGCTCTCTAGCCGCCTGGGACCTCCCGATACCCTCCCGGCCCCGGATCCTCCAACGTGCAGATCCCGGAGGACCCGGGGGGTGGGGTAGACATGCACACCGCCCTCCCTTGTCCCTCGCCCCTCCACCAACGAGCATCTGACTCGGCGGCTGTCACATCTCCCAGACCTACTTCCACGAGGGCGGGCGGTGCCCCCAGGGGACTGAGCCCTGGGACTCGGGTGCGGGGAGAACGTGAGAGGCGGGCCGGCAGGAGCCCCACATGGGCTTTGACGCAATGGGGCGGTGGCTCCCTCTGAGCCCCGTGGGACCCCCTCACTCTGCCCATCTGCCGGTCCCTGTGGCCCTCCTCATCTCCCGGGGGAGCCCCTCGATCCCCAGGACTTGCTCCTGGAAGGCGTTGGTCATGCCTGGATCGACCCGGAGTGTCCACCAGAAGGGGAGGCAGCTCGGCAAGGTCGCGGTAAGGACTCAACACGCGGACGTGTGTCCAGGCCTTCCCCACATTGAGGCAGGCACGCAGGACACACAGGGGCCAGAGCGGCCCGGCGGAAAAGGTGTCACTGGGGAGACGGTCACAAGGAGGCTCCAGCCCCCCTTCTGCCACCCCCCAAGGGCAAGACTCAGAGATCAAGTCTTGGGGCCATTCCTCAGGGCCCACGTGGATGTCACGGTGGTGACCACACAGCGGTGACCACCCGAGGCCGGGGCCACACGACACGGTATTCCCAGATGCTCGTCTGTCCCCTACAGCTGCCGACCAGTGGGCAGAATTCGCCGTGTGGCCTTCGGAAGGGGGAGTGTTGTTTCCTGTCATTTGAAATCAGAACCGGAGCCTGGTCCCCAGCTTCCTCCCGAGGTGCCCCCCCAACTGCCATCAACAGAGACGACCGTCAAGCCCACGGCCAGGGTCCACAGGCTCAGGCGCAGCTCCCAGGGGCCAGGACAGGGGGCCACATCCTGGAGCTTCTGTTCTCACCAGCCGCCAGCAAAGGCCCTGAGGCCGCATCCCCGGCGGACACCCTGTGCCTGGGGCTGGATGCACACTACACAGTGTAGCTGGTGTCTGGGCCACAGGGAGGGGGGAGGTGCACGCTGCTCCTTCTGGACAAACCCCCGACAACAGGGACGCCAGCTCTGGGCATAAAGGAGGTGGGACGAGAGAGTAGGGCAGAGGCTGAGAACCGCAGCCTGGAATGTCTCCAGTCGGATCCTAGAAAGAGGCCCCTGCGGGCTGAACACAGTCGCTCGGGCCGCCAGCGCACAAAGAGCCCGGCCACGGCCCCGGGATGGGGAGGGCCAGGCGCTCCCGGGTCCGCGAGGTGCCCCTCCCACACCGTCTGGTGTCTGCGGGGCCAGCTTGGCCTTGTCCGTGGTCACGGCCTGTCACGCCCGCCGGGAGCCCAGCCTGCTGTGGCCCCCGTGGCCCCGGTGGCCACCGCCCTCCCCAGGATGGCCAGCTTCCCTTCACAGGCAAAGGTGTCCCAACGTGGGCCTGCCTGGGAAGCATCTCTCCCCAGATGAATACAGATGGCAGAGGCCGATTTAAATAAATCTATTAATTATCCCCAGCTTAGCACACACACGTGTGTGTGTGTGTGTGTGTGTAAGCCGCAGCTCCTAAATAATGTAATTTCGAAAACCTCAGCATCTATTACATTGAATTACTTCCCCGTGTGGTGTGCAGGAAGAAGGCTCACTGCTAACCATGCCGGTCCCCAGAGCCTACAGGCCTCAAGGGGGCCGTTCCCTGCGCCTCCAGGGTGCACGGGCGGGGAGCACTTCCTGCCAGGGACCCGCCTCCTCCCAGGCCCCCTGGAATCCCCCCAGTGATCGGGACAGACTCATCTCCTCTGCCCCAGAGCCCCTGTCTGTGACCCCCACGGCTGACCCCACCGGCCCCTGGGAGAAGCTACCACTGAATCTGATTCTCCCCCAAAGGACCAGGCTTCAGCGTGAGGTCTTAGCCAGGACCCCGTGGTCCCCACCCAAACACCAGGACACCCTCCCTGGGAGGTGCAGAGGTCCTCACTAGCATGTGGCTGCATGGCTGGGGCGGGGGTGGGGGGGGCGCCGTCGGGCCGGGAATCCCAGGGCCTGGGCCTTGGAGGACGCTGCCCCGGGACAGGTGAAGATTTCCAGTGCGTGGCCCTACAGTGCCGGGCCATCAGCCAAGCTGCACCTCCTTGCCTTATGCCCTGGGACAGGTGTCCTGAGGGCCCCCGCCCCACTGTGGCAGCGGGGCTTGGACACGTGGTCCCTGCAAAGGTCATCCCTTCTCTGAAACCCTTTGGTGATGGGGTCACCGAGCCGCAGGAGGCCTCAGAGCACGGGGCGCCCAAAGTGTGGGCGTGCCCCACAGCCCCCAGGCACGTCCAGGGTTAACAATTCCTTCTTGCCTTGTTTCCCTGTCTCTCTCCGGTCAAGATCGGAGCTTCTGAAGGCACAGACGCACTTGAACATCCGCCGTGTGAAAGTGAAGATTCCAGACAAAAGCCACAGCATGAGCTGGAGGGGGAGGCGGCCTCCCTCAGCCCGGGCCCCAGAAGGAGCGGAGGGGCTGTGGACTGCGGCCGAAAGGCTCTGAGCCGCCGGGGTCCGAGGGCCGCGCTCTGAGAGCGCAAGGAAGTGTGAGCGCGTGTGGAGGAGGTCTGAGGCCAGCGGTGCCGCTGGGGAGCGCTGGGCCCCGTCGCCCCCAAGCCACACCCTGTGCTATCCTTCCCCCCGCTCCCCAGGTAGCGACTGGCCGCGGAGGGCTCCCGGTTCTCCCCCAGGGACCCACTGTCTTCCCCCTGCTCCTGTCTCCACCTCCACCGACTCTCAGAATCCGCGGCCACGCCTGCCACACGGCCGTCTCGGGTCCCACTCGCCAGAAGCATCGTCCAGTGACCTCTGCAGACACGGAGGAGCCGGCCCAGGGAGGCTCTCGGGGACCCCTGACCCCAGGCACCTTCACGGAGACCATCCCGGAAAGGGACAGCCAGGGACAGGTGCGCCCACCTGCTGGGGAAACAGACACCTGCGTGGGCGGGTTCTAGGTGTGAAGGGCATCTCGGCACCTAGACGTTCCTAGATCGCTTCCCAGACACCTGGGAAATGGTGAAACCGTTGTCATCTGGGGGTCTAATCCATTAAAACAATAGCTCTTAATGCTCATCCGTTTCTGGCAATAAATGGCGGTAATCGTTTGCCGATGAAGCCGCCGTGACCTTCACTGAACCCCAACGGTGCTCATCCGTGTTCTCGTTAAATGACGGGCCCCCATCGCTCTTTGAAACCCGAAATGCTCTCCTTCCCAGAATTTCCAAAGCCTCCCCAAAGAGTAATTAACTCATGTGATTAAAAATGTAATATGTTGGGGACATTTTTTACTTTACGAAGGTACCAGGTTAAAAGTTTTAATATGCACTGTATTAATCATAAATCATTTTGATTAAAAAAAAAGCTTCACAGAACGAGAAGTAATTGGAAAAGCTTCGTTGTCAATGTTGGATTATGATAATTTCTTTCCTATCCTAATTTTTATTAATGAAAAAGAAAGTGATGAACGAAAGCGGCCGTCAAACTCCTGCACCGTCACAGCTGGCGGTCTGGGGAGCCCTTCCGGAATGTTCTGAAGATGTCTGTCCCGTGTCCCCAGGCCCCGCAGGGGAAGCTCCTCCAGCGGCCCCAACACGGAGTGGGGAGCGGGGGCGCCCGAGGGCAAGGCCGTGGGTCTGCCCCGCATTCTCCGCTCTGGGGGAAGCTTCGTGTGCCCCTCGATGCCACAGGCAGGGGACGGTGGCCTCGTCCCCACTGGGGAGGGAAGGACACCGAGAGCTGGCAGGTGAGCGTGTTCACCCGCCGGCATCAGCACCCGCCTGGTGCCCCGTTCTGGGTGATGCTGGGGGCTGGGAAATGCCCTCCGAGCGACGAAAGGCCTGAACGGAGAAGGGCACAGCCCACAGGTCAGGGAACACCAGGGTGTGGCAGACGTGAAACCACCAGGGACAGAGAGCCCGAGGGGGCTGGGCCTGGACTGAGTGGCCATGAGACGTGAACTCAGGAACGCCGCAGGAACCTTCCAAAAGGCTCACGGTGCCCCAGAAAATGAGCAGGGTCCCCAGGCCGAGGAAGACTCGGGCACAGGGGCCAGGCGGGTGTGGAACCGGTGGCTGCCCTGCCCCGTCCCGTCAAACACGGGCACCGGGGACCAGCAGAGAAGCAAGTCCCCCTAAACACTCACGAGTCTGTCACCAGCCTGCCTGAAGCCCTCCGCCAAACCCGCCATCGGGGTCACAGGCGCCTGATCTCATCAGCTTGCCCCTGTCCCGCCTGCACCGGTGACCCCTCCCCCCTTGCACACTGCCCCCCCCCCCCCCGCGCCCTCCCTGTCATCCCGGGATCCTTCACCCCCTCTTCCGCCATCCTGCCCCCAGCACGCTCCTGTCAGCTGGCCAGACACAGGGGGACAGGCTCCCGACCCTCCCCGGCACCCAGTGGTGTGCAAGCCACCATTCCCTCGTGTCCCAGGCACCCCATGTGTCAGTCCTTGGTCGGGGTACCGGGGGTGCTGCCGTGAGCACAGCCAAGGCCTGACCGACCCCCCCCCCCCCCGTAACACCTGCAGGTGTGAGTGACATTGCCATGGAAACACACTTAGCAGGGCAGGGACGGCACAAGGGGAGAGGCCATCTGAGTCACGCTGGTCCTGGGCGGCCTCCCCCAGGAGGTGACATTTGTCAGAGACCGGGACTGCAGAAGTCACGATGTGTGGACAGACCTATCCGAGAAGGCAGAGCAGGGCCTGATCCGAGAAATGTTGCAGAATCTCCAGGCCGTCAGCCACGGTGGCGTCTCTAGTGTGTGGATCAGGCTCAAGCCAGGTGGCCCGTTCGGGTCTCTCTCCGCCCGGTCTACGCCGTCTACACCCGGGGCGGCACTAGACTCGCTTCACGTCCCCGCACAGGCAGGGCCTCGGGACGTGGAGGGGACACGTGAATGAAAAGCAGCGATGCCGAGGGCGGCTCTCATCAGAACAGCGAGGGGCCGAGCCCGACCAGCAGCCCCAGGGGAGCCCAGCGGACCCCTCTGCGCACAATAAATATTTACTTAAGGTTTTTCCAGTTGTCAGTGTGATAAACGGACCCCTGACACGATCAATGAATCAAGTAAGCCGAGTTAATCTACAGGAGGCCCTCCTAGGGCACACCCCACTCTGCCCGCCACGCAGAGCGTGGGGGGTGATGGGAGTGGGGGGGGCGGTGGGCACCCCATTACACTCAGGACTGGGCACGGCGGGCCCCAGGGCGGGGATGGGGCAGAGGGACAGGGACAAAGTGTGGTCGGAGCAGCTGTCCGAGGACCGAAGAGACCCAGGCCGCGGGGCAGAGCCGAGGACAAGCAGGGACGGAGGTCCTGCCGGTGAGCTCGGCCTCCCCCACCCGATGTACCAGCTGCCTGCAGAAGGGACTTCGCCCCAGGCCGTCCCCAGGCCACACCCGCAGGCCAAACCAGGTCGTCCTCGCCCCTCAAGACATCCTTGGTGGGGCCGGGTTTGCAGCCCAACCCCCTCCCGTGCCCGCGTCCCTCGTGGGAGGCCAAGCCGAGTCCATTTAATCCCAGAGCAACTCAATTCAATCAACGCTCAATTCAACAGGAGACCTCGCAGCCTGATTTACGTTCTTTCAAGATTCCTCCGGCATGTTCCCTTCTCCAGACCCGGCCCGGCCGTCCCTTCCACGTAAACCTCACTGGCAGCTCCTCTAATGAGGGGACCGCGTCCTCCCCGGGCAGTGCTGGCCCCATAGCCGCTTCTGTTCCAGAATCTAACGCGTCTGTTTCCTTCTCTCTCCATGAAACCCTGGGGCCTGTTTTTCTAAGTAAAGTGTAATCGGCACGCAGCCGCGCCCACCCCCTTCCGGAAGCGTGGAGCGGCGGAACAGACACTGTGGGGCCACAGAGCCAAAACCATGTCCTATCTGACCCCTCGCAGGGAAGGTCTGCTGACCCGGGCGGCACCCTGAGCTCCTCATCCCAGAAGGGACCTTGGCTATTTGTCACCGTCTCCGGACCTGAGGCAACGGGTCCCTGGCATGTTCCCCCAGCCGCAGCACCCAGTCAAAGCTCGGACTGTGAGCTCTTTGGGAGACCGGTCTAAGGGGGTGCCCCTGGGTGGGGGACCTATGGCACCCACCTCCCCACGACGGCCCAAGAGCTCCCAGGTAGGGCCTTCTCAGGCGCACAGGGCTGGCTTGCACCTTCCACAGAGTCTCTGGGCCATCAGCCCTGCAGGGCCTTGATGGGGCCACCCTGTGGGCCCAGCCCTGAGCCAGGAGCCGGGGTGGGGGTGGGGAGGTCGTGCATCAGAGCAGGGTATGGCACAAAGAACAGAGAGGAGCTTAGGGCCCCAGAAAGGCTGGACTTTGTCCGGAATGGGAGGCAGGGAGAGCCCAGGGTCGAGGGACCCTAAGACTAGCCAGCCCTTGCGCGGTCACCTTCCAGAAACCTCTATCCCAGAACAGGGGTCCTGGCATGTCCCAGCCCCGGATGGAGAGCCACCCACGGGGAAAAGGAGGAGGGAATTAGAAGCTCCCACCCACGGACCTCTCCCAGCCCCAAGCACGATCTTAAGCCCCTGAACTCCATGACTCAGTCTGCACACGCACCTCTCCCAGATGGGGCGTCATGACCCCCGAGACCTCACACATAAGGCAGCAAGCTAAGGTGGGGCCTTTGCTGGAGGCCGTGGGGCAGGAAGGGACAGACAAGCCCCATTCCTGAGACCAAGCCCAAAGCCGCCCACCTGCCAGCGGGCCCTACTCAGGGCCCTTCCATGCTGGCTAGGGTCACTCACGGTCCCAGGCGGACCCGTCCTGGACACCAAGACAGCCATGTGAATGAATGAAGGCCTAACCTCAGGGCAGCTGGCCTCCCTCAGTGCCCCTCCCCCTAGCCAGGGCCAACGTCACGTGGGCAGAGCCCCAGGCAGTGAGCGTTCCCATGTGCAGCCCTGGGCGAGCGCCATGACCTGAGGCTCGTTCTGATGGAGGAGGCAGAGGTGTCTCCCTACAGGGACCCCACAGGGACCCCGTGGAGACAAGCCTTCATGCTACACGCGCCCGGCACAGCATCTGGCACGCGGCCCCTGGGAACACGGCCCAGGACGCCGCAGCCACAACGGGGCTGGGGTCGTGGGAGCAGCTCCGGCCACGGGAGCAGGGGAGGGTGGCCTAGCTCCACGGGACGGGGCCCTAGGAACGATCTCGCCGTGGCTCTCCCCACCTCATGCGTCTTCCTCCCCACCCCCTCCCCGCTTCTGCAGAACATGAGCAGAAGTGGAAACACGGGCCGCCCCGGGACCCCCACGCACAGAAGTCCACACACACCTGAAGGCAACGTTTTGTGGCACAGCCCATCGGGTCTATATTTAGCGCTGAACTTGAAGCCAAACATCAAGGAGTTCTGGCACGGAATCCTTGATGGGCTCGCGCCCTTAGCGTGTGCTCTGAACACCAGCGAGCCCGCCGTCCCCTGACCTGGGAGGTGACAGGAAGGCCGGCCCTGCACAGGGGACTCTGCCCCTGCATTTATGGGACCGCGCCCCCTGCCCGATCGGACTCACCGGAGCGGCCTCACCCCTGCACTTTGGGGCGTGATGGGCTCAGGATGACGCTGAGCCGGGGGACGCGGGGCACCCCCGGACGGAACGCGGGGGACGGCGCGCCAGGAACGTGCTGGGCCCTCCTCGCCGAGGCCCAAAGCAGGGGCAGCAGCTACCACTTGGGGAAACGTTTTCAACAGCAGATATCTGCTGCACAATGAGCGGAACCCAGCTGGTTCTGGGAACACTTCAGTGTGGACGTGACGTGCCCACCTCACTCCCGGGGCGGGAGAAGGTCCGAGAAGGTGTTTCGTCCAAGGAGAGCATCCTGGACCAGGACGCGGTGGTCCGGGCTCCCGGACGCGCAGGCTGTGTGGTCCGGCAAGGCCTCCATCCACACACGGGATCCGACAAATTCGAGTCTGGAAGGTGTCGGACTGTCACGAGCGGTCAGACGGTGGGGGCCACCTTGGGCTAGGATGCTCCTGGGGGCTGGGGCTGCGAATCCGAACCGGAAGTCCCCACGGCAGGTCCCCGAGGATGATGCACTCCACCTTCCGATAGAGCAGGTGCGGAGGGACGGGGGAGTCCCGACCTCAGACGGCTAAGTCATGGCCCCAGGGAGGCGGGAGGGCGCTTCTCCGGGGCCCCCGCCGCCCACCCTCCTCTCCCCGGGAACGCTGCTGAGGCTCCCTTCTCACCCCCAGGAGGTCACCTCCTGTCACACACGGCGTCCTTCCTCCCCAGCCCAGGGAGCGCACGGACGGCGGGAAAACACCCCCGCACAAACGTCTCCCGGACACAGCCCTGCCGATGGAAACACCAGGGCCTACATCCCACCTTCCTGCGACTCTCACAGACACCAGGGCGGGATCGCTCCGCCTGGCAGGGCCGGCTGTGGCTCCCAGCTCTCCGACACCCCAACACCCAGGGGGCATCGGGCTTCGGCCTCCTGAGCCTTGCTGCTGGGAGCGCTTCAGGGTCCTGAACCCCTGCCTGCCCTCCCGAAATGGCAAAGGCTCCTCTGGTGATTCTCTGCCGGTGCCCATGGCCGACATCACTGAGCCATCTCCCACCATCTCCCACTGAGCCTAGAAGATGCCAGAACCTTCTCAGGAGAGCCTGTCAGGCATCTGAGGTGACGTCATTGGGAAGCTGCACGCAGGGAGTACCCGTCATCCCAGAAGCCTCCCCAGCTCCCGCAGCCTGTCCGTGCGCCCTGCACAGAGCCTCCTGCCCTCTCTCCACGCCCACCCACACCTTGTCCCCGCCAGGTGCGCCGTCGGCCCAGCTGGCTCCCGGCAGCCGGTCCTCATCTCGCCGGACACGTCAAAGGAAGTAAGGAGACGCACGTGCTTTTAAAGACGGTCTCAAGCTTTGAAGAAATCGTTCCACGGTCCACTCCTTAAATTCCCCGGAGAACGTCGGTCCACGCTTGTGGCTGACACCGTCTGGGGCCAGCGCTGTGGTCCCGAGGGATTAACGTCGCTTCCTCCGTCCCTCTCCCCGTCACTCCCTCGCCCGGCACATCCAGACACATCCTGCCACAAAGTCTCAGAATCGCCTATGCCCTCGGCTTGACCTGGGCTGTCCTCCTCACGTTCAGCCCAGGCAAGCTGGCCATCCGTCAGTCACTCCAGAAGTAGCAGTTGAGGCCCCACCCCCACCGTCCGCGGAGGGGTCTACCTGCTGTCTGCGTGGGCCTCGCCATCCCCCCACATTCTGAAGGCGGGGGCTGAAAGGTCTGAGGTCTTAGTTCTGGGGCTCCCAGAGGAGTCAGGGCCGGAGCGAGTTTTCCGGAGGCCCATCCCGCAAGTTCTGCCCTCTGGCCCGTCCCTGCGCCCACCCGGGAAGTGAGCAGACACCTGGGGACTCTTCTTAGGCTGAGGTCGCTCTCCCTTCAAAGGCCAGTGTGTTTAGAATGTCATTTGTAAGAGACCCTTGCCATGTTTCTGCTCTGTTTCTGGGGGCCTGAAACTCGGGAGACCAGGCGGAGAAGCACGTATTTGTGACACAGAGAAGGGCTCCCATCATGCATTTCCCCCACGCTGGGGGAGCACTTGTGCCACATCCTGGGGACACGGGGCGGACGGCACAGAGCGGCTCTGCCCTCAGGAAGCTGACCGTCGCAGGGCCGAGGCACGCATGACCCCCGAGCCGCGCCTGGCTTGGGAAGGTCCTGAGCCGTTTGTAACAAGACACAGAGGCCGGCGGGAAGCTCAGAACATGGGGATCCCGGCAGGTGCATGTGGAGAACGGCAGGGCTGATGGTGACAGGCGGGCAGGTACAGAGAAGCCGCTGTCCCGACAGGAGGACGCCCAGGGGGGCCCGTGTTCAGGTTACCGAGTGTCCTGTGACTCAGTTCCTCCCTGGAGAAAGGGGGGCTCCAGCGAGGAGTCGCTGCGCGTAAATCACCGGCAGCCGCGTTGGGTGCCCCGTCGACCATCAGTACCCGCCGACGCGGAGGACCCGTGTCGTCCGGGGCGCACGGCGTCCCCAGCAGCGGGCCTGGCCCTACCAGTGTGACTGTGTGTTTGGTCCTCACGCCCGGGGAAGGGGCCGGTGCCGCTGTCCTCACCCGCGTGGGGGCCTGCGGCTCTGTCCACTGCCCAGGGCCACGTGCCAAGTGCAGCCAGAGAAGGGCCCCACCCCGTGCGGCCAGCCCCAAGGCCGCCCACGGCCCAGCCCCGGGCCTCAAGGGTGGACTCGACGGGACCCAGCCCGACCCCTGGGGGACCCAGCTCGACCCCTGGGGGACCCAGCCCGACCCCTGGGGGACGCAGCCCGACCCCTGGGGGACCAAGCCCGACCCCTGGGGGACGCAGCCCGACCCCTGGGGGACCCAGCCCGACCCCTGGGGGACGCAGCCCGACCCCTGGGGGACCCAGCCCGACCCCTGGGGGACCCAGCCCGACCCCTGGGGGACGCAGCCCGACCCCTGGGGGACCCAGCCCGACCCCTGGGGGACCCAGCCCGACCCCTGGGGGACGCAGCCCGACCCCTGGGGGACCCAGCCCGACCCCTGGGGGACGCAGCCCGACCCCTGGGGGACCCAGCCCGACCCCTGGGGGACGCAGCCCGACCCCTGGGGGACCCAGCCCGACCCCTGGGGGACCCAGCCCGACCCCTGGGGGACGCAGCCCGACCCCTGGGGGACCCAGCCCGACCCCTGGGGGACGCAGCCCGACCCCTGGGGGACGCAGCCCGACCCCTGGGGGACCCAGCCCGACCCCTGGGGGACGCAGCCCGACCCCTGGGGGACCCAGCCCGACCCCTGGGGGACGCAGCCCGACCCCTGGGGGACGCAGCCCGACCCGGGCCGGTTTGCTCGAGTGCCTGGAGGCTGCTGCTGCTCTGTAAGCCTTGGTCCCTTCTCCAAACGCCACCGCGTGAATGCCATGAATACTATCTAAATTCCAACGAGGCCCCTTCCTGAAATGTGTGCGATCATTTGCTGCACCAAAGTTCAGGATTAGCGTGGATCTGTGACGCGTCATCCAACCTCCAGCCCCGCGTGGACTGCCTCCGCCAAGGCGACTCAGCAGGCGTGGTGGGATGCGGGGGCGCGGTGGGGCGTGGAGGGGTGTGGCGTGTGGGGGCACGGGGGGGGCACAGGAGGGCGCAGGGGGGCCATGAGGGGCGCGGGGGAGCTGGGGGGGGCATGATGCGCCTCGGGGAGGGCGCGGGGGGTGCCGGGTTCCTCTTGGGTGACTGTTGGGAAGAAGGGAGGCAGGGGCACCGGGTGACGACCCCGCACCTGGAGGGAGATGGGTTCCGGTCGCGAAAGGAGCGACGTGTGTTCACTCTTGGTGTCTCTGTCACAGGGAGATTGAGGGTCCTTCCGGGCCGATGAATTTACATGTCCCATCGGAGAAGTCTTCCTTAGGTCAATGTGGTTTCTACACGGAACTTCTCTTTGGCCGAAAGCCTGGCGTGGGTGTGATGGCATCCTGCAGGCTCATTCCCAGAAACACAATGAATCCAGAGAACAACTGACTTCGGCCCAGCGGGGAGGCAGCACACACGAGGCCCCTGCTGTATGCCATGTATGACAGGGAAGAGGGTGGCTGGCGGGCTGCTGAGTGACCGCCCCTCCCTCCCCCCAGCCCGCCCCTGGCTTGGCCCGGCAGGATCCGCGATGCGCAGGGGCCGGAAGTGACCACGAGCTCGGCGTGTGCTTCCGAGGTCGGGCCCCTCGTGCTTCGAGCACAGGGCAGCCCTGAGCCTCCGCCCTCGGCCGGGAGCACGCCTGCCGGCTTCAGCGGAAGCTGGCGAGTGCACAGCCTTGCCCTGGAGCCCGGTCCTCGCCGACCGCAGACGTGAGCGCCGTGCAGTGCCGCCGAACTTGCAGCTTCAGCGGCGGTGCCGACCTGTGACAGGTGTCGGCTTCCGGGGAGGACCAGCAGGGGAACCCACGCCCACGGTGGCCCTGGAGGGAACCGGGGGGCAGGCGGGGTCGGGGGGACCGGGGAAGCTCTCGGGAACGTGGCAGGCCACGTCGCCTCTGGAGACCTTGCAAAATCCCCGACATCTTCCTTACCACGTTTTGCTTGTGAGAAGGAGCAGCCCCTCCGGGGTCCGATCTCCCACAAGCGCTGGGTTCTGGGAAGCCAGAACGCTGGTCTGCCCTCCGGCCACTCCTGGGGTCTCCTCGGCTTTGCAGCGGTCCCCGTGCCGCTGCAGCACCAGAGGCCGTGCCTCCCAGGACTGGGGCTGCAGGGACTGAGATACCGGGAGAGCCTGCGGCATAGACACCAGTGGGGCGACAGGTGCGTGGCTCGGGCTCTGGGTGGGGACCGCCCTCCCTGGGCTCAGGCTCCATCACTGTCGTGCCGTCAAATGCCGGGTCTCGATTTTCCCCACTTGTCGAACGGGGCGGGGAACATTACCGCTCAGCGAAGTCGTTTCGTGTGTGTGCGCACGTCAGACCCCAGGAGAGAGGTGGGAGAATCCCGCCCTGCGGGGAGATCCAGATTCAGGACGTCTGGGAGGGGGCGGAACGTCTTCCCAGGACGGCCGATGCCGTGGCCCTGAAACCCACTCAGACCCACCAGCTCGGCGAGGGTGGCGTTGGCTTGGTGATGTAACACCTGCAACATGGCGGACGGGGCTGGCGAGTGACGTGGAGTCTCTGAATGCAAGTCACTGTCACCCTCACTCCTGCTGGTGCTTAATTAGAGCCACCCTGGCCATCTAAACGCTGGCCAAGCTACCGGCCACGGCCGAGGACCCTGTCTCTGTCTCGCCAGCACCCAGGTTCACCGTGGGCATTTCAGTGCCTAGAACCTCACGGGCAAACCGTCCTCGCTTCCCGGGAAGGCGGGATTGAAGGGCAAAGAGACAGAAGCCCCCGGGGAGGGGTGGTCACGGGGGACCCCCACCCACACAGCTCCCCTGGCGGGTCCAAGCCTCGGGGCCGAACCTCCCCCGTGAGGCGCCCCTGGGAGCGCTCCATCCCGCACACGGAGGGGCTCGCGGGCAGAGGACAACCCTACTCCTCCCTCCCAGCAGAGGAAAATGGCCCCGAAGCCTTGTTCCCACGGAGCACGGGAGTCTAGTGGCTCGGGGCCTGTGGGATCCTCTGTAAATGGCTCGGCTGGAGGGCCACGCCGCCTTTTCATTTGAAGATACAGATGCCATCAGACATTTTGATCACTTCTATTTCTGTTTCCACACTTCCATTTTGGCAGGAGTCTCTTGGGAGCTGAGGGGTGGGGGGGGGGGGGGAGAGACACATTTTTCTCTACCGTTTTTAATCTTCTTTTATTTATCAAACTTAGCTCCTCTTTTGGTGGATTAAAACAGACTTGGACGGAGTCTGGAAAAACAAACTCTTTTAAAACAAGACGGAGATTCAGTCCAGCCAACTGCCTGCTTCCAGCGCTCCTCAAGCCGAGCGAAGGGCGTTCGCTGGGGCGGCCGCCCCTGCCCGTACAAGGCGGTGGGGCGTCAGTCACGGGAGCCAGCAGAGCGGGACACACGTCGGCTGAAGGAACCCGTGCTTTGGGACGGCACACCCGCTCGAGTCACCAGGCCCCGGGACAGCACTGCAGAAAGGGTGTTAGTGGAGGCTTCCCCCGCGGTGGACGCCCTCGGAGGTGAAGGGCTCAGAGGTGCCGCTGGCCCGTCAGGGACACGCTGGCGGAGTCCTCCCCTGCAGCCGCGTGCACCACCGGGGCTCCCCGGGGCCGCTCCAGTGGCCGGCGGGAGGCCCCGGCCGGCCGGGACTGCTGGTGCCCCCAGCGCGGCGCCCCCCCACGCTGGCCTGGATTCCGGGAGCCCCAGGACTGGCTTCCTTGGGTAGGACCTGCCGAAGGCCCACGGACCCCCGGAGCCACCCATTCCCCAGGCCGGCGCCTGACACGTGGCCTTCACTCACGGATTCCTTCACTCATTCACTCGGCAGATACGGAGTGTGTCTGCGCTGGGGGACCCTGGGGTGGCACCTGCTGACAGAGGGCCTCTAACAGGGATGGGCCGTGGGGACGGCGCTCTGAGCTCTGTCAGACGCCAACACTGTAGTCTGTGGGGGCTCTCGGCACCGGCAGTGACCCCCCCACCTCCTCTGCAGGCTCGGGGGGCCCCCAGCCCTGTACAATCCCTTCCTGGTCCTGGTCCTGGGTTAGTTCTGGGGGCCCCATCTCCCTAGGAGGCTCAGAGCCACGGGGTGCGGGATGGCCTTTCAGCCCCTCCTCCCATCCCTCATCAGCCGGCGGGGGACCCTTGATGATGCCCAACCTGGCTCCACAGGACCGTGAGGCAGTGCTGCAGACTGAGCAAGCCTTGCACGCCCGACACTCATTAAGCACCTACTGTGTACTAGACTGTGTGCCAGGCATTGGGAACACAGGAGCCTATAAACTTTGCTTCCCTCCTGGGGATCCCATTCTGGCCAAGGAGCTAAGTGATACCAGTTATGATAAATTATAGTAAGCGGGTTATGGCAGGACAGTGCAGCCCCCACCCCGCCCCGCGACGGGGGGTGCCAAGACATTTGCACAAATCGGGAAGGTGGCGATCAGAAAACTTGGCCCCGAGAATGTTGAAACCAAGTGGCATTAAGCCAAGTGGTCGCCGTGGCCATGGTTAGGATGACGGGCCTCACCGAGCCGACGGAAGGCTCGGGACAAGGGTGGAAAGAGAGAATGGTATGTCCTACAAACCTACTTTGGGGAGCCTGGGCGGCTCAGTCGGTTGAACATCTGACTCTTGATTTCGGCTCAGGTCGTGGTCTCGTGGCTTGTGAGTTTTGAGCCCCACGTTGGGCTTGGTGCTGACAGCATGGGGCCTGCTTGGCATTCTCTCTCTCCGCCCCCCGCCCCTCCCGGCCTCTCCCTCTCAAAATAAATAAACACATTTTTAAACAGTTTTTAAAAAATAAATAGAAATAAAAAAAACTATTTCCTCAGGACTTGAAAACTCACTCACAACGGAAGTGTCAGGAAATGACGGTGGAGGGGGTTCATTTCCAAGGGGATCCTCCTATCGGCTGAACTGTGGGCTCTGGCTCGGCTGCGCCCCCCCCCCCAGACAGAAGGTCACTCGGGGGGCCAGCTGTGGCCCTGCTGGAAAGGACATCCTGTAGGCTTCAGTCCATGCCTGACCTTGAGGGGCTGGGGGAGGCCGGTGGTGGTTCCGAATCCCAGCACTTCCCCAGAGTCTCTCAACCCCGATTTCAACATGAGACCCCCAAGCCACCCCCTTCCCAGATCACCAGAGAAGCCGAACTCGGGCTCTACCCAAGCTGCAGATGGGCGACAGAGACCCTCAGGCCTTCCACTGCCGAAGGCACACGAGGACTTGAAGGTGCAGGTGGCCTCGAGGGGACGAAGCAAATCCTCAAAGCAGGTGTTCAGTGCGGACATTGGGGCTTTGAAAAGGTGGGAACGAAATGCAGCCAACTGAACACACGCACCTGCGCCCCTGCATCCTGGGGGAGGCTGGTGCCTGCTCCCCTGTATCCTGGGGTAGAACGGTGCCCGTGCCCCTACATCTTGGGAGAAGACGGTGCCTGCACCCCTGCATCCTGGGAGAAGACGGTGCCTGTGCCCCTGCAGCTGGTGGGCGGGGAAAAGCAGTCTAGTGTTAAAGTGAGTCACACTGTGTTTGCACCACTCCTGACACGGCTGCTCCTTTGAACAAAGCCCCAGTTCCCATTCTGTGGAGAGGTCTACGTGTCTCTCTAAACTGCTGCCTTGTCACACGTCACCGGGACTGAGGTCTGATGGGGACCCTGCCAGCCGCCCCACGAATATGGGCAAACGGTGAAGGAGGAGGGCACCCTGTCCACGGTGGTGATGAGGCCTCTGAGGGGCTCTGCAGGTGGTCAGGACCCCCATTTCCCCGCTGCCCAGGTCCTCTGGGCGGGAGTAACTCCAATCTGCACGGGGCGAGGGGGAGGGCTCCCGCCAGGCCCAGGGGAAGGTCATCAGCCAGGACCTCTATCCCCCCGGCCCCACTGCCGTCCCGTCCAGCGTCGTACCTCAGGGCGGGGGCTCAGTGAACCCCCACCCGGCCCAGCCTGCATTTACAGCACCGGCTCTGTCTCCCCTCCAGACCGTGCCGGCCCGCCTGGCAGGAACGCCACCTTCCGACCTAAGACCCCACCGCCGGCTCTCCTGAGCGACATTTCGTCCAGAGTGGCTGCAAAGGTCACCTCCCCTCCACTCGGCCGGCTTCACAGCCACGATTACGTTTTATGATCCTTTTATGAAGAGTTTTGTCTTTAAGTTCTACAAATGTTATTGCAGAAAATGACTCGGGTCAGGCCTCCCGCCCTGAGGGGGGTGATTCTCTTGACCGATGGGTGTTTAGTAATAAGAGTCCTTACTTCCAACAGAGCAGAAAAAGAAATTAAATACAAGTGGAACAGACCCCGATGGCCGCCCTGGAAACACTCCGCGGACAGGAGTGGGTGCCGGTGTGGGGCTGGGGACAGAGGAACACAGACCCCCCCCCCCCACCCCCCGGCCTCCCTTGCTGTGGGTTCTGAGGCCAGGGGCGCCACGACCTGTGGTTGGTTGGGGTCTGGCCGGGGAACAGACGCAGCCGCCCAGGCAGGTGGGGCGGGTCCCATGCGCATCTCAGGGCCGTCTATGCAACACGGAAACTCGCGGATGGCCGTTGGGGTCCAGCTGGGTGCTCCCGGCCCCTCCCGGGGGTTCGCTCCAGATGGGCCTGGGTCTCCGGGAGGCCGTGCACACCCGCCCTCCCCTCCCCCCCCCCCACCGCAGCTCTCACGGCTGCAGGGCGTGTGCCAAGCACTGCCCTGCCATCTGGTCCTTGCACACACACGCCCGGCAAGCTCTCTGGAAGCCAGGGATGAACATTTGCTTCGTGCACGTGGGTGGGCCCACTCCTTTCCGAGGACACAGGAAGGGGAATCCCAACCTCTCTGGTATCATTGTCCCCAACGAGGCCATCGGGGGACGGGGCCGAGGGTGGCTAGTGTGACTGCCCTCCTCCCTTTCAGGCCGGGCCACGGCCGATCCAAGAGGACCACCACTCACCCCCACACCCCGGAGCTGGCGTCCCTCCAGTGCCTGGGCAGTGGGTGTGCTGGGGAAAGGGAAGCTTCTCTGTGGCGTCCACAGGGGGCGCCCCACACGCCTGTGATGGGGAGCTGGGCCCAGTCACCACCCCTGTCACACCGGGTTCGTGTGAACCATCAGGGGGCTCACGGTGTTTGAAAACAATCCGTGCTCCCTTCCGCCAAATGCACTCCTGTTCCGTGTCGAGCACTGACCTCGCACCTCCCGACACCCAGGAAAGCGGGGCGCTGGGTGGGGACTCTGAGGCACAGACAGGTCAGCCTGCTCTCCGTGGGTTGAGTCTGTCCCCTCAGCAAAGTTGTGTGCGTCCCAACCCTCAGAAAACTCAGGCTTGCAAACGGGGTTGCTGCAGATGTCGTTGGTGGAGAGGAGGTCGTCCCAGAGGAGGCCGGGCTCTGACCCTCCCAGTAAGGCCGGGTCCTCCTAAGAAGAGGGGAAGGGGACAGACCCAGAGTCAGATGACTCACCCCGGAGCCGGAGCAGAGGTGGAGGGTGGGGAGCACGGCCACAGCCCGGCACGCGGCCAACAGCCCCGAGCCGATTCTGCCTCGGACGGAAGCCCGCTGCCCCTCGGGCTTCTGGCCTCCAGGATGACCGACAATGGATGTCCTCGGTGCTAAGTCACCTGGTTGGCAGTGCTGTGTCAGGGGAGCCCCGGGGAGCTCGTGCAGTGCCCCAGGGCACAGGTGGTCACCGGGCCACCCTGAGCCCCAGGCCTGAGACCAGAGCCTGGCGGGGCACTACCCCTTGCCGGCCACCAGTCCCCTCCCAGGCTAGGAGCAGAGTCCCACGCGGAAGGGCTCTGAGCCCGGAGCCCGGAGCCGTGTGAAGGGTGAGCTGAGCCCTCAGCACAGACCACGTGGCAGGGACTCCCCGTCACCACCTCCTCCAGCCTCCCTGCAGGGGACACAGCCCCTCGGTGCACACGAGAAAAGGTGACGGCGTGACCCAAGGGGCCCGCCGGACACCGGGCCCGGGCCAGAGCGGGGGGTGCAGGGGAACGCAGGTCTGCGACGAAACAGGAGACTGTCCTCATCGAGAGGCAGTGTCCAAGGTCCCAATCCCGAGCCTCGGGCCAGAAAGACAAAAACCTCAAGCCAAGCTACGAGTCCCTGCACACAGCCCGGGAAGCAGGGGGCGGTGGGGTCCTGGGTCCGTGCGCACACGCCCGGAAGGCACGCCGTCGAGGCAAGGGCCCCAGCTGGGCCTCTGACGTGTGAGGGCCTGGGCGCTTCCTGGCCACGCGGCCTTGGGCACATCCCTCGGCCCACGCTCCCACGTCCCCGTGGGAGCCCCTTTCCAGGATCCGAGCACAGACGGGAGCTACACACGCTGACACGTAAATCACCACCAGGCCCGGCACTGCCTGGCCAGCTTTCGCTACACGGCTGCTTTTACTATTTGGCGATGAAAACTAGTCCGACAGGCAAACAGGGAACGGACCCATTCCGCCACACCCCACAAATCTTCCTCCGAGCGTCGGAAGCTGAGAATGCGGCTGCATGTTTCACAGCACATTAGTGACTAAATTCTAAATAACATCATTTTGTAAAGAAGGAATAATTGGCAAATTATGAGATTATTTTAGTGCGGTAACTTGAAAAGCAACTGAAACACGGCAGCCGGAGCTTGGCTCCGTGGAAAGAACAAAGGGCGTGTTCGAGGGACACAGGCGACCCATGCCAACCCGCACCGATTTTCTGGCTCCGGCGGAGGAGACGCCCGGGGCCAACGTTGCACGGGCCTCAGCCGATGCCGGGACTCACGAAGGGAGAGGCTGGGGGACCTGTGGCCGCGTCCTCATGGGGTGTGTGAGCCCCGGGCTTCAGGAGACCCTGCAGAAGTGTCCTCTGAGAGGGACTGTGGGGGTCAAGCAGCCTCCGCCCAGCCCCCTGTCGTGTCTACAAGGGCTCCCTGGGGCCCACCAGGTCCAGGGCAGCCGGCCTGCCCTCAGCCGGAGCGCCAAGAACGGGCTTGGACCCATGCTGGTCCAGCCCGAACACACGTCCGCCTGCAGCCCGCAAGGCTGGGGTCAAGTCTGTGCCCGAGAGGGGCGGATGCTCGTCCCCAGAGGCCCCTTTGCCGTTCAAGCCAGTTCGGGCTGAGCTCCCTTGTTTCCTGCTCCTGGAAGCATCTCAGATGCTGTCTGGGAGCAGCTCCAGCAGGGGCCCCAAGGCCACGGGCACGGCGGGGATGGCGACGCCCCGCTTCCGACCACGCGGGACCGGCACCCTTTCAGCGCCCCCCCCCCATCCCTGCCCCCCCACCCGTGACCACCCAGCAGCCACCAGAGCCTTCGGAGCCTAACTCCAATTCCGTCTTCCTCCTGCCTCCTTCCTGTCATGCGTGGAATCAAACCAAACCCTCTTCCAGCCCCCGTGGCCCCAGGTCTGCCCAGCTGCACCCCTGTTCCCCAACCCAGTGCCACTAACAGCTGGTTCTCCACTACAGATTCGGGACCTTGCAGTGTGCTTCTGGCTTCCCGTTACTGGGCACTCGGCGAAAATGTCACCTCCCGGGAGGGACCCTCCGGCAGGCTGCCCGCCCGTATCACGCTCCCCTGCTGCAAGTGTCTGAGAAGCCCGTCCAGCTGCCGGACGTAGCTGCCATGCACTTACAGGTCTGCGTATGGCCTGTCGCTTCCCCACAGCAGGGCTCCCTGCCACAGGGCCCTTGCACGGCCGCGAGGTGCCGGTGTGCCGTGGCTTCGGAGAAAGCGCGGGCACAGACCGAGCCTCGGCCCGTCCCAGGACGGCACGAGGTGGAGAAAACGGTCACGGGAAGCCCTGGCGGCCTCAGAGCAGACTGCGCACGTCTTCACACAAGTCTCCTTCATTCCTTACCGCCACCTGCCGCGTTCGCGTCATCCACGCGACTCACACAACACCAAAGGCGGCAAAGGAAAAGCCGCGTTGACAGACTCCCCCGTCCAAACGTAACTTCGTCTTTAGAAAAGTCAACCTAGTAATTCTCTTTGTTGCAGACCAGGCACCAAGGGGGAAATCAAACAGCTTTTCCTGCCCGAGAAGCAGTCACAGCCACTTCAGAGTGACGGCCAGCCCCGTCCCCACGCATCCCCCGGGGGCCGAGCCGGGCGCCCGCGACACAGGAGCCCGTGTCCTATTACAGCACCGTTTTTGCCTCCGATTATCTGGCAAATAAACCAATTTGGGGGCCCACCAGGGTCCTTCTGGCCACGTCTGCCAGGCCCTGGCTGAGCTGCTTTTGTGTTCATTTCCATAGAGACGGCGTCCTCTGCGAGACGAGGAATGTCATTATTTACGAAGAAAGCAAGGTTTGAAGATGGCAATTACTGGGCAGGTCCCGAGACGGCCCTGGGGCACGTCCCTCCGCAGAACCCGGCCCGGCCCTGTCAGAGCTGGGAGGGGCAGCCGCGTCGCTGGCCCATCGGTCTGCAAGCCCCCGCGCACGGCATGGGACGGGTTTACAAAAGTGACCGCGTGTCCCCCAGAATGCCTACTCACTCCCGCCCGCACAGGAAAATGGGCTCGTGGCTTACAAATCACACACCACGACCGGACAGAAAGTCGTGGCACCCGGGGGGGAAGCCCCGAGCCCAACCTTTAGCCCAGAGCCCCCGCCAGCCGGCTGCCCCGAGGGAAGAAATGCCCGGCGGCCGCTGAGCGTGACTTTCAGGCTGGCCCAGGCCCCCGACGGGTCCTTCCAGTGACCCCTGTGCTCCACCCCCCACGACGCCCGCCAACGATTTCAAAGAGCTCAGCTGAGGGATTAGGTAAGCTACGCATTCCCCCCATTCCCTCCACGTGCTCCACCCCGGCTCCCATCGCCGTCCCCCTAAAACCAGGAACCGGCACTCTGTGCCAAGGGCCACGTAGTAAACATCTCAGGCCACCGGTGCTGCACGGCACACCGTGGTTGTAGCCCGTGAGGCACGAAAAGCCCACTCTTCACTCCCCGGAAGTGCCAAACCAGGCCGCGGGCGGGGGGTGCCGTGCAGGTGGTGACGAGGACATCTAGGCACTGTCCCCAAACCGCCGGGCACCCACAGCGACCCCTGCGTCCTCCCGACACCTTCCTCCACACGCCCCGGCGGGTCTGCCCTCGGGGGTCTCGCCCACCGTGCCTGAGACGCACGGAATGACCCATCAGGGGGTGGAGGGCACTGTGCCACCACCATCGACGCCCCCCCCAAAACGTCCACAGTGCTGCTGCCTGAGGAACTTCTCAGAACCCACAGTCCTTGGGTCGGCCCCACGGTGGCCACGTTCACCCAGGCGGGCAGAGTGCGTGCCTCTGGGGACGTGACAGTGAGCCACCTGGTGGGGCCCTGCCCTCCTTGGGCTGCAGTCTGGGGGCCGGTCCACGCAGACGGAGCCCCCGCAGGGGAGGCTCAGGGATAGGAGTCTCGGGGCTCCCGTGGAGGGGCGCTGGCCCCCTGCACGGCTTGTCCTTGAACAAGAAGAGGCCGTGGCTCCTCATTCCATGAACACAAGGAGCCACAAACTGTCTGGAGCTCGTGAGAGCCCAGACATCACCCTGATGTCCAGCTGCCAGGATTCAGAGGCCACGTTTGCCCAGGGCCGCACCGCCGGGACGTGGCCGGGCCAGGATTTGAGCCCCAATCCCTTCCTCAGTCCCACTCGGTGCCTCCCAGCACTCGGCACGGCCATCCCAGCAAGACTCACGGTCATCAAGAGGGGACGGAGGAGGAGGAGGAGGAGGAGGAGGAGGGGACACCCACTCAGGGCTCCCACAGCCACACCCCATGACGGTCCCTCCCGGAGAATGCTGAGGGCACGAGCCAGGGACAGAGCAGCAACACCTGTCCTCAGGTCCCAGGGGAGCAGCCACGTGGCTGGCAGAGGACACGGGACACCACGGGAGCCACACAGAGCCACCCGCCCCATCCTCCCTGGTTCCTGCCAGGCTGGTAGATCGGCTGGTTTCAATCTGGGACGTATCTCCCCAAGCAGCGCGCTCTCCAAGCCCCCGGAAGAGGTGCCCAACGCCGCGGTGCCCCGAGGGCCTGGGTCCTGACCCTCCCCTGGGGAGCTGAGCCAAGCCAGGGCCCCGGGGACGAGCTCTGCAGTTCGAGAGTCCGGCGAGCTGCCTCCGACTTCTCTCTGCACGAGCCAACCTGTCCTGCACGACAGAAGAGCGGCCGCGGAAGCAGGGACAGCCCGTCCCTCCGAGGGCCGTGGAGGAAGCCGCGACCGTGAGTGACATGGAAACCCAGGAGTTAAACTCGGCGCGGGTGGTTTCAAAGTGTCAGCTGTTGATAACCAGGCGGGTCGCGGTCCGTGCGCGGCGAGGGTTTGGCGCGACAAGCCACGGCCACCGATTCCCGACAGCGCGTCAAGGGCACGTGCCGGGGCCGCGTGTCCGCCTCGCGCTCGTTACCAGGCGGGCTCCTGACACGCCGTCAGCGGGAACGAGGGCCGGCTTCGCGGCCGCTCGTGCGTGGACACAGGACTTGCTGGGGGACAAAGGAAACCCTTTCATTTCCCGGCTCCAGGACGGGAAGGCACGGGACACCCGGTTCTCGCCAGCGCTCGGGGCGCGAGGGCGCCAGGCCCACGCCGATCAACCGCAGTGTGCGTGTGTGCGTGTGTGCGTGTGTGTAAGACACAGTTCTGTGAGTCACACGCACGCGCAGGGCTGTGTTTGCACGTAAGCCACGGCCCATCTTCTCGGGATCCACCCACACACAGAACCAGGATGTCCCCCGGGGAGGGAGTTCCTGTCCCCGTCCCCACACTGGACCCCCGGGGCCCTGAAGGCTGGCAGGACAGGGGGCAGGAAGGCGCTCCGGGACGCTCTGGGAAGCAGGAGGGGCCCGCCTGGCACGGTCACAGGCTGGGTGACACAGCGGCCACAAGGCCGGCAGGGGGCCGGGGAGACTGGGAAGCGGAGAGGAGGACCGGCGGAGGGTGGGGGGTGGAGGTGCCCACCTAGGCCCAGCGGCCAGCGCCCTGGCCCACCCCTCGCCCTCCACGGCCCCAGGGCCCTGCCACTGCCCACCTGAACCCGCGGCCACCTCACCCCACCTCTCTCGGCCACACACCACTTAGAGTCATGGCCCTGCCATGTCCTCAGTGCCACGGTGCCCCTGGGGCCCTGGCCAGGCCTCCCCTCTGAGTGGGCGCAGACCCACTTGTCAGCCCTTCTCTGACCCCCCGGGCCCCAAGGGCAGCACAGTTTGTACCTCCCCCAGCCTGGGGGGCACCCCCACATAACACACGATGGAGGGGACGTGGGGCCAGGGGACTGGAGGGTCCCGCAACCCCCACAGGTGCTGACCATGGCCTCCCTCTCTGCGAGGGAGTCCGGCCTCTGGGAGCCCCCAGAGGCCATGGAGGGCGAGGGGAGGGTCAAGGCGCTGGCTGCTGGGCCTAGGAGGGCACCTCCACCCCCTGGTCCTCCTCTCTGCTTCCCAGTCTCCCTCGCAGACAGGGAGGCCGTGGTCAGCACCAGCCTCCCAGTCTCTGGGAGCCCCCTCCCTGCGCACCTGCCCCTCGCTCCCCTGTACGTCCCACCAGGTAGATGCGGCCTCTCCTCTCCCATCAGCCCCAAAGCAGACCATGCAGGGTCACCTCCGCGGGGGTCCCAGACCCCCGACCTGTGCCCCCATCCCTGAGGGAAGGAGGGACAGTGGCCTGTCACCTCCACCGGCCCTCTCCACGCCCTTGTCAGCCGCAGCTGCTGGCACACCAGCTCCAGGGCGTACGTGCTGAACTGCGGGCGCTGTCCTGTGCCCACACGCGGGGCTCCGTCCTCTGAGCCCCTCCTGTCTCGCCCCTCCCCCAAGTCACGACGACCACACGGGGCTCGGCTCCCATGCCCTGCTCTGCTCCGGCCAACCTTCCCACTGCGTTTCTAGGCGCTGGCTTGTGGCCCCACCCGTCCTGGCATTTGACGGCCACGGAGTCCTCACCTCCACGTGGCAGGAGAATCTGGGCACAGACCGCCTGGCACCTTCCAGGGAGAGTTCTGAGGGCAACACCCTCGGCCTGTCCCCCTCCCAGGGGCAGGAGGGACAGGAGGGACAGGAGGGACAGGAGGGACAGGAGGGACAGGAGGCGGGGCTGTAAAGGACAGCGGAGAGGGGCGGGTCTTAGCTCCCTGAAGCCGCACATCCCAGTGGACGGGCCACCCAGGAGCAGAGGAAGGCCACAGACGGGAGACCCCTGCTGGCCTCTGGGCCTGTCTCTCTCCTAACACCGCAGTGGGCTGGACACAGCCCGTGTCCTCTCCTCTCAGGGGGACACAGGATGGCAGGCGACACAGAGGCTCCGGACTGCCCGTCTGTCAGCAGGTCCTGCTCGGACAGCACGGGGCAGGGAGCAGGGAGGGAGACTCACCAAATACCTCCGCTGCAGAAATGCAGATGTCGCCCCGCCCCTCCTCCTGTTGCCATGGTGACCGAGCTGGCTGAGGGGTCAGCAGCACCAGAAGGACCCAGGGCTCCCCTGCCCTGCCCGCTGACTGATGCCTGAGGACAAGGGGCCAAAAGCCCCACAAACAGTCCTAGGCGGGCCTGGGAGGAGAAGGGGGCCCCCAGATCGTCCCGGATGCCCTCTCACGCCCAATGCCCCCACCGCGGCCCGGGGCTACCGTCCCCTCAGAGGCCATGCGTGCGTCACCCGCTTTGGCCTGGATGGATGCCCTCTGGTGCCTGCTCCACTCAGGCCTCAGACACACGGTGGCCAAGAGCTATAACCAGTCTGCTCACCGCCCTGTTATGTCCCTGCAGGCAGGCCACACCGTGCACCGAGGCCTCAGTGCTCCCGGGCCCCAGGGAAGGGCGGCCTGTCTCTCTGCGTGTTCCCTACGGCGTCGCATGGAGCCACCGTCCCCGCGTGCACGTGCCTGCCAGCCCGGCGGGGCCACTTTGCCGGCCAATTCCTCCCGCTTTTCCACCGAGGACCTGCTCAGGAGCGCACGGCCCTGCCTCGACCGCCCCTCTTCTCCTCCACTGTGGCCACGACCATAGCGCAGGGGACCAGGGGACCAGGCCGGGGACCTGGGCCCGCGGGAAATGACACGGCGTGGCTGTCCACTGGGAAGGGTGCTGACCATGCCGCGGGGCCGTGGGAAAAAGGACAGAAGCCGCTTTTGTGGGAACCTCCACGCGCTGGGGCTGGAGTCGGGTCCGCACAGCTGGTGCGGAGAAATCCCGCTGTCTGTGTTCTGTCTCCTGGAGCCTCGCGCGTCAGTGACGGTGGCCACGAAAAACGGCGGCCTGAAGGCAACCACCGGGGGTGTGTGCAGGGAAGGGGCGCAGGTGCAGGACGGGGCTCGGGCGGCGGAGCCGGGGCCAGCAGGGGCCCACGCAACCGAGCCACCGACCTGGGCAGCCTCCTCCACACTCACCCTCGCGTGTGCAAGTGTGCGTGCACTCACGTGTGCAAACCCAGAACTCAGACGTGGGCACGTCCGCGCTCACGCATGCACACTCACACAGGGCACGTCCACAGCCACGCGTGCACACACAGGGACGCATCCACACCTGCACTTACACGTGGGCACGTGCACACTCACACACACACACACACACACACGCACGCACACACACTGGGCCTCAGCTTCCCAAGGGTAGAAACCCCGTCTGTCTGGTGCTCCCCTGCCAGGCCGGTGCCCTGCGTGCTCGGGGAGTGTGTGTGAGTCTGGGCACACGAGGGTTGGGGTGACCCCGAGACGGAGCAGCTGAGGCTCCGCGGAAACGAGAGCGGTGCCCGGAGAGGGAAGGGCTGCTCTGCCCGCCAGGGCCCCGGCAGCCCCCACAGCCCACGGCCCCCGGCAGGCGAGGGGCACAGCCTCACCGGAGCCAGGGTGGCCGCCCAGCCAGCGCCCGGCCGCGGGGGCGCCTCCTCTGGGGTTCCGCCACAAAGGCAGCCGTGGGATGGGGCGACTCTCCTCCGCGGGCTGCCCAAGTCCTGGCGGAGACACGGAGGAGGGGCGCCAGCCTGCGGGGGGCCCTGGGCAGGTCCCGGGAGACACCGGAGGAAACACGCCCGGGGCCTGGCACGTGGTCAGGCCTCCCTCGCCGGTACTGCAGGGTAGAAACGTCCAGATGAGGCACGTGGGGGACCTGAGTCCGCTTCCGGAAAGTCTGCATTTCTCCACGGCTGCACAGTGACCACGCTTCCTGCTCACCACAGAGAGAAATCACTGGAAGATCCAGAGGCACAAAATTCAGCCCTCGCTGTGCTCCCAGGAAGCATCTCTGAGCAGCCACCGGCCCCGGGCCGTGGCGGCCGGGGGTCACGGGGCGGGACCTGCGGGACTGTCTGCTGCCCATCTCGGGCACGCTGGGGGTGAGAGCAGGGCCCCTCACGTGCACTCTATGCCTGGGCCCCTCTTCCCTCAACCACATCCTGGTCTGCTTTCCGGAAGGTTCCGGGGTCCAGTCCCAGAGTGTGATCCATCCTCCAGGCGGAAGGGTGGAGAAAGGTGAGAGGGGGACCCAGCTCCCAGCCGCCCCCCACCTCCGCCCCGGGGATCCCCGGGGTCAGCGTGCAGCCCTCCCCCGCTCCGGGTCCCGCTCAGCCTCTGGGATGTGTGGCCGCAGCTCGGTACAGGCGTCATTCACCCGCGGATGCAGACGCATCTGCCGTCCTGTGACGTCACAGGCACCTGCCATCAGTTCCCGGGAGCATTTTCTAAGTGTCCTCTGAGGGCAGGACCGTGCCGGGAACCAAACGTGCCGCCCGTTGGCAGGGGAGACCCCGGAGGAGGAGCCACGCGGGACGGGCCACCAGCACAACCCCCTCCGCGGGCTGGGATCCCAGTGACCAAAACCCCCCACCTCCTGCCCCGGGGAAGGGGGGAGGCGGGGCTGACTTTGGGGGCACTGGCCCCCACTCCCAGTTGATGGCATCTTGTGTCTCATTTCCCCAAAGGCACACACCTGATGAGCCTTCTTAACGAGATAGGATATTTAAAGGCAAAGAAATCATTTTTGAAAATTACGAGGACACCTCCACACCCCCTTTCAGAGGAGCCACAGCCCATCCTACAGAGGATGCCATTGTTAATTTTTCCTAATGACACATCCAAGAAACAAAGCAAAACAAAAGAACCATCAACTCAGCATTTAGAACAACATATTTTGACAGCATATTTTTAAACTAATTCCCCTCTTCCAATGAAAGTGCCATCTTGCAATCTTTTTAAGTCTATTCAGTATACAGCAACATGATTATCTCATTCTCCTCTCGATAAAAACTCCCAGATACATAATGACAGCGTGATCGACATGCAAATGCATTCGGGGGACATTGTCTCTTCTCACAAGGACCAGGAAGGAGGAAACAATGTGTGACGTCCCCCGGGAGCTCCCGCGCCTCGGGCGTCCTGTGTGGTCAGAGTTGGGGGACTGAGCGGCCCTCAGACGCCCATCCTGTCCCTCCCAGGACACAGGCTCCGGGACTGGGACTCCACGGGCTCACGGGGCTGGGATGGCCACCCCTGGATGTGGCTGTGGGTGGCGGCTCATGGAAAACTCTGCCCACAAGGGTCCTACCGTCCATGTACAAGTGCCCTGTGGCAAGGGGCTCCTATAGGCTCCTGGAAAGAGCGGAGGGGGACCTCCTTACGGGTGCACACGACACAGTCGTGGTGTCCCCCTCGCCCGGGAGGCCATGGGCTGGACCTTCACAAGGTGCCCTCTTTCCCTGTCAATACTGAGGCCAGTGGCATCTCGCCTCCCACCCCCTGGGGACTAGTACAGAGGTCCCTGGAACCCGCAAATCATGGCAGCCAGGCGTGCACTGTCCGCATCTTTATCGGGGGCCCCTGCCGTCCCCGGCCCAGACCTGCTGCATCAGAAACCTCACGGGGGCAACAGCCTCGCTCCCCTGAGCCCTCCGGGAACCTGACCCACGCTAGTGAGGGCGTCCTGACAAAGCCGGAGGGAATCCAGGTGGCTCCCGACCCCGAGCGATCCGCCCAGCTGGGACCCCACCCCTCAGTGGGTGCATCAGGCTGGCCCCAAACAAGGCCAGGCCCTGGTCCCTGGTCCCTGTGGATGCGACAAGGGTGAAGGTCTCGAGGCGGGAATGACGCTGTGTTTCCGGGTGGCTTGCTGTCCTCACAGGGGTCCTCACGAGAGGCAGGCGGGTCCAGACGCAGAGAGGATGTGGGGGGAACAAAAGCGGAAGTGGGGGAAAGAGAAGATGGCCCTGGCCTGGCTGTGAGGTGGACCAGGGGCCACGAGCCGGGAAGCCTCCAGATCCCACAGGCACCTCCGCTCCGGGGCCAGGCCTGGGACTCTCACGGGGGCCGCCCGCCCATCTGGCTCCTCCAGGCTGCGGCCTCACGCTCCGGCACCTGGCCTCGGGCGGGAGGCCGATGTCCCCTGCCCCAAGAGGGGGCCGAGCCGCCCAGAGAGCCCGCGCCAGGGCAGCGATCGCCTGGCTCCGGAGAAAAGCTCGCAGGACTCCGCGTGTGCAGCACGGGGAAAGCGGGCGGTTCCACACCATCCGCGTCCACGCAGCAGCGGCTCCTGCTTCTCGAGCCCCGGCACTGGGACCCCCCCAGGCCGAGGAACCCGAGCGTCGGTGCACGGGGGCCCCCCCTTCCACAGCGGGAAGGCACTTTCCCGGCTTCCCGACACCCGGAGGCCACGGTGGGGCTTGCGGGCCAAGCGGACAAAAGCAGGTGGCAGCTGGTTGCCCAGGGCCAACCAAGTTCACCTCTGGGAGCACCCCACAGCGGGGAGAGCGAGCGGGGGCAGGGGCCGTGCTGGTGCGCTTCGTGATTGCGCGTGCACTGTCCATGTGTGCGAGTGTCGGCGTGTGCGTGTGTGTGCGTGTATGCACGGGCACTATCCGTGTGCGTTGCGTGTGTGCACGTGTTTGTGGGTGCATGTGTGTGTCCTGTTCACGTGTGCACGGTCCGTGTGTTGTTTGCACACACGTGCATGCGTGTACACTGTGTTTACTCTGTGCATCACGTGTGTTGTGTGTTTAAGTGTCCGTCCTGACCTCCCGGGTGGCGGGGCTGTGATTTCTGGCCGGTACGGTGCCCCTCGCGGCCTCCTGCCCTCCCATCTGCACCCCAGCCCACTCTGCACTGGCCCTGGGTCAGCCCCCACCTGGCCCTGGCTGCCTCTCCGTGCTGCCACCACAGCCCTGTCCCTGCCCCCCCCCAGCACGCGGGCCCCCAACCCCCCCTATGGCGGGGAGACGGCACAGGGTGGGGGCGAGTCACCTGCCGGAAGTGACCAGTGTCGGGGTAAGGGCACCCGGCAGAGCCCCAGCCGGTGGTGCTCCCCCGGGGAGCTGGATGGACAGGTGACGGATGGCCAGGTGGGCAGCTGGCTCGGGACCACGCTCAGGCAGAGCGGACAGACCGCCATCAGACCGGGGGAGACCGTGAGCGCTGATCTCAAATGCGCAGTGCACTCGTTTCCTGGGACCCCGTCACGAGGTCCCTCGGACGGGAGGCTCACACAACAGACGTGCGCTCTCTCCCAGTTCCGGACGCCCCGGATCACGGTGTCCCTACGGCTAGTTCCCTCCGAGGCCGCGAGAGGGAATCTGTCCCAGCTTCCGGGGCTCCGCCGGCATCCTGGGGTTCCCGGGCCAACTCCTGCCGTCAGGGTCAGTGCCCATCTCCCGGGGAGTCATGCCTCTCCACGCGGCTCCCTTCTTGGCCGGACACCAGTCATCCTCTTCAGAGAGAGAGCGTGCTTCCCTGACCCGCGGTGTGACCGGTGGACGATTCCGTGGAAGAGAAGCAGCAGGGAGGGCTGGGGGCACCAGGAAGCAGCCACGTGGGTGGTCATCGGGGCCTGGGCGTCCCGAAGGAGGGCGTTCGGCTGGGGTCACAGCTGGGAGGCGCCAGGCAGAGGGGTGGCTCCCGGGGCCCCAGGCTGGAGGGGGCCGGACACAGAGGATCAGAAGTGGAGGAGGTTCAGACAGGGGAGACGCGCACGCGGATCTCGGCGACACCTGCCCACGGCCCGGGACACCTGCCTCCTTCCTACGGCTCCCCCTCCCAGACCGGTGCTCCCAGGGCCGGGGCTCCAGGCTTTAGTTTTGCTTGGGCTGGGCACCAGCCAGTGTTCGAGGCGGTCCGTGCAGTGAGCACCCCAGGCGACGGGGCCACGTGACTGCAGAGGCCAGCCGCAGGCCGCGTGGGACATGGCCACCTTTCGGGGTCCCGGCTTGCCCCTTGCTTCTTTGTGAACAATGAGCTGACGCGGGCCCTGCTCACGACGCCATCAGACAAGGTCTGCACCCCTTCCCAGGCAGAACCGCAGGCCTCAACATTCCCGTGTCCAACCCAACCTGGCGTGGAGGGACGGTGGCTCACACGTGGACAGGACAGAGGCCGGCAGGTCCAGGGAGGAGCCCCCAGGGCTCAGGGCGCCTGTAGGCTTCCGCGGCACAGGACCACACGGATGAACCGCGGATGCTTTCTGGGGGAAGGAGGCCAGGCTGGGACACTGCAGCCGGCGGATTCCATTCCTGAGACGTTCTGGAAAAGGCAGAGGTGAAGGAAGTGAGCACAGACCAGTGGTTGCCGGGGTTGGGGTCTCTGGGGTCTGAGGAGCGTCTGTGTCCTGACTGATGTTTACGAGAACGTCTGCGCATGAACCGACTCCAGGAAACGCACCCCAGAAAAGGGAATTTCGTTGTGGGTAAATATTTTTACATTATTAAAACTGATCCTGACCCAGCACATCGATTTTACATCAGCGGGGGGTCAGAAGCCACAGTCTGAGAAATGGCTTCACTGGGGCCCGGGAGGGCCTCGTCCGGGGGGGACGGGGACTGAAGGGGGGGTCCTCCTGCATCGTGGGTGCTGAGACCCCCGGAAGGGAGACTCTGGGTGTTGCCGGTGCTGACGACAAAGGTGACAAGGATAGTGAGACACAGAGACCGAGAGAGATGCAGAGACAGAGACACAGAGAGAGACAGACACAGAGACAGAGACAAAGAGAGAGAGAGAGACAGAGACACAGGGACAGAGAGGGACACAAAGAGACAGACAGACACAGAGACACAGAGACACAGAGACAGAGAGAGACACAGAGACAGCGAAAGAGACACAGACAGAGAGAGACAGAGACACAGAGACAGAGACAGAGAGAGAGAAAGACACAAACACAGAGACAGAGAGGGACACAAAGAGACAGACACAGAGACACAGAGACAGAGGGACACAGAAAGACAGATGGACAGGGACAGACACAGACAGAGAGACGGGGACGGTCAGGGAGGCTCACCTAGCTGTGGACGACCACCAGCGTGAAGGGCGTCCAGCCCGGGTGCGTGCCCGTCCCTCCCGCCTGTCCCAGCACACACCATCGGGGCCTCTCTGTCCGGACCTCATCTCCGTCCGTTCTTTGCACGAACCATCTTGGTCCACGAAATCACACGCTCTGGTGGCCCATCTCGGCGCTCGGGACCGCCACAGGACCGTCACGGGGTCAGTCTCACGTGGGGCCGAACCCAGCACAGCCACCGCCTGCAGACCCTGCCTCCTGAGTATCCGGGCAGAAACGCGCCAAAGCCAGTCCGTGCCCACGGAGGCAGGTGCCCAGACCTGCCTGTGCCCAGCGAGTGGCTCAGGGAGCACACAGGCTCCTCCCCACGTCCCCGTGCTCCTTAGATCTCTACCCAAAACCCGCAGGCAGCAAATCCCACCCGGAATGTGTCCATCCGGGGCCCCGGCCACAGTGCAGAGCCCGCCGTGGCCTTGGGTCCCCTCGCTCTGCCCCCACCACAGCAGTGTCAGAACCGTGAGGTGGGACAGGCCACGTGGCTCTCCCCGTGGGGAAGAAGTGAGGGGGGTCTCAGGAGGGCACTGGGGGCCCCCAGGCACCTCGCCGGGACATCCCACGCGGCCGTCTCCAAAGGCCACCGCCAGCCGTCTGGAGCCCCGGGGGGACCCCGTGTCCATACCCGGCCCGGCCCGCTGCTGCAGGCTTCTCAGCAACCCGTCCTGGCAGGAAGTCCAGGCTGCCCAGGGGTGCAGGTGCCAGCTGGGCACAGGCTCCCCTGGGCCCCCGGGTGCCTGCAGCCCGGGTCAGGGCTGGGCCCGGAGGGGCACCCGGCAAGTTCACAGATGGCCATTCGGGCACACGAGGACCCGAGGCAACGCCTAAGTTCTGGCCCCCAGAGCGCAGTCTTTGGAGGAAGGCCAGCCAACCTCCAGGGGCCAGGAGGGCGTCCGGGGCTGTCCAGTCGGGGCCGCGTCCCCACCAGGGCTGCCAAAGGCAGACTTACGACCCTTCGGTCCCCGTGCCCCAGCCTGAGGCCGGGAGCGGACCCGGTAGTTCGCTGACCCCAATCCCGCCCCGCAGAGTCCCCTGGACAGGGAGGAGAACCCCAGGCCCTGGCCGAGCCCTGCCCCACCCGAGCCCTGCTGTCCAGCCCGCAGCACAGACAAGTTGGTCACAGCCCCGCCGGCGGGCACAGCACAGAGCTCCACAGAGTGTCCGCTTTGTGCCGGCCTCGAAGCCTCTGAGAGACACGAGGCCACGGCCACATCCCGAAGCCGCTGCCCACCCAGGACCACCAGCCCCTGGGGTCTGAGTCAGGCCAGAGGGGGCTCAGTCCAGGACGAAGCGGGCACCGGAGAGTTCCGGCACACGACTGTCAGAGAACGAGACCGACGCCCGTGCACCGTAGACCTCCGCTCTGGGGTGCCGTGTCCGCTCCTGGCCGGCTCCCGGGACGGACTGAACGTGAGGCGGGTCCCGGCAGACCCACGGCATCTCGGGGCCGCTAAGAGGCACGTCCCGCTGCACCAGGCCTCCCGGCCCGCTCTGATCTCACTGCCACAAAGTCCTTCCTCGGGGTGCCCGGCAGACGACCTGTGAACCCCGCCAGGTCTGCGGTGGGTGCAGGGGAGAGCGGACGGGGCCAGGGTCCCGAGGTCACGAGTGGACACGGAACCAGGGCGGGGGCCGCGGACACAACCTGATCTGCAGGAGGCAGCTCTGGGCTCCACCTCGGGGCTTCCCCTCTGGGGAAAAACTGACCTCCCTCTGTCCCCCCCACCCCCACCCACGACCATCCCTGCTTGGTCCTCGAGGACAGGCACGTACCTGGGGACGCGGCCCGCCTTGCCAGCACTGCCCGATGCTGGCCTGAGGCTGGGCTCCATTGCTGCCCCCAAGTCCCCTCCAGACAGGGCTCCCGCACAGAGGAGCCCGCAGCCCCGCCTTGCTCCGGGCTCGAGCCGAGGACGGGGGCTCCCCTCCCCAAGATCCAAGGACGACGGGCCTCCGATGCCAAGTCCGAGTTCACAGACACAAGACGAGGGCCTGAAGGGCCCCAGAACCCGGCGTGTTGCCTTAATGACAAACCAACACCGACCAGCGATCGCACACAGCACTTCTCTCCTCCTGCCCGACCTCCCCTTCGCTCCTCGCGGGCCGAGAGCCGCGCGCCGCCCCGCATCCCTGAGCGTCTGCGCCCGTGACGGATCCCCGCAACCCCACGTTTGTAATAAACGCCATTTGTCACAGACACGACGCCCATCCTGGAAACACGGCTTCAGGATTTCTTTGTTTTTACCCCCAGCTTGATGGTGACTAGCGCCTGGGTGATTATCTTGTGCTTTTTTTGGGTGGCACTGGGAACAAGCCACACCATTAGGACCGCAGAGCGGGACGAATGCGGGAGAGGCAGGGGCAGGCTCGGTGCCTGAGGAATCGACACGCTGGACCCCAAGGGCCTCCGGGCCGTGATCCGGAAACTTCCATCCCTCACTGTTCAACGCTGCAGAGTAAACTAAACCCAAACCAGGGAGAAGAGTCCCCCAGATGCACTAACAATATTTTTTTAAAGTGCCCAGATGTGCACTTAGGAGCAACACCCTAAGTAAATAAATTAAAATAAATAAAGCCAGAGGGCCAAGATACGGGGATAATTGGTAAAATGGGCCGGGGGAAACCCATTTACAGCCCTTCCTTCCACGCCCGGGGTCCTGTGTTGGTATAGCCGTGACAGGAAGGATTCACCAGGCAATTAGTTTCCAAAGAAAATTCCACCCATGCGCACGACCCCCTACAAACAGACGTGCTGTTGAACGCAGGCATCTCGCGGCCCAACCGCTGGGCTCTCCCAGCGGCTGGCACGGAGCTGGTTCCTCACGGCGCGGACAGGGTCCCCACTGTCCTGTCCCCACTCCTCTGCACCCACCGCAGGCCCAGCCAAGCCCGCACCTTGGGACCCTCCCTGGCCCAGGCCTGAGGGACTCTCTGGAGCCCAGGGTCTGCAAACCATGGCAGGCCTGTCCTGACAGAAACTTCCAGACCCAGAGCCTGTACGTTCTCCTTGGAGCTGTGTCCCGCCCAACTGTCCCTGGCTCTCCAGAGAGCTCCGTCCACCCTCTGTGGCCGGGCCTCCACACCTTCGGCCGGGACACTTCCCTGGGGGAAGCCGGGGGGGCTGACACGGGCCGTCCCTCTCCTCACCCGCCAAAAACAGGAGGTGGTGACACGGCCTGGGAGAGGTCGGCGTGGTCAGCGTGGGGCAGGGCAGGGGCACAGCAGGGCAGAGGGCGGTGTGGCCAGCGTGGCCCCGAGGGGGAGCCTCAGAAGCAGCAGTGTCAGCAGCAAGCCTGGGCTCGGGCCCCCGGCGACAGAAGGGCACCCTGGCACTTCCAGGGGTGGGGGGCGTCCGGACATTCTGCCACACGGCTGAGCCCCCCGGGCTCCGGGCCCCCTCCTGGGCTCTTCCTCTCCACCCTGTAAGTCACCTGGGCCATTGTCCCGTCCCAGGACTGCGTCCAGGGTAAGCCCGCAGCCCCAATGCCAGATGCCCGGCCCCGAGCGACACCCCCCGCCCGGGGGCTCCCTTGCACACCTAGCGGCCACCTCCCGCATGGTGCCTCATGCTGTGCCTTCTTTCCCAGCAAACTGGGTGCAGCCGGCCACTGCCTGGACCAGAGCATCAGCTCTGCCTGCCGAGGTGACCCCTCCCTCAGATGAGGATGGGCACTCGAGGCATAGAGGTGACCGCCAGGGCCGTGGGACAAGGGAAGGGGTTGGAGAGTCAGGAAAATGAAGAAGGCCAACAGGACCCCTGGGGGCCCGACACGGTCTCCGGGCCGTGGGGACGCTGGCTCGTGGCGCCCTCATACCTGCCCCCCATTGATGTGTCTGCTTCCCAGGGCGGCAGTCACAAAGGGCCGCAGACCGGGCCACTTGCACCGCAGAATCCGATCCTCTGATGCTGGAGGCGGGAAGTCCCAGGTCCAGGGCTGGGCAGGGCTGGGGCCTTCTGAGGCCGCGGGACCACCTGCACCAGCCCCTCTTCCGGCCTCAGCGTCTCCTCATAGTCCGGGTCACCTGCCTTGTCCCCGCATGTCTGCGTCCCTGTGTCCCCTCCGCTTCTTACGAGGACCCTCGGCACAGAGCTTAGGTCCACCCTGAGGTGAGCACGCCCTCACCTTAACCGACCACATCTGCAGAGACCCTACTCCCAAATACGGCCACACCCAGGCTGGACACACACCTGGAGGGGACACTACTCAGCCCAGCGGATGGAGCCACTCCTGACCCGCTTCACGCACAGACAGGCTGAGTGACCGCCCCAAGGATGTGCCGCTGTGATCGGACAGGACTCCTGGAGCCTGGCCGTCGTCACCTCGCGTTTGCACAAAGGGCTGTAGGGGGTTCAGGTGGTCCCCCTCACGCCGCGGGTGGGGAGACCGAGGCCTGCGGTGACTCCGCGTCCCGGGAGCCGGGCCCCCAGCCTGCCTCTCCCAGGACCATCGGGGCTGCGCTGGGTCCCCCGGGGCGGCCGCGCTCGGAGACGCAGGCCTGTTTCAGGCCTTCCAAGTGGGTTTCTGGGCGCCTGAGGAGCACCGCCCTGCCCCGCGGCTGCATAATAAGCAGATCAGGGCATTAGGCGCCAGAGTTATTAAAAGTGAAAGATCCTGCAAGAGGAGACAAGGGATTCTTAGAGCCTCGTCTCCTACAAATACGCAATGAAATTTAAATTGAATCTGGTTTAAAAATCATTTACCTTTTGACATCGTGTATCAGTACACTAAGCATCAGCTGAGAAAGCAAATAACCTTTCAAGCAGAATGAAAAATTACTCTGTCTCTTCTGGTTTCGTGTTAATTTTCAAATTTAAACTACCCTAGAGCTCTCTGCTTGGGGTCAGCCCCTAAGAGCCTGTTGATTGCACAAGGTCCCGGCTGTCCCCTCTTGCGCCCCTCCCGGCCGGCACCGCGGACTCAGGCCCGCCCTCCCGAGCTCCTCGATGACTCCCAGGGGACAGGCGAGTGCAGGGGACTCTGGCTGCCACTCCAGGCTGCAGAGAAAAGCAGCACGTTCGTGGTCCCGGGGCCCCGTCCCTCCCCTGGGTACAGATACGGCTTCCGCGCTGGTCAGAGTGTGGGCCCGGCTCACAGGGACTGTCCGCACAGCGCTGCGGGGGACACGGACCCTGGGCGGAACCCCCCTAGCGTGACGGTGTCCTTGTGAGAATGTACAAACCGCCATAACCCCGCCCAGCCCAGCGGGCCCCTGGAGAACACTGAAGCTTTAAGGGTTCTTATGGGCACGTGTGTGGTGTGGCGAGAGCGGCTTCTGGGCCACTGCGAGATGACGTCACAGGCGGTGATGACAAGCGGGGGCGGGGGGGGGGGGGGGGGGTTCTGGGCACCTCACTGCATGCACTACAGCCCACTGAGGCCTCCCGACAAGCCTCTGCCTCTGCTCCCACCCCATTACACAGACCAGTAAACCGAGGCCCCGAGAGGTGAGCAGCTCAGCTGGGTCTCCATCACTGTACGTCCAGCCAAGACCTGGACCAGCTTCAGGAAACCTGAGAGATCGGCACCCAAGTGCCAGCGTCTGTGCGGCTCCCATCCGATACTCAGAGGTTAGAACTCGTTCGTCTCGAAGCAAGTCAGAACCTGCACCCACACACCCGGCCTTGGCCGTGATGGGCGAGGGGCGAACACGCTGGGGACCGAGGCACTGGTTTGCACGGTGCGAGCCCCGAAGCATCCTCCGCTTCTGGAGCCTTCCTCCCAGCAGACTCAGCCCCCGTTACTGTCCCATTTCACAGACCAGAGAGTTGAGGCTCAGAAAGCTGAGCGCCGCCCTCCGCAGCCTCCCGGTGCAGAGAGAGGAGCGGGGCTCCCGTTCGAGCCCCCAAGGGCAACGGCGTGCCGACCCCGGGCCAGAGGGCCCTCGGGAAGCGGCTGGACGCTCTGCTGGGCCCGGGGGGTCCTCCCCGAAGCCTCCTCAAGTGCTGGGTGTGCTGGCCCGGCCCCTTAGGACCATGGCCGACTTCCAGGGGGGACGTGGAGCCTGGGCCCCCTTTGAGGCCTCCTGCCACTTCTTAATTAGCCAGAATAAACAAAGGGGCTTTTCATGAGGACTGTCCCCTGCGCTGTCACATGTGAGCGTCACTGGGCTGGAAAACAGAGTGGCCTTTGCCAGCACATCACCCCCACCGGGCCCAGAGAAGGAGGAAGGGGGGCACCCGGTGGGGGGAAGGAGGCCGGGGCCCGGGCGCTGGAGCACCGGCCCCCGGGGAGCACGCCCTCCAGCCTCAGGCTGCCGCTGGGTGAAGGGATCCAGTGTCCAGGCGGTGGGACGGGGGAGGGGGCGGGAGCCCACGCCCAGGGTCTGCTGTTCCCCAGCCCGGGGCTGCTTTCCACCGGCACGCAATTCAAGGCCTCCAGGTGGCCCAGAGCCAAGCCCTGGGGCAGACGCCCCGGATGTCTGCGGGCCGGACACGCCGGCCTCCAGCGCTCGGGGCAGAGTCAGGAGCTTGCTCCGGGCCCAGGCGCACGCACAGTAGGCCTTCAGACATGGGGGGGCTGGGCAGGGGTGCAGGCTGGGAGGCGGGTGGGGAGGGTCAGGGAGCACGGCGCCCATCATGGGCCCACCATCCACGGCGCACCGGGCCTGTCCGCCACCCTGAGCGGCAAGTGCTAGGGCCAGAGGTGACACCGGCCTAGTGAAGGTCCCCGGCAAAACGGTGCCCGGGGTCTCCCCCAAGGTCAGGCATGGCTGGAAGCCGCGTAGCCAAGCGGAAGCCAGGCCTGGAGCAAAGTCGCTGTCTTTGTTTCCCTGCTTGGGTGGCAGGGGGGACGGAGTGGGGGGTAGGGGGGGACAGAGTGGAGACTGGAGGGGGACGGAGTTGGGGGTTGGGGAGGATGGAGTGGGGGCAGGGGGACAGAGTGGGGGCTGGTGGGGGGATGGAGTGGGGGGGAACGGAGTGGGGGGGAACGGAGTGGGGTGGGGGGGACAGACTGGGGGAATGGAGTGGGGGGGGAATGAAGTGGGGGGATGGAGTGGGGACGGGGGGATGGAGTTGGGGGTTGGGGGGATGGAGTGGGGACAGGGGACAGAGTGGGGGCCGTGGGGGGATGGAGTGGGGGGGGACAGAGTGGGGCGGGGGGAGACAGAGTTGGGGGGGAATGGAATGGAGTGGGGGGGATGGAGGGGGGAACGGAGTGGAGACCGGGGGGGGGGGGGGAGGGACGGAGTTGGGGGTTGGGGGGGATGGAGTGGGGGCAGGGGGGATGGAGTGGGGCCGGGGGGGGGGGGCAGAGTGGGGGGTAGGGGGGATGGAGTGGAGACTGGGGGGGGACGGAGTTGGGGGTTGGGGGGATGGAGTGGGGGCAGGGGGACAGAGTGGGGGCCGTGGGGGATGGAGTGGGATGGACAGAGTGGGGCGGGGGGGACAGAGTGGGGGGGAACGGAGTGGGGGGGATGGAGTGGGGGCGGGGGGACAGAGTGGGGGCTGGTGGGGGGATGGAGTGGGGGGGAACGGAGTGGGGTGTGGGGGACAGACTGGGGGGAATGGAGTGGGGGGGATGGAGTGGGGACGGGGGGGATGGAGTGGGGCCGGGGGGGGGGACAGAGTGGGGGGTAGGGGGGACGGAGTGGAGACCGGGGGGGATGGAGTTGGGGGTTGGGGGGGATGGAGTGGGGGCAGGGGGACAGAGTGGGGGCCGGTGGGGGGATGGAGTGGGGGGGGATGGAGTGGGGCGGGGGGGGACAGAGTGGGGGGGAACGGAGTGGGGGGGACGGAGTGGAGACCGGGGGGGCGGGACGGAGTTGGAGTTGGGGGTTGGGGGGATGGAGTGGGGCCGGGGGGGGGGGGAACGGAGTGGGGGGGGCGCAGAGTGGGGCAGGGGGGGAT